>NW_028146749.1:2771657-3364554 GCF_055883805.1 Amblyomma maculatum | reverse complement strand
CATGCACATTGAGCGGGAAGCGTCTATGTGACCCTGTCTGGTAAGCGCAGCCGGTAGCTGTCGGCACCGCTTGTGGGTAAACAAACACACAGGGAGCGCAGTCGTAATCTGCGAATTGGCGCATTCCTGCGGGAGTTTAGGGCTCACATACTAAATACTAAATGGTGTATGTTTACTGTGTTTACGTTGAAGCACTCGCAAGGCGTCATTTGGGCTCGGGAGCCGGTCGCAGTCGCGCGTGTGGCTGCGGGAAAGGCAGAGACGGCTGCAGATGGGAGGCTCTTGTTCGGTGCGGACATAGAAGCGCACTCTAATCGCGATGGATTTTATGATGACGGGACTCAAGCGGGGGTGGTGGCGCATGCTTTTGTGTGCTGGCTGTGGCCAAACTAAACATAATTTTGCAACAAAAAACAAAGAATGCTTTACTAGCTGAGAATAATTAAGTTTGACTAACACGTGCATATAACAGTAAGTCAAGAAGTACCGCTTCATTCAAAAGTATTGTCTGCTTCTCTATTGTCGCAAGGTATGCTCTCGCACTAACGTATGCTTGTTTGGGATTTCCTCTTAGTTTTGGACTGAAAGAGCGACGGGCAATAACTTAGAAATCAGTAACACAACGCTAACCCTTCCCCCCTTTCGCCACACACATTGCGGAAGGAAACGTTGGACATGTGCCTTTTTATTAGCGGGAGCGTTTTGTTGCTATACAAGCTAACTCTCATAACTAAAGAATAACATGCTTCTGATTGTATGCCTAAATAATACAGCATAAGGCCATCGATTCCAGCCTCCTCGACATTCTCTAGACAAAATCACTAAGGTCGCATATTATAGTGAAGGCTTCTCAAAGAAAAGGAATGAGCGAATAAATTTTTTTTTTTTTAAGAAAATAAAAGTATCTCAGTGGCCACCGTCTACAGCGTGCAGCAGACGACATGGGGACGAGATCTCGTTGTGACGTTAGTGGCTACCGGTTGTCAGACCAGAAAGCTGCTTTCGATATTAATAATACAAATTCATTTTAAAGCTATCTACTGAACCGAATGAGTTCAAATTTCAAGGATCTATAATTTTACGTGTGTGGAGTGAAACGCAATAATCAGTTTATGTTCAAATATTAGCTGTCATGACTCCACTAATGACAATGCCTGCCATCCTCTCATTAATGCTATACAACTCATCTGTGTTACTTGCTGTATGCTTACTGACAGAGCCCTACCATAGCTCCTATTTCTCCACATGTATTATGTTATTGAGGTATCTATGCATTCTCCATGTGTAGTATTTTGTTATCGAGGTTTGCCTTGACGACACAATACATACCTCCCCTTTAGTACAGTACGGCCTCTACTAAGCCTTATGATATTGCCGCAATGTTATTACTGGCACCTCCCATGTGGCGAGCTCGGGAGACTGGCACGCGCTCGTCAGTTAGTTAGCCAGCCGTGCCTTCTTTTGCTAGTGCTTTTGCGTTGGTGTAGTAATCCTGCCTACCCAGTTCTGCTGGCATCTGTGACAATATCCCATTTCATGCCCGCTAGTTCCTTGAACAGCTCTGTAAAACTAGCCTCACTAGCTAGGATTAACGTAAAACGTTGCCAGGGTCAGTTTCCGATAGTGGCTTCTCCAGAGCCACAGAATCATAGCCCCCTCCGCTGCATCACAGCTCTCACCGCCACCGTGGTCAGTTGCTTCGCAGCTGCTGGGGACTGAGGGCCAGTGGTTTGTTGGAGTATTCATTGAAGGTTGTGGCAAATTGCTACACGAGGGTGGCCAAATCCTGTTCTGGTGTAGCAGTGCATTTCTAAAAGTGTTCACCGGCTTCAGGTCACACCCCAAACTTGTTTATGATATTCGATCAACACACCAATGGATGGAGAACACCGGTGGAGAATTGAGTGGCACCAGTATTTGAACCAGGGTCCTTTTTTGCCCGTGAGGTGGGTGTTCTAACTGTACACCACAGCTGCCTCCTGACCCATTGGCACCATTCTTCAAAAATGACCAGGGTTATCCTGACGGTACCTCTAAATTTGTGTGTGTATTGATTTACTTATATTCAATGAGGTTTTCCACATGAGCCCACAAATTCTGGCACTGAGAAGCCCTGGAAGTACTGTAAGCACCATTTTCACATTCTAGCCGACTCCTTATCTGATCTATGTGATCTAGCGGGGCAAATGTCGCAGGTGCAATCAGCCCAGACTTTTTTTTCCTTAAATAAATAATTTTCTTAATAAAAAAATTAAACCATGTGTAATCTGTGAACACAAATAGTATTCACTAGGCGAAAGTTCAACTTTTTAGACATGTACAATGTTGAAGTTGAGAATGTCATGGAATCCCATTTGTTCAAGCAGAAGGTGGGTACATTTGTATGGAATAAATAAATAAAAGCAGTCGTTGACCAGAAATAAAACAGATTTCTGTTGATGTTTCGGCCCCCATGCGCCAAAACATCAACAGAAATTTGTTTTTCAACTTGTCGCCGACAGTATATTTAACAATTGAAGTCACATAAACTTGGTCCTTAATGAACCTGACAAGAAGCCCAACAAGAGGGAATAAAACGGGGAGAACAAATGGCTCAGTCCATACCACCAGCACTTCCAGTTTTCTTGAGGCACAGTCCTAAATGGCGGAAACTCGGTAAGTTTGGTAGCTTATGTCGCACTCGTCGCAGAGCAGCAACATTCTCTCATCCTGTGGCTGGTCCCAGACCATGCAATCCAGGTGGTGCCATATGTACGGCTGTAACAAGAAAACAGTTATTGCAAAACACCTTGAAATAGTGCACTACTACAAGTTTAACTGTCCCGATTTTCTAATTACCTCCTGCAATTTGCTCCAAAAATTTAGTGCCCCCTCTGCCTAAAACATGAACCCGGAACGGGATGGAAACCACAGAAGAGTCAGGGCACAAGCCTAACACAGATAATATGGAGAAGACCCCAATGTAGCATATGCAGATGCAGCCACTTATGCAAACGCCCATCGGAAGGTACTAGCATTTACAATCATGCAAAACTTCTCTCAGGTTGCTCAATTGTCACTGATTCTACAACAGAGGGGGAGGAGGCAGCCATTGCACTAGCCATGACACCTACGGCTGCCACGAAAATCATTTCGGATTCAAAATCGGCCATCCTTAAATTTGCCAATGGTTTACTCTCCCCCAACACCCATCGTCTCTCGCTTTTTTGGCAACCCCGACTTCTTTACGCCAGTTCAGCATGGCTTTAGAATGGATTTTTCCTGTACCACCCAGTTACTTGAGTTCAGTAATGATCTGTTTTCCTCTTTTGACCACGGATATCAAATTGATTGTATATTTCTGGATTTTAAAAAAGCCTTTGATTCTGTACCTCATGTGCTATTATTACATAAGTTACATTGTCTTGGTCTGCATTACAATATCATCGACTGGCTTCATTCATATCTCCAGGACCGCATGCAGCGTGTTGCAATTAATGGTTGTAACTCCAATTCCGTAAACGTCTCCTCAGGTGTGCCCCAGGGGTCTGTCCTTGGACCCCTTCTTTTTTTCATTTTTATTAATGATATTGTTCTTGACCTCACCTGCCAAGTTCGGCTATATGCTGACGACTGTGTGCTTTACCATGTTGTGGAAAGTTCTTCTGACGCATTAAAACTTCAGCGAGACTTGCATTTTATCCAGTACTGGTGCTCAAAATGGCAAATGTCTTTGAACATTTCAAAATGCAAACTTGTCTCGTTCACTCGTAAGCGTTCCCCTCTACAGACCTGTTACTCATTAAATAATGTTCCCCTGCAAAAAGTTTCTGAATATATGTATCTCGGCGTATATTTCACATCTAACCTTACGTGGACGAGGCAAGTTGAGCATATTAAATCGAAAGCCTGCAGAACGTTTAGTTTTTTAAAGCGTAATTTCAACAAAGCGCAGTCAAATGTCAAGCAGCTCCTGTGTTTCACTTACATAAGGCCAATTCTTGAATATGCATACCCTGTATGGGATCCCCAGTTTACTTATCTGACATGCTCGAACGCGTCCAAAATAATGCTGCCAGATTTGAGTCTAACAGTTACAACTTTTCATCTAGTATCACGTCTATTAAACATCATCTTGGTTGGGAATCTTTAGCTCACCGCAGAAAACATTTCAGATTGCAGATCATGTATCGCATTTATTTTGAAAAGCTCAGCATTGATAAAGACCGGTACCTGCTTCAGCCTCACTTTTATCTAGCCGACTTGATCATCAGTGGAAGATTCGAGAAATAAAATGTCGGACAAATGTATATATAACATCGTTCTTTCCACTGACGATCAGTGAGTGGAACCGACTGCCAGCTAGCATCACTGAGTGCAGCACGGAAAATTTATTTCGGGCTTTTTTATCAAATGTGTGACGTAGCGCTAAGTTCTCTTGCTTGTGTTTTCTTCATCACTTTGTTCGTCGCGCAGTTGCCCCCTTTAGATGCATGTTTCTCTTTCTGCATTATCACTTGTGTCGTTTTATTTTCTCCATTTTTATGTATTTTTATTGTACTACTGGCGTTTCTACAAATGTTATTTGTCATCTCCCCCCCCCCCCCCCCCTGCAATGATGCCTTTGGGCGCTGCAGGAATCTGTAATAAATAAATAAATAAAATCTGTCACCCTTATTTGGACATCTGCATATGCGGGCCTTCCCGGTAATGAGGAGTCTCACTTCCTGGCCCGAGGTCTCACTTTCCAGGCTGGGGAGGAACGGCCTTCCTCAGATGCTGGGGAGTGCCTGCTGTCCTTTTGTGACATCCTGAAGGGGGGAAGTGGGGATCAGATCGCAAAGAAAGTTGATTTTAGAAAACTTAAGTTTTCAGCATCTACAACACTCATTCTGTGTTGTACTAAAATATTTCACTGAAAAACAAATTTTAAGTGTTGCAAATAAATATACAGATAGTGTAAGGTATATAGGCAATGTATTCTAGTTCAGAACATTCAGGCTTGTTTTCTCAAAAATTTGTTTTGAGCATTTCACCTTGCTCGTGATAAGTAGTACAGCTCCACAAGGATGCACGGATTTTAATGACGTTTGTTTTTTAATTGCTGACACATGCCCTGTATCAAGGCAGTCTCAGATTTACCACTAGCTCTCATTTTTTTTTTTATTATTCAGTAATTGGGTCATGATGCATTCTATACATTCGGAGAAGGTGCATGCTATGTCGTTTAAAAAAAGAGCAAAGAAATTAAAATGAAATAAAGAATGTCTTGATTTAGACGGTCCAAACTTCTTAGTAAATATTAAAACTATTTACAAGCCCTTAGCCCGTTTTATTGCCGTGCTAAGCTTCCCACTAGTAGGCAACATGTGTACAACATGAAAAAAATGATATTGAAGGTATCATTGTGAAACATTAAATCTGACTGTTTGATGCTATATCAAGTCTCTGTGCTAATTTTCATCACCCTATGGCAAAAAATAAGGAAGTTAGCCTTCGATCCCCTCTTTGCCCCTTAACTACTACCACGAAAATAGATCTTACACAACCCCTGGCCCGACTCACAATAACATAAGCTACCCATTGGTGCAAGCTACAAACGTGTACAGCCCCATACCCCATCCTTCTCCATGCCCACTTTCCTGATCAATTTCCTTCTTCCTGCAAGCTCTGTGGCACACCTAGTGACATTTTAGACACAGTACTCACCTGTCCCTCATTCACACATCCTCCTTCTCCAGAGGTGGCCCTAAATTACTGGAAACACCTACTCACCAGTACCTCCGGTCAGGACCAGAGCAAGATTATTACTAGCGCTCTCGCTAGGATAGCCTTCCAAGGGCTTTCCTTTGCTTTGTGCTTATACCGTGTAGAAGGCTGCACCCCCACCTTCTGTAATATTGGCAATAAATGTTTCTACTGCCACCACCATCTGGCCGAGCAGGGGGGGAGGGCAGGGAGTACATGTTTATAAAAAAAAAGTAAATAAATAAAAGCAGTTGTTGACCAGTGAAAAAACAAGTTTCTGTCTATGTTTCGGCACACAGGGGTCTGTTTCGGCACACAGGGGTCGAAACATAAACAGAAATTTGTTTTTCCACTGGTCGCCGACAGTAAATGTAACATTTGAAATCACATAGACTTGGTCCTTAACCTGACAGGAAGCCCAACAAGAGAGAACAAACTGGGGAGAACAAATGGCTCAGTCCATACCAGTAGCACTTCCAGTTTCCTTGAGGCACAGTCCAAAGTGGTGGAAACTCGGTAAGTTTGATAGCTGGTGTTGCACTCGTCGCAGAGCAGCAACATCCTCATCCTGTGGCTGGTCCCAAACCGTGCAATCCAGGTAGTGCTACTGGAACGACAAAACAGTTATTGCAAAATACCTCGAGATAGTGCACTACTACAAGTTTAACTGTCCTGCTGACACCTTCTATCAGGCGGGGCCTGAAAAAAGTAGTGGTATGCAAACAGAAGAGCGAGGCATTTTGTTTAGTGCATGAGATTTTTGCCTGCAAATAGGAGCAGTGTCATCAAGAAAGTACGCTCTTGTACTACAAATGTCCATATTATTGAGTATGGCCCTATTGGAAGGGGGGGGGCGCTCTGTAATAGGTTTGTGGGGTTTAACGTCCCAAACTGTAATAAAGAATTACAAGGGTTCAATACTGCTCAACCAAATATTGAGCGAAAGCATTAGCTGCGGGTGACCGAGCGTTCTTCTCTTTTTCTTCTTCCTCAGCCCACATATAAAGCTCTGCTTTAACCAAGCCGTATGAGCATGCCTTAGTGGCCTATAGAGGTAATCTGAATGCCAGGGTCCTAGCAGGCTGATTCTGACATAACCGTCCCATGTGAAACGAGAGACCTAAGTTGGCAGCTCCTGCCAGCCCACAACCTAGTGTCACGTGGGGTGTGACGTCACAGCGTCACGTGGGTAAGACGTGGTTACCGGCCGCGCTACGCTGAAGGCTCGAAACCTAGAGTAGTATTGCTGTCGCAATAAAAATGTGTGTTGAGCTTTGCATTGTATAGCAATGGCCGAGCACAAACAAATTTGGAGCAAATATTTCAAGTCTTAAACCCTCACTCAGCACAATAGTGCATCCAGATCTCTTCAGAGCTGCACTGTAAGCGGCACAGAAATTTGCCACTAAACTTTGGTTTTCCAATTGACCGATAAGTCAGTACAGTAAAACCTCGTTAAAATGTACCCACTTCAGGAGTAGTTTCGTTTTAATAGTAGTAAAGTCAAGTCCTCGGCCTGGCACTCATTGATCATAATGCATTTTGCATCCGCATAAACCATACCAGCTTATGAAACATGTATCAGTTAGCACATTCTATTTTCAATTCACTAAGGTAGTACTGTGTACTGCTTCACAAAAGACTGTTCAACTAGCAATGTGACAAACTGCTGTAAATGCAACCGATATGATGGCAAGCTACATGGCCAATGATAAATGCAGCGGCAATGATGATAAAACTATCACCAGCTTTGGAGTTCCCTCTGCAGCAGCGACAAATACCCTTGGCCAACATGGCCACCTGGATTGGCACGCTTGACAAGCGCTCAAATTCAGGCCGTAAACTAGCTGTTGCCTCTGAGCAGGGCGCCGCAGGAGCTGATCACGCAGTCACATCCACCTACCTCCCACCCAGCGGGCCCTATTTTAGACCAGTCTGAGCATCTGCACCTCAATAATGACGATTTGCACTGGTCGACTGGAACTCGGTGCCCGAACTGGAATAGTGCGACCTAAACCTCTACAGAGCGAATCACCCTGGTCAACCAGCGGAATGTGCAGAGCGTGCGGAGCAAGTAATGCTGAGCCAGTTCCGCAAGTTGATGTGTCATCCCGGCGGCGAAATTGTTGCGGTTGATAAATAAGCAGGAGTGCAGCCCTCTGCTACTTTCTTTCGCATAATTTTAATACTGCAGACATTTTTCAATAGGCACATTTCGACATGTTAGCGCAAAAAGAAACAATGATGCCCCGTGTTCTCTACCGATATCTCTAAAACCGCTAAAACCAGACAAAAAATTCAGGAAGTGACGACATCACCGGCTAGAACCTCCAATAAGATCCGACTCTGGTCAGCAGATCAACCTAGAGTGCCCTGAGTTGCTCCAGATGACCAGCGAAATACACACAACCTATCCCGATCAACCAGTGGAATTCAAAATTGTCATCCCAGGTCAAGCGCCCTCCGGTGGCCTTGAGGAGAGTGCATTGCGAGTTCACCGTCCACATCATGCCAAATGTTGGACAAAAGTACCAGGTGCTCAGCGTAAATGACAAATAGATATTGTCTGTGCCATCAAGAGGGTGGCAAAGAAGTCTGTGCTGACGCGCTAGAGACACTTGCCGCTGACTGTGTGTGTGGCATTTGGAATGTCAGGAAAAAGCTGCTCAGCAGTGCTGCAGCGGCTGCAAAGGGATGTCACGTATTAGGC
Organism: Amblyomma maculatum; assembly: GCF_055883805.1. Classification (NCBI taxonomy): domain Eukaryota; kingdom Metazoa; phylum Arthropoda; class Arachnida; order Ixodida; family Ixodidae; genus Amblyomma; species Amblyomma maculatum. The sequence continues at coordinate 3,356,117 of NW_028146749.1, read as the reverse complement.
TCAATATTTGCAGATGTGGTGGAGGCGTTGGTGCAAAGGCGGAAAACAGCTCGGTCGAAAAACTTGCCAGTCAGTGGACCTCTCCTAGTTGAGAAAGCCCTGGTTTTTGCCTCGCTGCTCAACCATGCTGACTTTGTGTATAGCAATGGCTGGCTAGCTATATTGAAAGCGGTGGCATGGCATTAGCACGTAGACCGTAGCTAGAAAAGGTGCTGCGGCTGACATTGAAGGGACAGAAGGTTGGAGGAATGGTCAGCTGGGAGTCTTTTGAAAGACTACGAGCCTGATGATATATTTAACCAGGATGAGCCCGCACTATTTTTCTAAGCTGCTGCCAAACAGAATGCTTGCGTTCAAGGGAGAGCTGTGCACCAACGGCAAGCGTGCAATGGATGGCATTTCAGTTTTTTTTCGCATGTAACCTGTGTAGAAGTGAGAAACTGCCGCTTTTCGTCAGTGGCAAGTCAGCGAAGCCAAGGTGCTTCAATGGCGCCCAAATGTCATCAGAAGTCCTTCATAGGAACAAAACAAAGGCATGGATGACTTGAAAGCTCTTTCAAGAGTATGTGGGCCTCTTTGACCGCCGTATTGAGGTGAAACAAAGAAGTGTTGTCATTATTCTTGACAACGCATTGACACACGCTGCAGTGGATGGCCTCAAGGCGCTGAAGTTTGCCACCGAACATGACAGCAATTGCCCAGCCTTTGAACCAAGGCATTATTAGAGCTGTTAAGCAGGTCTACAGAAAGAATTTGCTGCGCAGAATGCCGCTAGCAATGGAATGCGACAAGGTGTATGCCATTGATCTACTGCGAGCGATTCACTTGCTGGAACATGCATCAAGCGTGCAGGTTTCCGTGAAGTGTACGCGAGTGACGCAGACGACGCAAGCGACATCACCAGCGCCCTGGTCCGAGCTTGTGAGAGCTTGCTAACTGAAGTCCTTGAGAGGGAAGGTGCTTCAGAAGGCACTGCCTTCTCTGATTTCAGTGACGTCGACAGGGAAGTGGACACTTCGTCAGAGATGTCCGACGAAGCCATCGTCGCTCAGTTGTGGCCAACTGACAGTGAGAACGACAACACAGAAAGTGTGGAAAATCCGCGCCCAAAAGTGGCATAAGCTGCGCGCGCTGTAAGCGTCATGCCGCTGTTTGCCGAAAAGAGGGGTCTGGCCGAGAAGCTGGCACGCAGCCTTAATGATGAAGACCTCTAGCGCTCGGAAACACAAACGAAGGAATCTCCTATCACACTGCAACCACTAGTGCAACAGATTCTAGTTTTTGTTTGCGCCATCAAGAAACAGCAATTCTTTTCTTGATAGTGATACAGAGGGCATGCTCACACATCTCAGATATTTCCTGTCTAGGCTTTTTATCTATCTTGCCTCCATGATCTCTCTTGTTACCTGTTTCCCGTTTTTGTTAATGACGACATTTTATAAAGTCCGGCTTGCACTCTACTGGGTGTTCAAGCAGATTACCTTTACCATTTTTTAGGTTCTCGTAGCAGCTGTCATTTAGAAATCTTCCGGTCTGACCTACATAAAATTTACCACAAGACAGTGGCAGGGAGTAAACAACACCTTGTTTGCACTCAACAAGTTTCTTCCTGTGCTTCTTCGTGCAGGCCTGAGTGAGTTTGAGGTCCTAGTAGCGCTTGGAAACGTGTGCCACGTCTGGATTGTGCAGGGTAGAAATGACAGGAAATGGCATAAGGTGGGTGTCACGCTAGATGGCCTTCGTCCTTATAGCGAAGCCCGGCATCCCCTTCAGACGCATACAGCTGCTACAAGAAAAGCCAAGCTTCTACTACATTCCCACATCCTGTTTATTTCAAATGTGAAGTTCCTAAACAAGGAAGGGTTGGTCAGGCCAGCGGCTGCACTCTGCCAGTGTATTTATATCTTGGCTCTCTACAGGCCATGCGACCACCTTGCTGTCAGCTGTAACTGACCACCTGTCGTACCCATATATGACCTGCCTACTCTACTTTTTCCCTTTAATTTTCTTAAAATACATTCATCTCACACTTGTTCTCTCATTCACGCTGTACTCCTTCTTTGTAAAACTTACCTCTCCCCCTTTTTTTTCTTAGTTGCCACACCTTGGCCTCATAGGGGACCAAATGGCAGAATGCGCTTGATGTGCACTTTTCAAGATATTTCCAACCTACTGTTGATATCACATGAGAAATGTACACCTACCTGCCGGCAACAAAAAGTCGTACTATAACGCTTTGTCTGTTCTTCAACATATCGAATATGAATATCGCGGATTTTGCCGCTCGCCAGCTCTTGTTTTGAACGCAGCAAAGGCAGCCTACGCAAGCTAGCAGCTTGACAAGCAAGCTCTGTAACCACTTGCTATCACATCAGCGAATAATATATTATAGTCATTATAGTTACCTCAACGGCGGTGAGAACGAAGGAAGAGCGAACCGACACGCAAAGGTCATCAGCAGTTCAGCACCTCCACCATTCCTTCAGACTTCCTCCATGCCTTCAGAGCACGCTTCTCGCTGAGGGGGGAGGGGTGGTGGGCGTGCGCGAGTTTTTGCAGTCCCTCTGGTGGCGCAACAAGCAAAGCCGCCGTCAGTTGATATATGGCGCTGTATATGGAATAAGGTATATAGGTATATATACATGTATGAAACGCATGGAGGAAGGAAAGAGTTTCCAATCGACCAGTTCAGCCACCATGGGCGCTCAAAGCATCAACCGTTGCTCTAATACATTATCAACTCTATGACATTATCTAAGAATGCAACTTTTTCTTGTGAAGATAAACCAATGGCTTCGCTACACATGTGTCTTTCGCCTTACGGATATAGTAAGCCTCGACAATCTCTCGGCAGATTTGTTGATTACTCATACACAACTGATGACTGATGTTCCAAGCAAATCAGGTATACAGGAAAAAAAATCTCGTGGGTCGGAGAGCTACCGAGTGCAGAACTACAACTTTTGGCCAAAACTAGTTCAAAGATAAACGTTGTTCTACCGTAAATAATGTCCTATCATTCAATATTGTGACTATAAATTTTAAAAAGGGAGATAAACAGCATGTCAGTGTGAGATTTATCCAATATAAGCGATGGCTCTTTCTCCTATCGGCTTAGTTTTGAGCAGCACAAATGCCAATATTTCGCACTTAATAGGCACACTTTAAAAGGAAAAAAAAATGTTTTGTAAATATTTACGGTTGTGCAATTACTTAAGGAAGTTTTTAGTGGCATTTCAGGAAACAGAAACCTTTTATGGCGACGTCTGCTTTTGCGCCTTCGCTACTATGGCTCACGGTGGCTCACCGTGCTATGGCCAAAGAGGTATTAACTCTATGGCTATGGCTTTTCACCTCGAAATGATGATGATGATGATGAAAAAAACGTCACAGTAATGGCAATTTTTGCATCCGAGAAAAACCGACTGTCCCGCAACAAGTAGCACACCAGTTCAGTCGTGTCCGACTCTTCGTGACCCTATGGACCATGTCACGCCACGCTTTCCGGTCTCTAGATCACTATATCTCCCTAACATCACATAACTTCATCTGCAGCGCCTCGAGGATGCCATATCTAACCGTCGCGTTCGCTGCCTACCCCTTCTCCGGCGACCCGCAACCTTTCCCATCAAATCTTTCTCCAGCGACTCCGCTCTTCTCATCAGATGACCAAAGTAGCTGAGCTTTAACTTTATAATTTGACCCTCCAGTGAGCAGTCAGGGTTATGGTCGACAATATATTGTCGACCATCGATATATCGACTGATTCGATCTTCTGGCAGTCAAAGGAACTCTCAAGAGTCTCCGCCAGCACCACAATTCAAACGCGTCAATTCTTCGGCGGTCAGCCTTCTTTCCATACATCACAACTGGAAAGACCATAGCACGAGTTATACGGATCTTGGTTGGCAGACTAATGTCTCTGCTCTTTACTAGGCGGTCAAGGCTAACCTCTCTTTCCCTGCAGAAGCAGGCGTCTCCTAAGCACATAAGCCGGTGTACTAAGGGTCTTGAATATTTCAGAAGAGCGTGTTGTCGGGCTAGTTGGTTCTGCATAGTATATAAGAGAAATGCGCAACAACTTCAACAGGACACAGGAAGAAACACACAAAACAGTTCACGAGCGCCTTAAGTCATCTGTCGGGCAGCGAGGCAAGCGCGCCAACGGCCGGGATGGAGCTTGTCTCACTGCTCGACAGATGACGCATCATGTCGAAATAGCTTTTCGACTCTCTTCTGCGAAAATTGTGCACACCGCCAAGAGCAGTTTTTTCTCGATTTCGGAAAATGTAGGCAAGTACCGATATTGAATCACTTATCAGATAACGTAGACGATATTTTGCTACTTTGTGAACGTTATTTCAGCTCGAATGGGGCAGTAGATTTTGTATAGGAATTTTTTAAATTGCAGCCCCCAAATATTCAAGACTCTGTACTTGTTATTGTATTGTAACCCTATGGCCAGTCACAATAACTTAAGTAGCACACCGGCCCATAATTCTTAGCGCGCCCATGGTGACTGAAGTGCAGCGCCCTCAGCTTTCCCTCTAGTTAGTGCCACGGCTGGTCTCGAGGGAGAGAACGCGAGCTCTTTCTTACGGCGTTCTCAATCGCCGCGTGAACAATGGGAACTTTTCTCCTTGAGTTACGCTCTCCGCCGCCGCAAGGGGCGCGACCTGCTCACTGTTCGCTCCGCATCTGCTTCAGTGGCGGCGGGTGACTTTTGCCTAGTTTCGCGCTGTCGCCCGCGGGTTTCGTGGTGAGTGCAGCCCCTGAATGAAAGATTACAGAAGGTAGATGCTGCAGCGGCATCCTGTCAGCGTGCTACACACGTGAATGGAGTCTTTATATTAAAAAACACTGTCGCTCAGCAAACGTTCGACAAGCATATGACATGTATTGCGGCATGGTATCTACTTTTGTTTCCCAAGCCTGTACAAGAAGATGAACAAAAAAAAAAAATGAATGAGCATGATCACATCGAAGCTTCAAGGCAAACATAACAGCAACAATGGGAAAACCATCTTTCAGCGCTAGCTGAGAAACCATCGAGGTAACACCGAAGATGAAAATAATTTTATAAAAATGTAATGTAAGTTGCACAATGCTTACATGACATAAAGTATTAGTATAACGTCAGAGTAAACGCTTTTAAGTTTTGTTATCAATTTTGCTATAAATTATAGACCAGCAAATGTTTTATGTTGTAAACATTATTTTAATTTTGCAAATAAACGTTGGTTTAATGAAATGTTTACATGATTATTTCATGAGAAAACAGGAAATCTATTTCAAGCACTAATTCCTAGCAATATTTTCTTTCTTTTTCTAGTATGTTTTTGAACTAATAGTTCCAACGCCTGCCTTAGAGAGCAATCGCTGCCCCATTATTTTGGTAGAATGCTTTGCTCATTACACATTCGCCACTGTTACTCAAGGGACACTCCTCAATAATGGATATAAAAGCTTTTCTCTGTGCTATTTATTCAGAGGTGACTATAAGAGTTGTATGTCGCGCTGTATTGCGCGCTAGGAGTGTCGACACCGACGAAATCATTTCAGCTCTGCCGCAATCGGTAACCGAGGAACTGAAAGAAGTGATGGTATCTCCTGTCATCCCATTACCCACTGTCACGTATTCTGGTTTAGCTTACGTCGCTGGATACATTGTGCAGCTAATCAGTGACTTCGGGTGTGACGCTTGTCCTTCTTGAAACCAGCGAAAGAAGCAGCCCAATGTACACTATATTCTGCGAGGACAAGATTCTAGCGGACTGCATTATCCAAAACCAGAGTTTGTAGCCCTCTTGGGCAAGGTTGTGTCTTTAAAAAAAAAAAAAAAAAAAAAGCTGTCGTGCACCTACCACACACAAATGTCCTGGAAGTTCTTCAAATCTTAATCCAGCCAGCACTTGAGAACTCACCTTTGCTGAGTTGCCCGGAAGGCATTGACAATATATAGCCATGCTATAAGGTCCGCTTCTTTAATATGTGATAAATTTCTCAGAATCCTTCTTGTCAATTATGCTAAGAAAGTGACAGACAGGAACGAAAGGCCAGCTCCATATATGTGCACAAACCATCCAGAAAGATTTTGAGACATCAATGTTCTAGCCGCATATGTACCGTTTTGATGAATGAGTGCAATGTGTTAACTTTGAAGGACATATTTTTTTATTGCTTGTTGCTCTTTTAAATTATGCATATCTGTTTATGCCCATTTCCTTGATTAAATGTTTTTTTATCACTGTATTAAACTGACTACGACTGTCTACGTGTGCGTCAGTCGCGAGACTGCGTATACATCTGCTGTCTTTCAACCTACTGATTTGTTTTAAACGAAGCTAGAACAGCCCACTTCACTAGACAATTGAAATTTTAACTGTATGCGTAAATTTCTGAATCTGAGATGTGCTATGAATTTTCGTCGGTGCCTCTTTGCTCTAAACGAAAACGGCAGCGGTTGACAGAATATCCACCGAACAGTTTGTCATGCACTAGCGTCAGGTCGCGCTGTACCTGCTTACAGCTTTCAAAGGCACACTGCATAAAATGGTACATATAGCTTTGTAAAAATTTAGGGGCAAAAAGTGTTGATGTAAGTGCACCCGAAACTTCATTCGACCGTGCGCGATAGCACTGAAGAAGGCGCGCGCACGCGCATTATTGAGTCATACACGATAAATCAGACGCTGATTACGGCTTCTTCCTATAAGCCATAAGGGGTGAACTATCAGAACCTGCCGGTTGCAACCGATGCGGGCGGAGCGAAGAGCGAGCGCGCGTTTCCCTTGCGCGTGAACGGCTGTAGCGGAGGAGCAGCAGTGGGGCGCGGTGGCGACCCCACCGAGGCGCGGCGGGCGGTGGAAACAGACCCCATTGGAGAGGCCGTAAGAGAAGCATAGAGTTAATACAAAGACTCTTTGTATTAACTCTATGAAGAGAAGAGAGAAACGCGCTCTCCCTCGAGACCGGCCGTGTTAGTGCACGGAGTAAGATAGACAGGAGCACGACCTACTGACAGGAGCGCTGCAATGCATTCGGCGTAGGCCCATTTTGCTACACGAACGCCGAGCCGGCGTCCGGCACTCAGCTTCGGACTGTACTCTCTTCCTCCGCTCCCCTTTCCTCGCCGACGCGGCTTTGGTCACGCTTTCCTCCTCTCTCTATCTTCCTTGCTAGCCGGAAAACGCACAAGTGGAATCGTGGTCATCACCAACCTGTATCTTTTTTTTACGATAAAACTTCAAGATAAAGCTCTGCCAGTGTTTTCTTGTTTTGTTTTTTGTCGTCTGCGTATTCCCTTAAGCATGAGTCGACAGGGGCACGCAGACGACAAACCACGCAGCGAGATCACCAGTACGCAGACGGAACCAACGTTTGACGGAATGCTCACAGCGCGACATGTGTGTGAGGAGCGCATGATGTGCATTGCTTCTTTTTTTATATGCGGATGGCAAGGTAGGCGATGAAGTGTTTCGTCGTTGGATGTAATTCAGGGTACGGCAAAGGAAACGAAAAAGTCCCCTTGTTTCAGCCGCAAACTGATTCAAAGCTTTTCGAGTAGTGGAAGCAGAACATAATTCTGCCACCGATGCTGCATCTACAACGTTGAGCAGAGGAAATGTAATAAACACGCAGATTATGCGCTCGCTGTGGAATGTCAGCGCATATTCAAGAGCCCTAGGTGGTCTAAATTGATCGAGAACCATCCACTTCGGCCTCTGTTCGTCTATGCGCAGGGGCCGGAGACTGAACTTAACAACGCGTACTGTTTTTCTAATCGTAATACTCACACTTTCATCCACAGGAGAAAACACAGAGAGGTGAAACGCGCTGTCTGCATGAGGATCTTCGCAAATAGGAAGGAGTCAGCGGGACGCGGCAGGTGAGCTGTATGAAGCAGATGAGCGCAACGGGACTGAAAAAGATATATGCCAACGATGAGGCAGGCAACAGGTGACACCTCGGTACAGCTCGAAGATGCAGACACCACAATTTCAAGGGATATATTCCCCGCGGCGATGCAGGCGATACATATTCCCGCAGCGATGCAGGTGATACGCAAGTGCAGCGACATGAAGCAGACGACAGACTCGGTGGCAGCACGGAACCGCCGGAGCGGATGCGCGGCTGCGGAACGCTGAAGCAGCGTCGATGATGATGATGATTTGTGACTGTACCCTTTGTATCGGGTGGGTTCAGTAATGTGCCCTAGCCTGGTGAAGTAGATAAACTAAAAAGGTACGAGAAAAGCAAAAAGTAAGAGATGACAAAAGTCAGTGACAAATACTAGCGCCATCTATCGGATCCGCCACCAAGCTTTCTCCGACGTAGCAAAATTTCGCTCTTCCAAAGAGCGGAGTCGGCGCTCCTGTCTATCTTACTCCGTGAGTTAGCGTAAGAAACTCTATGGTGAAAACATTTATTATATGTACAAAGAGGTATATACACTAGGTTGGATGCCCTTGGGATGCCTAGACAGGCACTCCATTGGCGTTTGCCGCAGCCCGGGCATGGCCCGGGCGCTCTGCGTTGACCTTTTGGGTTTCTAGGGTGCAGCAGCCGGACAGGGTCGCCCCCAGTTTTCTCGGGTGGGGTTGGGGATTGGGGGCAAAGATGGGTTTTTTTGGCAGGCCCACACCATGTGGTAGGTGTCAGACACCACCCCACAGTGCGAGCACAGCCCGTCAAATTGTGGATCGAAATGTTTTAGAGCAGCCGGGCATAACATTGTATTGGTGAGCAGGCGCAGGAGCACCCGCTCGTTAGCCTTCCCCAGCCCTTTGCACGGGGTGGAAAGAGTTTGGTGCGTGTATCTGTAATATTCACATATTTCTTTAAATTTGTAAGCTGGGCTGAAATCACAATCCTGGTCCGCGTCGGGTCCCGTGGAAAATGCAAGGAGAGAGAGCGCGCGGGCGGCGGCGTCGGCTGCCTCATTCCCATAGAGACTTAGGTGACCTGCTCGCTGCGTCCTGCAAAAGATTTTCAAACTGCGCCGGCAAGTAGGTGCCGGATGGAGAGGTAGCTGCAAAGGAGAAACGCTGTCCGCGCTGTCTACGAGAGATTCTTCAGTTTCGGTTTTGATTCCTCGTTTCCGACTGTTCTGATGGTGGTGATGGTATTCATAAAAATTTTCAGTATTTAAAATTTTGAACCCGACTATTTTAAAGATGTTTGTTTTGATAGTTTTTATTATATAGCACGTCATGTATTGGTTTCAAATACTTTTGCAAGATTGTAAAATGTTGCCTTTTTGTGACTGCGTCATTCGTAGGGTTACCTACTTTGTGTGTATTCGTTTCTAATTTTTTAGTAAAAAAAATTTGTGATAACCAATTGTTTTGATGATGGTCGCATACATTCATCTTCGTTTTTTTCGTGCGTCAGTGTTATATGCGCAGAGTTTGGCAGGTGCATAGGTGTAATATATACCGATTACGTAACGGTATGCTTGTCAATGTATCTATTTCGCTTTAATCATATTTTATTTCTAGAATCGATTTACTGCAATCCTTACTCTTCCTAGTCAAACGCAATCATAAGTTCCACCTGAAGTTTCACGTGTCTCACCGAGCTGGTGGAGTCCATGGAGTTAATACACACCCTTCATGCCATCATGCTTCAATCACCAGGTACTTGCAACAGATGTGACAAGCTTCACTTTTTTTTCTTCCCTGCATGGTTGTGGGACATTTGATATTCAAACACAACAGAGGAAGAAAAAAATTACAGGGACTGAAGCCCTAAATCTGTCCGGATTTTCATGTGTATAAGAGCAGCAGGCTGGGACAAGTGCATGGATTTGCAACCTTCTACTGCTCACGCCTTTGTTAGCAAAGGTTTAAAATCTAGATTACCGTAAGCAAAACAAGCCGTTTCCATGCAAGCAAAAGAGCAAACAAACGAAAAAAGGCAAAGGGTCTTTTCAACAGAAGAGGCCATCCACATGCATATCAAGCCTACTATTTAAAGGGACAGTTTCAGTGCCTTCAGCTATCAAAGAGAAACAAACAAACTCTGGGACCTAACTAGCAAATATCAGAGGTACTTGAGAAAAAAATGTCCTTATGGGTTTTACTGAGAGGAGGCTGCATGGAAATGCCTCGAAATGTTAACACAGTTACGTTCAGGTAGAAATGGAAAAGGAACATCAAAAACATGACGGAACATGAAAAATTGATCAGCATCGTAGATGAAGTACAAATTTATGGTCAATTTTGCGACTAGATACAAGACAAAACAGCAAATTGTTACACTATTGCTTTTGTCCTGTATGACCTGCAGCTACATTTGTAATGTTTTCATCACACAGTTTGAAAACTGCTTCCATCTCCGAGGCTTTTCAGCAATCAGTGGTGTCCTAAATTCAAGCCAGAATACTGATCAACTAGTCACACAGGAATGCACTGTAGGGCTCTTTTCATGGAAGCTGTGCTGCAATTCATGGTTTTTACAAAGTATATAGGAATGAGGGAGGCCTGACACTTGCACCATTTTTACTGATGAAGCACTTATCCTCCCGAGGAGCATAGTTTTCAAGAAAGAAATGAAGTACCACATAAACGACTGTCGGGCTTACGAACATTGGAAGAATGAGAAGTTCAAAGTTTGCACCAAGAGTAGGTAGACTAGACAAAGAAATCGGTAGGAGCGAGCATAGCCAAGCAACACAAAATGCTGGAAAACTGCCCGAATAGATTCCAATCTGTCTATAATGTTGCCTAAATGGTGCTAATAATATCACTCATCACAATAGTTAACGTTCTGCAATAACATTAGTACAATGTTTGAGTAATGAGATTATGCTGACATTAGACTGACAGGAGCGCAGAAAAGTGATGCCATTTAATTTGCTTAAAAAAAATTTTTACTCTGCATATCCTGCAAATGTGAAGCAAATATAGTGGCATTTTAAGTCAACAGATTGCAAGAGATCAATCTTTTACGCTACACAAACATTTCTGCAGTGATCAGGTAAATCCGTTGTATCATGAGACTGCACAAAATAAACACTACGAGAAGGAAACACCATCACACATACACAAAATGGCAACTTTCAGTGAGAGTACATATACTTCATGAAGCCCTTGTTTTAAAGTCAGTGATGCTGGTAAATTGAGAGATGAGAGTTTTTTGGTCAATCCTAAACTTAAGGCAGAAATGAAAAATATAAGGAAAGCATGATCATCTTGCTGATAAACTTTACTGAGAAGTCCATATATAGCCAGCTGTCAATTTGTGCAAATATTAAGCAAATACAGCCGTTGAAACATGTGTTAACCCTCAAGAAGGCACCTTTCCGAGCCCTATTCATATGTTGCTTCAGTATCCTCCAGTTACACTACATGCACAGGGTTCACAAAAAGCGACAGATTTTGTAAACAATATAAATTGCCAGTGCAATATATTAGCCTTGTCAGTACTATATTACAAATTTCTGTTCACAAATGTTCTCCATACATATGTGTTTTAGAATAGGGGGACCTTACTGGTTACAGGGATAGGGGAGGGCACGAGTTTGCATGTATAAAATGCTTTGCTGAAAGTGCGAATGGCACACTTTTCATTCTGGGCATGCGCACTCACGCCTTGCTGTCCCCCAGCCACTAACCAAAAGGCTCTCCCTATTCTAAACCTCGGTAGTCTCAGAAACGTCGGTGAGATGTCTGCACCCAACGTTGGTGCGATATATACCCATAAATGTTCTGGTGATGTAGTTCTAAAACAATATGAAACTTACCTCAGGCAATATCACATTGTGTTGCTCAACACCAAGTGGCAGTTGATACGGCAATGTTGAGGCAACATTTTGCGTTACTTGGGAGATTTGAGTGGAATTTTGTTAATAAACCACAACTCTGAGGCTCAAAACGTGATACACGAACATGGTACATCAGGCTCATCCTGCCTTCATATTCTTCTTACCAGGCAAAGATCATATAAGAAGAGTTTTGGAGCCTGATGGAAAAGTTGATGATGCATTTTCATTGGCAGCTTTTAGCGCCATGGCATTAGATCCTTTCACCTACTCAAGACACAATGAGAGGCTCGTTTTCTAAGTATTTCAGCCCAGAGAAGCCGAGCCGTTGGCCAGGGTAAAACTAGTAGCTACTGCAAACCGGCAGGCACTTGACAGCACTGCTGATGGGATAGCACCGCACAACTAGTATTAGGTAATGCTAAAGTAAAACTGGAAGTGTAGCCTACTCTCTCAGCACGCACAGAACCAATGGTCTGCGATGGACCTGGCTGAACATCCAGAAGAGCTAAGGATGTTTGTATGGATAGGGTGGCTGTGGCAGGCACAGGAGTGGAACACAAAGCACTAGGAAAGGGTCTTGCCCTGTAGTGGATGTAGCTACTTATTAACAGTACTCACGAGCCCACATGGAAGCTTTCCTCCATTTTGGCACGGACGATTCTTCCCCCACCTTTTTCCTGTCCTTGGCCTAGCCGGCAGGGCAGGACACGTTTGTCCCCACTCGGTTAAGGTGCTAAGTGCTGGCAAACTGAATACTACCAAACTATAAATTAAAGCATTCAGTGTATTTTTATCTTTGGCTAATTAGTGTGCTTGGTGTTTTGCACATGTTTACATTGGCTGTACAATACTGCGCAGACCATTTTGGCATGAAAAATATTTGATTGTTCTGGTTATTTTTTTTTCAGTAAGTCAGCTGCCTCTTAATACTACTTGAAGCCATAGGCGTATACAGGGTTCTGCATTAGGAGGAGAGAAGTTTCACAGCAGTGCCCCCCTCCCCCTTCAAGACTCCTACAGCCAAAACAGAAAGCAAAGATGAAAGGAATGGTTATAAAACATTTATATTGAGGTGATGGAGTAGCAACATAGCAACACATTCAAAATATTGTGCGCTTAAGAAACAAAACAAGCATCGGCATGGATGCAGAATTAAAATTTATGATGCCTTTCAGAGTCCCCGGCATTCCGGGAAGAAAAGGTGGCTTGGAACACAACAGCACGACTCCTCGGCAGCCAGTATAGAAAAAAAAAAAAGAAAAGAAAATCTGTATGACATAACCCTGCACTTTTAGAAATAACTGCGCAGATCCTAATCCAAGCTGGTATGTCAAAATGAAGTAGGTACGAATATTACATGCTCTTTATCAAGTGTTAGATAGTAGTGGTTTAACAGTTTCTAGTAAAAAAGAAAGCTTGCCGTCAACACTGCCTGACAGAGGAATAATTGTTTCTAGAGCTTCTCGGACTGCGGTTTTATCATTTGTATCTATGTGATGTGCGCATGCAACTTACATCGTGTGGAGGGTTAACGCAGTGCTAAGCCACATCAAAAAGTTTAAAAAAAAGAATTGTTTTTTTTTTAATTCACAGTATACAGAACACCACTACCTGCAGAGAGAAATGAGCAAATATTTGAAACAGCCCCATGCCCCATTTGCTTTTTACTGCACATATGGGAAATATTGAAAACTGCTGTAGACTAGATCAGCATCTAATCCTCGCAGGCTCATGTCAACAAATCACAGAAGCGTCCTGTACAAAACAAAGCCCGAGCAAGAGGATGATGACAGGGACCAAACGGTGGTGCATTATCGCGCATGTCATGCCAAATCACGCAGCACTGTATGTGATTCGCCCCGAGAGACATGCAACAGTAAAAAAACACACTTCAGCACATCCTTGACCACTGTGCATACGACACATCTGGAATTTCACCTGAAACTCTGCAGATCCGTGTGCAATGCACTGCAGGCAACAATTATTTTTCGAGAAGTTTCACCCTTCTATCATTAGCAGTCTTACAAAAAAAATGCATCGGCATACAAGATGCTTCCATGCATTAAGAACTATAAAATCACGCTGAAATTCCCTTCATCGGAAACTGCGACTAAAATAAGAGGGCGTGGAAACTAGAGCGGCAAATCTCGAAGTCTGGCCAGCATGCCTTCTTGAATTTACCTTTCTGTTGGCTTCATCAATTGGAAAGTTCTTATGGCTTTGGCCAGTTTCGGAAAACTTAAGAGATTTAAAATGTGCATCTTTGCTGCTACCCTTCACATGTGAGCATAACACAGTTTCGAATTCGGCACTGCATTCATTTGACCCAAACGTGCGCCATGTTGTCAAGTTCCCACATTCAGTCTTGTTGCGAAGTTATGAAGTTCTATACAGGAGGTAACGTTTTTTTCCCCCTCATGTATGTATTTCTTTTGCAACAGTTGCTGCTCATGTCAAAACATGGCGCACGGCAGCACATCACTTTTCACCATAAATATGAGGGGATATCTAAACGTTACACAACTTGGCTATGACCAAGCATCTCAATGATGACCCTTTACCATTTGTTTAGCCAGGTCATCTTTTGAGCCAAGCAGGAGCTCATCATCAAACCTTCCACAGTTGGGCCCCCTGGTGTGCACCAGTAAATTAATTAGGAGTCTTGTCACGTTTAGAAATTTGTGTACTGAAGCGTGCGGTTTTTTCAACAGAAGTATGTTCCACCTAAGAAACTTGCACTAGACTGGTTAATGTGCATGGCAGTATGTTCAAGAAACTTGAGTTTTAAAAGGGCCTCGTGGATGTGCAAGACCACCCTCGTTGAAAATAGATCAGCACTTCGAAACTATATTTGCATTGTCGATCCACAACTGAGAGCCTTTTCATTAAAAACAGTTGAATTAGGCCGAAAAATAGGATCTAACATTTCCTTCCAGCACTGGTTTCAGAACCATTCATCACGTTTGGTATTGTGGAGGGTGCTGCCAGAGGCACCACAAAATCTCTACTAAAGTTGACACCACAATGTGCATTCACCTACGGAAATTTCCCATCTTTATTCAAGCCACCCAGAAAAGATCTTGCTCATGGCTTGTGATGGGATAAGACATGGTTATTCATGCGAGATTGAGAAACAAAGCGGCAGTCTTTGTGGTGGAAGCATTGTGATCTTCGAAAAAATTAAGCCCTAAACCTCCAGGAAGGAAGTCATGGAGACAGTATTGTAGCGAGAGCTATATTCGGCTACCAGTCCAGCATTTCACTATGGAACCGCTCTGGAATATGTGCAATGCGCCGTGGAGAGGAGGAGCAGGTGCAAGGGGCGCGACATAAGAGAGTAACTGCCAGGTGCAGCCTCCGCTGCCGCGTGCGCAGTCACTCGAATGCCATGTGCTAGCTACGCATATAACTGTGCATGCGCAACTGCGTGTATAAACGGAGGAGAGAAACGGTAGCCGCAGCACAGTTGTTTCGCATGGAGAACGAATCAGGCCACTGCTCAACGGCAGTATCGACAGGAGAGGCTCAATTCCTCTGATCCAGTAGTCGCCTGGCAATTGGCCATTCAGTAGTGAAAGAATGAATACCGAAAGGCCAAGCAGGTAGCAAAGACCCCTGAACAGAGAGAACGTCTCACCAAGCGAACACGACAGAATACAGAGCGCAATAGGCGGCGTACAGCAGCTCAGATGGAGCCTTTGAAAGATCAAGGGGAACAGACGACAATGAGAGAAGAGGATTTAAAGGGCCCATGCATTCAAAATTCTGCATACATTCAATCGAATCGGCCGCGTGTTACTATACTGATCACCGGGCCATCTTCATTTCTGTGCATGAAATAGAAAACATTTTTTGTGACGACTAATGTGCCTTCATTGCTAACCAACATAAGCTCAACAATAGTCTCTGCAAAATGCCAATACCAGAGTAACATAGCTCTCGCTACTTATATTCTGGCATAGCCGAGCTAAGCCACTGCCAATTTTTTGGAATGAAAGACCCTGCTCATTAACTGGGAAAAAACACCAGAGTAAAAAGGGAACATTATGCCAATGCTCTCCAAAAACTGCACAAGCTCATCGTGGACGAAAAGTGTCGAAAATTTTGCAAATGCCCCAGTTCACAGGTGTTGTACTGCTGAGGGCGGCATAAGAGTGTGGCTTTGAAGAGCTGTGCCACACACTTCATTTACGTCCTGGGCATTAGTAACTGCATTTCTAAACCACAATAAGTTGAAAGAACAAGGCTTTGTTACCTGGAACAAAATCAATCTGCCACAGAAGGGTGGTTTGGCAACTAGAAATATGGGAAAACCACATGAGCGCTATTGCCGTGAAGATAGCGAGGGGTACTGGCAGGGTTCATAGCCACCAGGAAGGAAAAAATTCAAGGGTTTTTAAGGACTTTCAAGGACCTAAAAAAGAATTTTCAAGGACTTGAAACAAGACTTTTTGAGATGATAGAAAAAGACCACAACATGCTTTACAGAAAGGAAGCACATCTTTTACTGCACACAAGCAAAAGTAGGCACATTTTTCACAATAAATACCTAACTAGCTTCTTTTCTAAGACATATTGCACACACCCACAAAAAGAGGCCCATTCTCAAACAGTGGACTCGTGATTAAGTTCCTGAAGCTTTTCCTTCAAATTGTCATCAATTTCTGCAAGCCCCATAGTCTTTTCTTTTGCCGTTTTTCTTAAACTGTTGGAGTTCACAATGAAGGTGATGTCGCTTGTAGCTTCTGCCCGCTCAGCGTAGTTGTCAGTACAAACTGTTAAATTGGCAATTGTTGCCTCCAGCCTCCTCCTCTTCATCTTCATGCCGTGTATTTCTTCAATGTGGCTTCTCTTTGATGCCTTTGACTGCTCGATCGCTTTTTTTTTTTTTTATCCTCCAAGTAGGCTCGATAGCGGTTGTGTGCAGGCAAGACAGATCTACGCAACTCCTTTGTTATTGCAATGTTCAGGATGCCACCAGCCTTGTTTACTGCATCCTAAACGATTCGCTGCGACACATATGAGATCTCCTTCAGGTTTTCGACAGAGACGTGGCGGTTCACACTGAAGCCTCTTTCGACAGTTGCCTGCCCGTGGCTGAAGACGAGAAGAAGTCGCACAACTTTCCAAAAGTGCTTATAGGATGAGTCAACCGTCAAAAGCTCACGGTAGAACTCGTCTAGGCTAAAAGAGTGTTTGTCAAACTGCTGCAGGTTGTGTTTCTTGTTTTGCAGAAGTTCTGCGTATTCGCCTAGGACCGAATCACGCTCATGCTCACCCAATCGTCTAACTGCAATGAGGACATCTAATACTTTCCTGAAGCCTGTGAGGCACTCATCTGGCTTTGAGGTCGTTTGACGAGGGTCTAGCGAAGACAGGCTCCTAACTAGATGATATGTCAGCGGGCTCTTTTGCAGAATATTCTTGGTAGTACTAATAAGGAACTGTTTGCATTCCATCCTGAAGGCAAATACGTCCTTGGCACTCACCTTTGCGGCTTTGACCATTTCTTCAGCTGCATGCCCAATGTAAACTTTCTCTGAAGATACATGATTATTTGGGTTTACGAGATCCATTTTGAGCAAGCCGACAACTCCTGTCGAAGCTGACAGCACTTCATGAATCTTGTGAGAAGTTTCCTCAAGAGACACTCCACATCTCTTTCTAAAAAGAACATCAGCGGTTTGTCCATTTGGTATTCCATGAGGAATGGTTTCAGAATCATCGCGATGCCGTGAGCAAAGTTCAGTTTGGCCAACAGCAGTGGGTCCTGGCAGAATTCGCAGAGCTGTGTAAATAACGCACACTTTGGCAAGTTCACCTTTTTTTTTGCACATTCCACGTACCTTTTCACATCACCCCACAGCGCAATGGCACGTTCGATCACAACAACATTTTCTACCCAGCGATGAGCAACAAAGTTTAGAAGAAATTTCATTTGGCCTGTCACAGTAGAGAAGTCTTCCCTTCGAGCTGGCGCATCATGAAAAATGGCACTGAGGCTTGAAACAAGATTCTCTATGTCCCACTTGCTGGCAACAACACCCGCCCTGTAAGCGTTATGTATTGTATGCAGTCCGCAAGTGCCAAGGTCCAAACACTGAACTTGATGATTCTGCTGCAAGTATTCCTGCATTTCCCTAAAACACTGTAGGTTCACATTGGGGCCATCCATAGACAGCTTTCGCCAACGGTAAATCTGCCAAGGCAGCCAGAAGCTTCTCTTGAAGGTCTTCGGCAGTCGAATGTCCCATGAACACCGACGTATAATACCTCGTGGTTACCCGCTCGGGCTGAGTACTCCAGTACCGCAAATGGATGTCCATATGTTTTTTTTTTTTTGCAGGCAGTCGTTCAAAGACATCAAACAGAACTGTGTAGCCATCAGATTTCTCTAATTCACGTTGTAGGCACGAGAGAAAAAATGGTCTCAGACCATGGCACACTACACATGCAGATTTTCTTTCACCGCAGGAAAATGACTTGCCGGTTTCGCTATCCGGAAACATTTTCTTGAACAGCTCCCCTGTGTGTGATGATGAGTTGTAGGAATAGTGTGATGTTACCATTTTCAGGGTCCACAGTATCTCCACGTCGGTCACACACTCGTGCGCTTTGCACAGGCTGCTCACATCCGACGACGTTGATGGAGCCGGCTCGATGCGTTGCTCACAAGCAATTGCTGTCACGTAGCTCCGCATGGTACTATTCGCCGTAGTCGCTTTCGTGTTCGCAATGTGTTTTGTGCTCTTCATATGGCTTTTGACGGCCGACTCACCCATTGATGACACATCGAAAGTTTTCCCGCATGCCTTGCACTTTGCCCAATGCGAGTTTGACGCATCCGGAGAAATCCACTCCCTATACGTAGCACTGTATAACCACGACTGCTGGAAATTGCACTTCCCGGGCATATTGCAGCTACGAAAGACGCAACAGCAACTATTCGCGCACCATGCTTTTCCACATCGAAGGTAGGCTTAGCTGCGATCGCTGCCGCCACTGTAACCACGCTACTAAACTGAGCTAGAATTGGGTAGTGGGCTCACTCCTCAGCCGGCGCCATACATTGTGATGACGCCGCTTATGTCAGCAGATTCTAGTTCTGTGCGCCTCCGCAAAGGGCCGCCACTGCCGCCTTCAATGTAGCAGAGCGCGGCACCGCACGCCGCGCGCCGTTTGCCTTCGCTGCTGTATTCTCGCCATTGCGGGTTTTGTTTTGTAGTGGGCAATGTGACCCAACGAATTATGACTTCTGATGCGAAGATGCCACCCCGATGACAAAACCATCGTGCTAGGCTGCCGGACACGCATACCGGAAAGGCGCCAAGCACGAATCGAAAGATATATGAGACACTTGGAAAATAATGGGAGCAACTATAAATTCTTCCTAATGGATATAAATACACAATGACCTGATCACATCAATTACACGTATACCATCCTAGGTTTTCAGTTGTATTTTATTCTATGGCCTTGTGGAAACAATAAGCCAGGGGAATTCGTGCAAGCAGGGCCAGCTAGCCGGATTGTCGACATGCTGCATCAAGGAGAAGCACAAAGCCAAATACGAATGTGAACAAAAAGGAGGACCAGTAGTTAGGAAATAGCTGTATTCAACGCATTACTAAGCGTCAATAATGCGCTGGTATATCTGTTGACTACAGCCAGCATATTATAGCTGAAGTGATTATAGGCTAATATTTCACAGGCATGTTGCAAAATAGACTTGAAGAGGACAAGCTGTCGGGCTAGTTGGTTTTCCATAGTTATAGCAGCGCGTATATATATGTATATATATGACATGGTTGGCTGATTTCCAAAAATAAAGTTGCAGTTTAGCGCCTCTGCGTCTCACGTGTTCTTCCGTCTTTGTCCTTGTCCGGCTACGCGCTGCTATAACTATGCAAAATAGAGTCTAATGAAATTGAATTGCGAAGCTTGTACAAGCCTGCTAACCCGGCGTCGCCTGGAGCAAACAGCTTACTCGTCACAAACTTAATTCCGCTACAATGGAGACTCAGCTATTGTCAGTTCAGCTTTACTGCCTCTTGAGCAAGCTCGAAAATATGATGGCCTGTGGGGCGATAATTCGTGACTTGAAAACTACTGTACACGGCGCAAAGATGACAACACAAGAAAACAAAAAACGGACACGACACGTTGTGTCCTTTTCTTTTCTGTGTTCGTAATGCAGTTAATGACACGAAAGAAAAACACTCCGTGAACATATTTTCGAGAAACACTGTATACGGCGCAAAGAAGACAACACAAGAAATAAAAGAATACCATGTAAGCATGTGCTCTCCTTTTGTTTCTTGTGTCGTCTTAAATTTGCGCTGTATACATTCGTTCTCAAAAATATATGTTCACTGAGCTTTTTTCTTTTTTCTTTTTTTTTTTTTTTTCATGCCATGAACTGTATTCGGGCAGCAAATAAACTGATGTACTCGGAGTAGTAAAAGACACAGCGAGAAATCTGATGTTTAAAACATATATACGCCTCGCCTCTCAGTTAATATTAACACGGGTGTACTTTTTGTCAAGGAAGCAGTGGAGCCGCCGTTCATCAACCCGAGATGCCTACTAAATGCTTGTTTTCACACTCCTAGAGCTCCTGTCAGGTCCTTCTCTATCGATCAGAACACTGTCTACACGAATACAGCTAATTCGCAATTGTGCAGTTATCTGAAAATTCTCAGATATTAAACTGCTGATAATGGACGGAGGATGCACAACTGCAAGCTTTTAAGATGTGTTCAATAATGAGTTGTGGCAATTTTTATGCACCTTTCTTCCATAAACAGCGTCGACAGTAAATTCACAATCCAGAAGGCAGGTGCGACAAAAAGATGCTGACAGCTGCGGCCTATTAGGAATACGAATACAGCTTTACACGTTACCTGCGCAAACCTATGTGTCTCTGTACTCTTTACCATTGCGGCCGTGAATCACAAACGTCAGAAAATGGGGCTATCGAGCGCCGCAGTCATTTTCATACAAGCGCCTTAATTCACTTTTCGCCAAGGACGTCGGAGGGAAATCGGACACATGTTTGCAGTTAGAAACCTCTTAGCTTATCGTTTAACACCAGTAGTAGCACAACTTGCTAATATATCCAACCTCTGCATAGCTGCCACACGCAAATCTAAAAAGTGTGCACGAAGACGCTGAGTTTTTCTAAAGTGAGAAGGCCGCGGTCGCACGAACGCAACCCCTCAACCAGAAGAGCGCTTCAATCTACATTGAAGTCTCCGGTGGCGCCACCTCGTGCACATAACATACACTGCGTCAGGGAAAGAGGCCCCGTGAGCCCACTACCCCATTCTAGCTCACAACGCTACTGCGTTGTGGCTACAGAGACAGATTGGATTGGATGCTTTGGTTGGCTCGAGTACGTAGTTGCCAGTCGTTCAAGAGGCATCCGCTAAAAACCGGCTGAACGAAAGCCTATCGAAGAAATTCAAGGATTATTTAAGGACTTCAAAATAATTAAGGGTTTTCAAGGCCTTAAAAATGCTATTTTTTAATTCCAGGGTTTTCAAGGGTTTCACAGACCGTTACGAACCCTGACTGGGATCGATATCCAGCACCTTCACCAGATGTCACGTGGTAGTGGCAAGGCCATAAGCACAAAAAATAAGAAACGTGCAACAGCACTGAAATGAACTCTTTATTAGGCTCACTTGTGCCCAATAAAGAACTAAAAAACTCAGCGGAGGACATAGCAGCAAACATGCCCGCTGCATGTGGCAGTACTCAATTTACAATCAGCGCAGAAAGATCTAGATATACCGTCCAGAAAGGATACTGGGAAAGCCTGGAACACAAACTGTTGTGCTTCTACCATTCCAGACTAATCTCGGCGCATCTAGCACAGCAAAGCAAATGATAAAGCGCCATTTCGAGACACTGAGCATAAACACATGAGCACAAAATCATCCCAATGCGCTGCAATCAAAGATAAGGCCACATGCAAACAACTGCTGAAAACAACAAATAAAAATCTGTACCCTTCGGGGCATTACATAAGGTTATGATGACAAAAATGTTTCAAAGAACTGGCAGTTTTATTTATACATGGATTGCAAACCTTTCTGATCACCCCTCATATGTATCATTACTGTTAAAAATACAAAATAGAAAACTGAGACAAAAAGAAGCTGTGCCTTATACACCAAGAATTATAGTAAACCAAACAGGACGACAAATGCTGCACCCATTTGGACAAGGTATTCACATTTTATTTCAAGTGAATAACAAGCACTCGGGCAAATGCGTCTCAGTCCCCTCGCAGCAACCCAATATGAAAACTCAAGCGGAAGGAGGCAAAACACAGTTGGAACCAGTTGAATTTGAGTTGGCGCCAATCAGTTCTGACACCTTCCAATTGTTTATTTAATTAGAATGCGCGTAGAGGAAAAATTCTGCTAAGGAACTATATTATTCACCGGCATTTGAAGGCTTTGCCAGGTTGGAACAGTTCATGCTAAGCCACTTGCAACGAAATTGCTGATGTTTATTATGAACAAAAACTATACAAAACGAGACTTCGTCGAAAAATCAGAATTTCAGCCATAGAGAGCAAAATACTGACAAACGAAGTCTCGGATGACAAAGTAGTGTCGCAATGAATGGTCTGCTCACAAGAATCAACGAAACATAATAAGTTCTTCTTGGCAGAACTTGTGATAAGGTGGTGAGCTCATAAGATAACAATCAATGGTGGCATTTAGAGCACGGCCATGACAGATGGTCAAAAGATCTTCGACTGCGGCAAGCGCACACCAGTTGAGTAGAAGGATGTCGCGGCGACCATTCACTACCCTCTCTGCAATCCTGTCTGCGCTGCAACCGCCTTCCATCATCGCTTCTCTGCTGGAACAAGGAGAGAAGAAAACCACCATGTTGGCTTCTTCACTTGGCAGTCACGGTGGGGATAATTTTTGAAAAATGCCGAAGGCCCTGAGGCACCCAAGACCGTTTGTACTTTTTAAAAGTTACAGCAAGAACAGAAAATAAAACTTGCTCTGAACAGCATGAGGCTGACAAGTTATGTGTAAAAAATACAAGCTTTGAGCCAAGTCCGGTCTTAGGTCAACATACTGCGAAGTTTTAGACTGACACTGGCAGGATAGATGAAAGATTAACGAGGAGAATGGGTTTAGAAAGAATCTGGGAAACCTGCTGATGGATCCTTCTTTCAAAACCCAATACATATCACATAAACAAAAGCTTGAGCAGCCCCCCACAACCACAGAAAAAATACTTTCGAGCAGTAAATCTCCGAAATCCACAAAATAACAGAAGGCTACAGTGCACACTTACCCAAGCATGGGGCTGGACTTTGTTGTGCAACTGATGGTGCACAAGTGATCACTGTCCTTCAAATGACTGCACAGGTCGTCCATGCTCAAGCCAGAACTTGCGTCGACAAAGTCTTCCTTGATGATATTTTCAGGACGTACCTGTGCAAAAAGTACCCAATCAGCCAGCTTCAGAATCATCGTGGACAAAAATGGGCACTGGTTAGAGGTGTCTGTGCCGAATTGAAGGAATGCTGAAAGACAACTGCATGAATGAGCCAACTCAACGAGTCTTATTTGCTAAACTGACTCTCTGGCCAGCCTTAAGTTAAATTACAGTTTGTGGCCAGTTTGGTACAAAACATAGGTTTCAACTGAACTTCAAAATTTCAAAACCTGCACAGTGCTTGTATTTCAACCTGCTCCAGCAAGGCTAGGTCATCTACATATGTTGAAATGTTATTACACAGCTGCTGTGTGGTTCATGCTTCACATACTAAGGTTTCGGATTCTTCCAGCCATACCTACCAATAATTGAAGGTGAGTGGCATCAATCAATCACCCAGTCAAGTGACGTCCAAAAGTATGAACAGAAGCACCTCTTTGAAACAAACATGCTTAGTTCTACATTGGCCACAGATCCTCATCTGAGCTGTTTAACAATCAAGTGGCGTTTGTGTTCTCACTAAAGCGACCAGAGCGCAAACCTGTTAATCTTACCACCCAAACTTCAAAAAGCCTTTGCATGCTCACAGGGGATCAACAGCACATGAAATGCATGGTAGCACCCTTTGATAGGACGCTTTGTCAATGCCTGCACTGTCATGGAACTGAACAAGAATGAATGTGACCTTGCAATGCTATCATGGTTACACCACAGGCTACAAAAAAGCACCAGAACACTGTTCTGCATTTTCTGTGGCCAGCACTTAAATCTGGTTTGGTTAATGAGGTTTAACCTCCCAAAACAGCTCCTGCTCGGGCATCGGCATTAAGCCTCTACTCTTGAGGAAATGAAGTTATCTGAAGCCAAACGACAGCTTTAATGTCAAGTTTTACAAGTCCAGAATCTGAAACTTGAGCCTTGCAGATGTATTCCCATTGTGGTTACAGTGCTACTGTCGCATTGAGGGTGGCAAGACAAATTAAATTACCAATTCAGAGGCATCTTCCAACCCTCACTTCATCTATTTTCTTAACTCTCTGCTCTTTACCTGCATCATGCCGAAACGTTAATAAAATGCTTACGGTAAATATTTAAAATATATCTTTTTTAATTGAAGAGTGGTCATATTTATGAATAAGTCGTACTTGTGATGGCCCTAGCACGTGAATTCAATGGACTTCAGATGACAGAACACAACCTATCTTAGTATTACCATTAAGTGGAGAGAAAAAGAACAAAGCTTCTATCAGTTACAAAGCCTTATTCTTCTGATCAAGATCCCAAATATGTGAGGCAACCATACCTGGCAAACACGGAGAAAAAAACCTTTGGGGCTGATTTTCTCATCTCTTTTCAGGCTATTGCTATTACTCATCGTTGCAGCATTTCAAAACCAGCTACAGAAAGATCCTGTTTGCTCTGACTCCAAGGAAACTGAAGAGTGCAGTAAGGCCTTTAACGATTATGCCTATAATATTCTTGAAATTGACTTTTAAAAAACAGTCGTCAACTATCCCTAAGTTGTAACCTTTGTTTCTAAATATGTCCGTATCAAAAAAACATTTCATTGTACATAACAGACCACTGCAAAAATGTTCAACTGCCAAACGTGCGCACTTTAAACCGATTATTTATCACCCCAGGGATAAGTTTAAGAAGATGTTAATCGTAAGTACTCAACAGCTGTACCAGGTACCCTAATTTAAATTCAAATCTGCAAAACACAGCTAAGAATCTACATAATTATGCCGAATTTGGTTACATTTCGCTCACAAATAGCGAAAACAGCCTTAATCGCCACATCACTCTAAAGACAGCTTTTACGGTCAGTAAATATAAAGCAGGATAAGCCACTTTGCTGCAACAGCATACTGATTTCTTGCAGGTAAGAAACTACTCAGAATAATGAACGCTTTTCAACAGTGCGTCCTCTATAACCTACAAATGGTTTTCTTTGCAATGAACGGAGGGATACAAGGACAGAGATTGTTCATTAGTGTCATTCCACCAAACTATTTGATCACAAGATGGTGCTCTCTCCAAAAGCACACATTGGTGCCAATGTAGCTGATGCCATTTACTGAAGCTACTTCTAACTAGAAGCACCAAGCAATTTACTCCTAATAAGAAAAAAATTTTTTTCTTCACTTTCTAACATTAAATGTTCGCAGTTGTGTGCAGATAAAAGCTTTAAAAAATTCTGAGAATTGGCGGGGCTTCACATCCCTTGGATGTTGACATTTATCATATAGCTACTTCAACACGTGATCGATTTTACTTTTACATCTTTGGGTGTAATTAACTAACCTATTCACTTAATTCCACCACTGCAGTATGCTGACATCATCCTCTACGATTCAAAATGATTCATTTCATCCTAACTCTTCTAAGAACGAGAACGGCTGCGGACACGTCCTGTACATGCGACCTTGCCAACATAGCCTAGTAATGCTTTCGCATTAATAATCAATCCTGACAATTTGCTGTTGTCGTATATGACAATATACTACAATATGCGATACAAGAAGAAACCTAGTAACAGCAAACTGACTACACTCTGCTGCATGGGGGAAAAAAAAAAGAAGGGAGTGCTTAATTTCCACATCCTCTACTCTAAAGGCAGAAAAAAGTGCCATGGTGTATGTAGCGGCCCGTCGCAGTATGATTACGGGACCAGGCCTAGCTAAACTTCGTTTCATACATTAGGTGCAACGTTACGAAAACTAGCGCTCCTGTTTAAGTAGCCTGTGTCCGTGACCAAGATAAGTGTGTTGCCTGTGGTGCACAAAAAACAAATGATTTCCATACAGGCTATATACAAGGCATTCGTCATTAGCTTCAAAAAAATTTAGATTTCCGGCAAAATGACCAGAATCTGAATTAATACTTTGCATTTGCTGTTTAGTCCATTGCTGATCTCTTCATGGAGAGTAGATGTAAGCAGGAAATGTATTGGAGGAAAAGCTCACCGTGCTCAAGAGTGGCTCATTTCTCCTTTAGCATGTCTCTTCTGAGCACATTTTAGGTGCCCACTGGAAAGCTAGACAGTTTTGTGCCTTTCAGTTCTGCACCATGAAACCACCACGGAGCGAGTAATTTCTCCATTTTTTTGTTGTGAACTACTTGCGTAGCCTCTGCAGTACTGCACCTAATGTTTGAAACTGAGTATCGAAATCCTTCGCTCTGCAGTGGCAGTCCTGATTACCATTACTATATTTACCAATGGTAACTGAAAGGGTTTTGTGTCTGTCCTGCTGGTGTGAGGCTGCGAATGCCTTTACTGTGCAAACCCTCCTGCAAAGGTCCAGTGTGGGAATCAAGACTGCTAACAACCAGCTTTGCAGACTGAGCGGTCACTCAAAACTGACTTTGCCACACAAAGTGCAGCGGGGTTAACAGAGCTTCACCTAAGCGCACTGCTCCGAAGAAAGCCGGTTGCCTAGATGGGGGCTTTTTGTACCTGATTCTACCAGTGGGTGTCCTTCAGAGAGCTTCGAAACATCCACCTTCCACAACCCACACGGGTGACCTAACTACTAGGCCATGTTTTACACATACCATGCAACATTTTTCCTATCCGTACGAAGTGTTCTATACACGAGGTTAGCATGGAATGCAAGAAAAAACTGGAACCTGGCTTCCTTGTGTAGCAAGGAAGCCAGTTGCAGTGTGAGCTCACATCAGAGAAGAAATTATTAGTTGTGCTGGCACCATCTAACCTAAGACAACATGCCAGCAGTATCCGCGGATGCATTATCAGTAACACCTAATTTGCTCAACCCCTAATGCTTTGATGCCAACAAACCAGATCTACTATTGAATCATTAGTCGAGCAAATGTTGGCGACAACGAATGAAGGTTGAGAGCAACCTCGGATGAGAAAGCAATGCAGATTCACAACATATTATTTGGGAAAAACTCCATTATTCCTCCCTATGACCCGAGAAAAATGCACAATAGTCAGAGAAATGCATAGAAGGTCAGAGAAATAACTCAAGTTACCGACATTCTAGTAGAAATTAAGAAGAAGAAATGGACATGGGCAGGACATGTAGTGCGAAGAGAGGATAACCGATGGTCGCTGAGGGTAACAAATTGGATTCCAAGGGAAGGAAAGCGTAGCAGGGGGCGGCAGAAAGTTAGGTGGGCGGATGAGATTAAGAAGTTCGCAGGGGTCAAGTGGATGCAGATAGCACAGAACCGGGTTAAGTGGAGAAATATGGGAGAGACCTTCGCCCTGCAGTGGGTATAATCAGGCTGATGATGATGATGAGTACAAAACTGCATACTTGGGAGCGAGACCACTTTAACTTGGGCTGGCAGCCAGCAGAAGCATGGGAGAGAGCACCTGCACAAGCATAAACAAGGCATTGCTTGAAATACAGGTAAACAAACACTTTGAATTTTAATAATTCAATGTGGATTGGTTTTACTGAAAAGCGCCATTTTTACGGTTTGTTTACCTCTGCCAGCACGCCCTCGCGGCAAAAGAAGGTACCCACGAGAGCGTTTAATTGCGAAACTGTAGCTGCTTCATGATTTCTGTGATGACGTTGACCTTGAAATGCGGCTTCATGAAAAAATAAAGCTTTAGGTAATTTATTCACATGCTATATCTATAAAAAAGTTAGCAAACGGCTCCTTGACTTGCGAATAAACCGCACCCTGGCGATCATTGATTCAGATTTTCGTCACGCGTTGACGTCTCGCCGAGGCGTCACGGCGTCGTCATTTGATGTCACGCTCTATAACTTTAGAGCGAGTCCCGTAATTCGGCCCCAGGCTTTGCAAATTGACCATGAAGACAGAATTTTGGAAATATTTTTTAGTTTTTCTGCTCTGACAAACAGGCGTGCCAAATGCTACTTCGACCTGCATACTTTGTCATTGCGCTTTGTTGTGTTAACTATGAAAGTTTTATTTTGGTAAAAAGAGTTCCTTGACCACTATTCACAAACAACTACCAACCACTTAGGTATATCACGATAGCATACTTCCAATAAGAATATAAATACCATAATCTGCACAGCAGGTTTTTGGCTACAACCATTTTGACCAGAACTAAAGAATATTGAAAAGTCTTCCATAAGAAATAACCTAATTATGCTTCTTTTATTTTCCCATAACATGGGAACTATTGCGATATCCTGAAATTAGAAAAAATATATATTTTGTTGTCTCTCATAATAAAATTTTCATTTATGACCAGTACCGTCTACTTCGAATGTGATGCTACTCTGCACAAATGTGCTGCAGTCAGATTGAAGACTCGAAGATAAGCTGTCAATACTACAATTTAACAAAGCAAGTAAATGGCTGTAGATGCTATATTTAGAGAACATACATGCTAGCCAGTTAGCTACAGCAATTAAACTCGGAAAAAAAATTCGTAAAAAAAGTCGTTTTACATGGCAGAAAAAAAAAGGGGGAATACAGAAGTAGCATTTTAATGTGGCTATTCGCCAGAGACGAAACTTTTGACTTGCACTTTTGATTTCCAGCAGCTTTCCCACTTCTGGTATAAAAACGTTGCACTGTTAAATTAAGGCCGCACTCACGTGCAATCAAGCGTTCACGCATGGCAGTAGTGACACAATGTGTACCTGCGGCCTCTTTTCACACTGTAAGCATTTATTTGATTAGGTTGCAAAGTTACATATCAGCTGCAGTGATGCGAGCAAACTTATCACAGGCAAGACTGCACACGTAGGCAAGCAGTAAGCCTCGCTTTGACTGCCTTTGTAGCTCGAAAACAAACAGGGGCATATGTCTCTTCCCTTGTCAAATTGATACTTCCAGATTTCGAATTCATTGTCTGAGAGGCGACGCTTGCGAACCACTAACAAATGAAGACCTCGAATACAGACTATGGTTAGGGCATAGTTAGGGCAGAGCTTTTCAACATGCAGCAGTTCATTCAAGGCTTGGGCTCTTTCCTCAAGAGCGTCGAAAAATGATACGTCGTAGGCGTGTGCGGACGATACTTACCACAATGGGCGTTTTCTGCGGCATCACTCCATGAGACAACCCGCTGGGTCAGCGCCATGACTTTCTATTTTGGTACTGAACTTCAGCACAACTATGGTGGCATAGCACAACTTCGGACGCTTTGGTCGTTTTCGAACGCACCACAGTAGTCAAGGAGATAGGCACAGTAGGCAGTCGCAGTAGTTGCGTCACTTGCGTAGCACTTCGCTTGCCTAAAGCCTAAATGGCAGCAACGGAAATGCAGGATGCGTCACTCAAAAATAAAACACAACCTTACGTTTTCTTTGAGAATAAAGCGAAATACAGAAACTGAAATGAAATAATTATGAAATAATTTTATGGATTAAAATTACTGTAAAGAGCGTGATACATCGATGGCGTCCGTCGCGCCATCTTTGCGATGTTGAATAAGTTAACTTGGAAAATTGGCGCGGCGTAAATCCGTTTAAAAATGTTTAAAGCATGGGCCCGATCCTCGATATTCGCCTTTTCAGCCATGTTGTGACGTACCCGTGACGTGAAAATTAAGGCGGTGCTAAAGCGCGTGAACACAGGAATTGATGACGAAATTTAAAAAACAAGGAAAAAAGTTACAAAAAATAACGCCGTCGTCTGCTACTTGGCGCCGATTACAAAAAAGCCAACGCTGCGATGCCGAGAAGCTGAAGGGTCGGTGAGAACCGTGTTTACGCTGCATATACGCGTCGCGCGGCAGGGCAAGGCTGAGGAGATAGTGAGATACTTACATATACGTTGCGGCTGTACTATACTATTAGTTACGGTCGTTGCGACCACAGTGCATCATAGTACACGTACGCTGTCGGACGTCCAGCAGCAGTATAGGCTGAGCGAACGGCGGTACTCGACGCAAACCCCACAAACAGCCGGTCGTCAAGTGTGAGCGATGCCTTACTTGAGATGAGTGCATGTGGCTAGCTGTGCGTAAATTTCATTTATGGACTTAGTCGCGCAGAGAAATCGGCGAGTATCAGGATCGAGCTTTGCACATTCACTTCTCAGCTAGTGGGTATAAAGAATTTGTTTACGAATACTGAGAATTGGAAGTGCCCAGCAGATTTTCGGGCTGCAGTTGCCACTAGAGAAGAGACACACCTGTTCGACGACAATGCTGGCCTTCTCAAGGTACCACTGTCGTTGGAAACTGCCTGCGGCAGCCCACCGCTTCCATCATATGTTAGCAAGTCTGCTACGGCTCCGTGTCGGCTTCAGTGACGTAGCGTGCGGATGTCGGCCCGGTGGAGCGGCGTAGCGAAAACACGCATAGTGGAGAGCTCGATTAGGCCATATATCTGGCGATCTTAGCCTGCGCTGACGTCGGACCACATTTAGCGCGTTAATTACATCGAAATGCGATCGTCATGGCTGGGCAACGCACATACTGCGGATCAGAGAGCCGAGCGTCTATAATCATTATTGAGCCATCGCGGCTGGGACGCGTTTTCACGCTGCCGCACAGGAAACGTTACCGCGAATTTCGTCACAAAAATAAGCAGAGAAGATTTTCTGGCAGCAATCAAAATGAAATAAAAAGTGTATCCAGATGCCCACTGGCAACAACAGGTTAGCTTTCACGCTGATGGCATTTAATGTGCCCTGAATTAGACATAGCACGCTGTATGCACATTTCACCGCATACAGAGTGTGTCACTGTTGTGGCAGATGTATTACCTCGTTAAAATAAAAAAAAAATATTCTCCTTGGTTTCTGAGCATGTTGCATAAAAACATTTTATAAAAGTAGCAACACTGTTCGTCTGATGCAGGTACACATCAAACCACAATGTCACAAGTGAAACAAAATTTGTCAGGTACAGGTTCCTTTGCTACTGTTTACCAGTTTTGCACTTGCAATAGCATCTGGCACTTTCTTTCAGTGCAGCAAGATTCTTCAGAGGAGAGAAAAGGGTGAAGAGGTCGGCTAGAGAAATGCCTTCACATATACTATTTGACGCTCAGGAAGTGAAGGAACAGACATGAATAGTGAATATGATATGATGCCTAATTACAATGAGCTAGATGCAGTATGAAAACCATTTTCTTGAAGCAATTGTCATTGAATGCAGCATTCATGCACACATTAACCAGTGCACATGCTACACAAAGCCCGAACCTGTCTCTGAGTGAAGCAAGGGAGCCAAAGGGGAAAACAAGCGTGACTTTAAGGACACCGTAAGTAAAAAGTAACAGCAACAAAAACGAAAAACAGAAGCATGCACGGGGACAATATTAGACAAAAAGAGGCATGAATTGCAAGGCTGATGTGGCCTGCAGTACATTATTTTTAGGAGAGACAGCAACGCAATCGGGTGGTGTTCTGGATTTTTTGGCAAAGGTTCATTAATGCCAGGTGATAATACTGTATGATTTGTATTGGCTTTGCCATCCCCTGTGTGCTCTTCCAGCAATGCATAATGTCCAATGTGCAACTGTCTAACATCCACTCTCTACACTCTGACTCAAAAACATGCTCAAATGAACCTCACCTGAATACGGGCATAAATATGGGAATAAAGCATGGAATTTACTTTTTCGATATTCTGATTGCATATCATTGGAAAACTAAATGTGATGGCTTGTTTAAATGAGCGTATGATTTGCAGCTAGTGTGTCTTGTATGCATGGTTTTTCCAACAGGTTGCAGTATAGCTTCTGTCTTTATTTTGGCAAAACATGCACACTTTAAGAGACCTGCTACTCACGTAACACATTCCCTGTAGCTTTAAACAGCTCGTCGTTGACTAACAATTGGTGTATCATTTGCTTTCGGTACTTTTTGGCATTTTTTTTTACATGCACCTGACATGAAGCCTTGCTTATAAGAAAACTGAAAATTACAATATACAAAACAATACAAAATTTATTTACAGCACTGCACACTCTACAATACACAGCCTAAAATGAAAGGCTGTCACACATTCAAGTAATTACAGTATTGTTGTACAGCTCATTGCCATATCTGAAAGGTGGCATGGCCTTGGAGACCAAAGAAGAGAAATTAGTTATACAAAGCAAGGGAACACAAGATAGGGTCAAAAACTCATTCTCCAAGTGTTCGGCCCAAGATAACCCCAGCACCAGCAAAGCAAGCACCCACTGTTTTACCAATGAGTACCAAACACCACTGAGGACTGGTCCCCAAATGCTCAAACCACTAGGCTGCAACTACAGTCAAGGGATGCTATGCGTTCCGCAGTATTACCAGTATCAAAGATTATGGAACTCAACGTCATCTAAATGGTAGTCGGCACCTGAGACAGCGCAAGTATTCCCTGATTCTGTTATGGACAGGGCAAAGGTAGTTATAGTGTGTGTAAGAATGATTTTATCTGTGCATAAATGCCTGCCACACCTAGAATGTTCCCTTTATGCAGTCTACCAAAAAGCAGAAATGTTTGTCTCAGGAAGACAAGCCTTAAGCATTATTTCAGCAAGTCACTCAATGTGACGGCTATCAGGCAAACCAGCACAGCACTTGAAAACTTCATGCTCTAAAAACAATTGTGGGGACACGCAAGCTCAGCATTTACCGCTATGACACAACAGCTTTTATGGCTCCTGTCTGCAGACTCTCATTCGTGTCAATCGACTTTGCTACTGCTAACACCTAGTATTTATTCTATGATACATATCAGTAGCGTATACCTGTAAGTTATCCAATTATGTGGAAGACCACTTGTCTAGATACCTATAAAGCCCACTCTAACCAAGCTGTACGGATGCGGTTCCATAGCCTAAGAGTTGCCGGTCTTATTACCCAAAGATCCTGCAAGGTTTATCACCTCACACATTCATCTCAAAGGTGAAGCCAGAGACATCACATTGAGTACTCGGCCATGTCACCTGTCTGAAATGTGCCCAAGACTTTCCACTCGCAACGTCGCGTTTTGTGCAGAAAAGAGGCTTTAACGTTGCTGCATCAAAAAAAAAAAGCAAGAAGCCAATAGCTGAACATCTACGCTACATTAGGCTCTGCTGGCTCGCAAGACATTTGACCACAGTGCCAACAGCCAAGTTATAGATGCAGCTGTGGCAGAGGCTGTACCACAGAAACAACAGATGAATGTGGTCAAGATAAAATGAAATCGCTTTGTTCACAAATTCTTCAATACATCATGAAAAAGAATGGCTCACTTATGGATAGTATGACGTCTACTGTGTTCAAAAGGATTGTACCTTCAGGAAGTTACCTTTTGAATGCAATCTTAAGAATATATTGTGGTGTTCAATTTAGGCTGTACACATAGCAGACGTGCAAAATATGGAACACATTCTGAGGGTTAAATGCAGAGAGGAAGCTGATATAATAGGAAAGCATAGGGATACTAGATAACATAGAAAACACATGTGACAATAGGATAGGTGTAAGTGAAACTAGTGCAGCTGTCCCTTATGAGAGCAAAAAGTTATACAACTCAGTACTAGCACAATGGTACAAAATGTTGAAAAGTGATGATGAAACACAAGTTTCCTTGAAAGTGCTTCTACATAAATGAAATGAAAGTGATTGGCATAAAATTTATGCCCCTTCCTTAAAATTCTCAATTTAAAGCTCACAAAGAACAATGAAGATAAGGCTACAAAAGCAACTAACAGAAAAAAAATAATGAAGCAGTTATACACAGCTGCAATCATTCGATAAACATCTCGAGTGATGAAGCCATGCTCCAGTGGCTTAGAGCATGAATATGTGAGCTTTACCAACCCTCTTTTAACATATGTGAGTGCCGGAGGGCATGTGGCAGCAGCAAGAATGTGTCAAGAAGCAACTGGCCCAGATAGCAGCCTCATAATAGGGGTATGGAAGGTCTACACACAACACTATCATGGAGGGAGATATTTTATGGAACAAGATATGTAGCAATGCACAAAAGGAGCAAAGCATTTTGTAGAGCTGCAGTCAAAAATTTATGAAGGACAATCTTATCAAAAAGTTTTCATTTCATTCCTACGCTTGTGCATCATTATTGTGACTATGGGTTATATAGTGAAACATGAAATGTCAAGCAATTTATCTCGTACGCAAATGAATGCATTCTTTCCCCTGCGAAGCCACCTTCAAGAAATTTTGCCAGTGGGTGCACATGCACATCAATAACACCTAGTTACAAAACAGAGAAGTCAATAGTTGCCTTTGCGAAAAAACTGAAGAATACAAAAATGTTCATTGATAGCCGAGCCACACAAATGATGCAGAGGTTAAACAGGTTATCTGGGATCTTGATTAACATTACTACAAAGCATCAGTAATTGCAGTGCAAAATGAAACTGGCAAATTTTGCAAAAGTGGAATCTAAAATTGCCAAATTGGGTTGACAAGTTGGCGGGGGCCTCATTTTCCGTGCATACAACAATGAAAGACAATGACCACCAAATAGATGCACAAATTATCCTTGGGAAAACTAGCTGATTGCTGTTCATCTACATTCAGCATATGAAGAAAGCAATAGAAAACAAGCATAAAGGCAACCAAATACAAAGAAGCACAGCTCGCTTCACTCTGCAGTTTGTGGAAAAACACAGTGGGCACCTCACGTTTCACCCTAGTAGCACACAAGATAGGTGTAACGAAATGGACTCTGCTATGGTAAACGACTGCAGACACATCCACCAGGGTGCACGTATGTCAAATATTCTCACTGAAGTAGTACGTCGCAGACTGCCTGCTTGCCACAAACACCAAAGTGAATTGTGAACTATTGGTGCACGCACGTCCTACTCAGAATGGCACTTCTGGAGGTAGAAGGAGAACGTTTTTGTACCTTCCTGTGTTTCATTGACATGAAGCACTTAATAAAATACACACTGAGTTTAAGCAGAACACAAAAAAGCAAAGTATACAACAAAGAATGACAGCTCTCAGCAAGGGCCACAGCACTTATAGAAGAATACACTCAGTATGTCTACAGATGGTAGACAAAAAATTATAGCACCAAGGAAAGGTTTGGTTTGGTTTGTGGGGTTTAACGTCCCAAAGCGACTCAGGCTATGAGAGACGCCGTAGTGGAGGGCTCCGGAAATTTCGACCGCCTGGGGTTCTAACATCGCACTAACGTGCACTAACATCGCACAGCTCACGGGCGCCTTGCTTTTCGCCTCCATCGAAAAGTGGCCGCCGAGGCCGGGATTCGATCCCGCGTCTTTGGGAACAATAGTCGAGCGCCGTAACCACTGCGCCACCCCAAAGCTGAACTTGGTTCTTGCACATGCTATCAACAAAATGTACACCAAAGAGATGGTTATATCTCAAAACCACAGAAAAAATTAAGACTTGGACGGCTTTTCAGCAGTATGCTATCGAACATGAAGCAGTAAGAATGTGCACATTGATCACTTGTGGCATATATCAAAATCATGACAGCGAGTGAAAATCTCAAGTGCAGGTGATCAAGTTGTTCCTGTCCGAGTTAATATAAATGTTGCACATCCTCTTCCTTGTACTTGTTGATGTTCCTGCTGCGATTACCATTTGCAAGTGGCGTCAATGTCATGTGATCTGCACACACTACAAGCTGTAACGATCTTCAACACTTCACATCTGATGTGGCCGTCCAGGGACAAGGCGTGGCCTCCCAGATTATACAAGCCTAGCAGAGAGGTTAATGATGTTGAATATGGCCCCAGAACTTCTCGCCCACATGATGACTCGGATCGGAAGTGCTGCAACGGCTGCACAAGGTCCACACGATCACCTGCAAATGTTTAGTGCCTAAATTATATGCAAATAAAATATCAAACACGCATGGCACAGGAACATTAAAAATCATCAAAGCTGCAAGCTAAGCTGCGGTAAAGTGTAATCTATGAATGCAAGAAATGGTCAGTGCAAAACCTAAACCTAAGTGAACCATTTCCGTAACAGGTAAAGACGGCTTGTGCGGAAATTGTATTGTGACGGCTCTTTTTTTTTGCAATCGGAACGACTTATATCAGGCGATTTCACTTGTTTTTCCTTTTTCGGTCGTCGAAACCATTAACAAAGAAATCTTGACAACTACAAGCACACTCTCTTTTTTTTTTTTTTTTTTAAGTTCGTGCAGTGTAGAGAAGTTGAAGAAAATTATAATGTGTCGTAGAAATATGCAGCTAAAAGCAACGCAAAATGCTGATTAAAAATATCGGATTCGCCGCATGCGTCCTGTGAGTATTCCTTTAATCTTCAGTCATTTCCCGCCTGCGTACAACTTGAATGCGAATGACGCTGTATGAACAGTCACCTTTACAGGTTTTCCTATTGCACTTACCTCTGTGATGCTCGACGTGCTGCACCATTTCCAGCAGATTGACTGCGTTGCTGGTCGACACCCATCGAGAAGCCCGACACATTCCGGGAGCTTGTCGCTCGGCCGAACGAATACATTTCGTGCCATCCAACGTCAGAGGCGTTCACCACTGGCGATCACACCCGAAACACCAGTAGCTCAACAGTTCAACATTCCGAGCGCAGGGCAATTCTCGCCTCGGAGCTTGCAAAGCCGCCACACTACACTCCTCATCAGATGACTGATCTGACTGTACTGACGAGCTATCTTTCAAGACAATTTGACAGCATTGCTGTGCTGCAGCAAATCCTCGATCACTACTTGCAGACGACGGACGGCACGAAGACCACTCATAAGCGTACAAGTTCTTTCTTTCCTCCATGTAAGCTATAGTGAACTAGAATATATATTCTAGTTCACTATAATGTAAGCGTACCTCCTTTCATGCCTCCCTCCATGGCCGCCGCCATTGCTGGGTTATTATAACCGCGCAGACCAATGATTTCTTACCATGGGAAGAAAGGATTTGAAATAAGAAAGCAGTTAGCGCCGTCACGCAGCCGCACGCTTCTGCCCCCATTAGAGATTGTCTCAAGCGTCCTTCATACGCGCTCATAATTTGCCTTTCTATTGCGTTTAAAAAGCCATACAAGGTGTATATAAAGTTATCCCTTTACTCTTAATAACAAGCTAAGAAACTACGGTAGGCTAATGGCTGCATAATTAAGCTTGCCTGTTGCCATAGTCTCATTAGCATAATTCGGGTACCTCGCCACTCGGCGAAATTATGGCGGCCAAATGTCAGCATTTTCGGTAATGGCGGCACATCAGTTACGTCATGACGCGTCAATTTGACGTAATCTAAATATGCTAGCGTATCACGTGTTTCACGTGACATAGCTCCAGCCAATCAAATTTGAGCATCCACTCCATCGCAGTATTCCATTATTTTCATCACATTGGTTAATCGAGCGTAAGTGTTCTCCAAACCACCATCAGTACCTTCGCTTCCACTCCAAAATAATTCGTATATGTCATCCAGGCAACAAGGTAAGCTCCGGTTGAAATCAATTTTCACGGCTACGTCATTTTGACGTAACCGCTAAAAGTGCTTGCCTCAACGTCGAGCCATGGAGGCTCGACGTATGGCTCACCCCGATGTCCTCTCTGCCCAGCAAGCCCCCACGAGCTCGACTCATCAGCCCCCGGCCGGCACAGCCACACCAACGCAGCCTACGCAAGGCAAGTCTTCCACCGTTCTAAAGCGTCCGCCACCGTTGCCCAAGCTCCCGACACGAGACCTTAAAATCGTGTTCCGTCCCGGTGGAGGCCTCGACCTAAGTAAACACAACGGGGGCTATATGCTGTCTCTAGTCACCAGCGCTCTGCAGCTACCAATAGACGCAGTGCGAACACAAGACGCCATCCGAATCAACCCCAGGCACAATTCATTCACGATCAGCACGCCAGCCGAAGACCGTGCCCGCAGATATGTACAACTAGAATCCATAAAGATAATCGACCAAGTCTACCCAATGAAAACGTATATCGCTCCTCCGGACAACGCCATTCGAGGCATCATTTATAATGCTATCTACGACCAGACATCTGAAGAAATTTTTACAGAGCTAAAAACGTTCAACCAAAGCCCCTCCTATCTCATCACCGATGCACGCCGACTCGGCCAAACCAAATCAATTCTGGTCACCTTCATAAATACCAAATCAGTACCTAAACAGCTGCGCTTCTATGGAGCGGTCTACCACTGCCATCCATTCATCGCCAAAGCAGAAGCCTGCTTCAACTGCCGTCGTCCGGGACATCGCAGCGACGT
The DNA here is from genome assembly GCF_055883805.1 of Amblyomma maculatum. NCBI lineage: Eukaryota > Metazoa > Arthropoda > Arachnida > Ixodida > Ixodidae > Amblyomma > Amblyomma maculatum. Next base: position 3,317,777 of record NW_028146749.1, on the reverse strand, counting down.
GTGCACGGCACCCAAAAAGGACTTATGCCAACGATGTGGGGAGACCCATGTACCGACCGACCCTCCAACGTGTCCACCCCAGTGCATTCTATGCGGCGGCCCCCATTTTACGGGCTCCCGCGATTGCTCGGAGCGATTCAACAGACCGGGCAACAAGAGACTGACACGCTCGACAGCTGGTGCAGACGCCGAGCAAACAACCCGGCAATCCCGAAGCAAGCACCGGACGAGTTCCACTAACCGCGTCCGCTCCAGGTCCGCCGCGTCCGCCGCTTCGACCAACGCCAGGAACCGCTCGCCATCTTTCCCGCCCCTGACCGACCAGCCTCCGCCTTAAAATAAGGTGAGCTGGGGCCCACGATCTTCCTCCCTTGTCCGAGAAAATAAGCAACTTAAAGAAAAGCTAGAAACTCAGGGCAAGCAAATTCAACAACAGAATGATCAAATAAAAAAACTCAATGATCATATTGCAAAGCTCACTCAGCAAATGCAAACGCTAATTCACAGGCTCTCCCCCGCAGATGGAATGGAAAGTTCTTCCACTCCCCTCCCAGGTCATTCCACCCCACTTCCGCCTCCTCCTCCCACATGCAACAACACAGAATCTACAACTAAAACTCATACACCCGCCAAACGGAAGGCACCTCACCAAGACATTCCTACAGTGGTCGACTCCCAAAAGCCTGATCTGGTCGCCTCCATAGCTTTACTCGAAGAGAAGCTTGCGGAAAAATTTGAATCTATGACCACCAGCACGAACGCATGGGCAGCTGGAGTAGACGCGCGGATAGCGATGCTCGAGCAGCAGATGCAGCAGCAACAGATCCAGATTCAAACTGCTCTAGAAAAGCTACTCTCTACCACAGTATCTCAAATGATCCCACCTGAATCTCAGCCCCAAAATGGCAGGACGTCGACAGGACATTAAGGTGTGGCAGTGGAACTGCAGAGGCTTTCGTTCCAAGCGTAGTAATCTGCAGCTCTACATTCAGTCCCTTCCGGCCGATGAAACACCAGCGGTAATCGCACTGCAGGAAACAAACTCCCCTGTAAAACTGCTCAATTACACTCCTCATACACCAACAAACTGTCCTCAGTACAGAGTGGCGACGCTGGTTCACCGCAACTACACAGCAACTGATCACAACATGGACGTTGCAGATATCGACTTCCATTTGATAGAGCTGCTTCCCAAAGAGCGGAAAGGAACGAGTCTATTCATTCTGAATATCTACAGCCCCCCGAAAGGGAAAACTGCTCCTCTAATGGCGGCCATGAAAAAAGCCCTTCAGATCAGCGCTAACCAACCATTGATAGTGGCAGGAGACTTTAATGCCCGCCATATCACATGGGGATACAAAACGACTTGCAGTAAAGGCGCCCGACTCTGGAAACTTCTCCAAAATGAGGGCATAACCCTTGTCAATGATACACAACAGCACACGCGCATCGGCAACAGTGTACAGAACAACACCAACCCCGATCTTACACTCACGAAAAACATAACACAATGCTACTGGACAAACACGCAAACCTCTCTTGGTAGCGATCACTATATAATTGAGACCTCTTTCTCACTATCCTCCCTAACCCCCCGTGTAAAGAGGAAACTCAAAATCACCAACTGGGATCGCTTTCGCGATCTTCGTACCGCGGCCCCGAAGCAGATAGACCACCTTACAAATTGGCTGGCTAACCTCAACAAGGACGTGAACATGGCCACATCGGAAATGCCGTGCACACAAACCTCGGAGGTGATTGACAGCCGATTACTACACATGTGGGAAGCTCACTCGAGCTTACAGAAGCGATGGCTTAAAAACAAACACAATCGCGCCCTGAAGCTACGCATCTCCGCTCTCACAAGGGAAATGGAGACGCACGCGGCACAGCTCAGTCACCAGCAATGGGGTCAAGTATGCGACCGCCTTGCTGGAAACCTAGGACTTAAGGACACGTGGCGGTTGCTACGATGCCTTCTTGAACCCGATCACACCAAGAATGTACAGCAGAAAAATGTGACGCGTCTTATCCATGGCATAGACATGGACAACGATAACATTATTCAATCCTTAAAAGATACATACCTCACAACCACACCGAAGACACCCTTACCACAGTACCTTGGAACCCAAAACCATGAGCTAGACGAAGACATCACAAAGTATGAAGTCAGAGCAGCCATGCTCCAACTCCGCACTACGTCTGCTCCAGGAGCCGATCAGGTCACGAACAAAACACTTAGAAACCTCGATGAAAACTCCATCCAGGCAATAACGGAACTCTTTAACAAACACTGGCAAGAGGGAACGCTTCCCTCAGAGTGGACGCACGCTCAGGTTACCTTTATACCTAAACCCGGCAAACCGCTCACTCTTTCAAACCTTAGGCCCATTTCGCTAACTTCATGTCTTGGTAAACTTTTTGAACACGTCGTCTTGAATCGGCTACATACACACATGCAAACCCGCGACCTTTTTCCTCACACAATGCTGGGTTTCCGCAGCCACCTATGCACCCAAGATGTTATGCTACAGATATCAGAAGAAATTCTCCATCCCCGACACTGCAAACGCACAAGAGCATTGCTGGCTCTAGACTTGCAAAAGGCATTTGACAATGTCTATCACTCCTCTATATTGGATGCACTATCCACTCTGAATGTGGGAAACCGAACACATGCTTACATTTCAGCCTTTCTCCGGGATCGCACAGCAGAAATTCGGTTCGGTCCCCTAAAATCCCCCACTTTTACCCTCGGTAATAGAGGCACCCCGCAGGGATCAGTCCTTTCCCCTTTTTTATTTAACATCACACTCATCCCCATGGCTAAAAAGCTGTCACAGATCCCAAACCTCTCCCATTCTCTGTATGCAGATGATATCACCCTGTGGACCACCACTGGGAATGTAGGTAGCATGGAAGAAACTCTTCAGGAGGGGGCAGACATGGTGTCAAGATGCGCAGCTTCAATAGGCCTTGCATGTTCCTCCACCAAATCCGAGCTCCTGATACTCCACCCAAGCCCGCGGAAACACCACCAACCCCCTATGCTCATCACCGTAGATGGTCAGCCAGTACCACAAGTTCACAAACTTCGAATACTAGGTATGTTCATACAAGACAACGGCCTTAACACGGATACACTCTCCAGACTGACTAACACAACACATCAGATCACCCGCCTAATCAAACGTATAGCCAACAAGCACTGTGGAATGCGCGAGCATGACCTCAGACGCTTAGTACAGGCATTTATTATAAGCCGCATTCTTTACTCGATTCCGTATTTATATCTAACAAAAACAGAGACAGACAAGGTGGATGCTCTCATCAGACACGCTTATAAGGCAGCTCTCGGCTTACCTAAGCGCACCCCAACCTATCGACTCTTAGGCATGGGAGTTCATAACACCCTCAGCGAACTGGTGGAAGCCCACCGCATCGCCCAACTAGGACGGCTCTCCACTACCCCAACTGGTCGCCACATTCTTTCCTTTCTCCAACTTAGACCATTAGGTCCCCCTCCAGTAGAAACTTATGAAGTTCCAAAGACAGTCCGCGATCACCTCACTGTCCACCCACTTCCGAAAAACATGCATCCCCTTCATAACCAGGCCAGACGAAAAGCGAGAGCACGTGCCCTACACAGAGCACATGCGAACGAACCCGACACGGTCTACGTGGACGCCGCAGAATATCCACAACGCTCAGCTTATGCGATATGCGCGGTATCCAACCGCTTCGAACACATCACATCAGCCTCGATCATTACCCGAACGTCCGTAGAAGCGGAAGAATCCGCTATAGCCATCGCGATAGTCTCTTCCACTGCCACCCTTATCCTCAGCGATTCTAAAACTGCCATACAAAATTTCGCCCGAGGCCAGCTACATGCTGCCTCTCACAAAATCTTAACTACCAACGTTCAAACCCCCCGACCCATAGACCTTGTCTGGGTAACAGCCCATTCGGGCAACCCCGGTAACGAAGCGGCCAATGCTGCTGCTCGAGCATACGTCGACCGAGCAACAGATACCGAGGACCTAGGCAGTGCCAGAGATCGGCTGATCACCTACAACGACATTACACTACACTACCGGTCTGAAAGACTTCACTACCCTCCCCCACACCCCTCCTTAACTAAACCACAACAAATAACATGGAGACACCTTCAAGCCCGTACCTTTCCCTCCCCAGCACTGCTGGCACTCTTCTCCCCCTCTACTCATCAGTCCGAATGTTCCCTCTGCGAGGCCCCGAGAGCTACATTCGAACATATTATGTTCAGATGCCCGGAGTTTCAACCACCGGCCGAATTGCGCCTTACGGACAACGAGGCTTGGGAGATCGCGGTCTCCAGCTCAGAACCGGCTCCACAAAGGAGACTGGTCGACTGGGCTGAAGCGGTCGCCGTCAGGCACTGCCTGCTGGCCACCACCCGTGATCAGGAGCCGGCCCAGCCCTTGTAACGAGTATTTCGCGGCTCCACTAAATAAAGTTTTTCACCACCACCACCACAAGGTATCCCTCACACATGCGCACTTTACATAGCTAACAGTTTACAGTAGTGTTATGCGTTCTGCGCTAACATTGTAATCTTGCATGCTTGCTTTATCACTACAAAAGAACCCAGTTTGCCGGCACTGCTTCTGTCAGCATGTGTACAGTTGATATGAAATTAAATAAATGATGCACATATTCATTTTACGCATTCCATACCATCAAAGCAATGTAGAAACATGAGCAAATACCTGCGTTCTAGTTACCTAGTGGTTGGTATTTGATGCAAGTAATCACATGTCACTGCGCTATACATAACCAAAATGCATGATTAAAAATTTACACTACCCTTCCTGGAAGAACCGTCTTCTTCGAAACGCACGTCTTTCCACAGTACATGAAGGTAACAAGTTCAACAACACGAAACACGGCGGATATCGCCGACTGTAATGGCCAGCACAATGAGCAGACGAGATGGGTCCACGGAACTGGAGGTGCACGCAGACAAGTCTCTCGTCTCACGAAGGGGCGAAGAGCCAGCAGGAATGAGATGCACACAGTAAAAGAACCGCGACGAAAAATCGCGACTTTGGCCGATAAGCCAACACGCAGAGAATTCACAGCGCTAGGCTACGCAGACGACCGACGCAGACGACAGTTCTAATTCAAAACGAGCGGAGTCGTAACGGTTGCAGCGGTTCACGCGACGAAGCAAGCCACGCAGCGCAGTCGGCGGCGCCGTCAGTGCGAGGGAAAAATTTAGGCGCGAGGGAGAAGTCCTCCTCTCAGCTTTTTCTTTCCTCCTTTCGCCCCCGCTTGGGAGAATTAGACGGGACGGAAGTGCCCCTGACTTTCCGCGGCCTGGTTTCGCGCCACAAGTTTGAAGCATGTGACACTTTTCAGAGCCAATCAGAAAGACAATATGGCGCCGCCAGGGGAAGGCGAATATCTAGGATCGGGCCCCCCGGGAAACCTCATTTGAACCTCCCACTTCCGCGCTTTCCGTCGTCTGGTCCCCATGGCAACCAAAGGAGGCGAACTCGCTAAGCCTAGCAGCTCTGTAAATCCGGAAGCAATCAGAAAATATAGCGCGTTTTATCGCTAAAATTTGATAGTGCGGGCATCATGAGACATAACATAAGCTTCGTTGACCTTTCGTTTTCCCCGAACGCGTGACACCATGGAGCGGCGACGACGAATGTGTGCCGAGGCGAGCGGCCGCCGCTTGGCCGAACGCCGCCATGTTACCGTAAACCAAGCGACCCAACGGCGGCTTGGGGCGAACGCTATTTCCGAAAAATAGGGGCCGCCCCTAGCGTTAACCCAAGACCCCAAGCGCGCCTTACGTTCTGCGCATGCGCATTTCGACGCCCCAAGCTCCTTGGGGGGGCCCCAAAGCTTGGGGCTCCTATTCTAAAACTCTCTATTAAAAGTAGAGAAGCCTGGGTAACCTTGCTGCGAAGCGACGTCCCCGCTGACCAGCAAAAAGCCGTCCGCTAAGCGGCTGAGGCTGCGAATAACCAATGTATATTCGCCAGTCCTTAGTCGCGGAGGTTCCAGCCCTCGTTCCTCAAGCCTGCGAAAACTTTAGAGGATAAGGGGCACCGCAGGCGCGCTCCGTTTAGGCATGTCTGAGGAGTTGTACAAGGAGTCGCTGGAGCGACGTGCTGCGCGCAAACGCCGGCGCCGTGCCGATGAGACAGATGAAGAAAGGCAAGAGCGGTTAGCTTAGCAACGCGCCTATGCCGCAGAATGGCGAGACCGGCGGCGTTCTACAAGTTCAGTGAGCGAGAGTAGTTTCATGGACTCTCTGAATGCCGAAGAATCGTCTATGAGAAATACAGAGCGAGAGTACTACCATATGGGGTAGCAGTCTAAACTTGGTGATGTATAGACATTCGGACGACTATGTAATTACCAGTGTTCAGACCAAGAGTCACTACTTTACGGACCACCAAAGCGTGGTCATTGGAATAAACAAGCAGTAAAAACCATGTTGTGTCCAGAGTAAATCCTTTAGTTTCACAAAAAGCGAAGCCATGCCAAACCACCTGCAGAACCCAGCGCAGCCAGGGAACTATTGCTTTCGCAATCACTCAGGTTTACACAGAGCTAAGCCACAGCTAATTTTTACTGAAAGGAGTGCGGAGAGTTTCAAACTACTCCAGCAGCATCGAGCAAATATGAAGCATTTGAACCGTGCTAAGTTAGTTGCCCTCGTCTAAGAACTAGAAGTTAAGGCTTTTTCGGCTTCGAAAACTTCAAGGAAGGAATATATGTTATGGTACAATACGTGGCGGTACGAAACTGGGGACTCGTCAGATGTAACTTACTCAAACGTCTGCTTCAGGCCAAGACATTCTTCCCCGCTGTGGCAAAAGCCATTGAGGCGGCTCTGGCTTTGCCAATTACCACCTGCGCTGTTCAGCACAATGAGGAGAGTAAAAACCTGGCTACGCTCAACAATGACAACCAAAGGCTGGACGGCCTTCTTATGATGAGTGCACACAAAGAAAGTGCGATGAAGAACAAGACTGACTTTATCTCCTGAGTCATCACGCACCAGAAAAACCCCCAGAGTCTGCAGCTGCTATTTAAGGATGACCGACTGTCTGCATTCACATGTTGGGGACGAGGAGGAGGAGGAGAATGAAAAACTCTATTTTACGAAGAATTCGGGGCACGCAGGCTTCCTGGGTCTCCACACGACCCTGCTCGCGATCTGAACGTTCATGCAATGTTGATCCATGACGTGTGCGGCCCGATTGACGACAATCTTCTGCCTGGCCGGGTCCGCTGACCGCAGTGAGGTCTCCCAGTCCTCCCAGCATATTGTGCTGTGTACTTTCGTCAGCTCAAGTGTGTTGAGAACCGTCCGTAGCAAGACTGCACTACTCTTCACGAAGTGGCATTTTGCTTCTTGGTCCAATAATAAAACTCAATGTTTCTAGAAAGATGGCTCTGTGTGTAGTTATTCTTTCAAGTTCTTCAAGTTATTCTTAGTTCAGAGCGCTAATAGGGTTTTTTTTATGCTAATCTACTTCCCCTCCCCCCACCTCACACAACACCCCCCGCTAATCCCCCCCCCCCCCCTTTACCACCTTCTGCAAAAGGTTCGGCGGACGCCCTTGAACCGCAGTTAGGGTGCAGTTTAAGGTGCATGAGACAGCACAATTCAGATCCAGTAGTGACGACGCCATAGTGAACCGCAATTTTAGTTCACTATAGGCACGATTTTCTCACCCCCTTGAAAGCAGCGCGTAAAACAATGAAGCACAGGCTGGAGAATCCTCCAGTGGTCGTCGTTTTAACATTGTGTATTAAGTAATTTTGAATTTACGCGCGAAGGTTGCTAGTTGCAATAACCTCCTCGAGGGGGCAGATCATTGACCAAGTATTGTGGTGATGCCAGTATCATTTCTTGCAATTCTAATGCGCTTTTTGAACAAACCGTGCAAGAAAATAAGAAAGTTCATTAAAATGAATACGCAAAGAGCTAACGAATCTGCAAGTGTCCTAATAAAAATAAGGAAATATATGCGATTCAAATGTAATTGCGGAATGTCAAGCACAGCTCACTATGCTCATGTGCTAGGCGTAGGGTCTGACGTATATATACGAGGACGCAAGATGGGTAGCTGTACGCAAGTACATATACTGTAATTGAACAGTATGTTGTGTCTAATAAGTCACGTCACGCTCGCAGAAGCGTGAATTGTTGTGACACGCAGAAGCGTGCACTGTTCAACATATCTTTTTTTTACATATACTGAAATTGAACACTAATTTGTGTCTGATAACTGCTGCGTGAGACTCGCAGGAGCGTGAATTGTTGTGACACGCAGAAGCGTGCACTGTTCAACATATTTTTTTCTCCATTTTTAATACTTCGACCGAGTTATTTCTTTGTCAAGGTGCCAAGGATAGTGTCCGAGCTGAAAAGTGGCCTTCAAACCTACGCAAGGTGCGGCGGAGCCTCGACATGTTTTTTTGGATATTTTGCAGCCCTATTGCAAATGTTCCTAATTCCCAGCGAGGTTCTTCACGAACAGTAGCAAGAAGCTTTTCACAATGAGCGTCGTGAGTATCATAGCAGTGATAAATGCGAGTGTAGGGAAAGTGATCACGTTCGGAACGACTGCTTTTTTGTCAAGCTGGTGAAACCGCCCGCGTGTATATATGCTACGAGTGAAAGGTCAGTGCGCACTTCTTGTTTTCTGAACGTTGAAATGAAGCTGTGCATCGTTCTCTTAAGTGATCCGAGCGTACGTGTTCCTGTTACGTATCAATGACTGATTGTGTTTCGTGTGTGTTTTGCTTCAGATCTGTCGTGGGTGCGACGCGACCTTTCTGTTTGCGTGCGCGAAACGATTCTACCTATACACGGAGAAGCGTCGCCATCAGTCTGTGGTTTGCGATGGTAGGTCGTCTGATGCGCTTTGTTGGAATTAATTGTGTTATGAGAGCTCTTATTACAACCGAGCGCCGATGGGATTGTTGTTGATGTTCTTGGCGTCTGTATAGCCATAGATTGCAATATACACGGGGGATTGTTACTAAGATTTAATATGGTAAAAAAAAAAAACATCTTTTTTTTTTTAAATAGGAAGATCACTGTTGAAGTGACATGAGGATGCCAAAAAGGTCTATAATAAAGATAGTAAAACAGAGTGGGCAGTTTAATGATACAGAATGAAAAAATATGTTGACACAATGAGAAATTAAATTTTACATTTATCGGTTAACCACAATTTCCCAGTCGTTGTCAAGATTTAGTTCTGAGCAAATAAAAAATTAAGCGAAACCTCTACATTTTTGTTCTGTTAAATGGAATGATCACTGTAGAAATGACCTGAAGCCATGAACGTCTGGTCTGTATGATTAATAAGGTTAGTGAAACAGACTGGGTAGCTTTATGATACAGAATAAAAAAAAAATGTTGAAACAATATCTGAAATGTAATTTCATATTATCTGTTAACCATACAGTTTCCCAATTAGAGCAGTACAAAGATGGAGGTCTTTCTGCACTTTTTGCAGGTCAGGCGTCATGATATTTGCACTACAAAGGAAAGGACAACCAAAACGCACATAGCGAGGCGTAATGGAGTAAGGAGAATCTTGAAACCAGTACTCTCGACAGGAAACTACTGGCTTGAAAGTGTAATAGTGGTATATGAATTCAGCTTGCTATCACACGGCTCACAACTGATAGTGTGAACTTTGAACACCATAAATAAGCATTGGGGTGCAATTTCATGGCATAAGAGCAGTATTTATTCCTGCATGCCTTGGGGTGCATGAACTGACACTTCATAAGAATGATGAATGCTTATATTGATATTCGACACAGGTATCGGTGAGCAGAAGGTTAAGTAGGTAAGATGGAGCAGGTGGACTCGAACTGACTTTGCTAAGAAATTGGCTGCTGTATTTCACTACATTCCACAATGCCTGGTTCCACCACCGTTCTTTCGCATGCGCTAGAATGAAAAACTAAAGGGACCCGCAGAAAATAGAATCTCACAAGCTTCTGGACTCTCTAGAGTGGAAGTCTGCATATATAAACCAAACGCGAAAACGGAAATGTGGTTTGCGATTAATATGACAGCCCGAGGGACTCTAAATAACCCACGTACTGCTTTGGGAAGTATAAATCCGCATGGACTATGTAATCTCTGCAAAAGCACTCATAATATACAGTGTTCTGCAACTTAACCGAGTTTCCAAGACGGTTCCGATAAAGTTGCCGAACACTATATACGTAGCCAGGTCTTGCTATTTTGGCTAAATGAAGCTGCAGGTGTTCTACTGCCCCACACTTGGTTTATGTGGAAGATATTCGGTTAAAAGAACATTACATACATTCACTCCAAGCCATATTTTTTTCATGCAAAAAACTACAGCCGCTGGTATCAAGACGGGGGCTCTACAGAAGCCGTAGAAAAAGGAAAAGAAAAGAAACTACCTCGACGCTTCTTGAACGACGAGGGAGGGGGGGGGGAGGGGGCGTGAAAAAGAAAGAAAACTGCTTCTCGGGACCCGCTGCCCCCCATCGGTCCATCTCTTCTCCCTGCGGCAAAGCGGAAAGAACCACGGGGAGGCGAAAGGCATCGAGGCACCCTACCGCGGGGGGCGACAGGAATGCCGAAGCAGAGAGAAATAGCGGCGAAAAAAAAAAGAATTGCATGCACCGCACACAGGGAGATTCTCCCTGCTTTTGCAGCTTCTCTCCCCCCCCCCCCTCCTCCCTTCTTGAGGTCACGTGGCCAAAAGGCGGGAAAACACATCCCGCGCGAGCTAAGATGCGCGGCACCACTCAGTCGACGGCCAGCCTCCGTGCGGGCGCGATGCCTACTGCCTAATTTTATCGTTCGCTTTTATTTCGCGCAAATTCAATCTGTCTCAACCTCCGGCAGCAGTCAGCGTTTGAAAAGAACAGCCCATCCTCCGGCAGCAGTCAGCGTTTGAAAAGAACAGCCCATATATGCAGCTGATGATTGCAGCCGCTCTGTTCAGATTCTTCGTGCCGAAGTTCACCAAAACATGCGTAAGTACATGATCTTTCGGTCTTGATCAGAGGAGCTTTTTGCTAGATTCGATATTATACTGAACATAATAATGTATTGTTTTGGAGCATATGTTCGTCTTGTTATATACTCCTTGCATCTTTCTTCACACACACACACACACACACACACACACACACACACACACACACACACACACACACACACACACACACACACACACACACACACACACACACACACACACACACACACACACACACACACACACACACACACACACACACACACACACACACACACACACACACACACACACACACACACACACACACACACACACACACACACACACACACACACACACACACACACACACACACACACTCACACACACACACACACACACACACACACATATATATATTCATATATATTCATTCATTCATATATGTATATATGAATGAAAGAAGCCGACAGTTGGCGAGGCCAAGGAAAGCGTTTGGGATGGTACTTTATTTCTTTTTTCTAATGTTTTACTTGGATAATCACAGAAATTAGTAAGGTAATCTGTTTAGGGGAAAGATAATTAGACACAAAGTAGAAGAAAAAAAACAACGTGCCAATGGTGGGATCCGAACCCACGACCACCGAATAACGCGTCCGGTGCTCTTCCAACTATATATATATATATATATATATATATATATATATATATATATATATACAGATCAATTAAGGGGAAATGAGGGTGCTCGTTATAATACATGAAGGAAAGAAGCCAACAGTCGGCGAGGCCAAAGAAAGCGTTGGGGATGGTACTTTTGTCTTTTTTTTTAATGTTTACTTGGATAATCACAGAAATTAGTAGTGTAATCTGTTTAGGGGAAAGATAATTAAACACAAAGTAGATGAAAAAACAACGTGCCGATGGTGGGAGCCGAACCCACGACCTCCGAATATCGCGTCCGGTGCTCTACCAACTGAGCTACATCGGCCGCTGTTCCTCCTGCTACTTGCTTGGGTATTTATGTTGTCTGTATACGAACCTTGAGAGTATATATATATATATATATATATATATATATATATATATATATATATATATATATATATATATATATATATATATATATATATATATATATATATATATATATATATATAATTGGTGTGGGCGCTGATCGCGCAGGAAGACTTGCTGAGCCGTTTGGAAACAAGGCTGCGGCTCATTTTGCTGCAGTCTGGGTCCTTGGGTATCTCCTGTCCCAAAATGCTCGCCTTTTAATATGGAGGGACACTCACTATACCGATCAGGTAAGTCCAATTAGCACATATTTTGTTCGATACGACAATATAATGCAACTGTTTCTGGAGCGCGTATATATATGCGCATCTTATTACTACGTACATTTTTTTTTTATAATCGATGTGTGCGCATTTCGCTCTGATTGCGCAGGAAGACGTGCTGAGCCGACTTGGAAACGATGTTGCGGCGGTGGAATTAGCTCTTTTCGCTGCAGTCCGAGGTCCGATCTCCTCTGCCCCAAAACGCCCGTCTTTCACTTCTTCACATCGAAGTGCATGCACTGACATGTATACCGACCAGGTAAGTCAAATTATCGCTGATTTTCTTCTATACGATAATGTACTGCAACTAAATATGTATTGTTTTGAGACTTATGCGCATCTTGTTACTGTAAATGCATATTTTGTAATTGGTGTGCGCGCCTTGCGCTGATCGTGCAGGGAGGCGATATCAGCTGATCTGGAAACTGGCTTCGACAGTGGAAGCTCGTTTCGCCGAAGCCCGAAGTCCTTGGTCTCCTCTACACTAAAACGCTGGTCTTTCGCTTCTTCATGGCGGTGCACTTGCCGGACAGGTATTAGCGCTGATTTTGTTCGGAAAATTCGATTATCCGACTCACATCGATGGGACGCATGCAACCCAGTTAAATGTCAAATGCTATCACTGATATAAATATTGCAGCACCCCTCGCCATAGGAGCGATCAGAAGCTGTACTAGCATCATCGCTACTGCCAAGCAAGCTCGTGCCAGGACTGAGTACAAGATTTATGCCGTGTTTATTATTATTTTTTTTTTGCTGCTGTAATGATGTATATACGTGAAAATTGATGATTGAGTGATGCGGCATGCTGGCAACCTAAGTGAGCCAGTGCGTTCATTTTGTGGATTTTGGAATTATATATTATATATGTGATGCACACAGATCTGAGCCGTTTCACATTGATTTTGCTCTGTGCGCTTGCTTTCTGGGCAAGCAGTTGTATTTTCATCGTGCGGATTATTTCTTGGTGCTTACATGCTCATGAGGTGTTCAGCTAACTTGTTTCAAGCTTTAAGAATTTAGAACGGGTTCTATAAGCTTCTAAGAGTTGGACTGTCTAAATAGCCGTCTTGGCTGATGAGACAATTTTTAAAATAATGCTCGGTTGTTAAATAACGAAAATAAATCAGATGACTTATCGTTAAATATCCGGTCGCTTTTGCTGTAAAAGTTCCATCTAGTTTGAGAAAATTAAACTGTATTCTACGGAATAAACTTATTGTAGGTTTCATGTAAATATCGCGGAAACTGTTTGTTCTGCCGCGTTGGAATCCCTCATACGCGCTCTATGACAAGCGGGGACACTTGGCTTTGCTAGAATTATTAAATTGCAGCATTAGCATGCAAGAACGCGCTTCGGGAGGATAAGGTTTGAGTGCGCTACGGTTGCAAATTGCAACATCATGACTCCAGCAAAACAAAGTGATCGCGCCTTTCTCGCGGATTCACGGATCCTGATTACCTATTGCGGCTTTGCGCTAATGCGTTTTCAGTAGGGTCGCATGAAGTCAAGCGCATAAAATATATTGATGTGATAGTGCAGTTGGTGGCAGTGAGCAGACATTATTTTTTCTACCTTTTCACCCTATATTTGCCTGCAATGTAAAAGTCTAGGCGAAAAGGAAATATTTAATTAAAACACTTTTCTTCATACAGCTGACCAAGATGGAACCTGCCGCAGATCCGACCAGTCGCAGACATCAAGTGATCGACAGGCTGCCAAAAGAAGGAAACCAAGCCTCAAGCCCATCTTCCATATGTGGCACACGCGCAGTGATATATATATCCACGCTTATTAAAAAGCAAATCGCGAGCTTTTTCTGAACGCTGTTGACAAATAAATTTTTCACCAACTACTGCAGCTTTTGTTTCTTCATGGCATCAGAAAAGCTACTGCTTTTCTTGATGCATTTGTATGTGCTACCCCGTTATATATGCATGGGCCACGATATATTAAATGCATGGCATGATACCTGCACGAGGGGCGATGCCGGCCACTAACCGGCGGCGGGAAGCAACCGGCCGACGTACGGTCTTTCGTCAGCAAAATGCTAGGGCAGACGAGCGGCCGACCATTCAGTAACGCTGGCAGACGGCAGGCCCACGTGCGGCAGGTGGTCGATCACGTCGGGCCAAAAGGTCGGGCCGTAGTCGATTGCCGAAAATCGGCCGACGTTAGGTCAGTGTCAATCCCCGACGCCGGCCCTCATTCGGGTGCCGAAGGTCGGCCGGCCACTTTTTGGTCAGCGAGAAAGGTCGGCCCTACCTTTTGCCAAACACTTTTTTTTGCTTGGGAGATAGTGAGATACTTACGTATACGTTGCGGCTGCACTGTACTATTATAGTTATGGTAGTTGCGACCACAGTGCATCATAGTACAGACGCAACGTCCAGCAGCAGCTAGGCTGAGCGAACGGCGGTACTCGACGCAAACCCCCACAAACAGCCGGTCGTCAAGTGTGAGCGATGCCTTACTTGAGATGCCCGCATGTGGCTAGCTGTGCGTGTTTCATTTATGGACTTAGTCGCGCAGAGAAATCGGCGAGTATCAGGATTAAAGAATTTGTTTACGAATACTGAGGATTGGAAGCGCCCACCAGATTTTTGGGCTGCAGTTGCCTCTAGAGAAGAGACGCACCTGTCCGACGACAACGAAACTGCCTGCGGCAGCCCACCGTTTCTATCATGTTAGCAAGTCTGCTACGGGTATACGTGTCGGCTTCAGTGGCGTAGCGTGCGGATATCGGCCCGGTGGAGCGGCGTAGTGAAAACACGCATATAGTGGAGAGCTCGATTAGGCCATATATCTGGCGATCTTAGCATGCGCTGACATCGGACCACCTTTAGCGTGTTAATTCCATCGAAATGCGATCGTCGTAGCTGGGCTACGCACATATTGCGGGTCAGAGAGCCGAGCGTCTATAATCATTACTGAGCCATCGCGGTGGGGACGTTTTCACGCAGCCGCAAAAATAAGCATATAAGATTTTCTGGCAGCAATGAAAATGCAATAAAAAGTGTATTCCAGATGCCCACTGGCAGCAACAGGTTAGCATTCACGCTGATGGCATTTAATGTGCCCTGAATTAGACATATCACGCTGTATGCACATTTCACCGCATGCAGAGTGTCACTGTGTTGTGGCAGATGTATTAATTACCTCGTTAAAATAAAAAAAAAACTGTCGGTATTATTCTGCTTGGTTTCTGAGCATGTTGCATAAAAACATTTTATAAAAGTAGCAACACTGCTCGTCTGATGCAGGTGCACATCACACCACAATGTCACAAGAGAAACAAAATTTGTCAGGTACAGCCTAGTTCCTTTGCTACTGTTTACCAGTTTTGCACTTGCAATAGCATCCGGCACTTTCTTTCAGTGCAGCAAGATTCCTCAGAGGAGAGAAGGGTGATGAGGTCGGCTAGAGAAATGCCTTCACATATACTATTTGATGCTCAGGAAGTGAAAGAACAGACATGAAGAGTGAATATGATATATGATGTCTAATTACAATGAGCTAGATGCAGTATTGAAACCATTTTCTTGAAGCAATTGTCATTGAAGGTAGCATTTATGCACACATTAACCAGTGCACATGCTACACAAAGCCCGAACCTGTCTCTGAGTGAAGCAAGGGAGCCAAAGGGGAAAACAAGCGTGACTTTAAGGACACCGTAAGTAAAAAGTAACAGCAACAAAAAAGAAACCAGAAGCATGCACGGGGACAATATTAGACAAAAAGAGGCATGAATTGCAAGGCTGATGTGGCCTGCAGCACATCAGGATGGTGTTCTGGATTTTTTGGCAAAGGTTCATTAATGCCAGGTGATAATACTGTATGATTTGTATTGGCTTTGCCATCCCCTGTGTGCTCTTCCAGCAATGCATAATGTCCAACGTGCAAATGTCTAACATCCACTCTCTACACTCCTACTCAAAAACATGCTCAAATGAATCTTACCTGAATACGGGCATAAATATGGGAATAAAGCATGAAATTTACTTTTTCGACATTCTGATTGCATATCATTGGAAAACTAAACGTGATTTAAATGAGCGTATGATTTGCAGCTAGTGTGTCTTGTATGCATGGTTTTTCCAACAGGTTGCAGTATAGCTTCTGTCCTTTATTTTGGTAAAACATGCACACTTTAAGAGACCTGCTACTCACGTAACACATTCCCTGTAGCTTTAAACAGCTTGTCGTTGACTAACAATTGGTGTATCATTTGCTTTCGGTACTTTTTGGTATTTTTTTTACATGCACCTGACATGAAGCCTTGCTTATAAGAAAACTGAAAATTACAATATACAAAACAATACAAAATTTATTTACAGCACTACACATCTACAATACACAGCCTAAAATGAAAGGCTGTCACACATTCAAGTAATTACAGTATTGTTGTACTTGTACAGCTCATCGCCATATCTGAAAGGTGGCACGGCCTTGGAGACCAAAGAAGAGAAACTAGTTATACAAAGCAAGGGAACACAAGATAGGGTCAAAAACCCATTCTCCAAGTGTTTGGCCCAAGATAACCCCAGCACCAGCAAAGCAAGCACCCACTGTTTTACCAATGAGTACCCAACACCACTGAGGATTGGTCCCCAAATGCTCAAACCACTAGGCTGCAACTACAGTCAAGGGATGCTATGCGTTCTGCAGTATTACCAGTATCAAAGATTATGGAACTCAACGTCATTTAAATGGTAGTCGGCACCTGGGACAGAGCAAGTATTCCCTGATTCTGTTATGGGCAGGGCAAAGGTAGTTATAGTGTGTGTAAGAATGATTTTACCTTTGCAGAAATGCCTGCCACACCTAGAATGTTCCCTTTATGCAGTCTACCAAAAAGCAGAAATGTTTGTCTCAGGAAGGCAGGCCTTAAGCATTATTTCAGCAAGTCACTCAATGTGACGGCTATCAGGCAAACCAGCACAGCACTTGAAAACTCCATGCTCTAAAAACAATTGTGGGGACACGGAAGCTCAGCATTTACCGCTATGACACAACAGCTTTTATGGCTCCTGTCTGCGGACTCTCGTTCGTGTGAATCGACTTCGCTACTGCTAACACCTAGTATTTATTCTATGATACATATCAGTAGCGTATACCTGTAAGTTATCCAATTATGTGGAAGACTACCTGTCTAGATACCTATAAAGCCCACTCTAACCAAGCTGTATGGATGCGTTTCCATGGCCTAAGGGTTGCCTGTCTTATTACCCAAAGATCCTGCAAGGTTTATCACCTCACAGATTCACCTCAAAGGTGAAGCCAGAGACATCACATTGAGTACTCGGCCATGTTACCTGTCTGAAATGTGCCCGAGATTTTCCACTCGCAATGTCGCGTTTTGTTCAGAAAAGAGGCTTTAACGTTGCTGCATCATAAAAAAAAGCAAGAAGCCAATAGCTGAACATCTACGCTATATTAGGCTCTGCTGACTCGCAAGACATTTGACCACAGTGCCAACAGCCAAGTTATAGATGCAGCTGTGGCAGAGGCTGTACCACAGAAACAACAGATGAATGTGGTCAAGATAAAATGAAATCGCTTTGTTCACAAATTCTTCAATACATCATGAAAAAGAATGGCTTACTTATGGATAGTATGACGTCTACTGTGTTCAATAGGATTGTACCTTCAGGAAGTTATCTTTTGAATGCAATCTTAAGAATATATTGTGGTGTTCAATTTAGGCTGTACACATAGCAGACCTGCAAAATATGGAACACATTCTGAGGGTTAAATGCAGAGAAGATTGCTGAAGCTGATATAATAGGAAAGCATAGGGATACTAGATAACATAGAAAACACGTGACAATAGGATAGGTGTAAGTGAAACTAGTGCAGCTGTCACTTATGAGAGCAAAAAGATATACAACTCAGTACTAGCACAATGGTACAAAATGTTGAAAAGTGATGATGAAACAAAAGTTTCCTTGAAAGTGCTTCTACATAAATGAAATGAAAGTGATTGGCATAAAATTTATGCCCCTTCCTTAAAATTCTCAATTTAAAGCTCACAAAGAACAATGAAGATAAGGCTACAAAAGCAACTAACAGAAAAAAAAATAATGAAGCAGTTATACACAGCTGCAATCATTCGATAAACATCTCGAGTGATGAAGCCATGCTCCAGTGGCTTAGAGCATGAATGTGTGAGCTTTACCAACCCTCTTTTAACATATGTGAGTGCCGGAGGGCATGTGGCAGCAGCAAGAATGTGTCAAGAAGCAACTGGCCCAGATAGCAGCCTCATAATAGGGGTATGGAAGGTC
The DNA here is from genome assembly GCF_055883805.1 of Amblyomma maculatum. Lineage (NCBI taxonomy): Eukaryota > Metazoa > Arthropoda > Arachnida > Ixodida > Ixodidae > Amblyomma > Amblyomma maculatum. The sequence goes on along the minus strand of NW_028146749.1, from coordinate 3,299,107 downwards.
TACACACAACGCTATCATGGAGGGAGATATTTTATGGAACAAGATATGTAGCAATGCACAAAAGGAGCAAAGCATTTTGTAGAGCTGCAGTCAAAAATTTATGAAGGACAATCTTATCAAAAAGTTTTTATTTCATTCCTGGGCTTGTGCATCATTATTGTGACTATGGGTTATATAGTGAAACATGAAATGTCAAGCAATTTATCTCGTACACAAATATGAATGCATTATTTCCCCTGCGAAGCCACGTTCAAGAACTTTTACCAGTGGGTGCACATGTACATCAATATCACCTAGTTACAAAACAGAAAAGTCAATAGTTGCCTTTGTAAAAAAACTGAAGAATACAAAAATGTTCATTGATAGCCGAGCCACACAAATGATACAGAGGTTAAACAGGTTATCTGGGATCTTGATTAAGATCACTAAAAAGCATCAGTAATTGCAGTGCGAAATAAACTGGCAAATTTTGCAAAAGTGGAATCTAAAATTGCCAAAATGGGTTGACAAGTTGGCGGGGCCTCATTTTTCGTGCATACAACAATGAAAGACAATGACCACCAAATAGATGCACAAATTATCCTTGGGAGAACTAGTTGATTGCTGTTCATCTACATTCAGCATATGAAGGAACCAATAGAAAACAAGCATAAAGGCAGCCAAATACAAAGAAGCACAGCTCGCTTCACTCTGCAGTTTGTGGAAAAGCACACTGGGCACCTCACGTTTCACCCTAGTAGCACACAAGATAGGTGCAACGAAATGGACTCTGCTATGGTACACGACTGCATACACATCCACCAGGGTGCACGTATGTCAAATATTCTCACTGAAGTAGTACATCGCAGACTGCCTGTTTGCCACAAACACCAAAGTGAATTGTGAACTATTGGTGCACGCACGTCCTACTCAGAATGGCACTTCTGGAGGTAGAAGGAGAACGTTTTTTACCTTCCTGTGTTTCATTGACATGATGCACTTAATAAAATGCACACTGAGTTTAAGCAGAACACAAAAAAAGCAAAGTATACAACAAAGAATGACGGCTCTCAGCAAGGGCCACAGCACTTGTAGAAGAATACACTCAGTATGTCTACAGATGGTAGACAAAAAATTATAGCACCAAGGAAAGGTTTGGTTTGGTTTGTGGGGTTTAACGTCCCAAAGCGACTCAGGCTATGAGAGATGCCGTAGTGGAGGGCTCCGGAAATTTCGACCACCTGGGATTCCAACATCGCACTAACGTGCACTAACATCGCACAGCACACGGGCGCCTTGCTTTTCGCCTCCATCGAAAAGCAGCCGCCGAGGCCGGGATTCAATCCCGCGTCTTTGGGAACAGTAGTCGAGCGCCGTGACCCGAAAGCTGAAATTGGTTCTTGCACATGCTATCAACAAAATGTACACCAAAGAGATGGTTGTATCCCAAAACCACAGAAAAAATTAAGACTTGGACGGCTTTTCAGCAGTATGCTATCGAACATGAAGCAGTAGGAATGTGCACATTGATCACTTGTGGCATATATCAAAATCAGGACAGCGAGTGAAAATCTCAAGTGCAGGTGATCAAGAGTTCCTGTCCGAGTTAATATAAATGTTGCACGTCCTCTTCCTTGTACTTGTTGATGTTTCTGCTGCGATTACCATTTGCAGGTGGCGTCAATGTCATGTGATCTGCACACACTACAAGCTGTAACGATCTTCAAAAAGAGCTGTCCATCTGCATAGCACTTCACATCTTATGTGGCCGTCCAGGGACAAGGCGTGGCCTCCTAGATTATACAAGCCTAGCAGAGAGGTTAATGATGTTGATTATGGCCCCAGGACTTTTTGCCCACATGATGACTCGGATCGGAAGTGCTGCAACGGCTGCACAAGGTCCACACGATCACCTGCAAATGTTTAGTGCCTAAATTATATGCAAATAAAATATCAAACACGCATGGCACAGGAACATTCAAAATCATCAAAGCTTCAAGCTAAGCTGCGGTAAAGTGTAATCTATGAATGCAAAAAATGGTCAGTGCAAAACCTAAACCTAAGTGAACCATTTCCGTACAGGTAAAGACGGCTTGGTGGCGGAAATTGTATTGTAAACCCACCCCTTATGTAATGACTCCAAGAGAGGCCTTTAAGGAAATAAAGTGAAGTGAAGTGAAGTGACGGCTAACTTTTTCTTTTTTTTCAGCAATTAAAGGAACGGCTTATATCAGGAGATTTCACTTGTTTTTCCTTTCACGGTCGTCGAAACCATTAACTAAGAAATCTTGACAACTGAAATTTGACTACAAGCACACTCAGTTTTTTTCTTTTTTTAAGTTCGTGCAGAATAGAGAGGGTGAAGAAAATTATAATGCGTCGTAGAAATAGGCAGCTAAAAGCAACGCAAAATGCTGATTAAAAATATCGGATTCGCCGCATGCGTCCTGTAAGTATTCCTTTAATCTTCAGTCATTTCCCGCCTGCGTACAACTTGAATGCGAATGACGCTGTATGAACAGTCACCTTTACAGGTTTTCCTATTGCACTTACCTCTGTGATGCTCGACGTGCTGCACTATTTCCAGCAGATTGACTGCGTTGCCTTGCTGGTCGACGCCCATCGAGAAGCCCGACACATTCCGGGAGCTGGTTGCTCGGCCGAACGAACACATTCCGTACCAGCCAACATCAGAGGCGTTCAACACTGGCGATCACACCCGAAACACCAGTAGCTCAACAGTTCAACACTCCGAGCGCAGGGCAATTCTCGCCTCGGAGCTTGCAAAGCCGCCACACTACCACTCCTCGTCGGATGACTGATCTGACTGTACTGACGAGCTATCTTTCAAGGCAATTTGACAGCATTGCTGTGCTGCAGCAAATCCTCGATCACTACTTGCAGACGACGAACGGCACGAAGACCACTCATAAGCGTACAAGTTCTTTCTTTCCTCCATGTAAGCTATAGTGAACTAGAATATATTCTAGTTCACTATAATGTAAGCGTACCTCCCTCCATGCCTCCCTCCATGGCCGCCGCCATTGCTGGGTTATCATAACCGCGCAGACCAATGATTTCTTACCATGGGAAGAAAGGGTTTGAAATAAGAAAGCAGTTAGCGCCGTCACGCGGCCGCACGCTTCTGCCCCCATTAGAGATTGTCTCAAACGTCCTTTATTTCATACGCGCTCATAATTTGCCTTTCTATTGCGTTTAAAAAGCCATACAAGGTGTATATAAAGTTATCCCTTTACTCTTAATAACAGGCTAAGAAACTACGGTAGGCTAATGGCTGCATAATTAAGCTTGCCTGTTGCCATAGTCTCATTAGCATAATTCGGGTACCTCGCCACTCGGCGAAATTATGGCGGCCAAATGTCAGCATTTTCGGTAATGGCGGCACATCAGTTACGTCATGACGCGTCAATTTGACGTAATCTAAATATGCTAGCGTATCACGTGTTTCACGTGACATAGCTCCAGCCAATCAAATTTGAGCATCCACTCCATCGCAGTATTCCATTATTTTCATCACATTGGTTAATCGAGCGTAAGTGTTCTCCAAACCACCATCAGTACCTTCGCTTCCACTCCAAAATAATTCGTATATACGTCATCCAGGCAACAAGGTAAGCTCCGGTTGAAATCAATTTTCACGGCTACGTCATTTTGACGTAACCGCTAAAAGTGCTTGCCTCAACTGATGGTTTCGCGCCACAAGTTTGAAGCACGTGGCACTTTTCAGAGCCAATCAGAAAGACAATATGGCGCCGCCAGGGGAAGGCGAATATCGAGGATCGGGCCCCCCGGGAAACCTCATTTGAACCTTCCACTTCCGCGCTTTCCGTCGTCTGGTCCCCATGGCAACCAAAGGAGGCGAACTCGCTAAGCCGAGCAGCTCGGTAAATCCGGAAGCAATCAGAAAATATAGCGCGTTTTATCGCTAAAATTTGATAGTGCGGGCATCATGAGACATAACATAAGCTTCGTTGACCTTTCGTTTTCCATGAACGCGTGACACCATGGAGCGGCGACGACGAATGTGTGCCGAGGCGAGCGGCCGCCGCTTGGCCGAACGCCGCCATGTTACCGTAAACCAAGCGACCCAACGGCGGCTTGGGGCGAACGCTATTTCCGAAAAATAGGGGCCGCCCCTAGCGTTAACCCAAGACCCCAAGCGCGCCTTACGTTCTGCGCATGCGCATTTCGACGCCCCAAGCTCCTTGGGGGGCCCCAAAGCTTGGGGCTCCTATTCTAAAACTCTCTATTAAAAGTAGAGAAGCCTGGGTAACCCTGCTGCGAAGCGACGTCCCCGCTGACCAGCAAAAAGCCGTCCGCTAAGCGGCTGAGGCTGCGAATAACCAATGTATATTCGCCAGTCCTTAGTCGCGGAGGTTCCAGCCCTCGTTCCTCAAGCCTGCGAAAACTTTAGAGGATAAGGGGCACCGCAGGCGCGCTCCGTTTAGGCATGTCTGAGGAGTTGTACAAGGAGTCGCTGGGGCGACGTGCTGCGCGCAAACGCCGGCGCCGTGCCGAGGAGACAGATGAAGAAAGGCAAGAGCGGTTAGCTTCAACGCGCCTATGCCGCAGAATGGCGAGCCCGGCGGCGTTCTACAAGTTCAGTGAGCGAGAGTAGTTTCATGGACTCTCTGAATGCCGAAGAATCGTCTATGAGAAATACAGAGCGAGAGTACTACCCTATGGGGTAGCAGTCTAAACTTGGTGATGTATAGACATTCGGACGACTATGTAATTACCAGTGTTCAGACCAAGAGTCACTACTTTACGGACCACCAAAGCGTGGTCATTGGAATAAACAAGCAGTAGAAACCATGTTGTGTCCAGAGAAAATCCTTTAGTTTCACAAAAAGCGAAGCCATGCCAAACCACCTGCAGAACCCAGCGCAGCCAGGGAACTATTACTTTCGCAATCACTCAGGTTTACACAGAGCTAAGCCACAGCTAATTTTTACTGAAAGGTGTGCGGAGAGTTTCAAACTACTCCAGCCGCATCGAGCAAATATGAAGCATTTGAACCGTGCTAAGTTAGTTGCCCTCGTCTAAGAACTAGAAGTTAAGGCTTTTTCGGCTTCGAAAACTTCAAGGAAGGGATATATGTTATGGTACAATACGTGGCGGTATGAAACTGGGGACTCGTCAGATGTAAATTACTCAAACGTCTGCTTCAGGCCAAGACATTCTTCCCCGCTGTGGCAAAAGCCATTGAGGCGGCTCTGGCCTTGCCAATTACCACCTGCGCTGTTCAGCACAATGAGGAGAGTAAAAACCTGGCTACGCTCAACAATGACAACCAAAGGCTGGACGGCCTTCTTTTGATGAGTGCACACAAAGAAAGTGCGATGAAGAACAAGACTGACTTTATCTCCTGAGTCATCACGCACCAGAAAAACCCCCAGAGTCTGCAGCTGCTATTTAAGGATGACCGACTGTCTGCATTCACATGTTGGGGACGAGGAGGAGGAGGAGAATGAAAAACTCTATTTTACGAAGAATTCGGGGCACGCAGGCTTCCTGGGTCTCCGCACGACCCTGCTCGCGATCTGAACGTTCATGCAATATTGATCCATGACGTATGCGGCCCGATTGACGACAAACTTCTGCCTGGCCGGGTCCGCTGACCGCAGTGAGGTCTCCCAGTCCTCCCAGCATATTGTGCTGTGTACTTTCGTCAGCTCAAGTGTGTTGAGAACCGTCCATAGCAAGACTGCACTACTCTTCACGAAGTGGCATTTTGCTTCTTGGTCCAATAATAAAACTCAATGTTTCTAGAAAGATAGCTCTGTGTGTAGTTATTCTTTCAAGTTCTTCAAGTTATTCTTAGTTCAGAGCGCTAATAGGGTTTTTTTTATGCTAATCTACTTCCCCTCCCCCCACCTCACACAACACCCCCCGCTAATCCCCCCCCCCCTTTACCACCTTCTGCAAAAGGTTCGGCGGACGCCCTTGCACCGCAGTTAGGGTGCAGTTTAAGGTGCATGAGACAGCACAATTCAGATCCAGTAGTGACGACGCCATAGTGAACCGCAATTTTAGTTCACTATAGGCACGATTTTCTCGCCCCCTTGAAAGCAGCGCGTAAAACAACGAAGCACAGGCTGGAGAATCATCCAGTGGTCGTCGTTTTAACATTGTGTATTAAGTAATTTTGAATTTACGCGCGAAGGTTGCTAGTTGCAATAACCTCCTCGAGGGGGCAGATCATTGACCAAGTATTGTGGTGATGCCAGTATCATTTCTTGCAATTCTAATGCGCTTTTTGAACAAACCGTGCAAGAAAATAAGAAAGTTCATTAAAATGAATACGCAAAGAGCTAACGAATCTGCAAGTGTCCTAATAAAAATAAGGAAATATATGCGATTCAAATGTAATTGCGGAATGTCAAGCACAGCTCACTATGCTCATGTGCTAGGTGTAGGGTCTGACGTATATATACGAGGACGCAAGATGGGTAGCTGTACGCAAGTACATATACTGAAATTGAATAGTAAGTTGTGCCTAATAAGTCACGTCACGCTCGCAGAAGCGTGAATTGTTGTGACACGCAGAAGCGTGCACTGTTCAACATATTTTTTTCTTACATATACTGAAATTGAACACTAATTTGTGTCTGATAACTGCTGCGTGAGACTCGCAGGAGCGTGAATTGTTGTGACACGCAGAAGCGTGCACTGTTCAACATATCTTTTTCTCCATTTTTAATACTTCGACCGAGTTATTTCTTTGTCAAGGTGCCAAGGATAGTGTCCGAGCTGAAAAGTGGCCTTCAAACCTACGCAAGGTGCGGCGGAGCCTCGACATGTTTTTTTTTGGATATTTTGCAGCCCTATTGCAAATGTTCCTAATTCCCAGCGAGGTTCTTCACGAACAGTAGCAAGAAGCTTTTCACAATGAGCGTCGTGAGTATCATAGCAGTGATAAATGCGAGTGTAGGGAAAGTGATCACGTTCGGAACGACTGCTTTTTTGTCAAGCTGGTGAAACCGCCCGCGTGTATATATGCTACGAGTGAAAGGTCAGTGCGCACTTCTTGTTTTCTGAACGCTGAAATGAAGCTGTGCATCGTTCTCTTAAGTGATCCGAGCGTACGTGTTCCTGTTACGTATCAATGACTGATTGTGTTTCGTGTGTGTTTTGCTTCAGATCTGTCGTGGGTGCGACGCGACCTTTCTGTTTGCGTGCGCGAAACGATTCTACCTATACACGGAGAAGCGTCGCCATCAGTCTGTGGTTTGCGATGGTAGGTCGTCTGATGCGCTTTGTTGGAATTAATTGTGTTATGAGAGCTCTTATTACAACAGAGAGCCGATGGGATTGTTGTTGATGTTCTTGGCGTCTGTATAGCCATAGATTGCAATATACACGGGGGATTGTTACTAAGATTTAATATGGTAAAAAAAAAACATCTTTTTTTTTTTTTTTAATAGGAAGATCACTGTTGAAGTGACATGAGGATGCCAAGAAGGTCTATAATAAAGATAGTAAAGCAGAGTGGGCAGTTTAATGATACAGAATGAAAAAATATGTCGACACAATGAGAAATTAAATTTTACATTTATCGGTTAACCACAATTTCCCAATCGTTGTCAAGATTTAGTTCTGAGCAAATAAAAAATTAAGCGAAACCTCTACATTTTTGTTCTGTTAAATGGAATGATCACTGTAGAAATTACCTGAAGCCATGAGCGTCTGGTCTGTATGATTAATAAGGTTAGTGAAACAGACTGGGCAGCTTTATGATACAGAATAAAAAAAAAATGTTGAAACAATATCTGAAATGTAATTTCATATTATCTGTTAACCATACAGTTTCCCAATTAGAGCAGTACAAAGATGGAGGTCTTTCTGCACTTTTTGCAGGTCAGGCGTCATGATATTTGCACTACAAAGGAAAGGACAACCAAAACGCACATAGCGAGGCGTAATGGAGTAAGGAGAATCTTGAAACCAGTACTCTCGACAGGAAACTACTGGCTTGAAAGTGTAATAGTGGTATATGAATTCAGCTTGCTATCACACGGCTCACAACTGATAGTGTGAACTTTGAACACCATAAATAAGCATTGGGGTGCAATTTCATGGCATAAGAGCAGTATTTATTCCTGCATGCCTTGGGGTGCATGAACTGACACTTCATAAGAATGATGAATGCTTATATTGATATTCGACACAGGTATCGGTGAGCAGAAGGTTAAGTAGGTAAGATGGAGCAGGTGGACTCGAACTGACTTTGCTAAGAAATTGGCGGCTGTATTTCACTACATTCCACAATGCCTGGTTCCACCACCGTTCTTTCGCATGCGCTAGAATGAAAAACTAAAGGGACCCGCAGAAAATAGAATCTCACAAGCTTCTGGACTCTCTAGAGTGGAAGTCTGCATATATAAACCAAACGCGAAAACGGAAATGTGGTTTGCGATTAATATGACAGCCCGAGGGACTCTAAATAACCCACGTACTGCTTTGGGAAGTATAAATCCGCATGGACTATGTAATCTCTGCAAAAGCACTCATAATATACAGTGTTCTGCAACTTAACCGTCTTGGAAAAGTTTCCAAGACGGTTCCGATAAAGTTGCCGAACACTATATACGTAGCCAGGTCTTGCTATTTTGGCTAAATGAAGCTGCAGGTGTTCTACTGCCCCACACTTGGTTTATGTGGAAGATATTCGGTTAAAAGAACATTGCATACATTCACTCCAAGCCATATTTTTTTCATGCAAACAACTACAGCCGCTGGTATCAAGACGGGGGCTCTACAGAAGCTGTAGAAAAAGGAAAAGAAAAGAAACTACCTCGACGCTTCTTGAACGACGAGGGAGGGGGGGGGGGGGGAGGGGGCGTGAAAAAGAAAGAAAACTGCTTCTCGGGACCCGCTGCCCCCCATCGGTCCATCTCTTCTCCCTGCGGCAAAGCGGAAAGAACCACGGGGAGGCGAAAGGCATCGAGGCACCCTACCGCGGGGGGCGACAGGAATGCCGAAGCAGAGAGAAATAGCGGCGAAAAAAAAAAAAGAATTGCATGCACCGCACACAGGGAGATTCTCCCTGCTTTTGCAGCTTCTCTCCCCCCCCCCTCCTCCCTTCTTGAGGTCACGTGGCCAAAAGGCGGGAAAACACATCCCGCGCGAGCTAAGATGCGCGGCACCACTCAGTCGACGGCCAGCCTCCGTGCGGGCGCGATGCCTACTGCCTAATTTTATCGTCCGCTTTTATTTCGCGCAAATTCAATCTGTCTCAACCTCCTGCAGCAGTCAGCGTTTGAAAAGAACAGCCCATATATGCAGCTGATGATTGCAGCCGCTCTGTTCAGATTCTTCGTGCCGAAGTTCACCAAAACATGCGTAAGTACATGATCTTTCGGTCTTGATCAGAGGAGCTTTTTGCTAGATTCGATATTATACTAAACATAATAATGTATTGTTTTGGAGCATATGTTCGTCTTGTTATATACTCCTTGCATCTTTCTTCACACACACACACACACACACACACACACACACACACACACACACACACACACACACACACACACACACACACACACACACACACACACACACACACACACACACACACACACACACACACACACACACACACACACACACACACACACACACACACACACACACACACACACACACACACACACACACACACACACACACACACACACACACACACACACACACACACACACACACACACACACACACACACACACACACACACACACACACACACACACACACACACACACACACACACACACATATATATATATATATATATATATATATATATATATATATATATATATATTCATATATATTCATTCATTCATATATGTATATATGAATGAAAGAAGCCGACAGTTGGCGAGGCCAAGGAAAGCGTTTGGGATGGTACTTTATTTCTTTTTTCTAATGTTTTACTTGGATAATCACAGAAATTAGTAAGGTAATCTGTTTAGGGGAAAGATAATTAGACACAAAGTAGAAGAAAAAAAACAACGTGCCAATGGTGGGATCCGAACCCACGACCTCCGAATAACGCGTCCGGTGCTCTTCCAACTATATATATATATATATATATATATATATATATATATATATATATATATATATATATATATATATATATATATATACAGATCAATTAAGGGGAAATGAGGGTGCTCGTTATAATACATGAAGGAAAGAAGCCAACAGTCGGCGAGGCCAAAGAAAGCGTTGGGGATGGTACTTTTGTCTTTTTTTTTTTAATGTTTACTTGGATAATCACAGAAATTAGTAGTGTAATCTGTTTAGGGGAAAGATAATTAAACACAAAGTAGAAGAAAAAACAACGTGCCGATGGTGGGAGCCGAACCCACGACCTCCGAATATCGCGTCCGGTGCTCTACCAACTGAGCTACATCGGCCGCTGTTCCCCCTGCTACTTGCTTGGGTATTTATGTTGTCTGTATACGAACCTTGAGAGTATATATATATATATATATAATTGGTGTGGGCGCTGATCGCGCAGGAAGACTTGCTGAGCCGTTTGGAAACAAGGCTGCGGCTCATTTTGCTGCAGTCTGGGTCCTTGGGTATCTCCTGTCCCAAAATGCTCGCCTTTTAATATGGAGGGACACTCACTATACCGATCAGGTAGGTCCAATTAGCACATATTTTGTTCGATACGACAATATACTGCAACTGTTTCTGGAGCGCGTATATATATGCGCATCTTATTACTACGTACATTTTTTTTTTATAATCGATGTGTGCGCATTTCGCTCTGATTCCGCAGGAAGACGTGCTGAGCCGACTTGGAAACGACGTTGCGGCGGTGGAATTAGCTCTTTTCGCTGCAGTCCGAGGTCCGATCTCCTCTGCCCCAAAACGCCCGTCTTTCACTTCTTCACATCGAAGTGCATGCACTGACATGTATACCGACCAGGTAAGTCAAATTATCGCTGATTTTCTTCTATACGATAATGTACTGCAACTAAATATGTATTGTTTTGAGACTTATGCGCATCTTGTTACTGTAAATGCATATTTTGTAATTGGTGTGCGCGCCTTGCGCTGATCGTGCAGGGAGGCGATATCAGCTGATCTGGAAACTGGCTTCGACAGTGGAAGCTCGTTTCGCCGAAGCCCGAAGTCCTTGGTCTCCTCTACACTAAAACGCTGGTCTTTCGCTTCTTCATGGCGGTGCACTTGCCGGACAGGTATTAGCGCTGATTTTGTTCGGAAAATTCGATTATCCGACTCACATCGATGGGACGCATGCAACCCAGTTAAATGTCAAATGCTATCACTGATATAAATATTGCAGCACCCCTCGCCATAGGAGCGATCAGAAGCTGTACTAGCATCATCGCTACTGCCAAGCAAGCTCGTGCCAGGACTGAGTACAAGATTTATGCCGTGTTTATTATTATTTTTTTTTTGCTGCTGTAATGATGTATATACGTGAAAATTGATGATTGAGTGATGCGGCATGCTGGCAACCTAAGTGAGCCAGTGCGTTCATTTTGTGGATTTTGGAATTATATATTATATATGTGATGCACACAGATCTGAGCCGTTTCACATTGATTTTGCTCTGTGCGCTTGCTTTCTGGGCAAGCAGTTGTATTTTCATCGTGCGGATTATTTCTTGGTGCTTACATGCTCATGAGGTGTTCAGCTAACTTGTTTCAAGCTTTAAAAATTTAGAACGGGTTCTATAAGCTTCTAAGAGTTGGGCTGTCTAAATAGCCGTCTTGGCTGATGAGACAATTTTTAAAATAATGCTCGGTTGTTAAATAACGAAAATAAATCAGATGACTTATCGTTAAATATCCGGTCGCTTTTGCTGTAAAAGTTCCATCTAGTTTGAGAAAATTAAACTGTATTCTACGGGATAAACTTATCGTAGGTTTCATGTAAATATCGCGGAAACTGTTTGTTCTGCCGCGTTGGAATCCCTCATACGCGCTCTATGACAAGCGGGGACACTTGGCTTTGCTAGAATTATTAAATTGCAGCATTAGCATGCAAGAACGCGCTTCGGGAGGATAAGGTTTGAGTGCGCTACGGTTGCAAATTGCAACATCATGACTCCAGCAAAACAAAGTGATCGCGCCTTTCTCGCGGATTCACGGATCCTGATTACCTATTGCGGCTTTGCGCTAATGCGTTTTCAGTAGGGTCGCATGAAGTCAAGCGCATAAAATATATTGATGTGATAGTGCAGTTGGTGGCAGTGAGCAGACATTATTTTTTCTACCTTTTCACCCTATATTTGCCTGCAATGTAAAAGTCTAGGCGAAAAGGAAATATTTAATTAAAACACTTTTCTTCATACAGCTGACCAAGATGGAACCTGCCGCAGATCCGACCAGTCGCAGACATCAAGTGATCGACAGGCTGCCAAAAGAAGGAAACCAAGCCTCAAGCCCATCTTCCATATGTGGCACACGCGCAGTGATATATATATCCACGCTTATTAAAAAGCAAATCGCGAGCTTTTTCTGAACGCTGTTGACAAATAAATTTTTCACCAACTACTGCAGCTTTTGTTTCTTCATGGCATCAGAAAAGCTACTGCTTTTCTTGATGCATTTGTATGTGCTACCCCGTTATATATGCATGGGCCACGATATATTAAATGCATGGCATGATACCTGCACGAGGGGCGATGCCGGCCACTAACCGGCGGCGGGAAGCAACCGGCCGACGTACGGTCTTTCGTCAGCAAAATGCTAGGGCAGACGAGCGGCCGACCATTCAGTAACGCTGGCAGACGGCACGCCCACGTGCGGCAGGTGGTCGATCACGTCGGGCCAAAAGGTCGGGCCGTAGTCGATTGCCGAAAATCGGCCGACGTTAGGTCAGTGTCAATCCCCGACGCCGGCCCTCATTCGGGTGCCGAAGGTCGGCCGGCCACTTTTTGGTCAGCGAGAAAGGTCGGCCCTACCTTTTGCCAAACACTTTTTTTTTGCTTGGGAGATAGTGAGATACTTACGTATACGTTGCGGCTGCACTGTACTATTATAGTTATGGTAGTTGCGACCACAGTGCATCATAGTACAGACGCAACGTCCAGCAGCAGCTAGGCTGAGCGAACGGCGGTACTCGACGCAAACCCCCACAAACAGCCGGTCGTCAAGTGTGAGCGATGCCTTACTTGAGATGCCCGCATGTGGCTAGCTGTGCGTGTTTCATTTATGGACTTAGTCGCGCAGAGAAATCGGCGAGTATCAGGATTAAAGAATTTGTTTACGAATACTGAGGATTGGAAGCGCCCACCAGATTTTTGGGCTGCAGTTGCCTCTAGAGAAGAGACGCACCTGTCCGACGACAACGAAACTGCCTGCGGCAGCCCACCGTTTCTATCATGTTAGCAAGTCTGCTACGGGTATACGTATAGCTGAAGCGGTTTAAATCGCTATTTGCGCCATTGTTTGATATGCTAGCGCGAAGATATCTTGCATGCTTAACCTGGAAGCTGTAATCATTTGATTCCTTGAAACTCGTCAAAATCTACAACCGGTGCAGTTTCCCTTTAAAGGCTTTCGCCTTAATACAGCGCTCGATGTCATGCTGATGCCACATGTAACAGAAAAGGACTGCCTCAGTGTCACTGCCTACCTTCAGCGTGAAGAAGCAGCCCGACGACTCGCCCAGCTGCGCATAAAAAGCCAGCAAGGCACCAATGCCTAACGTAACCTACAATGACAATGAAGATTACAAGCCAGGAGACCGACTCTAGGTTTGGATGCTGAATCACCATCGTGGATTTAATGAAAACCATAAATTTTATGCTGCTGTTTCCGCAAATCAAGTTCACTCATCTAGATGAAATGGGCTATGGAATTGTCCCCAGATGCTGCTGACAGCACCCCAGGGGTGATACATGTCCGGAAATTGTATGTTGTGTGCCTAAAGCCCTATTATAACTGATGGGCACTGTGTTTATATTTTGCTTGTTTATTTTTGCCTACCTTTCTATTCAATGTAGAGCATTGGGCCGATGCTTCTTTGAGGGGGAAGTCATACCGCAAAGCTTTTTTTTTTTGACGCTTTACGCCACCTGGACGCAGCTTTTACTCTTTTTGTTGTACAATGATGATGCACAGAGATTTACCTCAAATAATTGCCACAACACTGCTTCTACATTGTTCTTGATCATTGTACTTGGCAGGTTTACCTCTGTTTCCTTGTTGCCTTTAAACTGAGCACTGGGCATTCTGTTGTTCGATGACCAGTGCCTTTGTCGTGATTGGCACCTTGTTGAACAAAATAAACTCTGAAAGTGAATCCAGTGTGCAGATAATGCTGTCAAACAGAGTACTGAGTTCTTTTTGGCTGATAGTAAATGATGGAATAAGAACACATGGTTGCAAGAGCATATGTAGGCTCTTGAAGAAGTTACCTGTGCTCCTTCTGCCATTAGCTTGTTAATCGGTTTGATGAACCACTAGTTTAAGAAACACTATCACCAACCAAATTATTTATTAGAATCCAACGTTTCGCGACCAACTCGGTCCCTTCCTCAGGGGCGACTAAAGTTTGAGGCCCGCAGTAGCAGGCAGCGGCCTATGTTTAGCCGATCTGAAGAAGAATGGCTATACACGCGCCTTCATTCCAATGTGCTTCCTGCCGTCGAGCTAGCAGGACAAGAGGGTCAGTCAGCACGGACACGCCGAAGCGCCCTCGCATTGTGCTCCCATACGTGGCGGGCACCAGGCGCTTGCACGCATCGTGCGCAAACACGTCTGTATGTCGCACAAACCTACCTCAACAGTCTGCCATTTTCTGCCGCTACCAAAAGACCGTATTCCCAGAGAAAAATAAGCAGGCATTATTTATAAAATCTCGTGCTCCGAGTGCTCTGCCACGTATATCGGCGCATATTGCAGCACAAAAATGACGCCCGGCAATTGAACTCGAAAAGCAACCCCCCTCGCCGAGCACTGCGAATGCGCCGACCACAAAATCGCCTTTGACGAGGTGAACATACTTGATGTGGAGACCAATCCTTTCAAAAGACGTCACGTCTTTTTTCGGTTCATCCATCCGGCTGACAGCTGCAGCAGTGAACAGGAATCCGGGGACGCTACCCTGGCTCTGCTACGCAATTGGACTTCGCCACGTGTGCCTGCTACTGCGGGCCTCAAACTTTAGTCGCCCCTGAGGAAGGGACCGAGTTGGACCCGAAACGTCGGGTTCTAATAAAAAATTTGGTTGGTGATGGTGTTTCTTAAACTTTTGTTTCAAGTACCCAACCAGGCGGAGTTACACCGAAGATGTTCTCGTTCGAGTCAATGAACCAATAGGAAAAGCTTTAGGCCTTGCCAGTGACAGGCATCGTGAAGAACCAATGAGTGCGGAGGACAAGTCTATTTGCCATGTTTGAGCCTAGTCAGAGCGTCTATGAAGGCACACAAAAGACAACTTGATAAGAAGTTATCTAGCTCATTTTGGATATGTTGACATTCATCTAGCAGTAGTTATGGCTGACTGCATGGCAGTGTAGCCTAGCCTCTGAAATCTGCTTCCAAAAATTGATGTCAACATACGCAGTTTACTTATGCAATTCGCTGGTGTTGGCAATACCTGTACTTTTTTTTTGTATTTTCCAGTCTACAAGAGTTCAGTTTCTTGCTGTCTTTTTTTGAGACTCACTTTTGACAACTTGGAAAATGTTTCTTTTTGCAGAGTTCAAAGCCTGGAAGGACCATATGGAAATCTGTGAAGTGGCTCATTTTGTTAGTGGCAGGAATGGCTCATCTGCATACCATGCAGGTTTTTGCAAATGCACATCTGTTTGTTAGCAGACTTTGAAAAATATGAGGGCTAAGGAACCTGTTCCACATCATGTTCAAAATAGGCTGTGCTTATATGCCTAAGCTGCTTCTGACATTGCCATGGTGCTTTTGATTTTGTATACAAATGCTATCTGAATAAAAGGTGCCTACATATTTTGTATGTTTAATTAACTCAAGCATGTGATGGCTCACATGCATGATATTGTTAATGATGGCCCCCAAGATACACAGCATTTAATTGATGCTAATTATATGAAGTTAGCTGCACGTTAACCCTGTAACCGCCAAATTAACTCCCGAAAAACATACTAACATCGCCAGGTTTAGTTGTAATGTTTTTCATACCATTCTAATTCTAAAAAGTTTCCTTCATTAGTAAGCATGCTGTCACTTCGCCATCTTTTCTTTTTTTTTTACCAGTTTATCCACATCGCAAACGGGGTCGAGTAACTGTCAGGTACAAATTCTAGATTGTCAGCGAAGCTGCTGTCTGAACTACTTTACGAAAGAGCTCTTTTTTTATTGAGGCATCACCGCCACCGGCACTCTTTGTGTGTGGCACTATTATCATAAAATGACTTTTGTCATGCCAAAAATGTGTGCTAAAGACTGAAATGCGCATTTTTTTCCATGGATAACTATGGCTCTGTAGAGTTGAAAATGCAATCAATGTATTTACCAAATCTATTCCTTTTTCATTGGCAGTGCAAGCAATGTAAGAGCAGGTTGGACAAGTGCTACTTGTCACTGGCAATACTGGCACAATTGCCAATGACAAATGAAGCTTTGAGATAAAGGACTAAGCCAGCATATAGTTTTGTGGATGCAGAAAGTTATGTGTAGTTAGTCAAGTTTGTACACAGTCGCCTGAAAGATTCTCAACATTTTTACAATGATTATTGCAGACCTGCAATGAGACACTAGAATATTCACTTTTACCTAAAAAAGTGATGCTGCTTCAATAGAGGCAATATGCGAAAATGCCCATATGATATGCAGCAGTATTAGTAGTGCACAATAAAGGTTCCCAAGAGGCTAAAATTGTGGCCCTCCTAGAGCCCGGAAATAAAACCCCATATACTTTGCTGATATGCACAGAAATACTGCCTTTTGATAACTAGACATACGCTGCACCTACCTCCACCATCTGTGCTTGCCTTGGATTGCAATGCCTTATGTAACGTGCACAAAGGGATTGTACTTTATTTTGCAATTAATTTCGCATGTACATTTTGGTGAACTGTATGCAGCCACAGGGCCTGCTTTTGAGCTGCATAGATTGTTTTCTCCTCATGGAAGTTTACAGTTGACAAGTGTTCTGTTCGGTTTATGGGGTTTAATGTCTATTGGCTATGAGGGATGCTGTAGTGGACAGCTCCAGAAAATTCTGATCACCTGGGTTTTTTATGTGCACTGACATCGCAAAGTACAAAGCCGCCTTGCATTTCGCCTCCATCAGCTGCCACCGCAGCTGAGAGTAAACCTGTATCCTCGGGACCAGCAATCAAGCTCTCTTATCACTGAGCTACCGCAGCAGGGTACAAGTGAACATAGCTGAAAACAGATCCACGGCATGAAAAGTTTTCCCAGCTGGTGTACCTGTAGGCATACGTTCAGGTGCAGAAACATTTTCTACAAGATTTTGCCTTGCAAACAAGCAACATTTGTGCACAACCTGCGCTGTGTGCAAGGAGGCTGCAGTGACAAAGCCGGCACCTGTTTCCAAAGCTAAGGTAAAACTTGGCCACAAAGCTGCACATGCAAAAAATGAAATGATGCAGTTTGAAAAGCCCAATGCTCAGCTTCATTCAAAGATGTGTACAAAGCCAAAATTCCTTTCGCCAAACATGAAATCCATGTTTCCTGCACAGCTGTTTTGCATAAGATGCCCATCTGAAAACCGATAATCAAAAGTTTCGCGCCTTGCTTAACTGTGAGGAATCCATTTTTATTGCATGCTTCAAGCTTACTCAAGCTGTTGGGATGTTCCTAATTCGTTAGCATTGTGCAAACTATTGCAGTGCAAGTTTGCCAGCTGGCTAATGTGCATCATTTAAAATGATGCACTCAAGCCCGCAACCAAGCTTGAACAAAACTAGCCAGGGTTCTTCAATAAATTTGCATTTCGGAAACAACCTGGAGCCTGAAAGTTGCAAGGAATGGCGATTGCTAAATGGCTTTTTTCAGCTGCACAGTGCCTTCAATAAGCTCAAGCTTATGACACTATTTGGCAGTAAAGTCTTCTTGGCCTGATTGGTGCACTATCCACAAAAAAAGCATTGGCACTCGTGCTGAGCAGGTCTAGAATAGGAGATGTTAAATGGTTCACAGGGCAGAGCACAAGCTGCTTTATTCTAGGTGTAGGAAATTACCAACATTACAAAATAGAGAGAGGGTACGTACACAGGACAAGAAAAGAAATGGCTGACTAAATATTCTCAGCCTGTGGAGTCATCTGTCTGACTGTTGGGTCAAACGCTATGCAACCACTAGATAATTCCATCCGTAAAAGCTTGGGCTCGCCTCATAACAATGGCATTAATATTTTTCTATTTTGCTGCATTAAATAGCCGTATTGCTGACACAAGCTGCAAGTCTGCGAAGTGTTCACTAGACAAACTGCTTTCAAGCAATGTAAACCGTGACCGCCACTACTTCTACCGTTCCACTAGCACAAGCAGCAAGCATCGGTGCCGGAGAGCTTCAAGCAAAGAACACTCAGAAGCATAAAAGTCGCACAAAAAAGTGCCTCGGTAGTGGTTAAACCGCTTGCGTTTTTCATTCCATAAGGTAAATGAAAATGCGGTGGCATTTCGAATGTCATCAACAGAGCGAGGGGTGCAGACAAGAGTAGTAGCCAAAGGATAAATCTTCCCTACCGTAGTTGCATTCTGTGCCATCAAGAACAGTTCCCTCGAATACCGCGCGATGGGCCCTACGTAGCCGCAGTGCTCATCAATGTGCTGGGTGATGAAAAAAGGTTAATGAATTATATTAAAAGCGATGGAATTCGGGCAAAAACAGCGGTAAGCAGATCAGAATAGAGTTTGGACAGCCAGAGAAAAGCCTACATTTTTTGTCCTGATTCAACCTCCTTAGTCCCGGCGTCACCCATTCCTTGGCACTTAGGTGCACACTTCTGAACCTAAGCACAAAGATATAACTTTCATAAAGCACAAAACAACCGGCGCAACAAAACGCAACATCGCGTATAGCGGGAACAATCGCGCCGTCGCGAGGACGTGCGGCGGCCCTTTGACGTCTTATGTCCTTACCTGCAAGAAAAAGCAGCACCTTGGATGTGGGACGTGTTATTTATTAGCGAGGACCGTGAAACTTGGTTATGGGTAAACATTCAGGACGAGAAATCTTCAAAAAAGACGGTCACTTATGCGTCTCAGCGCAAAACATGGAGGCAGCCATCTTGAATGTTTTGTTTTTCTCTTTTTGGTGTACATACACAACAGATGGCGCGAGACGCTACAAAAACGATAATGATGATAATGGCCGCAAATTTTTAAAATTTAATTTGCGCGGAAGGGTGGCGTTTTTCGCTTAAATTAGGCGCAAATTCGACGAGTTTATAGGCAGACGCCAGGCATGAAAGGGAGATTCAGTTTAGCTACGAAAAAAAATTTACGCCATACATAGCATAAAAAACAAATCCCACTAATAGTAATTTTCGACTTCAATTACACTCGGAGACAACTTATGGCAGTGTGGCCAAGGCTAGGCAGAAAAGGTAAGATAGGCCACTGTTCCCTAGCCTTGGAAAAGGAGCCAACTCACCTCTAGTGACCTTATCTTCAATTTATCCCTTTCACCCGTCCCCTCGCCTTCCACAAGGCAAGAGGACCATGGCCTGTCCTCTTTCCTGTCTGGCCTTGGCCACAGTGAGAGAGAGAAAAAAAAAAAAGGTATCCCTTAGCATATACATAAAATATACTGACAATGAAACATGAACGGGCAGCGCCTAGCTTGTCCGTGCGACCCTCCATAGCAGTTGCAGATCCTGTATGGCCCGAGAACTTGTGTTCCGTCCAAAAAGCAAGGAAAGGCACAAGCTTTCTAAACTGGTTTATTTTATTTCATACATACTGCTAGCCTCCTTTTGGAGGCTGTTGCAGGTTTGGGGCATAATATAGAAACAGCAAATGACAGGAATACTGACAATCCACACTTGTCTAATTTTTATATAATTCTATATGGCAGTGTGGAACAAGAAATGGAAAAGAAGGATATGATACAATATAATCACGCTGAAGACACATGTTTCACTATATTTGTACAGAAGTTACTCAAGGAACAATTGCCAGCCGTGAACTGAACCCATCTAGTGATGAGCAATTAACCACTTCATCGGCTAAACCATTCCATTCGCGGACCGCCAGGGGAAAGAAGGAGAACATGAACGTATCACAGTGTGCTCGATACTCGACTAAATGCTTGGAATGACGCAT
Source organism: Amblyomma maculatum (assembly GCF_055883805.1). Taxonomy (NCBI): domain Eukaryota; kingdom Metazoa; phylum Arthropoda; class Arachnida; order Ixodida; family Ixodidae; genus Amblyomma; species Amblyomma maculatum. The sequence continues at coordinate 3,278,838 of NW_028146749.1, read as the reverse complement.
TCTTTCATTTCTATGTGGTGACAGTTTAATAAATTTGGAAGCTGTATGCAATCAAGAACATCCACACCGTGCGTGCTGCATAGCAAACAGCCTTCGGATATTTGCCGTTGAATCAAACTATAATTGGAGTCTCTATAAAAGTCTTGACCATGAACTGCAGTACTTTATGTTGCTTTTCACCTCATCTTGATTTGCAACTTCAGGTTTAGGTTCATTGCACAGGCAAGTTCTGAGTGTAACTATAGGCAGGGGTGTTGGAAGAGGAGGAAAGGCAGGGAGGTTAACCGAAGAAGAAACCGGTTTGCTACTCTGCACTGGGGGAAGGGGGTAAGTGGATATAAAAGTGATGTGTAAAAGAAAGTTACAGAAATATGAAATCAGTACTGTCACATCACAGCCATATCACGTCACATCGCAGCAAAATAACAGTCTACCGATCAGGCCCGTAGTTTTCATGAAGCAGAGCAGTGCCTGGGAGGTTTTCACCGCAGACGATCGCCGCAGCCAATGGCATATAATCTTGATTTCTGTCAGCGGGTGTCCATATAGACACTCTAGTGCAGGGCAGAGAAACTGTCTTTCCGCATTGTATGTGGTCCACTCGCAAAGAATGTGGCCTATAGTCTCGTCGGACCCACAGGTTGCACATGCAGGGCTATTAGCCATACCTATCACAAACGAATGAGAATTTGTGAACGCTACACCAACCCACAGGCAGCACAGCAAAGTTGCTTCACGTCGGGGCCGTGTAGAATACGGAGCTTCAGGTCAGAAGCAGGAGTGCCGAGAGGCCTGTTCTGCTCATGATATAATGACAGCACCACATTTAAGCTGCAGTGAATATGTTTTGTTAAGAATGTTGCAATAAGCGGGTACCGCACGGTTGCTGATTTATCTATACATAGGAGAGTGTCCCCCTTATATGATACAGGGAAAGAAATAACCACATAGCGATCAAAAGGATGGAGGAAGGAGAGACTGATGACAGCATGCTTTCTTGCCACTGAAAAACTGTGGAATAAAAGAAATCAGGCTAGTGCCAAGAGACGGTTGGTTGGTAACTGGTTTATGGGGTTTAATGCCCCAAGCATCTCGAGTCGTATGACATCAAGAGAAGTGGTTATGGAAAAACCAAGCACATATAACAGTAGGACAAAAAAAAAAGAAAAAGAAAAAAAAAAGACGTAACAGAACTTGCCCAGACATAACAGATAAACAAATAAACAGACAAGTGTAGCAGTATAACACCAAAGCATTGTGCCTTACAACATATTTACAAATTTGCTTCCATGTGCATGCAGGAACTTGTTATAGCCTTTTCAAGATCATGGAATCAAGCATGTTGCATGCAAGGGCAAAAGTAGCTGTAAGCGTGGGAAGAAGGTGACACAAGCCGCTGACAAGGAGAAAGCTTTGAAACAGTTCACAGGAATAGGGAACGTAAGGCACAATGAGCACGTACAGGTCTGGACAGTATCAAGGAAGTGACAGTGGCTGCGCACGATTGCGTCGCATGAATGTGAAATGTGTAGCCTCTCAAATGACGTCAATGTATCCATATGCATTTGCATTTTAGCGTGCAGTTGCTGTTTGTTTGCTTTTCTTTTTTTAACGAAGTGGGGGCTTGACTATGGCAGGCTTGAACTGTTTGAGATCAAGTTAAATATTTATCTAAAGCTTTCCTGAGGCCTAATACTCCATTTGTGTTGTATCTGTGGAAATACGATTTCCCATCATCATTCTGTTGTTCTGTATACTGACGTCCATTTAAAGCAAGAATAACATCAGGAGAATGTGGCTGCTAATATTTAATTTCGCAACAGATGCTTAAGCTAGGGCAGCGCAAAATGTTGAAGCTAGTCTAGTGCTCAATCCCTAGCAAAAAAGACCAATATGGAGCGTTATCGGTTCTATAAGAATCGGTATTGGTTCTGTAGGTATTCTATGTGTTGTATCTGCATTTCTATGGGACTTATACAGAAACTCATAAATCTTATAGACTGGTACATATTTGTCCTATAGGCAATAGTATTGGTTTCATAGGTTTACCTGTGGGTTGTATAAGAAAAGTATCAGACCAGTGCAGAAGCCCATACATCTTATAGGCTGATACATGCTTGTCTTATAGACCATGTCGCGACGCTGGGGCTACGTCGACCCGGCCTTCACTTGGTAGCGTGCAGAGACTCGGGGTTGAAGTAGGATTGAATCTTCGAAGTTGGTGAAATATGTACAAGCAGGTTTAATGGCACTTTGAGAAACTTATTTACAAGATTATTTACACGAAAAAGAAGGGTACATCAGCAAAATGGCAAGCGTTAAAAGTTCATAGCGAGAAGCATCTGGATGAGCCGTTTACCCAGGGCTCAGAGAGCCCTTTCGTGCTCTGCAGCGTCCTTAAAACCCCCTATGTCCAGCCCCTCTCTGAAGATGCTGACCAACCAAATCCCGGGCACGCCCCTCAGATATCGGCATCCAATCGAACACATCACTGCACTGATGGTCTGAAGCACTGACTGGCCCGGCATTGTTTCGTTGAGCCTGGTCACTTGTTGGCGGGAAAAGCTTGGGAACGGCGAGGAGGTACATTACTATTCTTCAGCCAAGAATCGATAGGCAGCTGGTTCCGGCAAGTGGATTTACTTCTCAGAAACCCAAGTGCACGTGGGCGCCGCATACGCTCCCAGCATTGTCCGTTTTCGACAATTGCAAATCTTTCCTGCATTCCCGGGAAATCATTTAATGGCCGTATGCGTCATGCTCCTTTCTTGTCCTGCACGTCAGCGGACTTGTCACTCTGTCGTCTCCTTTGTACAGTAGGCATTCCTTACTTGACCATAGCGCTTCTCGACGGGAAGGGTGAACAAAAGAAAGAAGCACTTCCTGCTATTTCTCGCAGGGGGACGTTTCTTTGTGTTTTTCCAGACGTTCTCTTGACGGGGTCAATTTGGCATTTGCAGGGTGTCCACAAAGCAAAACAGGCTTACAAAACAGGATTCCTGGAAACAGGCTCACTTAGAGCCATTGGACCATCACCACATACCCACAGCACTTATCCATGCCCACAGGCGAACAATAGAGCGCGCAAATGCAGATGCACGGTCGTAACAGCCTCCTCCCCCGCCAGAAGAGTCTCGGAGGGCAGCAGTCGCAGCTGCTGCATGAAGAGACGACTTAATGGCCTGCACGTGAACGCTTGAAGCTCGCTGTTGCTTGTCGCGTTGTCTTGATTGTTGTAGGCCAAATTGCTTGAGCTATCTGAAACTCAACCACATGTCCAAGCAAGCACTCGGCTTCCGTCTGAAGAGACCAGGTTAAAAGAAAACTGCCATTGTTGTTCGAGAAAAGCCCACTCTCAAGACGTTCAGGACCCACGTATGCCTCGAAAACCAAACGTGCTGCTTTACATAGTCACATATATTCAAGCGCACGAAAAAAAAAACCTGATTATCAATTTGGATACGTGGTGAGGAACACCTCGGACCGCTTAGAAAGAGCGGCTAAGCGCGTCCGCATTCCCATTTAGCTTCCCTTTTTTATATCTTATTTCAAAATTGTACTGCTGTAAAATCAAGCTCCACCTAAGAAGGCGACTGTTCTTCGATGTCGCAGTTTGCAGCCAAGCCAGGGGACAATGGTCCGTCTCTACGGTGAATTTGGCCCCTCCAAGATAGCACTGCAATTTTTGAATGGCCCATACAATGCAAGCGCACTCTTTCTCTGACGCGCAATAAGCTCTCTCTCTAGAACTCAGTTTTCTGCTCAGGTAGAGCACGGGGTGCTCATTACCGTCGTCATCTCTCTGGCAGAGAACAGCACCTAACCCTCGATCACTGGCATCACACTGGACCGTGAATTCTCGGGCATAGTCTGGAGCTCGCAATACCGGACGGCTAATCAGCACAGCCTTCAGGTTTACGAAGGAGGCTTCCTTTTGTTCGTCCCAGACTACATTTGTCGGTTCTGTCTTGCGGAGAGCGTCGGTCAGAGGGCTAGCCAAAGCTGAATAGTTAGGGATGTAATGATTGTAGTATCCCGTCAGACCTAGGAATGCTCGAATTTCCGTCTTCGTGCTCGGCCGCGGATAGTCTGCTACCGCAGAAATCTTAATCTCGCTGGGTTTCCTGAAACCTTGACCCACATTGTGACCCAAGTAGTCCACGGTCGCCCTTGCCAGGCAACATTTCTCGGCCTTTACGGTTAGTCCAGCTTGACGCAAAAGGCTCAGTACAGCTCTTAGATGTACCATATGGTCCGCCCATGATTTGGAAAAAACCGCAATGTCATCTAAATAAGGCACTGCGAATGTTTCACACCCCTTTAAAACCCTATTCATGAGTCGGGAAAAACAAAATGGAGCATTTTTGAGCCCGAAACTCATCATTGTTGGCTGGTAGCTGCCCGTCGGAGTGACGAAAGCCGCGTATCTGCTGGAGCGTTCAGTGAGCGGTACTTGCCAGTATCCTCGAGTAAGGTCCAGCGTAGTCACATATGCCGCTCTACTGACCTGTTCTACTCTCTCCTCAATATTCGGAATAGGATACACTTGATCCCTGGTGAGAGAATTTAGCTTTCGGTAGTCTACCACAGGCCTAGGGTCTTTACCTGGAGCTTCTACTAAGATCATAGGCGAAGCATAATCGCTTTCCGAGGGTTTTATTACTCCTAATTCCAGCATGCGAGTTACTTCCCTATCCAGAATTTCTCTTTGCCTTGGAGAAAATCGGTAGCACCTTGATCGCACTGGCACGTCTGAAGTCAGCTCAATATCGTGCTTAGTCAAATCAATCCTGCCTGGCCTGTCCACGAAGCAGGCCTCAAACTCTGTTATTATTTCGCCCAGATCGGACAGCTGGGATTTCTTTAGTTCTCCTCTCTGCTCCGTCTTTTTGAGAAGCTCCTGAGCGTTGCTTCCTTTTCCGCTGAGGCAAATCAAGTTGTCCCCCATCTCCTCGGGAAGGTTTAACGTTAGATTTACCACGGCTTCCCTCTGCACATAAGGCTTCATAAGATTGCAATGATAAATGCGCACTTCTTTACGCCTACCGGGAATTTTCACTGCGTAGTTAGTGTCAGAAAGCTTTGCAACGACTTCAGCAGGTCCTTCCCACTGTACTTCGAGCTTATTCTTGGGATCATTGGCTTGCTCCATAGCTAAGTCCTCTCGGGTTCCACTTAGAAGTCTCGTGAGATTACTAGACACCGGCGGCAAGAGGTTACTCTCTAGAACGTCCTCATTCCGTGTCTTATCAAGCTCACTTTCTAGTTGACTTATCTGAGATGCCTCGCTCTCAAAGTTTTCTGACCGGCTATCTTCCGCATCGACCACTGTTTTAACTGCCGTTTCTTCCGCTGTGGATTTTTCTGGAATGAGCAGTGTAGCTAGTTCTCGCGCCTTTGAACGTGTTAAGGCTGGCACAACTCTGTCTCCGAAAAGGATGCCCCTCTTTCGCAGTAGCATGTCCGATTTGTTAGAGAACAAATACGGATAGCACTTAGGAAGCTTTCCTGAAACGGCAGCCTCGGTTGTTAACTTGCCGAAAGGGCCCTCGATGACCACGTTCGCGATTGGCAAGCACACACTCTGTTCCTCCACTACCTGGCGGATCCACGCACACTGTCCTGTATAGTCGGAAGGCGACACATACGCCGGATGGACAACATCCATCGTTGCGGCCGAATCGCGCAGTACCTTGCAAGGCTTCCCGTTGACTACTAGGTCATGCAGGTAGGGTTCCAAAAGCTGCATATTTTCATCGCAGTCACTGACATACGAGAAAACAATCTTTTCTTTCCGGCAGTTGACGGCAATGTGACCCTGCTCATTACACCTAAAGCATGTGAGCGGCTTCCTAGCCTCAAGCTTTTTCTTTGTGTTCTGCGCGTTGGTCACTTCCCCACTTTTCTCACTGCCGTCCTTTCTAGGGCGTTTGCCTGAAGAAGCCTTCCTTTCTTCGTTTGCAAATCTAGTAAAGTGCCTTTTCTGACGGTTATTCACACTGAACTTGGGATTGCGGGGCCTATCCACTGCTGGGTTGCTGAATTGTCGGCGCGAAGCATACTCCTCAATAAGTTCGGCAGCTTCAGTTGCCGACTTAATTTCGCCTCGGTCCTGTAACCAATTTCTTTCTTTTTCTGGGAGGCAGTTATAAAACTGCTCCAAAAGAATTCGCTCGACTACAGCGTCCCTATCACTGTAGGAATCTGTGCTCTTTAGCCACTCGCCCAAATTTACTCTTAAATTGTACAGGAATTCAGGGTAACTCTCGTCCCTGGACTTAGTAGCGTTCCGAAAACGTTGTCTGAACGCCTCGGCGCTAAGCCTATACTTTCTCAGAAGGCAAGCTTTGACCTTCTCGTAGTTGTCCGCGTCCTCCTTGCTTAGCCGCGCGACAACCTCCGCTGCCTCGCAGGGCAGAACCGTCAATAATCTCTGAGACCAAGTGTCTCGCTGGAAGGACAGTTTTTCGCAAGTTCGCTCAAAGTTAGCCAGATACAGACCGATATCCCCTGATATCACATATGGCTGCATGTACTTTGACATCTTGAAATCTGCCTCCTTGTTGAGAAGAGGCACCGCTAGCTGGGGACAATTGCCCGACCTCTTGCTCAACTCTAGTTCTAATTTCCGGAGCTCAATTTCTAGCTCCAGCCTTTTTGCTTCTCTTTCAATTTCACGCTTCTTTTCCTCTTTTTCCCTCTCAAGTTCACGCTTCTTTTCCTCTTTTTCCCTCTCAAGTTCACGCTCACGCCTCTTTTCCTCGTTTTCCCGCTCTTTCTGCTGTCTGAGCTGCTCCTCCTTTTTTGTCCGATGAGGTTCCATGCTTCACTGAGCTCCTCATCATCTGTTCCCAAATCAGTGATTGCCTTTATAATCAAGGGTTTTCGTGCCAAACCACTTGTATTAATTCCCAATTCCTCACACAATAGCAACAGTTCCGGTTTCTGCAGCTTTTGTAGGTCCATGATCGCTCCGAGTGTCGGCTACTTCCAAAACAACAGTGCAAACTACCAAACCTAAAGGCGTTTCAACACTTTTTACCAGTTCTAAAATCTAACCCTGTTCTAGAACCTGGTCCACATCAGAAGAAAAGCCAAGCACTCACCCACACATGCGATCGATGTTCCGAGCTGCTCTCTTGTTGGCCGATTGTTGCGCCTGCTTGTTGCTTGAGATGCCACCTCCGATCACCAGATGTTGTGACTTGTAGATTCTGATCCACCTCGAATCACCAGATGTTGTAGCTTGTAGATCCAGATCCCACCTCCAGTCATCAGATGTTGTGGCTTGTAGATTCAGATCCCAACGCTGGACACCAGTTGTCGCGACGCTGGGGCTACGTCGACCCGGCCTTCACTTGGTAGCGTGCAGAGACTCGGGGTTGAAGTAGGATTGAATCTTCGAAGTTGGTGAAATATGTACAAGCAGGTTTAATGGCACTTTGAGAAACTTATTTACAAGATTATTTACACGAAAAAGAAGGGTACATCAGCAAAATGGCAAGCGTTAAAAGTTCATAGCGAGAAGCATCTGGATGAGCCGTTTACCCAGGGCTCAGAGAGCCCTTTCGTGCTCTGCAGCGTCCTTAAAACCCCCTATGTCCAGCCCCTCTCTGAAGATGCTGACCAACCAAATCCCGGGCACGCCCCTCAGATATCGGCATCCAATCGAACACATCACTGCACTGATGGTCTGAAGCACTGACTGGCCCGGCATTGTTTCGTTGAGCCTGGTCACTTGTTGGCGGGAAAAGCTTGGGAACGGCGAGGAGGTACATTACTATTCTTCAGCCAAGAATCGATAGGCAGCTGGTTCCGGCAAGTGGATTTACTTCTCAGAAACCCAAGTGCACGTGGGCGCCGCATACGCTCCCAGCATTGTCCGTTTTCGACAATTGCAAATCTTTCCTGCATTCCCGGGAAATCATTTAATGGCCGTATGCGTCATGCTCCTTTCTTGTCCTGCACGTCAGCGGACTTGTCACTCTGTCGTCTCCTTTGTACAGTAGGCATTCCTTACTTGACCATAGCGCTTCTCGACGGGAAGGGTGAACAAAAGAAAGAAGCACTTCCTGCTATTTCTCGCAGGGGGACGTTTCTTTGTGTTTTTCCAGACGTTCTCTTGACGGGGTCAATTTGGCATTTGCAGGGTGTCCACAAAGCAAAACAGGCTTACAAAACAGGATTCCTGGAAACAGGCTCACTTAGAGCCATTGGACCATCACCACATACCCACAGCACTTATCCATGCCCACAGGCGAACAATAGAGCGCGCAAATGCGGATGCACGGTCGTAACAACCACTACATATTGGTTCATGTGTCTGATACCTCAGTATGCCTTTGTTTATGAGTCTTACATGCAGGATCAGCCAGTTGGAGATTTTAGGTCTTTTTTATTGTTTCCTTTTCCATCTCTGACACATCCCCAAAACTCACGCATTCATCCCGTTTATTGAGTCTTGCCGTACGTACAATATTAGCCGCAATAACAATTGAGAACGCCGCGACACAAAATATTCTTAATTCTACGCGCGGTTTTAACAAACTACGTACGGTTGGAGCTGCAAGACGCGCGACCCTGTTGCTACTGGATCACTGAATGAAGATGGGAAAACGCACTGTTCTATCGGGGCCCAGCTGAGTCACAATCACCTACATGTGCAGAGCAGGGCAGTGAAATGGATTGAGAGGCGCGCGTCCAAGCAACTGCAACCGCCGCCGAAACGAGAGGAGTCGACATCGGGCACGCGACGAGTACGGATCGGGCTGCAGCCTGCCGACGCGGTAGCGCGATGCCGGCGGTGTTCGCAGCGGAGAGGTAGGTTTCCTTTCTCTCACTCCCACTCCCGCGCAAGCGTTCCCGTGCTGGCCTCTCTCATCCTCCTTTCCACCTCTCCTCTGGGCGCGCATGCGCAGCTCCGTAGAGGCATTGCCGCTGGTGCGATTGCTGGCGGCTGATCGGGCTGGCGGCAGCTAGGTCGGTGCCCTGTGTTTATGCCGTTTTTTCAGGGTGCTTCTCGAGGATATCAACGTTCCAGCGCACGTTCAGCTTTTGATCAGGTGCGTGTGCATCACTTACAACTTCGGGCTGACGTTTATACTTTGTAAGTGTATGATGTGGCTTTGCGTTGCAGAATGCCGTTGCCTGCGCGCCAACAAAGGAATTTGAATCGCGCGGTGTGATATAACGCAGCGCTGAGTTTGAAAGTTGTCGGCACGATTTCTTGAAAGTATTGATGGAACTTTCTAGCGTTAATCTGTTTTCGAATGTCGTGCGCACTGTGTTCAAGTGGCAGAACCTGTGGTGAGGCGCAAGGCGGAATGTTGGTTCAGCAGCTACCTCGGCGTTCAATAATGGCGGCGCCTCTCCTAACTGCCTCCGCCTCCGCATGAATACGCGCGCAATCGCGGTTGCTGGTATGTGTGTGGGCCGATTTTTTGAAGTCGTGGTGTTGTCGCGCTCTTGAAATCGCTTATTTTTCAAGCTGTAACGCAATTTTTTTATTTCTTTCAGGTGCCGTAGTATTGGAGAGACTACATCATCGGGCCGAAGTCGGCAATCTTGGAATCGAGGGCTACCTGGATGAATGTTTGGATTATGTGCCAGTATGCGTTGCCGCTGTCATTGTGGATTAAAATGTGTATACATGTACCTGCTGCGTAACTCATCCCTAGAAAATGGAACATAGCTGCCCTCTCCCTTCAGGTATCCGGAGAGGTAAACACCCGCAGCTACTCGATGAGACCAATATTCCATAGGGCCTACAAAACCAATAGGAAGCCTACTGGTTTTGTAGGTCTATCAGATTATTGACAGCTATGGGTGTACTAGCATTACAGACCTATCTGTTTTATCAGATGCCATAGGACCGATAAAACCATAACCTATACGACCAGTAAACAATTGACCTATAAAACCAATACTCCAGCAGACCTGTAAAACCTATAGGCTAGAATACCCATAAGACCAATACTCTGGCAGACCTATACAACCAATATCAATAATCTGATAGGCTATTAGTTTTCTATTGGATTTTTTTGCTAGGGATAATACTGGGTGAGGTTACAGCATTAAAGGATACTGGTTTATATCTACGGCACTCACACGCCATGCACGACTATCCTACGAGGGTGTGAAGGAGCAAGCAGTCGGAGGTTGCAAGCCCGAGCCATGGATGACAACAAGGACAAGTGAGCGGATGTCTATACCATGAGGTAATGCTAATTTAAGCATCTAGATCATCATCCTCAGCCTGACTATACCCACTGCAGGGCAAAGGCCTCTCCCATATTCCTCCAATTAACCCGGTCCTGTGCGAGCTGCATCCACTTGACCCCTGCAAACTTCTTAATCTCATCCACCCACCTAATTTTCTGCCGCCCCCTGCTACGCTTCCCTCCCCTTGGAATCCAGTTTGTTGCCCTAAGCGACCATCACTTATCCTTTCCTAGCGCTACATGTCCTGCCCATTTCTTCTTCTGATTTCCGTTAGAATGTCAGTGAGTTGAGTTATTTCTCTGACCCACTCTGCACGCTTCCTATCTCTTAACGTTATCCCTACCATTTTTCTTTCCATAGCCCTCTGCGTTGTCCTCAACTTTAGTAGAACCCTCTTTGTTAGCTTCCACGTTTCAGTCCCATAGGTAAGTACAGGTAAGATGCAACTGTTGTATACTTTCCTCTTGAGCGATACCGATAAACTGCTAGTCGTAATCTGGGAGTACTTGCCAAATGTGCTCCATCCCAGTCTTATTCTCCTTGTTATTTCCCTTTCATGGTCCGGATCTGCTGTTACTACCTGTCCTAAATAGATATATTCGCCTACTACTTCCAGTGCTTCACTACCTAACGTAAACTGTTTTTCCTTCCATAGGCTATTAAACATTACCTTAGTCTTCTGCATATTGATTTTCAAGCCTACTTTTTTTACTTTTCCTGTCTAGGTCATCATTCTTTGCAATTCATCCCCTGAGTTACTTAGCAAGGCAATGTCATCAGCGAATCGCAGATTACTAAGGTATTCTCCATCTACTCTTATCCCTAACTGCTCCCATTCTAGATGTCTTCTTTCTTAGATTCTAGCATCTAGATGTCACTGCATAAATTGTTCATGGTTTTTTGTGCACCTGTTTCTGCTTACAGCTTTTTCTTTGTTTGTAATGTAAATTATTTGTGTTTATTTGATGAATCCCCCCCTATGTAATGCCCGCAAAGGCCCTTAGGGTATTTGAAATAAATAAATAAATAAATAAATAAATAAGTAAATAAATAAATATGGGTGTGTAGTGCTAACAGTAAGTGCTGGAGTAGCTCGGTGCAGTAAGCAGCCAACAAGTGTGGCAGTTACGAGACGTAGTGTTGGGTTGAGTGCTGGGGTATTATAGCGTATAAGTGTGTATTGCAACCCAGATTCAATTTCAGTTTGGTGGAATGACTATACAGGTAATTCATTGGGTATAGGGTGTGACATGTCCAGACGATACCAACGACAATAGCAACAATGTGGCCTCACAGATTGACACTCATATGTTTTAATTGTTGCTATAAATGTTTTTCAGACACTTAACAAATTGCTATCCGTAGCAGAAACAATACTCATGCACTGAAAAATAAAATGAAAATACTGAATATAATGCACATATATATACCTTGGTACATGTATTGTACATGTAGGGAGCCAAGCATGCGAAAGTTGTCCAGAATAAACGAGCGGCTGCGTCTCCAAGACTGCTGACAGTAAAAACAAAAAAATGGCATGGACACATGTAAACACTGAAATGAAGTGAGTGCTCCACCAAGCAGCATTGCATATGAGATATCAGTCCAAGTTTATAGTCTACTAACACGTATACAGTAACAAGGCAGCTGCAAGTGACCTGAAGGAAGTTAAGCAAGCTACCTTCCTGGCCGCATTTTGGCAGCTCGCTGCATTCGTTACTCTGGGCCTCAAGTGAACTACTGTATATTGTGTCATAGTGTATATATATATATTTTATTTTTACCTACCCTGTCCTTCCTCCCTATCGTTCACCTCTTTGATTTCCTCTACCCCTTCCTCGCTATCCCTTTAATTCCACCGCTCCTGTTCAGGTGCTTCAGATATCAGATACCGGGGCTGGCAAACATCTTTTCTTTCCTTTTGTATATGTAATAAAATAACCACAAACAACAAATGCTGCTAATGCTCATTTTAAATTAGAATCAGATAAGCAGCAAGCTGACACAGTATAGTGCCTACGTTGTCGTGTTGCGCTGTCGCAAGTTCCTGATAGAAAAAAAAATGTATTTGCGCAAAGCTTTGTTGGAAACAATTTCATTCCTTCCAAAGTCATTTTTTCTATACTGCTTATATATCGATACATGTTCTGATAAAACACACGAGTTTTGCACCGTCTTCAGATTGCTTTCCAAAGCTAGAAGGTGGCATCCATGCCACAGAGATATAAGTGATTGACAAATTGCACGCTAATTTCGATGTCATATCTGCAAGCTCAAAAACAATTAAGTATCAGGTTCCTGTTTAGCTTAATTCACTGCTGAATGACACCTCTCGCATTGATTTCGCGGACAAAAATGGACACGACACCCACCTACCGCTGAGCGCACTATGCCAAAAAACAACAGCAATGACAATGGCTTACGTGAGAAGCGACGGCCGATGTCAGATCGTTGACGCAGACATCGCAAATTTGCTCGGTACCCATGAATCGAACGTCCGACTTTTGCAGTTGAATTGTTTAATGTTAAGGGTGTGTTGCACTACCTCCGCTACAGCAAAACCACGCCAATAAACTGAGAGACTTTACAAACACTGCCCGAATGCGCCGACGACGTCAATCTGGACGCCGTCGGCGACAACGAGGAAAGAGCCGAAAAGCCCGCCAGCCCGCCACGAACCTGGGGACAAATTCAGACTCAACTAGGCACATAATAGTCAGCATTTAGGTACTTTGTAAAAGCATGGCGTTCAATGCGTTTGGGGAAATCTAGGGACAAACTTTTAGCCGAAAAAACCCTATTCATGGCGGGTTTTAGTCTCGCCCCCTCGCCACTCGGCGAAATTATGGCGGCCAAACGTCAGCATTTTCGGTAACGGCGGCACATCAGTTACGTCATGACGCGTCAATTTGACGTAATTTAAATATGCTTGCGTATCACGTGGTTCACGTGACATAGCTTCAGCCAATCAAATTTGAGCATCGGCTCCTTCCCAGTCCGGGGTGGTGCAGTGGTAAGACGCCCGACTACTGTGCCGGAGTTCCCGGGATCGAATCCCGGCCTCGGCGGCTGCGTTTCGATGGAGGCGAAACGAAGTGGCGTCCGTGTGCTGTGCGATGTCAGCGCACGTTAAAGATCCCTAGGTGGTCGAAATTACTCCGTAGCCCTCCACTACGACCCCCCTTTCTCTCTATCCACCTTCACTCCCACCTTCATCCCTTCCCTTACGGCGCGGTTCAGGTGTCCACAGAGCAAGTGTGACAGATACTGCGCCTTTCCCTTCCTATGAACCAACCAACCAACCAACCTTCCCAGTATGCCATTATTTTCATCACAATGGTTAATCGAGCGTAAGTGTTCTCCAAACCACCATCAGTAACTTTGCTTCCACTCCAAAATCATTCGTATTTGTCATCCAGGCAACAAGGATAGCTCCGGTTGAAATCAATTTTCACGGCTACCGGGCTACGTCATTTTGACGTAACCGCTAAAAGTGCTTGCCTCAACTGATGGTTTCGCGCCACAAGTTTGAAGCACGTGACTCTTTTCAGATCCAATCAGAAAGACAATATGGCGCCGCCAGGGGAAGGCGAATATCGAGGATCGGGCCCCATGTTATAGTGTTCTACAATTGAGAAGTGTGCCGTCTGCCACCGGCGAGCTGGTCGTTTCAGCGATGACAGGAGAGAGGGCGCTGTGTGCAGGAGCGCAGTGAGCGCGGAGCAGACAGCTGGGTGAACTGCCTTCGTCACCGCTAGTTCAATCGGACTCCGAAGGCGCGTAGCAAGAAATTGTGTCGCTTTAGCTCCCACACGATTGTCTAAATGTATTAAAACGGTTATGTTCATGAATAAAACAACTAGTTCCCTATAAAATAAGCGGCCGTCGTCAGGGAACGCCAATACAAATACAGGCAATGTAAGATACAGATTGCCGACGAACTGACACGGCAAGATATATTTCCTGAACGTATTGGGTGCTTTATTTCTCGAACACTAGCGGGAGGTTCAATGACGAATGTCTAACGTATTTCTATGATCGCGTAAATTTTTAATATTGGATGCACCGGTTTATGCGGGCTAGACTGAAGTCTTCCATCAATTCGCTCGCACGTACTGAAAACGCAGTGAATGGTGTTTTAGGCTAGGCTAGCGTACTTTTTGCGCCACGTGTAAATAGAGGTATGCGAAGATTGCTTGAAGACAGAAATTATGCCAGCGCTTACGGATGACTTTATTTAAATGTGGGCGAATACATATGAACTGGCAGTCCTACTCAAAACGAAATGGATGAATGAGAGCACATAACAATAAACGAAACCACATAATGGACGACGTGAAAAAACAAACAAGAAAAATCGCGACTTAGTGCAAGAATATGGTACAAACGTATAAAACTGTATAGAACTATATGAGATTATTAATGAACTGTACTAGGCCGTGAATAAATTAAGCTGCTAAATTTGAAAACACACAAGAGAAAGGCAGAATGATTAAAGTCCTCAAACACGATTACTTGCACCTCCTCAGCTTTAGGTGCTTTACCTGCTCTGCTTTAGAGGTCTGGTCTTGGTTGAGCGACTTGACATAAAAACGCAATCGTGAGGACGTAGAACTTCACTAAGTGTCATTTCTTTATCATGAGTAGGGCAACCAAACTTCGAAACCTCTGCGCTTTGCAAAAACAAAGCAAATTCACGCATGCTATTTGCGTTAATCTTTCTTGAACTAAAAAAAAAAAACGTGAAAGACTCTTCCAGCGTGTGCACGAGCTTTGCAAGCTCCGAGGACGGATAAAGAAGACCTCCGTGGTCGAAGTTTGAGATAAATTGATTTTCTTCTTTTTGTGCTTCGCACGATTTGCTTGAAATGAGATAAGCGGAGCAAGTACTGCATTTTGACTTCTTCATGAACTTTCTAGCGACATATCCTGCAATATAAGCTATGAGACGGCTAGAACTGTGCCTAGTGACGTATCTGTGGTCATCTGAAAGAAGGGAATCAAAGTAGCTTCGACGTCCTATATAGCTCGAGCCTCCCTCGTCAACCAAACGGTCAAGCTCATCAATAGGATTTGAAAGAAGCTGGGTAGGTTTCTCGCTTGTACGGCTAATTCCAAGTAAGGAATTCACAATTTCAGCATTACAATTTCCTGTCTTTTGGGGGCTTCGCTAAGTTGTAAAATGTCAGGGCATTAACTGTCACTAAAAAATTGAGCCGGCGTGGGATGATCGTTGCAGCCATTAAATTGCCTCACGATGCCGAAGAGGTTTTCTAGTTTGTCTTGGCTTAGTCTCGATGTGATAATGTATGTAAAGCCGCATTTTGCAGGTAAGTAGTACACGAGGTCGACTGTGAACTGCAAAGTTACCCGAAGGCCTTCCGGTGCTGTTGCTTAGGAAACCATGCTTTGAGTCAACCATGCTTTGAGTGTATTTCGAGAAGGGAAGGGTTCGAATAGGGAAGGCAGCAGAAAGAGCGCGCAATGAGCAAGAAGAAAGAACGAAAGGAAGGAAAAGAGCATTCAGTAAAAGGGGGGGGGGGGGGGGGGGGAGTCATACGAGACGGACGGAACTGTTACTGTGCTCTCTGCAAACATGTGTTTTCCTGCTTGACCAATCATTGCTCTTCGCTCAACAACGCTCCATAGTACAACAGCCAGAAAAGCAACGCGATGCAACAAAATTCACGCAGGAAACGAGTCGCAGAAGCAGACGCCCCAAGCGTTTCCTCTGCGGCGCGCGCGCTTGTGATGCGCTCCTACGGCTGACAGCGCCACCTACGCTTTTCATCGCTCCGGCGACCACGTCGCTCCCATTGCCGCGCGCCGAAGACGGCACACTTCCCAATTCTAGAACACTATACCCATGTTAAAAGAGGGTTTTTCTGAGAGCTGTCTCTGAACGCAACCTAAAGGTAATATGCATACACTGAAGACAGGAATTGATTACTGTCAGTGTCAAGACGGGTAGTGAGTGCTATAGTATGGGTACTAGTAGTACTATAGTAGTATGGTGGTTAGTTCACATTACACTGTAGTTCACATGTAGCTATAGTGCCTAGAATATCCTTAAGGTGGCGATCCCACTCCAGCGGTGAAGAGACGACATTTTTGGCGATATTCATACGCCTACTGCGCCTCACTAGTTTAGTTTATAAATGTGACTTTAATATATTTGTAAAGTTTATTTCCTTTCCTTTCTAATGGGGCATTTGGTTTATAAATAGCTGCAACGATGTTTAAGCTGTAAAGGAAAACACAAAGGTAAGAAACGGCTTTTCAGCTCTACTTGTCTCGGGAAAAGCAAAATTGTGCAAAATCTTTTCCACCTAGGATAACACCGTTCGAGATGTTTTGAGATTAGATGTTAATGAACAAAGTTAAGCATTTTTATTACTGTGTATCGCATAGTTTATTAGCCACGCGCCTGTGAAAAGTGTATAAAACAGGTAATTATACATACAATAACTTTCAAGATACGCATTCTGCTGCAGAGATTTTTTGCGCAGTTGGAGGTCGTACATAGTTCGCTTTTTCCTGAAAATATCATCTGTATGCTTCATTTAGTGTAAAAGTTATTTGGGATCAAACTTTAACTGTTCAAGTAATAAGCTTTTATCTGTGCTGAAATTTCGCGTGGAAAAACTTTACACCTCGCTGTCAGAGGATAAGCATCGGTTTTGTTCTACGACTCTCGAGGAATGTGCACTGTCAGGATGATTTCAGCTAATTTTTTCGTGGTTCACTTGAAGCGCGCGAGCTCTTCATGAAATATTTTAAGCATGATTGAAATGCTCCATGGCTTATTTGTTTCTGGCGAATATAACTTAAAGGTTCGGGCTTTCGTTCCTTTATTCAACCGGTAACAATTATCAACTACAAAGTGTACAAAAAGCAAATAATAGTGCAATAACAGAGCCACGTGTGATAAACGTAGTAGGTAGCGCCATCTATGAAATTTCATGTGCACTAAAATGTCGCAGTTCAGAAAAATTACGAGGATAGCGCCACAAACACCCTGAATCGAGGGGTATTTACGAGAGGGTATTGTGCTTCTACAACGTTTTCCCTCTGCCCTTTCCTTTCCATCGGGCGAGAGAGGTAAGCACTGGCGAGTCGGGTCGAGTGGTCGGGTCGAACTGAGGTGCAGGTGCTTCGCGCATGCGCAGTAGCGCTACTTGAAAATGGTCCCTTGACAAATGTACACTTGCTTGCTTTGAGATTTATTTATCGCCTCGAATAAAGTGTGTCATACTGTTTGTGTGCCGAAACGTTGCCAGCTAAGGCTCTCGCGCTACTTACTTACTCTACTTACTCAGCAAGATATAATCGTGGCGGAGACATTGAAATTTTTTTTTCTGGTTTTGTTTTGTAGTCTAGTAGCGCCCCTCGCGCCGCGCTTTTATCACAAACAACAGCACGGCGCTGGACAAAGAAGAATTTGGCACTAAGCGTCTCAGTGCAAGCAGCGAAAAAAAAAAAAACAGTTCGAACCCGAACGCTGTCGGAGCTGGTTATTCCTCGTCTTAGCTCCTCCACAAAGCTATCTTCAGATGTTCGCGGTGTTAGCATATATTGTGAGGATGTGGAATATAGACTCTTTTTTTTTTTCAGTGGCAAGAAGAAAAAATAACTTCCCCTTTCTACGATAAAATGAATAGTAGGGCACGGAACCATAACACTGCATAAATTAATATAATATAATTTCAAAGAGCGTCTCCCTAGGAGAAATTGCACGAATACTTGTACCCTCTACCACTTTACTGGTACAGATAAAATGTTTCGACAGTCTGCCAAGTGCAAATTGAAAACCTGAACATGCACAAGCATGCCTCTTCAACCTTCCCACTGAAGTTCCTATATAGCGCAAGCAGTGCAGGCTCCAAAGAAAAGGAGAAAAAATGATATAGTGGGCAGCCGAAGATAATCACCAGCGTTTCAGTCATGTTTTTTTTTTTTTTTTTCCGAATGTTGCGTTCCGGTGATGATAGTAAAGGTGCCGCAGTAGCTGCCGGGGATATTTTCGGTGAATGGGCAAGTAGCTTCGCCAATACAAAATGTGAAGCTTCGCAAAATGTGAAGCAATGTGAAGCTTCGCCAATACAAAAATGTGATGTTGAATCGGGTTTTGCCACTGCATTTCCGTCATTCCCCTGACTAAAAATTAAAAAAACAACGATGAGGCTCAACGCTGCTGAACCGAACGTCGAGCTTAGCTCAAATGAGAGAAACCACTGTAATCAAGAGTTCGACGAAATGCAGTCTGATCAGGTGGTGGCATAAAAAAAATATACAGGCTCACTGGCCAAGTCAAAGTTTCATGAAAACATACTATCGTTTCGACAGCCCTACAGCTTCGTTGTTCACAATGGAGAAACCAGACAAAAAGCATTCGTTAATATCTTCTTCAAATACTTTGACTTGATCAGTGGCCCTATATATATATATATATATATATATATATATATATATATATATATATATATATTATGAGAGAAAACACTGAATTGGTTTCCCGTTTGATGCTTTTAGTTGCGCTTATTTTATTTATTTTATACGTGCATGATGTCCCGTCCTCTTCCCAGCTAATTCCGCTTCGTGAAGGGGGATATACCGCGGATTGTCCGAAGCATTACGGCGTCTAGGGTAAACCGTTGATGCATTCGGCAGGGAAGCTGGTTCGGCGTTCATTTTGCTATAATGCTATACCTGCCTAGCATCGCCTGCTACCGCGCTTTGCCGCTGTGGCCGTGGGCGTGGAGCGTTCGATCTATTTTGCCCGGGCACAGTGAAGACGGCGATGTTGCTATGGTGATGGCACTGTTTACGATTCTTAGAAAGACGCACCACTCGCGCAAGTGAGCAACAGAGCTAACGCTCTAAAAGCCCGTCGGCAGGCAGAGCGTTTCCAAACGAATGGGGCCCTTATCTCGAGTAAGGTAGATACCGTGTCACCCAGGCGTCCACTCACCCGCCGTCTCAACGCCCAACTTGTTGACTTTATATTTGAACCTTGTTTTGAAGCAACTCGGCTTCCTGTGCTCTGAAAGGTATCCGATCATGTTAGCAAAGTGACATAGAAGCGTGTGAGAATTTCGAAGCATACAAAGAACGTGCTTCCGTTTGACCACATGAAGCAAAACCGCTAGACTGCATTGGTATGGAAAAATTCACAAATTATAGCACATGCCAAATCTGACCGAACGCGATCTGAACGATGCGTCTAATCGTTTGGCATTTGCAGGAGAATATTTAGTAAGCATGGGCGCTCTTGCATGGAGTAAAAATTGGGCTCTGATTATTATGTTGCAAATGTGTGAATGTACAAGTGCCACATCACGAAATTATTTACTACCAATACATAAAGCCGAAAGGCGTGCTCAACACTAAAGTATACTTGTTGCATACGTGTGTGTGCCCTGTGAAATGAGTACAATAAAGTAGGCTACAAGCTACAGTAGTCCACCCAATATATTGATTCAGAAAGCGCATGCATCATCACGGGAAGCTGCAGCAGGACAGGTCAGCGTCTTCCATATAGCATGCTACTCTTCACATCAGATTTCAGTGTCAAGTGAAATTCTGCAGGAGAAAAATGTTTCTAGGAGATTGATTGTTAAAATTTTATTCTAATTGCCTGAAAATACTGTGTTCCTTTAATTGCACACACACACAAACACACACACGCACGCACGCACGCGCGAGCGAATAAATAAAATGAAGACTGTGGAGCATCCAACTGGGAGTAGGGAAGTGGCCGCCATAAGCGCCTACAAAACTGTCCCCGTTAGGTCCTTTCTTCTGGCAACCTTCCTTTACAACCCCTTCTCCCCTTCCCCCATTTCCCACATAGTTTAGTGTGAATGCGCCTCCTCAGTGCCGAAGAGAACATGAATACATGCCGGCCTCCTGCGCGATAAATAGCCTCTTGGTGGATTTCACATCCATTTCGGAATGTCGATTCATCTCAAAAGGAAAAAATTGGCAATCGTTCACTTATTTGCACATTGTAACTTACCAGCTGTAGTTTCCAAGATTGGACAAGCACGAACAAAAAATAAACAAGGGCGACTGTTGACTGAAGTTCAGCTAATTATAGCTACGTTATCATATTTGTAATCACGTTTGATAAAGCAAATTTCTGGTGACCGCAAGAACTGACAGCTTCCACTACAGTCAAGGAGTGTTCCGATCCTTACTATATCTATGGCATCAACAATAGGGAGGTTTAGAATATGGTACCCCTACCGCTTAGGGGGACAGGGCAATAGCGCGGGTGACAGTAGGAGCACAATTCTCTATTATAGTGCGCACGCTCCGCTATTAGTCTATCCCACTTACGGATAGGGTCGCCGTATTCTAAAGCTCGCTAATGATCACTCGATTGCACAGCCCAAAAGACGAGGATCAAAAGAACACAAGACAGGCGCCGACTTCAACTAAGGTTCATTGACGAAGTGTGCAGAAATAATGTCATTCGCTTTTCCTTTTCACTCGTACTAAGATTGCACTGTGCAATCATGTTGACACCCTGTTTTATTTGTGTTCAGTCAAGCTAGCCTACTGCAGTCCAGTCCAACCCCCTCACGCTCGGCGGGTAGGAGCAATGTTCGTGGCTCTACAGCGGAAACTATACTTCGTCTCACAAGATATCTGCAGCACTGCGAAAGGCAGAGGAGCCCGTTCAATTGTGCTCCTAAGTGCCTCTCGCCTGTGCGCACTATAATAGAGAATTGTGCTCCTACTGTCACCCCCGCCAATTTGGGGGGGGGGGGGGGGGCGAGAGGCGCTTAGAAGCACAATTGCCTATTGTACGCGTGATCCTGGTTAGACCGGCTGGGGTGCCTCTGCCTTTCGCTGTGCTGCAAACATCTTGTGAGACGAAGTATAGGCAAGAGAGGGAAGACTCTAGTCCAATTGTCAGGGCGCGTATTATTCGAAGTAGTGGTGCGGTGGCGTGAAGAGGGGAGTTCAATGGGGCAGCCCATGCTGCGCAGGACGGGGACAAAATCCCTCCCCTTCTCTGCCTGGACACTGCTGTGGAGCCGCAAAAACCTTTGAAAGTCCACGCAGCAACACAAGAAAAGCGTTCAGGCTAGTTCAGGCCGTTCAAGTCGAGAGGGCTGGGTGGCTGGGTACTCAATTCTCAGTCATGGATTAGTGGCGTAGCCTGGTGGCAGAATTTGAACTACTTCCAAGATGGCGACCGTAGAAACGCCACTCCGCCACCTTAAGGCACTATAGTAGTGCGGTCTTTAAATGCGCTCTTTTTCATTTCGATTCAACGCACTGAAGATGGCGCGACGGACTCAACTGGCATAAAACCATCCAATAAACTAAAAGTAGTGCCAACATGTGAAGTTTGCTGCCCGCATCCTCTCCTGGGTACAGTGCCCTATCCGGGTGCCCTCGTTCGTCGTTCGACGCTCTCATTAGCCGAACGCCGTCGCGTGTCATGCCGTGTGTTTTCCTGCAGTTCGCACCTCTTTGTCGCTGCTCTTTGAAGTCTTTTGTTTCAAATGCCGGCTTGCTGCGCATTCGGGTGCAGCACAACTGAGCGTGATCGCAAGAGGTTATTTAGAATACCGTCCGGGAATCGAAATGCTGCTCGGAGGAAGGTCTGGCTTCATTGACTGGGCCGGGCGAATTTCAATGCACACACGGTCCATGGTGTTTTCAAATATTCAAAACTGGTTCTCTTTGCCGTTCAGCGGAGTGATATACACACTGCTTACCACTGATATAGTTAGTAACTTCTGTTTTATTAGGTTGTATCCTATTATATATGTGTTGACAATATTTTCTGGGATCTCATCTTCTACAGGTATACCTCTCCCGAATTTTTTCATGTTGTACAGAGCATGTTTAAATCTCATTTATGCCGCGTCTAGTTTGTTTGCATCTTGAACAAGTCTGTATAAATGTATACTTACAGTATTTTATCGATCCTGCTTTCTGTTTTCCACCATATATGTACACAAAGTAAAGCAATATGGTTTTTGCTGTTAATTGATGTTTCATACATCTTATTTTATTTTTACATATTCTTTTATGCGCTGAGGCAATAAACAACGTTATTAAATAAAACTGCTATCACGCTTCTCAAGTTTACCGGTAGCTCACAAATCAGTCAAAGTTGCAAAGAAACCACGCGGACTGCTGCTAAATTGTTCTACTCCGCCGGCTAGTTAATTTTTTTTTTTAAGAATGTTGCGCACTTTGGCCGGCGGCTGATAGAAGAACGGAGGTGAAGACGTGTTGAGCCAACGCAGACGTCACGTACGAATGATGTCACACACTGACAGTTGAAAACGAAACCGTTTCAGCGCAAAATATTACAAAAAAAAAGCTGCTACCACGCTTCTCAAGATTAACGGTAGCTTACAATTCAGTGAAACCTGCAAAGAAACCACACAGACTCCAGCTTCCGCCGCCTAGTTAATTTTTTTTCGAGCACGTTGCGCACTTTTATCAACGGCTGACAGACTCAAGGTGGTGAAGGCTAGTTAAACCGACGCCGAAATCGTGTACGTATGGTGACACACCACGACAGCTGAAAACGGCACCGTCTCAGTGCAAAATATTAAAAAGAATACCTGCTACCACCCTTCCCAAGTTTACCGGTAGCTCACAAGTCAATCAAAGCTGCAAAGACACCACACAGACTCCAGCTTCTGCAGCTGAAGTGGAAAATACATGGAGGACAACTGCTGCCACACTTCTCAAGTTCACCGGCAGCTCGCAAACCAATCAATGCTGCAAAGAAATCATACACAGACTGTTGCTAAATTGTTCTTGTCCGCGGCCTAGTTACAAATGTTTTAAAGCATGCCGCTGAGTTTGGCCAAGGGTGACGAGCTACGGACACGCGGAGATGACGGCGAGTTGAAGCAATGCCGAAATCGTGTACATGGGGTGTAAGACACAACTGAAACTATTTTGGCGGGAAATCCCTGTCAAAATTCGGTAATTATGTTTCAGCAGTGGGTAATATTTTAACCTGAACACATTGTGACAATATGCAAGCTGAAACACTCTGGTGAGACCCGGCACCAGCGCTTTTACCAGCGCACGGCCGCCTCGATCGGCGCGCGCTAGTCGCGCACAGCGTAGGTGGAGCCACGGACGAAATGCGAGAGGATGAGCGGCGCCGCCGGAAGAGGAGGGAGGAGCCGTGCCAGAGTTGTGCGAGTGTTGTCTGATTCTAGGCTGCGTGCTGCCAAGCTACCTTTCTGCATTTTATTCGCTTTTTTTTTTTTTTTTGCGCGAGTTTTGACAGAGTACAAGGACGAGGAACTTCGTTACATTTCGACTGCATCAAGGCAGATCTAGAAATAATCATGCATAGTTATGGCTTAGGACCAGCTTTGTTGTAATTTTTAGCAAGCATTTACGTAGAGATACGCAGAGTGCGATTTGTTTATGAAGTAGGCATATTAGCCGTTTTACTGACCTGAACATCAGCAGAGGATATATCCCAAGTGCAATTTTAAAGAGTCTTGTTCCTTGTACACCCTTGTTTGATCCATCAGTCTATTTTCCAGTAATTATAGCTCTCCGCGGTTGTGATAGAAACACGCAAGTGCAGATATGTGTGCATGACGCCTTGGAGAGCGAAGCACTATTCAGAATGTCTTGTTAGGAACTGTGTTTTGAAACATGCAAAAAGATGACCTCAGAGATACAATATTTTTTTATATATATTTGAAATTCAAAACCTTTTAATATGTGGGACATGGAGACAGAAAACTCAACTTTTCAAAAACGTGGTTGCAAAAAGTACATACTCAAACAGCAAAAATAATCTAGCAATACACACAAGACAGCAAACACACATCTGCCGAAGTGGCGTCCGTGTGCTGTGTGATGTCAGCGCACGTTGAAGATCCCCAGGTGGTCGAAATTACTCCGTAGTCCTCCACTACGGCTCCCCTTCCTCTCTTTTCACTTTCACTCCCACCTTCCTCCCTTCCCATACGGCGCGGTTCAGGTGTCCACAGAGCAAGTGTTACAGATACTGTGCCGTTCCCTTCCAGTGAACCAATTAATAATAATAATAATAATAATAATAATAATAATAATAATAATAATAATAATAATAATAATAATAATAATAATAATAATAATAATAATAATAAAATTGGCCTTAATCCATACAGCGCGAATTTTACAAGAGGTGGAAAACTGAAATTATTTATTCACTGGAAATTTTTTCAAAAGTCGGAAAGGCATGCAATAGCAGAAAAATGAAAAATTCGATAACTCTAAATAAAATAATCAAAAGGCTAATACTGATTGGTTTTCAAACATAACCATAGTTAATTAGGCAGGGGGCGCCTTCTCTTTGGTATGGGTTTCAGTGAAGAGCACTCTTTCGTTGGTGAGCCCCTTATGGGAAGCCCAGAACTTTCGGACACGGCTGCCACTATCTTCTGGAGAGTATTTTGAACAAAATCTTTTATTTCCAGCAGTGTTTCGACTCGATGACAATGAAAAATGAGAGAATTACATTTCTGCAACTCTTCTACAATATCACTTTGAAGTGCTGCAGCCACTGAACTTGTAGAAGGCGCAGGTATAAACACTGGTTAATCGGGAGGTTCTACAGTGTTCATCTCAGCAGTACTGCTCTGGTTAAGGGCTTCATGGGATAGCGTACTATGGTGCTGAGATATGTATGGCCCGTCCAAGCAGTTTTTAGACAGTGAAAAGACAAACCACCAAAGAAAGAGCGGCAGAGCGTAGTCACTTGTCTTGTGTGTTGCATCCAAGCAAACAGCAGCGGTTCCGTACTTTCTAAGCATATCCCTCATGAACTTAGACTGGAAACAAAGTAGCAATGTCTCCTCGCACTCACTGGCATCACTCTCTTCCGTGTCATCTCTGTTGCTGCTGTTTGCGTTTTTGGTTGGTGCATAGGAGCGATAAAGTACAGAACATTAGGGTTGCTCACTTTGTAGCTTTTTGACCAATTTACGATCGTTTTCTTGATCGATAGTGCTGAAGCGGTCTTTTTTAAGAATGTTCTGAATGTGGCTGTATATGACTCTACTTGTTGGAAAAAATGCCCTGCAGCTGCCAGTTGGCTTTTCCTTCCCAGGAAACAGTACATCGTGAACATAATAATGAAGACACTTTTTCACGTCGGATGCCGATGCAACTCCTTCTCTAACTAAAGCGTCAATCCTCTCGGCAACATTTTTGTCCATAGTCTCACCAAAACATTCAATTGCATCACACCTGTGATTTACATGGGATGCACAGTCGGCAATCGTGACATAAATCCTTCGTTCTGTGGCCACAGTTTCCAATGCTTGAAGCGCTTTGTGCAATTGCCTGACCTTGTTCGACTTCAGCTTCTGTTCGTTTCCATGACCGCAAGGCTGGGGGATGTCCACCTAAACATAAATCGCCATTATTTGAAATGTGCGTGCCTGAATTCATGCCAGTGCTAAAGCTTTGTGCCGCGTACGTAAACGTAGCTTTCCCTAAGCGCTATCAAACCAATTTGTATTTAAACATCTTGAGTAACCGTTGTGATATATATGAAAACTTTCTTGGCCCTGCAAAAGCGTACTTTTTAAACTCACGCAACTGGCAGTCTGCGTGAGTGAACATAAGTGGCCTATATGCATTGTATGGGCCATCTTCTGTCGTTCTTTAAACAGGTGGTAAAGAGATTTTATTGTGGGCTCTTCTTTTGATCCGTATCACGATAGCTCCCATTTTCTCAAAGTAAGAGGTAGTCTAATCTGCACCAGCGAATACTGTAAAATGTTGGAGGGTTACAATACATCAGTACGCACCGAGGAATAAAACGCGATGGCCAGGGATTTGGCATACAAGGCTGCACACACACACACACACACACACACACACACACACACACACACACACACACACACACACACACACACACACACACACACACACACACACACACACACACACACACACACACACACACACACACACACACACACACACACACACACACACACACACACACACACACACACACACACACACACACACACACACACACACACACACACACACACACACACACACACACGCACGCACGCACGCACGCACGCACGCTCTTTCTACTTTAAAGCAATTAAACACGAAAAGGAAGGATTTCGCGCAAGAAGTGGAAAACTTGCACGCAATAAATGTGCTAATGCTGTAGAACCTTTTTTTACTACCTCAACTACATGAAGGCCATCGATATTTTCTTGTTTGCTGTTAGCACTGTTGTTATATCACAAAGTTAAGGTTGCAGAGATAAGTACACACTGCCTACCTGAAAACCTCAACTCTAACAGGAGTTGGAAAAGCAAACGTACGAAAATCATATTTTCCAAAACAGGCCCCAAAGTGCGCGAATATGAAACATACTTGGTACGCGACTTATTATCACGCTTCAAATAGTCTGTCACAAATTTGTCTGTTACGCGGCTACAACCCCCCCCCCCTCCTCTCCCCTCCTACTAGGACTTTTCGCTGCCTCTTAGGCGGGAATTCGAAACGACGGGAGTTCTTTATACATTTCGGCGGTCGTATATTATCCAACCCTTCGTGAAAATACTATCGTGTTAGCCGTATGAAAATGCACGGTGTTTTTTTCTCTTGCCATTGTGTCGCTCCATACTATTCATAGATTCTTCACCAACATCTTCGGCATTAAGAGCGTCCATGAAACTTGTCTCCGAAGTTTCACTTGGCCGTTCCGCATCAAGCGATCTTGACCGGCGTGCTCGTCAGGCTGATACATACGCACGGTGTTTAGCTCGCCGTTCTTCCCACCCTTCGTCTGTTTCTTCGGCACGGCGCCGTCGCTTGGCCGCAGCAGATCGTTCCAGCCTCGCCTTGTACACATCATCCGAGCGCAGCT
Organism: Amblyomma maculatum; assembly: GCF_055883805.1. Lineage (NCBI taxonomy): Eukaryota > Metazoa > Arthropoda > Arachnida > Ixodida > Ixodidae > Amblyomma > Amblyomma maculatum. The sequence continues at coordinate 3,251,720 of NW_028146749.1, read as the reverse complement.
GCAGCCCCATGTTTTATCCCGCTCTAGCGAGCGCTTTCTCTCGGCAGCGGCCCTGCCGGCCTGTGAAGCCTCACCTCCGCCATCGATGGCGCTACCTGGGTCCCCGTCTCTCGGTCTGTCGTGACGTCACGTGGTCACGTGGTAACGGCATGACGTCACCGCTCTGGCTCTTGTGAAGCCTCACCTCCACCATCGATGGCACGAGCCGGGGCCCTCTCGGTCTGTCGTGACGTCACACGGTCACGTGGCGCGCAGCTGTACGAAGAGGTGCCAAACCATCAATGGCACAAAGTGCAATCAGTATTGCTTTCGCAATAAAAAGAGCATCGTACTGTGCCGAAAAACGTATTAGGCGGGATAGTATCAACGAGATTTCACGCTATCTTCCTTTACCACTTACCTTAAAGTCTGGGTATAGTTCAATCCACTGGGGCATCCCTTTCTCTTGGTTCCTTGGAGGTTGATTCTCTTTTTCTGGTAGACGTGCGTCCAATTTGTCGTTGCCGGACCCTGTGAATTAGGTTTCATAACGTTTCACATCTTAGCATTGGCAGCAAGATAGAGTTTAAGAGGCGCGGCTAGGCGACAGAAAGACATACGATATACGGAGGCAGCGGCACAAATTATAATCGTAGCGAGGCAACGGTATAAACAAGTGGCCGGTTCTGTATATGCAGATAAGCTCAATGCCGTATCATGTGATTTCAAGAAAGAAAAAGGGTATCATTTTGCTCATGGAGGGTTTAGGCGGGATGGGTATCTAACATTTTTTTTTTTCGTAACGATCACAAGCTGCATTTTGACGAAGAAAGTCCAAGGAATTAACTACGCGAATATGATGAATTCCTTCACTAACCATATAATTGTATGCACTAGGAGCACCATACATCTACTGCGACTTCAGTGCATGAAAGTGCAATAAAACAACACTGAAACATGCGCATTAAAACATTTTCACCTACCGAGTCAGCTTTCCCGTAGTACATTTCGCCGAACATGCAGACTTTCTGTATTTCTTTCACTACACGAAACGGTATATTGCCTGCATAGATCCTGTGGCTATTGTTGTATCATGGAGAAGAGCGTTTTGGCTGAAAAAAAAATGTATAAGGCATATGTATTCCTTGCAGCCAATGCTTAAAGCCTGGATCCATCGGAAGGGAGTCTGTAGCGATTCGAGCACTGGTGGAACTGGAAATAAAGAGGGAAAGCGGCTGGCTGGCTGTTTTGCAAATCATTTTATACAAAGGGGAGAAATCATTATGTTTCTCCATCCCTGGTTTTAGAAAACGTGTTACTGGTTCTTATTAATACTCACTGTGAAACTGTCGAAACGATAGAGAAGAAACCTTCTCATTACACCAGTCACAGAACAAAAAATGGTTTCATGCTTTGTTTTCATACAGTCCTTATACTTTCAAGCTCTGGGGGTCTCAGACCCCTTTTAAATATTACTGGGGGAAAGGGGGGGGGTCACGTCAGGTGAGGTCAGTTGACGTAGCACGTGACAGCAGCGAGGGATCCCCCCCCGGTGATTGATTGATTGATTGATTGATTGATTGATTGATGGATGGATGGATGGATGGATGGATGGATGGATGGATGGATGGATGGATGGATGGATGGATGGATGGATGGATGGATGGATGGATGGATGGATGGATGGAGGGACGGACGGACGGACGGACGGACGGACGGACGGACGGATGCATGGATGGATGGATAGATGGATGGATGGATGGATGGATGGATGGATGGATGGATTGATGGATGGATGGATGGATGGATGGATGGATGGATGGATGGATGGATGGATGGATGGATGGATGGATGGATGGATGGATGGATGGATGGATGGATGGATGGATGGATGGATGGATATGTGGGTGGGTGGATGGATGGATATGTGGGTGGGTGGACGGATGGATGTAATATAGGAGCGCTCCTTTGAATCAGGGTGATAGCAGTCTATCATGCTCATTTTCCCCCATACTTTATTATTTTAGATTGGTTAACCATACCATCATTCTATTTGTTGAATTTTTTCTATGTTGCTAACATTGTTACTTTTCTGCTTTTAAGCCATCAATCTTCCAATCGTTTTTTGCTAGCTTCCGCTGCATTCATTCACCCGATCACTGGTATCTTTAAACCCCACAGCTTCAGGAAGAGTGAATGCACCTGCATCGACTCCCGGATAGATACCACTGCATTCGAGTATAATATTGATACGTGGCAAGGTAAGGCCAAGAGATTTATCCAAGATGACTCCGCACACAGCACACAGAAACACAGCAGCGTTAACCGGGCACCAACCGACACTGCTCGCACGTCGTCTTCACCAAAACTCACGAGATTCTTCTTCTTCCGTCCTTATGCAGATATCAGTGCATGCACCGCCTAATGTAGCACTACCCCGCCGGCTGAAAAGCACCGTCCCGGTGCGTACTAGCGTCCAAACCAGGGTCCGTGTAGTACGGCTTGAGGCGTGCAACATGGACCGTCTCGGTGCGTGGTGTAGAGGTATGCTCTGCGGGGTGCAAGGGCGCAATTTCGTATGTCACTGGAGTGGCTTGTCGTAAAATTCGGTAGGGTCCTGTATAACGGGGCAAAAGTTTTTCCAAGAGGCCAACGCGACGAGCTGGGGTCCAAAGTAGCACGAGATAGCCGCAAGAATACTGGGTGTAGCGATGACAGGAATCATAGCGACGTTTCTGGGAGTGCTGGGAGGCTGCGAGTCGGTTACGAGCAACAACGCGGGCAGCATCAGCTCGGGCTATGGCGTCACGAGCGTATGAGCTGGCAGTGGCGGCAGAAGGGAGCAGGCTGTCAAAAGGAAGCAGAGGTTCACGGCCGTATAGAAGATAGAAGGGGCAGTAGCCGGCAGTGTCGTGACGCGACGAATTGTATGCAAATGTCACAAATGGCATGCGTTATGTCCCATTCGCGATGGTCATCAGAAATGTACATAGACAGCATGTCAGTTAATGTCCGGTTAAGGCGTTCAGTAAGCCCGTTGGCCTGTGGATGGTAGGCAGTCGTGAAAGAATGACGAACGTTGCACAACCGTAGGATCTCGTCGACTATACGCGCAAGAAAGCAATGGCCACGGTCGGTGAGCAGTTGGCGGTGAGCTCCGTGGACGAGTATAACGTCATTGAGGAGGAAAGCAGCGACATCAGTTGCACAATTGGTTGGTATTGCTCGTGTGACCGCGTAGCAAGTGGTGTAATCAGTGGCCACCGCAATCCATTTGTTCCCCGATGCGGACAGTGGAAAAGGCCTTAGAAGATCCAGACCCACTCGAGAAATGGTCTGTTGGGATGTCGATCGGCTGCAGGAGTCCAGCTGGTAAAACTGCATGATGGCTTTTTCCGGCGTTGACAGCGGTAACGAGCAGCCACGTAGTGGCGGACTGCGCGGTATAGGCCTGGCTAAAAGAACCGACGGCGCACACTAGTCGAATGTGCGAGAGACGCCTAGATGACCCGCTGTGCGAACGTCGTGAAGCTGTTCAAGGACGGCTGTGCGTAGGTGCTGAGGGACTACTAGTAGAAGGTCGGGGCCATCAGGTCGCATATTGTGCCGGTATAAGGTGCCGTCGTGGAGCACAAACGAAGGGAAGGGTCATGGCGATCGGCGCTGAGGCGATTAATAATTTCGCGAAGCTGAGGATCCTGGCGTTGCTCCCGACGAACGTTGGAAAAGTCAGAAATAGAGAGCACGCAAGCGTCATTGTCACATTCAAGTTGGCTTGGCGGGTCGACTAGATGACGGGACAGGCAATCGGCGTCTCGGTGCAACTGGCCAGACGTATAATAAACTACTGAAAAATTGTACTCCTGAAGGTGCTAGGCCCAACGTCCAAGGCGGCCGGTAGGGTCTTTGAGTGTGGAAAGCCAACACAATGCGTGGTGGTCAGTGACTACTGTGAATGGCCGCCCATACAAGTAAAGGCGGAACTTCGTAATGGCCCAAACTAGGGCTAAGCACTCACGTTCAGTGACGGAATAATTCTGTTCGGTAGCAGAGAGGAGTCGGCCGGCATAGGCTATGACGCGAGGGGAACCGAGCTGACGTTGTGAGAGAACGGCACCAATTCCATGACCACTTGCGTCGGTGCGTACTTCTGTTGGCGGTGACGGATTGAAGTGAGCCAACACTGGCGGACCGGTGAGGTGGGCAATAAGAGCGACGAAGGCGGCCAATTGTTCGTGACCCCAGGGAAAGGAGACCCATTTTTTCAGAGGCTGCGTGAGTGGACAGGCGATTTCCGCGAAGTTTGGTACAAATCGCCGCAAATATGAGCAAAGTCCGAGGAAGCTACGCACGTCGCTGCTAGATTTCGGTATAGGAAAATCACAGCGCGAATTTTGTCGGGGTCCGGCTGGATGCCATGGGTGTTGACCAAGTGTCCTAGGACCTTGAGTTCCCGGCGACCAAAGCTACACTTCTTGGAGTTCAACTGAAGGCCAGCTCGTCGGAAAATCCCAAGAATAGCCGGAACGTGATGGAGGTGGCCCTCAAAGGTTGATGAAAATACGATGACGTCATCGAGGTAGCACAGACATGTGGTCCATTGGAACCCGCGTAGTAAAGAGTCCATCATGCGCTCGAAGGTCGCAGTTGCATTACTTAATCTTCTTAATCTCATCCACCCACCTAATTTTCTGCCGCCCCCTGCTACGCTTCCCTCCCCTTGGAATCCAGTTTGTTGCCCTAAGCGACCATCACTTATCCTTTCCTAGCGCTACATGTCCTGCCCATTTCTTCTTCTGATTTCCGTTAGAATGTCAGTGACTTGAGTTATTTCTCTGACCCACTCTGCACGCTTCCTATCTCTTAACGTTATCCCTACCATTTTTCTTTCCATAGCCCTCTGCGTTGTCCTCAACTTTAGTAGAACCCTCTTTGTTAGCTTCCACGTTTCAGTCCCATAGGTAAGTACAGGTAAGATGCAACTGTTGTATACTTTCCTCTTGAGCGATACCGATAAACTGCTAGTCGTAATCTGGGAGTACTTGCCAAATGTGCTCCATCCCAGTCTTATTCTCCTTGTTATTTCCCTTTCATGGTCCGGATCTGCTGTTACTACCTGTCCTAAATAGATATATTCGCCTACTACTTCCAGTGCTTCGCTACCTAACGTAAACTGTTTTTCCTTCCATAGGCTATTAAACATTACCTTAGTCTTCTGCATATTGATTTTCAAGCCTACTTTTTTTACTTTTCCTGTCTAGGTCATCATTCTTTGCAATTCATCCCCTGAGTTACTTAGCAAGGCAATGTCATCAGCGAATCGCAGATTACTAAGGTATTCTCCATCTACTCTTATCCCTAACTGCTCCCATTCTAGATGTCTTCTTTCTTAGATTCTAGCATCTAGATGTCACTGCATAAATTGTTCATGGTTTTTTGTGCACCTGTTTCTGCTTACAGCTTTTTCTTTGTTTGTAATGTAAATTATTTGTGTTTATTTGATGAATCCCCCCCTATGTAATGCCCGCAAAGGCCCTTAGGGTATTTGAAATAAATAAATAAATAAATAAGTAAATAAATAAATATGGGTGTGTAGTGCTAACAGTAAGTGCTGGAGTAGCTCGGTGCAGTAAGCAGCCAACAAGTGTGGCAGTTACGAGACGTAGTGTTGGGTTGAGTGCTGGGGTATTATAGCGTATAAGTGTGTATTGCAACCCAGATTCAATTTCAGTTTGGTAGAATGACTATACAGGTAATTCATTGGGTATAGGGTGTGACATGTCCAGACGATACCAACGACAATAGCAACAATGTGGCCTCACAGATTGACACTCATATGTTTTAATTGTTGCTATAAATGTTTTTCAGACACTTAACAAATTGCTATCCGTAGCAGAAACAATACTCATGCACTGAAAAATAAAATGAAAATACTGAATATAATGCACATATATATACCTTGGTACATGTATTGTACATGTAGGGAGCCAAGCATGCGAAAGTTGTCCAGAATAAACGAGCGGCTGCGTCTCCAAGACTGCTGACAGTAAAAACAAAAAAATGGCATGGACACATGTAAACACTGAAATGAAGTGAGTGCTCCACCAAGCAGCATTGCATATGAGATATCAGTCCAAGTTTATAGTCTACTAACACGTATACAGTAACAAGGCAGCTGCAAGTGACCTGAAGGAAGTTAAGCAAGCTACCTTCCTGGCCGCATTTTGGCAGCTCGCTGCATTCGTTACTCTGGGCCTCAAGCGAACTACTGTATATTGTGTCATAGTGTATATATATATTTTTTATTTTTACCTACCCTGTCCTTCCTCCCTATCGTTCACCTCTTTGATTTCCTCTACCCCTTCCTCGCTATCCCTTTAATTCCACCGCTCCTGTTCAGGTGCTTCAGATATCAGATACCGGGGCTGGCAAACATCTTTTCTTTCCTTTTGTATATGTAATAAAATAACCACAAACAACAAATGCTGCTAATGCTCATTTTAAATTAGAATCAGATAAGCAGCAAGCTGACACAGTATAGTGCCTACGTTGTCGTGTTGCGCTGTCGCAAGTTCCTGATAGAAAAAAAAATGTATTTGCGCAAAGCTTTGTTGGAAACAATTTCATTCCTTCCAAAGTCATTTTTTCTATACTGCTTATATATCGATACATGTTCTGATAAAACACACGAGTTTTGCACCGTCTTCAGATTGCTTTCCAAAGCTAGAAGGTGGCATCCATGCCACAGAGATATAAGTGATTGACAAATTGCACGCTAATTTCGATGTCATATCTGCAAGCTCAAAAACAATTAAGTATCAGGTTCCTGTTTAGCTTAATTCACTGCTGAATGACACCTCTCGCATTGATTTCGCGGACAAAAATGGACACGACACCCACCTACCGCTGAGCGCACTATGCCAAAAAACAACAGCAATGACAATGGCTTACGTGAGAAGCGACGGCCGATGTCAGATCGTTGACGCAGACATCGCAAATTTGCTCGGTACCCATGAATCGAACGTCCGACTTTTGCAGTTGAATTGTTTAATGTTAAGGGTGTGTTGCACTACCTCCGCTACAGCAAAACCACGCCAATAAACTGAGAGACTTTACAAACACTGCCCGAATGCGCCGACGACGTCAATCTGGACGCCGTCGGCGACAACGAGGAAAGAGCCGAAAAGCCCGCCAGCCCGCCACGAACCTGGGGACAAATTCAGACTCAACTAGGCACATAATAGTCAGCATTTAGGTACTTTGTAAAAGCATGGCGTTCAATGCGTTTGGGGAAATCTAGGGACAAACTTTTAGCCGAAAAAACCCTATTCATGGCGGGTTTTAGTCTCGCCCCCTCGCCACTCGGCGAAATTATGGCGGCCAAACGTCAGCATTTTCGGTAACGGCGGCACATCAGTTACGTCATGACGCGTCAATTTGACGTAATTTAAATATGCTTGCGTATCACGTGGTTCACGTGACATAGCTTCAGCCAATCAAATTTGAGCATCGGCTCCTTCCCAGTCCGGGGTGGTGCAGTGGTAAGACGCCCGACTACTGTGCCGGAGTTCCCGGGATCGAATCCCGGCCTCGGCGGCTGCGTTTCGATGGAGGCGAAACGAAGTGGCGTCCGTGTGCTGTGCGATGTCAGCGCACGTTAAAGATCCCTAGGTGGTCGAAATTACTCCGTAGCCCTCCACTACGACCCCCCTTTCTCTCTATCCACTTTCACTCCCACCTTCATCCCTTCCCTTACGGCGCGGTTCAGGTGTCCACAGAGCAAGTGTGACAGATACTGCGCCTTTCCCTTCCTATCAACCAACCAACCAACCAACCTTCCCAGTATGCCATTATTTTCATCACAATGGTTAATCGAGCGTAAGTGTTCTCCAAACCACCATCAGTAACTTTGCTTCCACTCCAAAATCATTCGTATTTGTCATCCAGGCAACAAGGATAGCTCCGGTTGAAATCAATTTTCACGGCTACCGGGCTACGTCATTTTGACGTAACCGCTAAAAGTGCTTGCCTCAACTGATGGTTTCGCGCCACAAGTTTGAAGCACGTGACTCTTTTCAGATCCAATCAGAAAGACAATATGGCGCCGCCAGGGGAAGGCGAATATCGAGGATCGGGCCCCATGTTATAGTGTTCTACAATTGAGAAGTGTGCCGTCTGCCACCGGCGAGCTGGTCGTTTCAGCGATGACAGGAGAGAGGGCGCTGTGTGCAGGAGCGCAGTGAGCGCGGAGCAGACAGCTGGGTGAACTGCCTTCGTCACCGCTAGTTCAATCGGACTCCGAAGGCGCGTAGCAAGAAATTGTGTCGCTTTAGCTCCCACACGATTGTCTAAATGTATTAAAACGGTTATGTTCATGAATAAAACAACTAGTTCCCTATAAAATAAGCGGCCGTCGTCAGGGAACGCCAATACAAATACAGGCAATGTAAGATACAGATTGCCGACGAACTGACACGGCAAGATATATTTCCTGAACGTATTGGGTGCTTTATTTCTCGAACACTAGCGGGAGGTTCAATGACGAATGTCTAACGTATTTCTATGATCGCGTAAATTTTTAATATTGGATGCACCGGTTTATGCGGGCTAGACTGAAGTCTTCCATCAATTCGCTCGCACGTACTGAAAACGCAGTGAATGGTGTTTTAGGCTAGGCTAGCGTACTTTTTGCGCCACGTGTAAATAGAGGTATGCGAAGATTGCTTGAAGACAGAAATTATGCCAGCGCTTACGGATGACTTTATTTAAATGTGGGCGAATACATATGAACTGGCAGTCCTACTCAAAACGAAATGGATGAATGAGAGCACATAACAATAAACGAAACCACATAATGGACGACGTGAAAAAACAAACAAGAAAAATCGCGACTTAGTGCAAGAATATGGTACAAACGTATAAAACTGTATAGAACTATATGAGATTATTAATGAACTGTACTAGGCCGTGAATAAATTAAGCTGCTAAATTTGAAAACACACAAGAGAAAGGCAGAATGATTAAAGTCCTCAAACACGATTACTTGCACCTCCTCAGCTTTAGGTGCTTTACCTGCTCTGCTTTAGAGGTCTGGTCTTGGTTGAGCGACTTGACATAAAAACGCAATCGTGAGGACGTAGAACTTCACTAAGTGTCATTTCTTTATCATGAGTAGGGCAACCAAACTTGGAAACCTCTGCGCTTTGCAAAAACAAAGCAAATTCACGCATGCTATTTGCGTTAATCTTTCTTGAACTAAAAAAAAAAAAACGTGAAAGACTCTTCCAGCGTGTGCACGAGCTTTGCAAGCACCGAGGACGGATAAAGAAGACCTCCGTGGTCGAAGTTTGAGATAAATTGATTTTCTTCTTTTTGTGCTTCGCACGATTTGCTTGAAATGAGATAAGCGGAGCAAGTACTGCATTTTGACTTCTTCATGAACTTTCTAGCGACATATCCTGCAATATAAGCTATGAGACGGCTAGAACTGTGCCTAGTGACGTATCTGTGGTCATCTGAAAGAAGGGAATCAAAGTAGCTTCGACGTCCTATATAGCTCGAGCCTCCCTCGTCAACCAAACGGTCAAGCTCATCAATAGGATTTGAAAGAAGCTGGGTAGGTTTCTCGCTTGTACGGCTAATTCCAAGTAAGGAATTCACAATTTCAGCATTACAATTTCCTGTCTTTTGGGGGCTTCGCTAAGTTGTAAAATGTCAGGGCATTAACTGTCACTAAAAAATTGAGCCGGCGTGGGATGATCGTTGCAGCCATTAAATTGCCTCACGATGCCGAAGAGGTTTTCTAGTTTGTCTTGGCTTAGTCTCGATGTGATAATGTATGTAAAGCCGCATTTTGCAGATAAGTAGTAAACGAGGTCGACTGTGAACTGCAAAGTTACCCGAAGGCCTTCCGGTGCTGTTGCTTAGGAAACCATGCTTTGAGTCAACCATGCTTTGAGTGTATTTCGAGAAGGGAAGGGTTCGAATAGGGAAGGCAGCAGAAAGAGCGCGCAATGAGCAAGAAGAAAGAACGAAAGGAAGGAAAAGAGCATTCAGTAAAAGGGGGGGGGAGTCATACGAGACGGACGGAACTGTTACTGTGCTCTCTGCAAACATGTGTTTTCCTGCTTGACCAATCATTGCTCTTCGCTCAACAACGCTCCATAGTACAACAGCCAGAAAAGCAACGCGATGCAACAAAATTCACGCAGGAAACGAGTCGCAGAAGCAGACGCCCCAAGCGTTTCCTCTGCGGCGCGCGCGCTTGTGATGCGCTCCTACGGCTGACAGCGCCACCTACGCTTTTCATCGCTCCGGCGACCACGTCGCTCCCATTGCCGCGCGCCGAAGACGGCACACTTCCCAATTCTAGAACACTATACCCATGTTAAAAGAGGGTTTTTCTGAGAGCTGTCTCTGAACGCAACCTAAAGGTAATATGCATACACTGAAGACAGGAATTGATTACTGTCAGTGTCAAGACGGGTAGTGAGTGCTATAGTATGGGTACTAGTAGTACTATAGTGCCTAGAATATACTATCTAGTGTGCCGAGGGCGCGCGCTGGCGTGTCCGCCGCGGTGATGCCTTCCCGCCGCCACCGCGGGGCGGCGCTACCAATAGCTAAGGTGCTATCGCTCCGCGTTCGCGGCCTCGGCAGCATAGGCGGCATATAGGCCCGGATAGCGCGCTGCGCTTTTCACTGCGAAACCTGTCTCTTGACGGTTTAAGCGCACTTTGTGTCTAAAAACAGTCTTGGTGGAAGACATTCATACCGTCCTAGTACTGTGCGGAGGAAATCATACGCTCAAATAGCGCTCGAGGAAGCGTTTAACAAATATACTGTCTGGTCCATGTCTGCTATTTATCTGTTTTATTTATTCAGCTGAACCGGATAAGGTCTTAAGCAGAACACATATTGACTTCCTGATATCCAGCGAGAGAAGAAATTTGAGAAAACCACCTTAAGTTGACACGGTTGCAATAGTTTGTTAATCTTTGATTAAACGATCGAGTACGGGCTGGATTCAATATATGAAATATTCCGATGACGATTTTATTTGATCTAGAGCAACTCGATTGCGATCCACGCATCGCGATTGCGGATGTAAGGTATCGTATGCATCTTCCTTCTGAGTGAGCGCTCAGTCAGCCCAGGTGGTTGTCCCAATTATGGGAACTATATTCTCAATCGCGATCTAACCCGGAACGGATCGACGACGACTGTTATTGTCCGTGTGACACAGGTATCAGAAAATACCCTCAATATTTTACACTGTTCATTAATCCAACTTTGAATTTTATTTACTCTTCGGTCTTTTCTTATGGTCCATGGTATATCGCGATGCCGCAGTCAAGTGCTACGAACGTCAATACGTATAAGGGCCTCATGCTTTCGGATAGGTTACGTCGACGTTTCTGCAATTCAGTCATGCTTATTGCTAAGGTGATATATATCAGGTTAGTGACGTTTCATAGCGTCACATATATGCTACAGAAAAGAAGGGCGATCTTGCTTTTTCGTAACATCACGCGCGCATGTTTTCAAAGATCGCATTCGACAATAAACACAAGCAGTCTGAATCTGACTTCAGTTTTTGTTCTTACTCTTTAATTATTTGTTTTATTAGGAAGTCAGTTAATTGTTGCTTCATACATAAATGATTATTGTGTGGTGTGCTTTCTTTTGTAACAGAAGGAAAGGCAAGAAACAAAAGTGGTGATTGTATCACTGATTCTTCTTTTTTTTTTTACAAAGTCTACAATATAGTAAAATTTGAGCAAAAAGGCGCAGCAACAATAAACAAGTAAAAATATAGAAATGACCGCTAAAGGTTTTGGAGTAAGGCCGCACATATGACACCGCAATAATTTTAAAGTAGTCTGATACCAATTTTTGGTGGTATTTTTTTTTTTTTTCACTTGCTAACGATGCGCTAGATATTCCTGTATAATTCTCCACGTGGTTTCTCGCTTACCACCGCTATGTAATTTATAATTAATTTTACTTTCTTCACCAATTTCGGCTTCGCGGTTTCAGCAGCTGAGCGGTTGTTGTACGGTCACAATTGTCTAGGTCACGCGCGGGATTTAAAAAAAAAAAAAAAAAAAAAAAAAGCTTTAACCACAGACTCACTTATTAGCTCCTCATTTTGCGCTTTCAATAGAGCCACTTGTTCTGCGCTCCATGCCAGTTTTCTCTTAGCTCTTCTCAGAGCGCGAGAAATGTTGCAGCATTTATTTGGCTAGTTGCATGCTTTTCCCTTCTTTCTGCGCATCTTGTGTAAGCCTCCGCTGGTATTTGCATTAAGCGCAGCTAACCCCTTCAGAGTTCACGGTCAAGCGACACTTTTTCTGCAAAATATATTCCCATGAATGATATGTGCTTCCTGAATCAGCTGGTTGCAGGCCACATTCGGAACAAAGACCCTCCAGTGCACTCTACCTATATAGCTCTATCTTCAGCTTTAGATATTGTTGTATTGTACGCGCTTGTTTTTTTCTTTTCCCAGAATATACACTGTAGTGTCCACAGAACTGCGTTCAGGCTTCCAAAAGTTATCACATTTTCTATGTACAAAGTGACAAAATGACAAAGTTCTTTTTTTTTTTTTAGGCTCGATAACGCGCGTAGGCTACAGATCCAGCAGGTGCTTCGGTTAATTTGGTCCAAGTCGCAGGTATGTAAATTGAGTCAAACGGATCCCGAGGCTCAAAGCTGCACGTCTGCTGCTGCGGGCATCAGTTCTCGCTCGGCTCTTCTGCTGCCAGCTCCTTGGAAGCATTGTCAAACATCCTTGACGGTGCGTGCATGGCTGTCGTCTGCACCACTGGCATTACGGCACTGCGTTTTTGTCGTTTAGCGGCCGGTTGGTCACAGAGGTTCCTCAACTTTCTTTTCGGTGTCTTCTTAGGCAGAAGATGGTTCGGATAATGGTCGAATAGCGTTGGCACGGTTTCGGGCTTAATTCGTGGTCTATCTCTAGCGAGCTCGTTGACGATGCCGCTTACTGTCACTTTGAACGTTCTCTCGATGTAGCTCTCCTCAAAATATTTTTCGCAGACAACACACGTTGAAGTCAACTTGCGGTCCTGTCTTTTAATCAGCCGCTTCCACTACGCAAGCTGCGCAGGGTTCGATGGCACACCGAACATAGAAAACTAGTCCTGATTCGAGCGGTAGCCACTCCGACAGAGCGACACGAAACATGTCTTTTCCCTGCCCTGATGCTTTATTTTTAGCATCATTAGTCGTTGCAAATTTAATTATTTCATATGAATGCAAGAAACAGAACGACTAAAACAAAAGAACAGTGTAGACGCGTCCAAAGCGCTCGAACCCACTGATGGCTCGGCCAGCGCAGCTGCGGCAAATCAAGGGCGCGCCGGCGGCCGACGGCGTCGACGGCACCTTTACGATGAGCAGCGCCCCTGGCGGCCAAAGTTGGAAGGCATCGCCGGCGCGGTCACCTCCTCCCATTGAGAGAGCCCTCCGCACGTCACACTAGCCAGTATATTCTAGGCACTATAGTAGTATGGTGGTTAGTTCACATTACACTGTAGTTCACATGTAGCTATAGTGCCTAGAATATCCTTAAGGTGGCGATCCCACTCCAGCGGTGAAGAGACGACATTTTTGGCGATATTCATACGCCTACTGCGCCTCACTAGTTTAGTTTATAAATGTGACTTTAATATATTTGTAAAGTTTATTTCCTTTCCTTTCTAATGGGGCATTTGGTTTATAAATAGCTGCAACGATGTTTAAGCTGTAAAGGAAAACACAAAGGTAAGAAACGGCTTTTCAGCTCTACTTGTCTCGGGAAAAGCAAAATTGTGCAAAATCTTTTCCACCTAGGATAACACCGTTCGAGATGTTTTGAGATTAGATGTTAATGAACAAAGTTAAGCATTTTTATTACTGTGTATCGCATAGTTTATTAGCCACGCGCCTGTGAAAAGTGTATAAAACAGGTAATTATACATACAATAACTTTCAAGATACGCATTCTGCTGCAGAGATTTTTTGCGCAGTTGGAGGTCGTACATAGTTCGCTTTTTCCTGAAAATATCATCTGTATGCTTCATTTAGTGTAAAAGTTATTTGGGATCAAACTTTAACTGTTCAAGTAATAAGCTTTTATCTGTGCTGAAATTTCGCGTGGAAAAACTTTACACCTCGCTGTCAGAGGATAAGCATCGGTTTTGTTCTACGACTCTCGAGGAATGTGCACTGTCAGGATGATTTCAGCTAATTTTTTCGTGGTTCACTTGAAGCGCGCGAGCTCTTCATGAAATATTTTAAGCATGATTGAAATGCTCCATGGCTTATTTGTTTCTGGCGAATATAACTTAAAGGTTCGGGCTTTCGTTCCTTTATTCAACCGGTAACAATTATCAACTACAAAGTGTACAAAAAGCAAATAATAGTGCAATAACAGAGCCACGTGTGATAAACGTAGTAGGTAGCGCCATCTATGAAATTTCATGTGCACTAAAATGTCGCAGTTCAGAAAAATTACGAGGATAGCGCCACAAACACCCTGAATCGAGGGGTATTTACGAGAGGGTATTGTGCTTCTACAACGTTTTCCCTCTGCCCTTTCCTTTCCATCGGGCGAGAGAGGTAAGCACTGGCGAGTCGGGTCGAGTGGTCGGGTCGAACTGAGGTGCAGGTGCTTCGCGCATGCGCAGTAGCGCTACTTGAAAATGGTCCCTTGACAAATGTACACTTGCTTGCTTTGAGATTTATTTATCGCCTCGAATAAAGTGTGTCATACTGTTTGTGTGCCGAAACGTTGCCAGCTAAGGCTCTCGCGCTACTTACTTACTCTACTTACTCAGCAAGATATAATCGTGGCGGAGACATTGAAATTTTTTTTTCTGGTTTTGTTTTGTAGTCTAGTAGCGCCCCTCGCGCCGCGCTTTTATCACAAACAACAGCACGGCGCTGGACAAAGAAGAATTTGGCACTAAGCGTCTCAGTGCAAGCAGCGAAAAAAAAAAAAAAAACAGTTCGAACCCGAACGCTGTCGGAGCTGGTTATTCCTCGTCTTAGCTCCTCCACAAAGCTATCTTCAGATGTTCGCGGTGTTAGCATATATTGTGAGGATGTGGAATATAGACTCTTTTTTTTTTTTCAGTGGCAAGAAGAAAAAATAACTTCCCCTTTCTACGATAAAATGAATAGTAGGGCACGGAACCATAACACTGCATAAATTAATATAATATAATTTCAAAGAGCGTCTCCCTAGGAGAAATTGCACGAATACTTGTACCCTCTACCACTTTACTGGTACAGATAAAATGTTTCGACAGTCTGCCAAGTGCAAATTGAAAACCTGAACATGCACAAGCATGCCTCTTCAACCTTCCCACTGAAGTTCCTATATAGCGCAAGCAGTGCAGGCTCCAAAGAAAAGGAGAAAAAATGATATAGTGGGCAGCCGAAGATAATCACCAGCGTTTCAGTCATGTTTTTTTTTTTTTTTTCCGAATGTTGCGTTCCGGTGATGATAGTAAAGGTGCCGCAGTAGCTGCCGGGGATATTTTCGGTGAATGGGCAAGTAGCTTCGCCAATACAAAATGTGAAGCTTCGCAAAATGTGAAGCAATGTGAAGCTTCGCCAATACAAAAATGTGATGTTGAATCGGGTTTTGCCACTGCATTTCCGTCATTCCCCTGACTAAAAATTAAAAAAACAACGATGAGGCTCAACGCTGCTGAACCGAACGTCGAGCTTAGCTCAAATGAGAGAAACCACTGTAATCAAGAGTTCGACGAAATGCAGTCTGATCAGGTGGTGGCATAAAAAAAATATACAGGCTCACTGGCCAAGTCAAAGTTTCATGAAAACATACTATCGTTTCGACAGCCCTACAGCTTCGTTGTTCACAATGGAGAAACCAGACAAAAAGCATTCGTTAATATCTTCTTCAAATACTTTGACTTGATCAGTGGCCCTATATATATATATATATATATATATATATATATATATATATATATATATATATATATATATATATATATATATATATATATATATATATATATATATATATATATATATATATATTATGAGAGAAAACACTGAATTGGTTTCCCGTTTGATGCTTTTAGTTGCGCTTATTTTATTTATTTTATACGTGCATGATGTCCCGTCCTCTTCCCAGCTAATTCCGCTTCGTGAAGGGGGATATACCGCGGATTGTCCGAAGCATTACGGCGTCTAGGGTAAACCGTTGATGCATTCGGCAGGGAAGCTGGTTCGGCGTTCATTTTGCTATAATGCTATACCTGCCTAGCATCGCCTGCTACCGCGCTTTGCCGCTGTGGCCGTGGGCGTGGAGCGTTCGATCTATTTTGCCCGGGCACAGTGAAGACGGCGATGTTGCTATGGTGATGGGACTGTTTACGATTCTTAGAAAGACGCACCACTCGCGCAAGTGAGCAACAGAGCTAACGCTCTAAAAGCCCGTCGGCAGGCAGAGCGTTTCCAAACGAATGGGGCCCTTATCTCGAGTAAGGTAGATACCGTGTCACCCAGGCGTCCACTCACCCGCCGTCTCAACGCCCAACTTGTTGACTTTATATTTGAACCTTGTTTTGAAGCAACTCGGCTTCCTGTGCTCTGAAAGGTATCCGATCATGTTAGCAAAGTGACATAGAAGCGTGTGAGAATTTCGAAGCATACAAAGAACGTGCTTCCGTTTGACCACATGAAGCAAAACCGCTAGACTGCATTGGTATGGAAAAATTCACAAATTATAGCACATGCCAAATCTGACCGAACGCGATCTGATCGATGCGTCTAATCGTTTGGCATTTGCAGGAAAACATTTGGTAAGCATGGGCGCTCTTGCATGGAGTAAAAATTGGGCTCTGATTATTATGTTGCAAATGTGTGAATGTACAAGTGCCACATCACGAAATTATTTACTACCAATACATAAAGCCGAAAGGCGTGCTCAACACTAAAGTATACTTGTTGCATACGTGTGTGTGCCCTGTGAAATGAGTACAATAAAGTAGGCTACAAGCTACAGTAGTCCACCCAATATATTGATTCAGAAAGCGCATGCATCATCACGGGAAGCTGCAGCAGGACAGGTCAGCGTCTTCCATAGCATGCTACTTTTCACATCAGATTTCAGTGTCAAGTGAAATTCTGCAGGAGAAAAATGTTTCTAGGAGATTGATTGTTAAAATTTTATTCTAATTGCCTGAAAATACTGTGTTCCTTTAATTGCACACACACACAAACACACACACGCACGCACGCACGCGCGAGCGAATAAATAAAATGAAGACTGTGGAGCATCCAACTGGGAGTAGGGAAGTGGCCGCCATAAGCGCCTACAAAACTGTCCCCGTTAGGTCCTTTCTTCTGGCAACCTTCCTTTACAACCCCTTCTCCCCTTCCCCCATTTCCCACATAGTTTAGTGTGAATGCGCCTCCTCAGTGCCGAAGAGAACATGAATACATGCCGGCCTCCTGCGCGATAAATAGCCTCTTGGTGGATTTCACATCCATTTCGGAATATCGATTCATCTCAAAAGGAAAAAATTGGCAATCGTTCACTTATTTGCACATTGTAACTTACCAGCTGTAGTTTCCAAGATTGGACAAGCACGAACAAAAAATAAACAAGGGCGACTGTTGACTGAAGTTCAGCTAATTATAGCTACGTTATCATATTTGTAATCACGTTTGATAAAGCAAATTTCTGGTGACCGCAAGAACTGACAGCTTCCACTACAGTCAAGGAGTGTTCCGATCCTTACTATATCTATGGCATCAACAATAGGGAGGTTTAGAATATGGTACCCCTACCGCTTAGGGGGACAGGGCAATAGCGCGGGTGACAGTAGGAGCACAATTCTCTATTATAGTTCGCACGCTCCGCTATTAGTCTATCCCACTTACGGATAGGGTCGCCGTATTCTAAAGCTCGCTAATGATCACTCGATTGCACAGCCCAAAAGACGAGGATCAAAAGAACACAAGACAGGCGCCGACTTCAACTAAGGTTCATTGACGAAGTGTGCAGAAATAATGTCATTCGCTTTTCCTTTTCACTCGTACTAAGATTGCACTGTGCAATCATGTTGACACCCTGTTTTATTTGTGTTCAGTCAAGCTAGCCTACTGCAGTCCAGTCCAACCCCCTCACGCTCGGCGGGTAGGAGCAATGTTCGTGGCTCTACAGCGGAAACTATACTTCGTCTCACAAGATATCTGCAGCACTGCGAAAGGCAGAGGAGCCCTTTCAATTGTGCTCCTAAGTGCCTCTCGCCTGTGCGCACTATAATAGAGAATTGTGCTCCTACTGTCACCCCCGCCAATTTGGGGGGGGGGGGGGGGGGGCGAGAGGCGCTTAGAAGCACAATTGCCTATTGTACGCGTGATTCTGGTTAGACCGGCTGGGGTGCCTCTGCCTTTCGCTGTGCTGCAAACATCTTGTGAGACGAAGTATAGGCAAGAGAGGGAAGACTCTAGTCCAATTGTCAGGGCGCGTATTATTCGAAGTAGTGGTGCGGTGGCGTGAAGAGGGGAGTTCAATGGGGCAGCCCATGCTGCGCAGGACGGGGACAAAATCCCTCCCCTTCTCTGCCTGGACACTGCTGTGGAGCCGCAAAAACCTTTGAAAGTCCACGCAGCAACACAAGAAAAGCGTTCAGGCTAGTTCAGGCCGTTCAAGTCGAGAGGGCTGGGTGGCTGGGTACTCAATTCTCAGTCATGGATTAGTGGCGTAGCCTGGTGGCAGAATTTGAACTACTTCCAAGATGGCGACCGTAGAAACGCCACTCCGCCACCTTAAGGCACTATAGTAGTGCGGTCTTTAAATGCGCTCTTTTTCATTTCGATTCAACGCACTGAAGATGGCGCGACGGACTCAACTGGCATAAAACCATCCAATAAACTAAAAGTAGTGCCAACATGTGAAGTTTGCTGCCCGCATCCTCTCCTGGGTACAGTGCCCTATCCGGGTGCCCTCGTTCGTCGTTCGACGCTCTCATTAGCCGAACGCCGTCGCGTGTCATGCCGTGTGTTTTCCTGCAGTTCGCACCTCTTTGTCGCTGCTCTTTGAAGTCTTTTGTTTCAAATGCCGGCTTGCTGCGCATTCGGGTGCAGCACAACTGAGCGTGATCGCAAGAGGTTATTTAGAATACCGTCCGGGAATCGAAATGCTGCTCGGAGGAAGGTCTGGCTTCATTGACTGGGCCGGGCGAATTTCAATGCACACACGGTCCATGGTGTTTTCAAATATTCAAAACTGGTTCTCTTTGCCGTTCAGCGGAGTGATATACACACTGCTTACCACTGATATAGTTAGTAACTTCTGTTTTATTAGGTTGTATCCTATTATATATGTGTTGACAATATTTTCTGTGATCTCATCTTCTACAGGTATACCTCTCCCGAATTTTTTCATGTTGTACAGAGCATGTTTAAATCTCATTTATGCCGCGTCTAGTTTGTTTGCATCTTGAACAAGTCTGTATAAATGTATACTTACAGTATTTTATCGATCCTGCTTTCTGTTTTCCACCATATATGTACACAAAGTAAAGCAATATGGTTTTTGCTGTTAATTGATGTTTCATACATCTTATTTTATTTTTACATATTCTTTTATGCGCTGAGGCAATAAACAACGTTATTAAATAAAACTGCTATCACGCTTCTCAAGTTTACCGGTAGCTCACAAATCAGTCAAAGTTGCAAAGAAACCACGCGGACTGCTGCTAAATTGTTCTACTCCGCCGGCTAGTTAATTTTTTTTTTTTTAAGAATGTTGCGCACTTTGGCAGGCGGCTGATAGAAGAACGGAGGTGAAGACGTGTTGAGCCAACGCAGACGTCACGTACGAATGATGTCACACACTGACAGTTGAAAACGAAACCGTTTCAGCGCAAAATATTACAAAAAAAAAAGCTGCTACCACGCTTCTCAAGATTAACGGTAGCTTACAATTCAGTGAAACCTGCAAAGAAACCACACAGACTCCAGCTTCCGCCGCCTAGTTAATTTTTTTTCGAGCACGTTGCGCACTTTTATCAACGGCTGACAGACTCAAGGTGGTGAAGGCTAGTTAAACCGACGCCGAAATCGTGTACGTATGGTGACACACCACGACAGCTGAAAACGGCACCGTCTCAGTGCAAAATATTAAAAAGAATACCTGCTACCACCCTTCCCAAGTTTACCGGTAGCTCACAAGTCAATCAAAGCTGCAAAGACACCACACAGACTCCAGCTTCTGCAGCTGAAGTGGAAAATACATGGAGGACAACTGCTGCCACACTTCTCAAGTTCACCGGCAGCTCGCAAACCAATCAATGCTGCAAAGAAATCATACACAGACTGTTGCTAAATTGTTCTTGTCCGCGGCCTAGTTACAAATGTTTTAAAGCATGCCGCTGAGTTTGGCCAAGGGTGACGAGCTACGGACACGCGGAGATGACGGCGAGTTGAACCAATGCCGAAATCGTGTACATGGGGTGTAAGACACAACTGAAACTATTTTGGCGGGAAATCCCTGTCAAAATTCGGTAATTATGTTTCAGCAGTGGGTAATATTTTAACCTGAACACATTGTGACAATATGCAAGCTGAAATACTCTGGTGAGACCCGGCACCAGCGCTTTTACCAGCGCACGGCCGCCTCGATCGGCGCGCGCTAGTCGCGCACAGCGTAGGTGGAGCCACGGACGAAATGCGAGAGGATGAGCGGCGCCGCCGGAAGAGGAGGGAGGAGCCGTGCCAGAGTTGTGCGAGTGTTGTCTGATTCTAGGCTGCGTGCTGCCAAGCTACCTTTCTGCATTTTATTCGCTTTTTTTTTTTTTTTGCGCGAGTTTTGACAGAGTACAAGGACGAGGAACTTCGTTACATTTCGACTGCATCAAGGCAGATCTAGAAATAATCATGCATAGTTATGGCTTAGGACCAGCTTTGTTGTAATTTTTAGCAAGCATTTACGTAGAGATACGCAGAGTGCGATTTGTTTATGAAGTAGGCATATTAGCCGTTTTACTGACCTGAACATCAGCAGAGGATATATCCCAAGTGCAATTTTAAAGAGTCTTGTTCCTTGTACACCCTTGTTTGATCCATCAGTCTATTTTCCAGTAATTATAGCTCTCCGCGGTTGTGATAGAAACACGCAAGTGCAGATATGTGTGCATGACGCCTTGGAGAGCGAAGCACTATTCAGAATGTCTTGTTAGGAACTGTGTTTTGAAACATGCAAAAAGATGACCTCAGAGATACAATATTTTTTTATATATATTTGAAATTCAAAACCTTTTAATATGTGGGACATGGAGACAGAAAACTCAACTTTTCAAAAACGTGGTTGCAAAAAGTACATACTCAAACAGCAAAAATAATCTAGCAATACACACAAGACAGCAAACACACATCTGCCGAAGTGGCGTCCGTGTGCTGTGTGATGTCAGCGCACGTTGAAGATCCCCAGGTGGTCGAAATTACTCCGTAGTCCTCCACTACGGCTCCCCTTCCTCTCTTTTCACTTTCACTCCCACCTTCCTCCCTTCCCATACGGCGCGGTTCAGGTGTCCACAGAGCAAGTGTTACAGATACTGTGCCGTTCCCTTCCAGTGAACCAATTAATAATAATAATAATAATAATAATAATAATAATAATAATAATAATAATAATAATAATAATAATAATAATAATAATAATAATAAAATTGGCCTTAATCCATACAGCGCGAATTTTACAAGAGGTGGAAAACTGAAATTATTTATTCACTGGAAATTTTTTCAAAAGTCGGAAAGGCATGCAATAGCAGAAAAATGAAAAATTCGATAACTATAAATAAAATAATCAAAAGGCTAATACTGATTGGTTTTCAAACATAACCATAGTTAATTAGGCAGGGGGCGCCTTCTCTTTGGTATGGGTTTCAGTGAAGAGCACTCTTTCGTTGGTGAGCCCCTTATGGGAAGCCCAGAACTTTCGGACACGGCTGCCACTATCTTCTGGAGAGTATTTTGAACAAAATCTTTTAGTTCCAGCAGTGTTTCGACTCGATGACAATGAAAAATGAGAGAATTACATTTCTGCAACTCTTCTACAATATCACTTTGAAGTGCTGCAGCCACTGAACTTGTAGAAGGCGCAGGTATAAACACTGGTTAATCGGGAGGTTCTACAGTGTTCATCTCAGCAGTACTGCTCTGGTTAAGGGCTTCATGGGATAGCGTACTATGGTGCTGAGATATGTATGGCCCGTCCAAGCAGTTTTTAGACAGTGAAAAGACAAACCACCAAAGAAAGAGCGGCAGAGCGTAGTCACTTGTCTTGTGTGTTGCATCCAAGCAAACAGCAGCGGTTCCGTACTTTCTAAGCATATCCCTCATGAACTTAGACTGGAAACAAAGTAGCAATGTCTCCTCGCACTCACTGGCATCACTCTCTTCCGTGTCATCTCTGTTGCTGCTGTTTGCGTTTTTGGTTGGTGCATAGGAGCGATAAAGTACAGAACATTAGGGTTGCTCACTTTGTAGCTTTTTGACCAATTTACGATCGTTTTCTTGATCGATAGTGCTGAAGCGGTCTTTTTTAAGAATGTTCTGAATGTGGCTGTATATGACTCTACTTGTTGGAAAAAATGCCCTGCAGCTGCCAGTTGGCTTTTCCTTCCCAGGAAACAGTACATCGTGAACATAATAATGAAGACACTTTTTCACGTCGGATGCCGATGCAACTCCTTCTCTAACTAAAGCGTCAATCCTCTCGGCAACATTTTTGTCCATAGTCTCACCAAAACATTCAATTGCATCACACCTGTGATTTACATGGGATGCACAGTCGGCAATCGTGACATAAATCCTTCGTTCTGTGGCCACAGTTTCCAATGCTTGAAGCGCTTCGTGCAATTGCCTGACCTTGTTCGACTTCAGCTTCTGTTCGTTTCCATGACCGCAAGGCTGGGGGATGTCCACCTCAACATAAATCGCCATTATTTGAAATGTGCGTGCCTGAATTCATGCCAGTGCTAAAGCTTTGTGCCGCGTACGTAAACGTAGCTTTCCCTAAGCGCTATCAAACCAATTTGTATTTAAACATCTTGAGTAACCGTTGTGATATATATGAAAACTTTCTTGGCCCTGCAAAAGCGTACTTTTTAAACTCACGCAACTGGCAGTCTGCGTGAGTGAACATAAGTGGCCTATATGCATTGTATGGGCCATCTTCTGTCGTTCTTTAAACAGGTGGTAAAGAGATTTTATTGTGGGCTCTTCTTTTGATCCGTATCACGATAGCTCCCATTTTCTCAAAGTAAGAGGTAGTCTAATCTGCACCAGCGAATACTGTAAAATGTTGGAGGGTTACAATACATCAGTACGCACCGAGGAATAAAACGCGATGGCCAGGGATTTGGCATACAAGGCTGCACACACACACACACACACACACACACACACACACACACACACACACACACACACACACACACACACACACACACACACACACACACACACACACACACACACACACACACACACACACACACACACACACACACACACACACACACACACACACACACACACACACACACACACACACACACACACACACACACACACACACACACACGCACGCACGCACGCACGCACGCACGCACGCACACACACACACACGCACGCACGCACGCACGCACGCACGCTCTTTCTACTTTAAAGCAATTAAACACGAAAAGGAAGGATTTCGCGCAAGAAGTGGAAAACTTGCACGCAATAAATGTGCTAATGCTGTAGAACCTTTTTTTACTACCTCAACTACATGAAGGCCATCGATATTTTCTTGTTTGCTGTTAGCACTGTTGTTATATCACAAAGTTAAGGTTGCAGAGATAAGTACACACTGCCTACCTGAAAACCTCAACTCTAACAGGAGTTGGAAAAGCAAACGTACGAAAATCATATTTTCCAAAACAGGCCCCAAAGTGCGCGAATATGAAACATACGCGGTACGCGACTTATTATCACGCTTCAAATAGTCTGTCACAAATTTGTCTGTTACGCGGCTACAACCCCCCCCCCCTCCTCTCCCCTCCTACTAGGACTTTTCGCTGCCTCTTAGGCGGGAATTCGAAACGACGGGAGTTCTTTATACATTTCGGCGGTCGTATATTATCCAACCCTTCGTGAAAATACTATCGTGTTAGCCGTATGAAAATGCACGGTGTTTTTTTCTCTTGCCATTGTGTCGCTCCATACTATTCATAGATTCTTCACCAACATCTTCGGCATTAAGAGCGTCCATGAAACTTGTCTCCGAAGTTTCACTTGGCCGTTCCGCATCAAGCGATCTTGACCGGCGTGCTCGTCAGGCTGATACATACGCACGGTGTTTAGCTCGCCGTTCTTCCCACCCTTCGTCTGTTTCTTCGGCACGGCGCCGTCGCTTGGCCGCAGCAGATCGTTCCAGCCTCGCCTTGTACACATCATCCGAGCGCAGCTGCAGCCCCATGTTTTATCCCGCTCTAGCGAGCGCTTTCTCTCGGCAGCGGCCCTGCCGGCCTGTGAAGCCTCACCTCCGCCATCGATGGCGCTACCTGGGTCCCCGTCTCTCGGTCTGTCGTGACGTCACGTGGTCACGTGGTAACGGCATGACGTCACCGCTCTGGCTCTTGTGAAGCCTCACCTCCACCATCGATGGCACGAGCCGGGGCCCTCTCGGTCTGTCGTGACGTCACACGGTCACGTGGCGCGCAGCTGTACGAAGAGGTGCCAAACCATCAATGGCACAAAGTGCAATCAGTATTGCTTTCGCAATAAAAAGAGCATCGTACTGTGCCGAAAAACGTATTAGGCGGGATAGTATCAACGAGATTTCACGCTATCTTCCTTTACCACTTACCTTAAAGTCTGGGTATAGTTCAATCCACTGGGGCATCCCTTTCTCTTGGTTCCTTGGAGGTTGATTCTCTTTTTCTGGTAGACGTGCGTCCAATTTGTCGTTGCCGGACCCTGTGAATTAGGTTTCATAACGTTTCACGTCTTAGCATTGGCAGCAAGATAGAGTTTAAGAGGCGCGGCTAGGCGACAGAAAGACATACGATATACGGAGGCAGCGGCACAAATTATAATCGTAGCGAGGCAACGGTATAAACAAGTGGCCGGTTCTGTATATGCAGATAAGCTCAATGCCGTATCATGTGATTTCAAGAAAGAAAAAGGGTATCATTTTGCTCATGGAGGGTTTAGGCGGAATGGGTATCTAACATTTTTTTTTTCGTAACGATCACAAGCTGCATTTTGACGAAGAAAGTCCAAGGAATTAACTACGCGAATATGATGAATTCCTTCACTAACCATATAATTGTATGCACTAGGAGCACCATACATCTACTGCGACTTCAGTGCATGAAAGTGCAATAAAACAACACTGAAACATGCGCATTAAAACATTTTCACCTACCGAGTCAGCTTTCCCGTAGTACATTTCGCCGAACATGCAGACTTTCTGTATTTCTTTCACTACACGAAACGGTATATTGCCTGCATAGATCCTGCGGCTATTGTTGTATCATGGAGAAGAGCGTTTTGGCTGAAAAAAGAAATGTATAAGGCATATGTATTCCTTGCAGCCAATGCTTAAAGCCTGGATCCATCGGAAGGGAGTCTGTAGCGATTCGAGCACTGGTGGAACTGGAAATAAAGAGGGAAAGCGGCTGGCTGGCTGTTTTGCAAATCATTTTATACAAAGGGGAGAAATCATTATGTTTCTCCATCCCTGGTTTTAGAAAACGTGTTACTGGTTCTTATTAATACTCACTGTGAAACTGTCGAAACGATAGAGAAGAAACCTTCTCATTACACCAGTCACAGAACAAAAAATGGTTTCATGCTTTGTTTTCATACAGTCCTTATACTTTCAAGCTCTGGGGGTCTCAGACCCCTTTTAAATATTACTGGGGGAAAGGGGGGGGGGGGGTCACGTCAGGTGAGGTCAGTTGACGTAGCACGTGACAGCAGCGAGGGATCCCCCCCCGGTGATTGATTGATTGATTGATTGATTGATTGATTGATTGATTGATTGATTGATTGATTGATGGATGGATGGATGGATGGATGGATGGATGGATGGATGGATGGATGGATGGATGGATGGATGGATGGATGGATGGATGGATGGATGGATGGATGGATGGAGGGACGGACGGACGGACGGACGGACGGATGCATGGATGGATGGATAGATGGATGGATGGATGGATGGATGGATGGATGGATGGATGGATGGATGGATGGATGGATGGATGGATGGATGGATGGATGGATGGATGGATGGATGGATGGATGGATGGATGGATGGATATGTGGGTGGGTGGATGGATGGATATGTGGGTGGGTGGACGGATGGATGTAATATAGGAGCGCTCCTTTGAATCAGGGTGATAGCAGTCTATCATGCTCATTTTCCCCCATACTTTATTATTTTAGATTGGTTAACCATACCATCATTCTATTTGTTGAATTTTTTCTATGTTGCTAACATTGTTACTTTTCTGCTTTTAAGCCATCAATCTTCCAATCGTTTTTTGCTAGCTTCCGCTGCATTCATTCACCCGATCACTGGTATCTTTAAACCCCACAGCTTCAGGAAGAGTGAATGCACCTGCATCGACTCCCGGATAGATACCACTGCATTCGAGTATAATATTGATACGTGGCAAGGTAAGGCCAAGAGATTTATCCAAGATGACTCCGCACACAGCACACAGAAACACAGCAGCGTTAACCGGGCACCAACCGACACTGCTCGCACGTCGTCTTCACCAAAACTCACGAGATTCTTCTTCTTCCGTCCTTATGCAGATATCAGTGCATGCACCGCCTAATGTAGCACTACCCCGCCGGCTGAAAAGCACCGTCCCGGTGCGTACTAGCGTCCAAACCAGGGTCCGTGTAGTACGGCTTGAGGCGTGCAACATGGACCGTCTCGGTGCGTGGTGTAGAGGTATGCTCTGCGGGGTGCAAGGGCGCAATTTCGTATGTCACTGGAGTGGCTTGTCGTAAAATTCGGTAGGGTCCTGTATAACGGGGCAAAAGTTTTTCCAAGAGGCCAACGCGACGAGCTGGGGTCCAAAGTAGCACGAGATAGCCGCAAGAATACTGGGTGTAGCGATGACAGGAATCATAGCGACGTTTCTGGGAGTGCTGGGAGGCTGCGAGTCGGTTACGAGCAACAACGCGGGCAGCATCAGCTCGGGCTATGGCGTCACGAGCGTATGAGCTGGCAGTGGCGGCAGAAGGGAGCAGGCTGTCAAAAGGAAGCAGAGGTTCACGGCCGTATAGAAGATAGAAGGGGCAGTAGCCGGCAGTGTCGTGACGCGACGAATTGTATGCAAATGTCACAAATGGCATGCGTTATGTCCCATTCGCGATGGTCATCAGAAATGTACATAGACAGCATGTCAGTTAATGTCCGGTTAAGGCGTTCAGTAAGCCCGTTGGCCTGTGGATGGTAGGCAGTCGTGAAAGAATGACGAACGTTGCACAACCGTAGGATCTCGTCGACTATACGCGCAAGAAAGCAATGGCCACGGTCGGTGAGCAGTTGGCGGTGAGCTCCGTGGACGAGTATAACGTCATTGAGGAGGAAAGCAGCGACATCAGTTGCACAATTGGTTGGTATTGCTCGTGTGACCGCGTAGCGTGTGGTGTAATCAGTGGCCACCGCAATCCATTTGTTCCCCGATGCGGACAGTGGAAAAGGCCTTAGAAGATCCAGACCCACTCGAGAAATGGTCTGTTGGGATGTCGATCGGCTGCAGGAGTCCAGCTGGTAAAACTGCATGATGGCTTTTTCCGGCGTTGACAGCGGTAACGAGCAGCCACGTAGTGGCGGACTGCGCGGTATAGGCCTGGCTAAAAGAACCGACGGCGCACACTAGTCGAATGTGCGAGAGACGCCTAGATGACCCGCTGTGCGAACGTCGTGAAGCTGTTCAAGGACGGCTGTGCGTAGGTGCTGAGGGACTACTAGTAGAAGGTCGGGGCCATCAGGTCGCATATTGTGCCGGTATAAGGTGCCGTCGTGGAGCACAAACGAAGGGAAGGGTCATGGCGATCGGCGCTGAGGCGATTAATAATTTCGCGAAGCTGAGGATCCTGGCGTTGCTCCCGACGAACGTTGGAAAAGTCAGAAATAGAGAGCACGCAAGCGTCATTGTCACATTCAAGTTGGCTTGGCGGGTCGACTAGATGACGGGACAGGCAATCGGCGTCTCGGTGCAACTGGCCAGACGTATAATAAACTACTGAAAAATTGTACTCCTGAAGGTGCTAGGCCCAACGT
Organism: Amblyomma maculatum; assembly: GCF_055883805.1. Taxonomy (NCBI): domain Eukaryota; kingdom Metazoa; phylum Arthropoda; class Arachnida; order Ixodida; family Ixodidae; genus Amblyomma; species Amblyomma maculatum. The sequence goes on along the minus strand of NW_028146749.1, from coordinate 3,223,390 downwards.
CCAAGGCGGCCGGTAGGGTCTTTGAGTGTGGAAAGCCAACACAATGCGTGGTGGTCAGTGACTACTGTGAATGGCCGCCCATACAAGTAAAGGCGGAACTTCGTAATGGCCCAAACTAGGGCTAAGCACTCACGTTCAGTGACGGAATAATTCTGTTCGGTAGCAGAGAGGAGTCGGCCGGCATAGGCTATGACGCGAGGGGAACCGAGCTGACGTTGTGAGAGAACGGCACCAATTCCATGACCACTTGCGTCGGTGCGTACTTCTGTTGGCGGTGACGGATTGAAGTGAGCCAACACTGGCGGACCGGTGAGGTGGGCAATAAGAGCGACGAAGGCGGCCAATTGTTCGTGACCCCAGGGAAAGGAGACCCATTTTTTCAGAGGCTGCGTGAGTGGACAGGCGATTTCCGCGAAGTTTGGTACAAATCGCCGCAAATGTGAGCAAAGTCCGAGGAAGCTACGCACGTCGCTGCTAGATTTCGGTATAGGAAAATCACAGCGCGAATTTTGTCGGGGTCCGGCTGGATGCCATGGGTGTTGACCAAGTGTCCTAGGACCTTGAGTTCCCGGCGACCAAAGCTACACTTCTTGGAGTTCAACTGAAGGCCAGCTCGTCGGAAAATCCCAAGAATAGCCGGAACGTGATGGAGGTGGCCCTCAAAGGTTGATGAAAATACGATGACGTCATCGAGGTAGCACAGACATGTGGTCCATTGGAACCCGCGTAGTAAAGAGTCCATCATGCGCTCGAAGGTCGCAGTTGCATTACATAAGCCGAAAGGCATCACCTTGAATTGGTAGAGGCCATCTGGGGTGACAAAAGCCGTCTTTTCACGATCTCTTTCGTCAACAAGATCTGCCAATGTCCAGAACGGAGATCGATGGAGGAGAAGTAGTTGGCACCATGCAGGCAGTCGAGGGCATCATCGATCCTGGGAAGAAGGTACACGTCTTTCTTGGTTATCTTGTTTAGGTGTCCATAATCTACGCAAAACCTCCAGCTGTTGTCTTTCTTTTTAACGAGTACTACCGGAGACAACAAGGTTGATAACTGGGAAAGTTGGTAAGGGTTCATATTTAACCAGACTCGTCCTTTGGCTGGTTAAATATGAACACTACCGGAGACGCCCAGGGGCTGCTCGACGGCTCAATAATGTTGCTGGCCAACATTTTATCCACTTCTTCCTGAATGACCCGGCGTTTGGAAAGAGCAACTCTGTAAGGCCGTCTGTTCGGCCTTACAGAGTTGCTCTTTCCAAACGCCGGGTCATTCAGGAAGAATTGGATAAAATGTTGGCCAGCAACATTATTGAGCCGTCGAGCAGCCCCTGGGCGTCTCCGGTAGTGTTCATATTTAACCAGCCTAGGGCGGGCATCTCCAGTATCGATGCGATGTGTGACGACGGACGTTTGGCCCAGGGATCCGTGACCGAAATAAAAAATGTCGCTGTATGACCGCAAAAGGCCGGCAGTTGTGCGCTTGCATATTCGGGACGCAGGTCAGAGGCAACCATGGCTGAGATGCGGTCCTCCGGACTATGTGACGGGACCGGTTGTGCAGGTACCTCGGCGTGACGGTCTGAAAGCACTGTAGAAATAGTAAAGCTGGACAAAGGTGACAGGTCGGCAAGGAAAATGCCCTCCGGGAGAACTTGCGAAGATATGCTGAAGTTGAGTACAGGAATGTAGGGGAGGTTATTCTCGACGTGTACAATGTTATGAGGTAGGACGATGTTGCGCTGTAGAGAGAGTCGCCGTCAGAAGGGAGGGAAATGGTGACATGGGCACGTATACTGCCGCCTCGGGAGGTAGGAGAGTAAATGTACTGGAGCGGAGGCGAGGCTGGGAATGGTCAGCACTAGGGTCGTGAACACAATGGGGCAGGGCTAGACGCAGAAGTCCGGAGGCACAGTCACTAAGAGCGGAATGGGTTGTTAAAAAGTCTAGGCCTAAAATCACGTCTTGAGGACAAGTAGTAAGGACGGCGAAGGGCACAGGGACGTGATGGCCGGCAATGCTGACGCGCGCAGTGCACATTCCGATGATGGTAGCAGTGTTTCCATCAGCAACACGAACTGTAGAGGTGTTAGCGGGCGTAAAAACTATTTTGAAGCGTTGGCTGATCGACGAACTAAGGACTGAAATATGGGCTCCAGTGTCAGTAAGGGCAGAAACGGAGACTCCGTCCACAAGAATGTCAATGAGGTTACGTCTGTGTGTGGGGGTCGGTTCCGAGTTGACATCCCGGGTCGGTAATGCAGCGTCACTCCCGGGCGCTGCACTCGCTAGTTTCCCGAGTAGGTGCCGGCGTATGATGGGGAGGAGCAGCGACGAGGTACCGGTGAACGGGGTCGACGAGCCAGTGGGGATGGAGATCGGCTGGCAAGACGGGCAGTGGGGACGGTTTCGTTGCGAGGCTGATCTGTTTGATGAAGATAATGTCCAGGTCCATCATAGGCGGGGCGGGGCTCCTCTGGTTGGGCAGGGAAGCGTCGAGGTCCATTGTAGTATCGATAGTCGGCGTTGTAATAACAGCGAGGGGCGAAGTAGGTACGGCTACGACAATAACGAAACGTGTGGCCGGCGAGACAGCAAATGAAGCAAATTGGCCTGTCGTCTGAGGTGCGCCACTCTGCAGGATTGCTGCTAAGGTAGCGACGTGGCGAAGCCTGGCTCGCGGTATCAGCAGCCAGGAACAGGGTGTGTTGGTGACGGCACGGGGCTGGAGGAGATGCCGACGTTGGAGAGTTCTTGGCGAACAACGGTCTGTATCATGGCCATGGTGTCGGGCGGCGGAGACGTGAGTGGTGCAGGAGCCAAGGCCTCGAGTTCTCTCCGGATGATCCGAGTGATGTTCGCTGGATGAGAAGGCTGTTCCAAAGGCGGCAGGTCAGCGCAGGATGATGTAGCCACTGTGTTTGGAAGGCGGTCAAAGCGATGTACGAGACGGCGTTGTTTAGCCTGCTCGAATTTTCGATAGACTTGAAGTAGCGAGTCAACGGTAGCGCAATCCGTACAGAAGAGGATATGTTGAATGCATCATCCGCTATACCCTTGAGGATATGCCCTATCTTGTCACTTTCTGGCATGGAGCACCTTGCGGCACAACGAAAGGACGTCTTGAATATAGGCAAGGTAGGACTCCGTGGGGGATTGGGTGCGAGTGGAAAGTTCTGTTTTTGCGGCGAGAGCCCGCCCAATCGGCTTTCCGAACAAGTCCCAGCTTTTGTTTACAGATTTCCCAGGTCACTAACCTGACCAGATAGAATTGGCCTTGATATCAAAGCTAATCAATAGGCACAAGGTGGCCGATATAAGAAAGTATAACATGGAGAAAATTGAGCATGCTGTAAAGAACGGGGGAAGCCTTAGGTAAAGAAGAAATTGGGCATAAGCAAAAACCAGATGTTTGCGATAAGGGACAAGGCCGGCAACGTCATCACGAATATGGACAAGATAGTCAAACTTAGCCGAGGAGTTCTGTACAGATCTCTACAAGAGCCAAAGTAGTCACGACCGTAACGAGATTAGCGGCAGGGAAAAACAGTCAGACGTTCCACCAGTGACGAAGGACGAGGTCAAGAAAGCATTAGAAACTATGAAAAGGGGGAAATCGGCTGGAGAGGAGCAGATAACTACAGATTTGCTAAAGGACGGGGGGGATATCGTGCTAGAAAAACTGGCCACCCTGTATACGCAGTGCCTGGTGTCATCGACGGTACCGGAATCATGGAAGAATGCAAACATTATCCTCATTCATAAGAAAGGGGACTCTAAGGACCTTAAAAATTACAGACCAATCAGCCTACTGTCTGTTACGTATAAGGTATTTACTAAGGTAATCGCTAATAGAATCAGGACAACCTTAGACTGCAATCAAGCAAAGGATCAAGCAGGGTTTCGGAAACGGTACTCTACTATCGATCATATCCATACCATCAATCAGGTGATAGAAAAATGCTCGCAATATAACCAGCCCTTATACATAGCATTCATTGATTACGAGAAAGCATTTGACTCAGTTGAAACCTCGGCGGTGATGCAGGCATTGCGAAATCAGGGGGTAGACGAGCCGTACGTGAAAGTGCTGGAAGATAGTGGCTGCACAGCAACCATAGTTCTGCATAAAGAAGGTAACAAAATTCCCATAAAGAAAGGTGTTAGGCAAGGAGACACAATCTCCCCAGTACTATTCACAGCTTGTTTAGAGGAAGTATTCAGAGACTTGGAATGGGAGCAGTTAGGGATAAGGGTAAATGGAGAATACCTCAGTAATCTGCGATTTGCTGATGGCATTGCCTTGCTAAGCAACTCGGGGGATGAACTGCAAATAATGATTGGTGACCTAGACAGAAAAAGTAGAAAGGTAGGCTTGAAAATCAATATGCAGAAGACTAAGATAATGTTCAACAGCCTCGGAAAGGAACAGCAGTTTACATTAGGTAGCGAAGTACTGGAAGTAGTAGGCGAATATGTCTACTTAGGACAGGTAGTAACCGCAGATCCGGACCATGAAAAGGAAATAACAAGAAGAATAAGATTGGGATGGAGCGCATTTGGCAAGCACTCGCAGATTATGACTAGCAGCTTACCGGTATCGCTCAAGAGGAAAGTATACAACAGTTACATTTTACCTGCACTCACCTATATATGGGGCTGAAACGTGGAGGCTAACAAAGGGGGTTCTACTTAAGTTGAGGACAACGCATAGGGTTATGGAATGAAAAAAGGTAGGGGTAACACTAAGAGATAGGAAGCGTGCAGAATGGGTCACAGAAATAGCTCAAGTTACTGGCATTCTAGTGGAAAGCAAGAAGAAATGGGCATGCATGGGCAGAACATGTAGAGCGAAGAAAGGGTAACCGATGGTCGCTTAGGGCAAAACACTGGATGCCAAGGGAAGGAAAGCGTAGCAGGGGGCGGCAGAAAATTAGGTGGGCGTATGAGGTTAAGAAGTTCGCAGGGGTCAAGTGGATTCAACTAGCACAGAACCGGGTTAATTGGAAAATTATGGGAGAGGCCTTCACCCTACAGTGGGTATAGTAAGGCTGATGATGATGATGATGAACAGCAAAACCCATATTCGCCGCGAATTCACTTCAATGCATGCATTAAGAAGATCATATGCTTGATTGGTAGCATATCTTGAGCTATTTCTGCTTGCCCGCCTCACAAAAATGCAGCCGTTCAACATATCATACCTCAGTCCAGGCAGGAGCTGGATGTATTGCATGTCTGGAAGGCCTAGCTTGTAGATGCCGATCTAGAACCTCGTCTGAGCTTTTTAGATGCTTATCTTTTAACTACGAGAAACAGCTTGAAGAACCGTGGAGAAGCGATAAGCTACACTAGCTCTCATCTCTCCTAACTCCCTAATTACCCAAACAGCGGCCGAGAGTTATATCCCTTTAATCAAATGAAAGCTTTATTCAATCATTATATGTTTTTCTTTTTATTCACAGCTGCCGCAGCTCGCTGCGTTTTCTACGCCGCATGCTCAGTTATTTTAAAGATATTTCAATTATTCTGGTAATCTTGCTTGTCGAATTTCTCTGCAGTTTTTATGATGCCTCCTCTATTCGCATTAGCTCTGAGTTGGAAGCCCCGTGCACAATTTCGCGTCATTGACATGCTTCAGAAGAGCTGTAATCAACGCTCAATTCACATGATATGAGAACTTTATGCACAACATATCATTGCCGTGACAATTAACCGCGCAATGACAAAAGTCTTCTCAACAAGCAAATTTCCTCGCCCTCGTGGCTCGTCTATTTCCTCGTCGCGAAAATACTCAAATTTCCTTCGAATTGCTGGTACTGCGACGAACTCAAAATGATCCTAATCAAAATCCCTTTATGCAGCCAGCTCTGCTGTCAGATTTGCGCTGTGTATACACTGATAGGCTATTGGAATCTTGCAAGTTCTCTACTGGCATTGCTGTCGAAACACACGGGGCAGCGCGATTATTAGGGTGCTTTCTCTTCGGTATATAATGCATTTTGCGTTCGAAATATGTCTCAGCAAGAAAATAAGGAGCCTTGCTACAGGAACTATCACGTGAGTACTTGAATATGTTCCTTTTCTAAATGCAGATCAGAAATTCTTCACTTCGGAGCAAGTTATCTCTTAAGCTTGTGTCCACCTTTTAATCTCGAGGAAGCATATCAGTGTGACACGAACAAATGACGGACTTCCAAGTAATCGTTTCAATAGGCTTCGTTGCCGCCGGCATGCAGGCCGGCATGAAGAGTGCTGATGTAAACAAAAGTATAGCAGAAAACTTCGTATCACGAGAGGACGCGATAGCGCCTTTAACGCCGTCTCTTCATTACGCCAATTTTAGGCATCTAGAGGCTGGCACATAGTTGGCAAAGCGTACGTCTATTTGTTTTTGATTTTAGGGTAAAGACGCAGCATCTTCTCGGCGCACACCATGTATGTTTTTAGAGTGAACGGCATAGAATTGGAGGCACACATGTCGGCGGCTTCAATCCCTGTCACAAATTGGACGGAAACTGGAAAAGAAGGTATATGTTAAATAAGAAGCGAAAAATTGCATGACAGCAAGCTGAATGTGCGCAGTGAACGCGTCTACGTCATAATTTAATACGAAATGACTTGCGCGTCACAATATCGCGTAAAAACTAGAACGCTGGCTCTGGCGAGCAAGTCGACAACGCTGTCACACATGTTTCACGGCATTAAATTTCGCATCACACCAACGCGTTCTCTGAGGAAATGCATGCCTTCGAAGCCAGAACTGTCATAGCGTAGTCATAACTGCACTGCGTTCGTGTAGAGTGCAACGGCAGCACAGCTACGCGTACGCCGGCCGCTTCATGCTTCCGTGTCGCTTCCGTAGTTTGTTCTATTATAGTAAAGCGAAAACCTGGGGTAGCGAGGTGGCTTTTGGACCAAACGAGCTATAAACGCTTCGCATGATATATATACTTATTATTGTCCCATATACAGTGAGGAAAGACAGTGTCTATGCCGTGCGCTGAAGCATCTAGATGGACGCCCATTGACTGAAATTAAGATTTTAGGTCCCTGGCCGCGGCGATCGTCTGCGGTGAAGGCCTCCCAGACACTGCTCCTCTTTATGAAAAGCACAGGCCTAATCGAAACACTATGATTTTGCTGTTAAGTTATGTGATATGACTTTGACGCGATGTGATGTGACATGTCTGTACTAACTTCACCCATCCCTCTCTCGCAACTTTTATATCCTCTCACCCCTTTCCCCCAGTGCAGGGTAGCAAACCGGTTTCTTCTACAGGTTAACCTCCCTGCCTTTCCTCCTCATCTTCCTCTTCCTCATCCGGATCCGGTGAACTTTGCCCTGCGACCCTCAACTGCTTTGCGTGCATCTCTAGAACAGATGGACAAAATATTTTTGTGAGAAGCTTGCAGCAGTTACTATGTGGTTCAATTGGTTTTTACCTCTTGAGCTCGAGGCCACGGGCTTTAGTCGAGCTGCAGAAGCCGCATTGGGACGGAAACCAAACGCAAAAACGGAAATGTGCTTTGCGATCGATATGCCAGCCCGAAGAATAACAAATATAATATATACGTACATGGTGCTATTTTGGATAAATGAAGATGCAGGTCAAGTACATTGTACTGCGCCCGACACTTACTTTATGTGCAAGATATTCGGATAAAAGGAACATGCATTCCCTCCAAACCATATTTTTTTCATGCAAAGAACAACACCCGCTGAGTGTCCAGACGAGGGCTTCACAGAAGCCGTAGAAAAAAAAAAAAAAAAAAGAAAAAAAAAGCAATCTCGACGCTTCTTGAACGACGGGGGAAATGGGAGAGGGGTGGGGAGTAAGTCAAATTACAGCTGATTTTCTTCGATCGACAATGTACCGCAACTAATTATGTATTGTTTTGAAACTTATGCGCATCTTGTTACTGTAAATGCATATTTTGTAATTGGTGTGCGCGCCTTGCGCTGATCGTGCAGGAAGACTACATCAGCCGATCTGGAAACTGGCTGCGACAGTGGAAGCTCGTTTCGCCGAAGCCTGAGGTCCTTGGTCTCATCTACACCAAAACGCTGGCCTTTCACTTCTTCATGGCAGTGCACTTACCGGACAGGTATTAGCGCTGATTTTGTTCGGGAAATTCAATGTTAAACAGGGCACCAAAAATTATCCGACTCACATCGATTGGACGCGTGCAACCCAGTTAAATGTCAAATGCTATCACTGATAGAAATATTGCAGCACCCCTCGCCATAGGAGCGATCAGAAGCTCTACAAGCATCATCGTTGCTGCCAAGCCGAAGCTCTGTACCAGGGCTGAGTACAAGATTTATGAGAAGTAGTTGGGATTTTTTGTTTTTTTTTGCTGCTGTAATGATATCTGTGCATGAAAATTGATGATTGAGCGATGCGGCATGCTGTCAAGGCAAGTGTGCCAGCGCGTTCATATTATAGATTTTGGAATGATATATGTGGTGCACACAGAACGAGCCGCTTCACACTGCCATATGATTGATTTTGCTCTGTCCGCTTCCTTCCTGGGCAAGCAGTTGTTTTCTCGTCATGCGGATTATTTCCTGCTGCTCACATGCTCATGACGTGTTCAGCTAACTTGTGCCAAGCTTTAAAAATCTACAACTGGTTCTATAAGCTTCTGTGAGTTGGGCTGTCTGATAAGGTCTGATAAGATTATTTTTTTTACATAATGCAGGGTTGTTAAATAACAAAGATAAGCAGATGACTTATCGCTAAATATTCGAACGCTTTTGCTGTAAAAGTTGCGTGCTGTTAGAGAAACTTAAGCTGTTTTTCTTTTTTTTTTTTGCGGAATAGACTTATTGTACGTGTGATGTAAATATCGCGGGAACTGTTTGTTCTGTCGCGTCGGAATCCATCATAAGCGCCCCGACATAGAAACATAGTTAAAAAAAGACATAATCAATAAATCGGCTGCCTTTCATAGTGATGTTTCTATGATAAGCGCAGACACTTGGTATTGCTAGTTAAACTGCAGCATTGGCATGCAAGAATGCGCGTCGGCAGGATAAGCTTTGAGTGCGCTACGGTTGCAAATTGCAACATGACTCAGCAAAACGAAGTGCCTGCGCCTTTCTCGCGGATTCATGGATCCTAATTAGAGACTTTTGGTTTAGCGCTACCGCGCGAGCGTCAGTACGCATGCGCAGATTACTCCGATGGCGACAGATGGCGCCAGGTTCCTGTCAAATTTCGGCGGACGCCGCACGCGGGGACCAATCAGCGCGTGCTGTGCTGATGGTGCGCGGTAGACGGCCGCGATAAGCGGCAGCGATAAGCTAAAAGTCTCTACTTTAACGCGGCCGTCTACCGCTACCGCCCACCGTCAGCATAACACGCGCTGATTGGTTCCTGCGTGAGGAGAGAGGGGCTTTAAATTTGACAGGAACGGGGCGCCATCTGTCGTCTCGGGGTGATCTGCGGATGCGTGATGTTTTTATTATCTATTGCGACTTTGCGTTAATGCGTTTTCAGTCGGGTAGCATGAAAGTCAGGCGCATAAATTATATTGATGTGATCGAGGCAAATGCAGCAAGAGTCAGACCTTGTCGTTCTTTTAAAGCTTAGTACACTTGTTGGCAGTGAGCAGATATTATTTATTCTACCTTTCAACCCTATATTTGCCTGGAATGTAAAACTCACCGAAAATTAAATATTTAATTAAAAACTTGTCTTCGTGCAGCTGACCAAGATGGAACCCGCCGCAGATCAGACCTGTCGCAAACATCAAGTGATCTACAAGCTGCCAGAAGAAGAGGACCAAGCATCAAGCCCATCTTCCACATGGGGAACACGCGTGTTCTATAGTCAGTCATATATCCATGCTTATTAAAAAGCAAATCGCGAGCTTTTTCTGAACGCTGTTGAGAAATAAATTTTTCACCAAATGCTGCAGCTGCTTTACTTTCTTGATGGGATCAGAAAAGCTGCTGCTTTTCTTGATGCATTTGCATGCTCTACCACGTTATATATGCATGGGCCGCTGTATATTAAATGCATGGTTTTGAGCCGTCTGCCGGCCACTAACCGACGTCGGGAAGCAACCGGCCGACGTACGGCCTGTCATCAGCAAAACAGCTTGGGCAGACGAGCAGCCGACCATTCAGGAGTACGCTGGCAGGTGGCCGGCCTACGTGCGGAAGGTGGCTGGTCACGTCGGGTCAAGAGGTCGGGCTGTTTCCATTGCCGAAAATCAGCCGACGTTAGGTCACTGTCAATCCTCGACGCCGGCCCTCAGTCGGGTGCCGAGGGTTGGCCGGGCCCTTCTTGGTCGGCGAGAGTTGTGGGCCGTATACCTTTTGCCAAGCACTTCTTTTTTTGCTTGGGACTATATTTAAATATACGTATAAGTATCCAATAAATGTATGCAACTAAGCAAGGTCACTGTATATAATGCGTCAAACAAGGCAAATAAATATGTTGCGCAATCACAGATAGTAAACTTTACGCACAGAAAGAAAGATGATTCGTCGAGCGTGGGTATGAAAGTAAGGTGTAACATTTTCGGACCGCTAGAACTAAACAGACAAAATCCAACAAGCTCGAAGTTTTGAAAAAGTGACAACCATCAGGAAACAACTTTAAACCAATACTAAAAAGATAAGTTATGGTGAAGTATATAAATGTTTCGTAGGACAAATGTATAACTGGAGCTTAGCACTACTTTTCCAAAATATTTATGTACTTCGCGCCCCTGGTTGTTTTTAAAGCACCGGTCATTCCAACGCGAAGACAGCAAAATTGTCAGTCAGTCATGAGTGGCATTTCGAATTGGGAAGCTGACAGTCTTTTTTTTTATGGTAGCCAAAACAAGTAATTATCGAAATTATTTTCTACCTTATAAATAAATGACTTAATGGGCAAATAGTGTGGTTTCAGGAGTTGTGGGGCATGTTTAGAAAAAAAAACAATTTCACCGGAAAAGCGAAGCAATTACCGCGATAGCAACACATGGAGAGCCAACTCAACAAGCATGGCAGCATGCGCGCACAAACATAAACACGTCTCATTACACGACGGCGGGCGTTCGCTGTGAAGCGCACGGGTGAGCAAACTTGGACGGAGCAGCAGCTGCCACTCGCTTCAGCTCAAACGGCCATAACCTGAAAGCATTCAAAGGGCTGCTGGGCAGAATCCACTCGGCCAGATCAAAAGAACGCGCACTGAAATGCGCCTCGCAGTGGTCGGGGCAACACGAGAAAAACGCATGCGCTATGGCTGGCCTTGCCAGCCCCCGAGTAACGCGAACAAGAAAATTGAGAACGGGTTTCAATGTGTCCTCTCGCGAAGAAGTCAAAGTAGAAAAAATAAAGAAGAACGCAGTTACCTTTGCTGGGCTTCAGTGTCTTGGCATGGACGCTTTGGCGCAGGTGAGAAAGAGAGAGAGAAATAACATTTATTGCACCCGTCAAAAGGTTGGTGAGGATCCGAGGCGAAGCTCTGCCCCAACCACGTCCTCCCCCTCAGCCTTCGACCTGGATCCCTTGGATCTGAGCAGGGGCCAGAGCAAGACGGATGACTTCTCGTTGCCCTTTTTCGTCCTGCTTGAGAATTAGTGCCTCCCATTACTCATCTGTTCTGTCAGGTTCTCCAAATCTAGGACGCGTCCATATCATAAGGTTCATGTCCGCTATGCCATCGCAACGTTTGCACCTGGGGCTAAAAATTTCCGGGTGCCACTTGCTGTAAAGCTCGGGGTTCGCGAATACTCCAGGCTGTAGCTTACGCCACATAACCTCCTCGCTTTTGGTGAGTTGCTTACACGCTTTTGGTAGTACTGATCTGCCTAATTTGTAATGATTTAGGATATCTTGGTAGGTGCTAAGGTAATCGTCGAACTGTAGGGGCTCCTCATCGCGCAAGGGGTACGGGGTTGCGCATAAGTCGTCACTGGGATCCCGGAATGTAGCTAATCCTCGGGCCAGTACGTGCGCTCTCTCGTTCCCCCTCAACCCCTGGTGCGCCGGTGTCCAAATGAGCGCGACCTGCTCTGCCGGTGGTGGACCACTGGCCAACACTTTTGCTGCTATGGCCGAAATGCGGCCCGCGTCAAAGTTTCTAATCGCTGATTTCGAGTCTGTAACTATAATTTTGACCTGTTGTTGTGTTAGAGCTAGCGCGATGGCCACTTCTTCCGCCTCCGTTGTGGTCGAATTTCGGGTGCTGCAGCAAACTACCGAGCCCCCGTCTTCTCTAGTTGCTACTGGAACACGTCCCCTACCGTTCGCGCATTGTGCGGCATCTGTATATAAGACGTCCCTCAAAACGGGCTTGCAGCGCTGTCGCTCTATCACTCCTCCGGCTCTCATGGTAAACGGGGTGCATGTTTTTGGGGAGCGGAGGTATTTTTAATTTGTCCCTAACCTGTCTAGGTACTTTTTCTGTACGTCTGGAGCATGCTTGCGAAAATTGTGGATATTCTTTTCTGTGAATGATGGCCTCGCTGCGTTGAAGGGGGGCGCCGTTGGTTCGCCTGGGATGCCTCTCGCCGGGCCGAGGTTCCCGGGTCCTGGCTCGGAAGGCTGCTACTGCGGAGTGACGATGATCAGGGACAGGCTTCGAGGTGGAGGAGATGATGTGATCGGGGTTCGGGGGCCTATACTTGACCGCAGTGGAATCATGAGGAGCCGAGAGAAAGGAGGAGTAGGAGCAGCCAGAGAGTAGAGGCGAAGAAATGCTTTATGCAACTCTTTACATGATGAAATATGTACAAGTTAAAGGACGAAAAATGAGCTTTCTGCGGAGACAATTTACGCCGTTCATATATGGTCGGTTATCCCCACTTCTCTAGCTGGGCAACAAAGTTCAATCTGAACAGTCCAATCAGCGGGGCACAAGCAAGGACTTGAGATGCTACCCACTGCAGATGGTGGTGCTTGAGCCTCCTCGCACATCTTTCGGTTGCGAGGGCTAGCTTCTCCGATGTGGATGACGATCTTGTGCATGCTGGCGGTGGAAATCCTTCACCAAGGCGAAGCAGCCGGAGAACTCGTTCGTTGGCAGAGGTCATTTCCCTGGCGTTACTTCTCAGAAGGTCATGCACCTGCCTCGAGAAGTCGGCGAGCAGGGTCAGTGCTGATCGGCGACGCGCCTCCGAACCTTTCAACAAAAGGTCAGGTTCCCTTTGTCGCCGCAGTGGGCGCCAAGGAAGATTAAGGCCTGAAAGGGCAGCTCGTCTCCGTCCCGAAAGGGGAGGCTTGGATGCAGGAGACAAAGGGTTACTCCGCCACCGTCGGCGCCGCTTCGATGCCTTTGGTCGCGGTCGCTTACCGGCGTGCGCTAGGTCCGTTTCTGTTTCCAGTTGCTGAAGAATCTGCGCGAAGCTCGGCTGGAACCGAAACGGAGCTGTCTGGACAGAACCCTTTTTTGCCTGCGCAGCGGCGTAGCGGAAAAAAACTAGATGCAATAAAAAAACCAAATCACCTCTAGGCCAGCGTTCGACGCCTTCTCTTCTGCGCGCGGGAACAAGCGCGAAAATGAAAAAACAACCACAAACAAAAAGCGCAACCACGGGGAAGGCATAGTGTACGGAGAGAGGGCAAGGGAGTGCCATAAAGAGCTGCTACAGCATGGTGAGGATCCGCAGAAGGCACGAGAAAAAAAAAAAGCACCAAAAGAAACATGCTGCAGTCAAGAGGGGCTGAGTGCAGTAGGAGAGATGGACAGGCATTTTGAGCAAGTGGGGAGTCTAAGACGAGGAAAATACTGCCTTTGATTTTGGAACACTGAATGGGAATGAAAAGCGGGCTTCGACGCTGTGCTGTTTCGTCCACCCCCACCCCCTCCGTGGCCGCCGCGAGTGACGCGACGAGTCCGCTCGCATCTCCAAGCGCCCTTGAAACTTTGTGCTCGGAAGTGGCTTCTTGCTTTATGTGACTCCAGCTGCATGGGCGTTGCTATGAAATGGAGCTCACGTTCTTAATGTTCCTGCCGAAATGTCTTTTCGAACCGAAAAAATGATATTGTAGACAAAATGCAGAATGCTTTCCTGCGTCGATGGTTGTTTGGGGGGGGGGGGGGGGGGCTGAAGCCCCTAAACCCCCACACCCCCTCTTCGGCTAAGCCCCAGCCCACGCGTCGTATAGCTTTAGCCCAGCCTTATATCGCCTACACTAGCTTGCATGAAGCGTACTCAGCGTAGATTTAAAACCTAGCCCAGCTTTTTCCATCCCCGCCTCCCCGCACTTCTTCAACACAGGGTAGTCAACGGGAACACCCATCGGGAACACCAGTCTCGCACTTGGCGCTCTTAGCTCGCCTACAACGCTTTGATTTTGCTTCCGCCGTTGCGCTCGCTTCACCCGCATGGGCCATAGCTGCCAGCGAAACCACGCTGCGGAAGTCACCACCTCTGTAAAGGATGAATGCGGCTCAACAGTGGCAAAGCGAGAAAACGAACGTAAAGAAAATAGAATCAAAACTATCGCAAATCGGATGAGCGCGCCTATGATGGCGACATGCAGACTGCCTGAGCGGGAACTTTTCCCGCGCGCTCCGCTGTTCGCATTTCTTTTCATCGCGATATTACTTTGTATTCCTTATTCTGTGCTCCCGTTACCTCACCGATACTGCACTACCATATAGTCACCATTAAGATACCGCACTATGTGAGAGACCAAGGACATATATATGAAGCCAGTTTTAACCATGGGGTACGAACGAATACGCGGTGCTAAAGAGTTGCTTGTCTGCTCGTGATGCGACGGTCACGGATGATGCTGTACCCATCTCGCCTTCTCGTATCAAAGAAGGCACCCAACTTGGCAGCTCCTGCCATCTCGACCTCGTCACGTGGTTTCTTGACAACCCGATGGCCAGTCAACTAGCACCACAGGCATGCTCGTCATTTGCCGCTCACAAATTCAACGCTGACGCAGGATTTTCTGGAGAACGTGGTCTTTAACACTGTGTGGCGTTTAAATATTTGTGGCACCCGTCCCAAAGTTGCATATACATTCTCACAGTGTTGAGAATCATCCGAAGCCATGGAGTTACCGTAAAATGGGGTTACTTTGTGACAGATTTCGTACGTTTTCATTCTCTCGCTGAACAATTATCAACATAAAGACGAATGAATAGTGGCATAACGCTGCTAAAGCCTTCCCTCACACGACGGTATGTTCTACAAATCAGCATCTTTAATACAAACGGCAATATTCAAGTTAAAAGCTGTCACAAAGTTGGTTTAGGTTGAATATGATTGGGAAAAAAAGGGCTGACAAAAGTTACCCCATCAAAGGTTTATTTGCGTTGTCTACAATTGGTTTCTGCTCCGGCAGCGTTACAATTGTATTCCAAATGATTGATACATGTACCTCCTCAATCAAAATCTTTTACTTCAAAGATGCCTCGCCTGCCTACTGGCCTAGGGGATTCAATTGCGTACAAAATTTCTTATTTTGAGTACAAAATAGCGTCTTCGTGGTCCAGCCATCTCCAATTCTTTTTGGTCCTCTCCATAGTGCTGACGATGTACCCCTCAGGTTTGACTTCCGTCACTCGATCTTCCCGGGAAAAGTTGCCCTTCGAAGTTTACTAGGACAAAGTCATTCCCCTTGAAGGTGCTTTCTCCGGAAACCGTACCGCGGACCCTCGGGACGTTGCTAGTATTTGGAACCACGGAAGTGGTAGGAGTGTCCGTTTTCGATAGGTTGTCAAGACTTCCGGACAGTACCTCGGAATCACTTGTATCTCCTTCCGACCACTTTTTGTTGTCTCCATGCTGACCATCTGAAGACGATTCGCTGTCACTGCGTTCTTCTGTGCGGTCGTCCTCAAGAGAAGACATCTTCCTAGGTCGTCTAGCTCTGATACCGGAGGAAGAGCTGCTCTTCTTTCCGGTTGTCGCTTTTCCAGTCCTGCTGGCTTCTTTGTTGGCGTGTCACAAAGTTACCCCGCGAAGTACCAATATTTCAGTTTCCTTTCTATAACCTTATACAAACATGATTTGATTAAATTTATATTACAGTTTATTTTAGCCTAGATATTAGCGATCAGAAGTACATAGCTGTTTTCACTGGTTTTCTCATGCGGACGGGTCGAGCACACAAAGTTTACGGTGCTTCACCAGATGGGCGCTAAAACACGATTCAACCTGTCAACGTCTGGGTGGCTCCGGAGCGCGGGAACTTCGGCCGGCTGCCGGTAGGTGGCAGGGCATATCAGGCGAGCTTGTTGAGTGGCTCGTAGCTTTTCGGCGGTGCCTGGTTGTGGCGCGAGATGTAAAATACAGAAAACCGAGCGCGTGTCACAAAGTAACCCCTGATCACAAAGTAACCTCATTTTACGGTACCAAAAGACATACTGCACAGTTTGATCGTGACGCGGAGTAGAGTTTCACAATATACGCAATGAGACTTGACTGCGCTGTTTGACGCTACCTTACAAAACACTGCTAGCGGTAGAAATCCAAACTGATACAGACTGTATCACTAATCGTAAGCTTCACCGGTGGCTTTTTCAGAGGCTCCGAAGAGCTTGCCTTAACAGCACCGCAGTCTGCCTTCCCGACGAGTACAAAGGTTTCATCACAATACGGTAGAACCCGGTTAGAGCGAATTTTGATACAGAGATTAGCACTCTACGTTGTGTGGCCGCGCCTGCAGCAATGTTTCCTGCGAAGATTCCCGATACGCCTGTAAACAACAACTGGCATCGTTGCTTGCGAAGTATACATTTTTCCGTGGCGAATCATATTAGAAAATTATGTCTTTTACTACTTCTACTGTATGAGCTGAGAAGTGATCGGTTCTGGCCTTGCCCGGTGGTGATCGCTAGCAATAGTTCCAAGACCAGCTTCGTTCTCGTTTCGTACACAAGCCGCTTGATGGCGCGACACTTGACAGCCGAGTGGCAAGCAAATATTTGGACAGTGGTAGGGGCACCAGCCAGGAATTATCAGTTAAGAACAGGGATGCATACCAAATCAGCACCGGAGATGTACAGAACTTTCAAGCAGGAAATAGCCTAAGAAAACATTTACGGTAATTCTAGGGGCAGCTCATTGTTGTTCGAGGCTAGGACGGGAGTACTGCGGACTAGACGTACCGAGTCAAGCACCAAGGGATAGACACGCTGTGCGGTGTGTGTGAAGAGGATGAGAAAACGGCTGAACCCTTAATAATTTCTTCTAAAGGGCTCCACCCTAAAGTTCAATGCAATAGGGCAGATTTAGCCAAAGCGTTGGGGTTTAAGGATAGTGGAGGAAAAATAGAAAAGCCAAACGAAGGTTAGCTGATTGGAGGCCGAAATCAAGGCAAGAATAAGTCCAAATTATATTACTTTTCACGGCTAGGCGGCCTGTGACGCCGCCGCCTGATTCAAAGGGTTCAGCATCCATCCATCCATCCATCCATCCATCCATCCATCCATCCATCCATCCATCCATCCATCCATCCATCCATCCATCCATCCATCCATCCATCCATCCATCCATCCATCCATCCATCCATCCATCCATCCATCCATCCATCCATTCTAAAGTGCTCTAGAGCACTTTATCCATTCTTCCATACCGGCCCACCTATCCGTCCATCCGTCCGTCCATCCATCCGAGTTGAGTGCCTTTGGTGCCCCCGTACCGGGGAAACGCGGAACTATCGGAGCACCACAGTCGAGTTAAAATTATCTGCATCTTGATGTGGTTTGCGAGATTTGTTTAAAATATGACACGTGTATCCGACTTGGCGTAAAAAAAAGTCATGGTGGATAATAAACTTCAGCTAATTGTATTGGCATCAGCCCTGTTGTGTGTGTGTGTGTGTGTGTGTGTGTGTGTGTGTGTGTGTGTGTGTGTGTGTGTGTGTGTGTGTGTGTGTGTGTGTGTGTGTGTGTGTGTGTGTGTGTGTGTGTGTGTGTGTGTGTGTGTGTGTGTGTGTGTGTGTGTGTGCGTGCGTGCGTGCGTGCGTGCGTGTGTGTGTGTGTGTGTGTGTGCGTGCGTGCGTGCGTGCGTGTGTGCGTGCGTGTGTGTGTGTGTGTGTGTGTGTGTGTGTGTGTGTGTGTGTGTGTGTGTGCGTGTGTGTGTGTGTGTGTGTGTGTGTGTGTGTGTGTGTGTGTGTGTGTGTGTGTGTGTGTGTGTGTGTGTGTGTGTGTGTGTGTGTGTGTGTGTGTGTGTGTGTGTGTGTGTGTGTGTGTGTGTGTGTGTTTTACTTTGAAGCTACTTAATTTTCCTAACTACCATGCCCCAAAAGTCTAGCGAAAACCAAATATTATTGCAAATTTTATTTTATTTCGTTTCTAAGCGGCCATGTTCTAACCGGGAAATGTGTTTCTGCATGTTAATGTTTTTAGACAAAGGGCTGTGGAAGGCGGAGGTGAACAAAATCAATCACAGGAGCCTTCGCCCATTCGAAACTGCTGCACATTTTATTGTACCAATACTAGGTAGTGAGACGAAATCTTAAAATGCTATCAGGAAGCACAAGTTTACACTAAAATATCTGCGGTTGTGAACACGTTGGTGTTCAGTTCACATCGAAAAAAAAAAAGGAATTTTGGAAGGACAAGGCAGGTGAAGTGCGGAAAGCAAGCCGTCAAATCCGAGTCGCACACCCGCGCAACATTTGTGTGGAAAGCGCTGAAACGCGCAAGCGTAAATAGCAGCGCTGATCGAGTGTCAGCGAACATGCATGCGACATAAAAAAGGCAGGTGTTGCGGAATTGAGCGAGAAGAGAGGATTACATAAGGTTGGGAGTCGCGAAGGGCACGAAAAAAAAAAAAAATCCCGAGATCAAATGGAGGCTTCAGGGATTTGCTGTTAGAGTATTTATTTATTTAGTTATGCACACTGCAGTCCGTTAAAACGGTAAGCTCAGTCCAGCATGTTTATACACATAGCGCATATAATAGAGTACAGACGTTGTAAAATGAAAAAAAAAATGAAGTATTCCAGAGCGAACACTACACAATTGATTTAAAGCATCATGTACGTGACATCGATAGCTGTTAGAAATGTGCTGAAGTGCTCAATGCACTTTTTCTCCTTTTTCCAGTGGCGGACTTCTCCTGCGGCCGCCATGCCAAGTCTCACGGGACGGGTTACCGAGGCTCCCTGGCATATTTCCTGCTGAGATTCGTTCACAATAGTGGGGTGGGCTTTCTTTTCAAGACGTAGTTGAGTGCATGACTGGTCTCGTCTAGTCTGTGCAGAGACGCGTGAGTCATCTGTGTACACACCACTGCACACCTCCCCACCCACCCCAACCAACGCTCTAACCCATGACAACAGGACGCTGAAGAACCTGGCTGTGACTTCACTATTTAGGCGAGGTGGTAGGCGGCGACAATAAAATGCGTGCATTCTCAAAAGCCTCGAAGGTGCTGGGTACTGCGCGAAATTATTGTGCAGCAATTCGTCGCACCGATGAAGCGACGGACGTCGTTTCTTGGAAAAGCACGTGTAGCGAACTCCTCCCCCTTTTCGTCCGCAAAACCGGTAAAAATGGCGGCCGAGGAGGCTTCGCGCATGCTCAGTAGTCTTACTGGAATAGGTCCACTGTCCGGGGAAAGACCTGTTTTTGATGATTCTTGATTGGTGGGTGAATACAGAAGATAAGGGAATTAAATGTTACATGGTAAACTCAATTAACGATGCAATACAAGAACTTCAGTGAATCCACGTGACAGCACAGCCCACGGATGGGTTAGATTCAATGTGGACACGGCACAAGAAGGTGAAAAATAGCGATCGTACCGACGATATATGATCCTGAATACATTTTTTTAATGCTCTCGATTATGTCAGTTTCAGTGTTTATTAAGGGTTCGTAGCGGAGACGCGTATTCACTTGCCAGACTAATTAATGCATGTGCACATTAATAGCGTAGTTCCTTTTGGGGCACTAGGCAATGCTCTCAAATACCCAAGCTTTTTTAGTGCTTTATAGTGTAAAGCAAATTACATGCTCTGTCTATTACGTGTTATTGTTAAATATAACGACGAGGTACTTATACTCGAAAGTCCTGAGCAATGGTAGATCGTAGAAAGCATAATAAAACAGCGAAGAGGGCGTGCTGGTAGAAAAATACATCACTACAGTTTGAGTTAACTTTTTCTTTTGCCAGGTATTACACCAGCGTGAGAACTAGTAAATGTTGCTTTTAGTTGGAGGTGATCTTCGGGTATATTAAAGCACAGTCGTCTGCATCGTCTGCATATAGGCGTATTTGTGACGTGACACGGCCAGGTAAGCCATTAATGTTCAAGGAATCATAAAGGCCAAGCTCCGAACCTTGAGGAACGCCAGGTAATAAATCGACAGAACGGCTGTATTGGGTGATTTACAATAAACGGTAACCAAGAGAAGATTTAAAAAAAAAATGGTGTGTGAAGAGGAAGAAGTGCACAAGGAACATGCCAGTCAGTGGCATCGTGATCGCTGCGTGTGCTGGATCTGACTGTGTTCGCTGCCGCTGTGTTCGCCGCTGATCTGCTCAGTCCTGCTGATCAAGTCCTGTTGGTCTACTGAATAAACCCCCCATTCTTACATTTCGTAGCTGCCGGTCAATATCTATCCTCTCGCCCTGGAACTCCGCAGCCGTACATTACCACCTCCTGCGATGCCTGAGGACGTCAACCACCAAGCCGTACAAGTTGGCTCGGCCATCATCTGTCCTGGCTCCCTCCGCCAGCGAGACCCCGCCATCTTCAGCGGCACTGACGACCACGATGTCGAGGACTGGCTCATATCCTATGAACGAGTGAGCGTTCACAACAAATGGGACGCGGAAACAAAGTTAAGCAACGTCATTTTCTATCTCACCGGCATAGCAAACCTATGGTTTCGAAACCATGAAGTGGACATTCCATCATGGTCCGCGTTTAAAGCTAGTTTCTCTGAAGTTTTCGGCCTACCAGCTGTGAGGAAACTCCGCGCTGAACAGCGCTTGCGTACGCGGTCTCAGCAAGTTGGCGAAAATTTCACGAGCTATATCGAGGACGTCGTTGACTTGTGCAAGCGCGTTAACCCACACATGTCAGAGGCCGAGAAGATCAAGCACATTCTGCAAGCCATCGATGACGATGCCTTTCAGATGCTGTCGGCTCGAGATATCCGCACCGTCGCGGAAGTGGTTACACTGTGTCAAAGTTATGATGAACTGCGGAAACAAAGGGCCATAACTCGCGCGAACACCATGCACTCGGAGTCCCTTGCTGGCCTGACAGATGCAGGCGAACATTCTACTCTCCTGCCACAAATTAAGAGCTTCATTCGGGAAGAAGTTGCTCGATAGCTCTCCCTTATATCCTGCCATCAAGAACCTTCCTCGCTCCTAGCTCCCAGTTTGCGCCACATTATTCAAGAACAGGTAGCTGAATCTCTTCCTCCAGCCCCTCAACCCATGCCTGTTTACAGCGCCGTTAACATATGCGGCTGTTGCGGCCCGACCGCCACCTACATATGCTCCACCGCCACCTGCCTACGTTCAGCCGCCTCCTGCGCCTGCGCGAGAACCTGCGCAGTTTATGTGACCGGCTCCAAGACCACGTAATCCCTGGCGCACGACGGATAACCGGCCAATTTGTTACACTTGCGGGCTTGCTGGACACATTTCTCGTTATTGCCGCAACCGTCTCCCGGTGTCGGCACCACCTACTCATGGTTCTGCATACTGGTCTCCGACGCCTCAGTATTCCTCGCCTACTGAGCCTCCAGCCCGCCCTCATTTCTCCACAGACCGCTCAGTCATGTCCGACCGCCGTTCACCGTCGCCGCGACGCCGCTCTATCTCTCCGATGCGACGTCGACAGAACGCTTCACATGAGGAAAACTAGAGGCCGCAGTTCCTGAGGCGAGAACTGCGACCCAGTCGAACTTCCCAAGTCCTCATCTGTCGCCGACAAACCTAATTGAAGTTTTCGTCGAGGGTGTTGCTGTCATGGCTCTAATTGACACTGGTGCTGCGATTTCGGTAATGGACGCAAAACTATGTCGCACTTTAAAGAAAGTGAAGACGCCAATTGCGGGACTTTCGTTGCGAACGGCCAGCGCTCAGCATATCAAGCCTTTAGCAGCGTGCACCGTTCGAGTAGTTATCCAGAATGCCCTTTATACGAATGAGTTCGTCGTGCTGCCAAGTTGCTCGCACGCTGTAATTTTAGGCTGGGATTTCCTGTCGCGCCATGCTGCTATTATTGATTGTGCTCGAGCTGAAGTGGGGTTCTCGACTATGCCCCATGCCTTACCATGACGCTGATCAATCAAATTCCAGTGCTAAAGTCCTCGTCGCCGAAGATATCGACCTTCCTCCCTCCTCTTCAGTGCTTGTTCGTGTCGCTTGTGCATCTATTAGCGATGACACCGTTCTCTTCACACCAGCCCATACTTTCCTGCGCCGCAAGTGTCTTCCATTGCCCTACGCAGTGCTCGCTATTTCCGCTGGCCTTTCCATGTTATGGGTCTCTAACCCATTTAACTCCCCTACTGCTTTGCGCCATGGCGAATTCCTCGGAGGTATCCAGCCAATCGCATCCCTTCTGATCTCTGAGGAACCTGACGACGCGCCACACTGTGCCGTGACTGCGCTCAGCACCCCTTCACCTGCGCCCGCTCCCCCCTCTACAGACTTGTTCCTCCGTTCCATCGATGCCGATCTTCCCCCAGAGCAGCGCACTCAACTTTTGAACCTACTACATCACTTTCGCTCCTCCTTCGACTCTCATCAAAGTTCTTTAGGTCAAACTTCTACAGTCCCTCATCGCATCGACACCGGCACCCACGCACCACTACGACAGCGCCCCTATCGTGTGTCTGCAACCGAACGCCAGGCTATTGAAGAGCAAGTCAACCTAATGATCCAGAATGGCGTGATTCAGCCCTCAAGCAGCCCTTGGGTCTCACCTGTTGTCCTTGTAAAAAAGAAAGATGGTTCTATCCGCTTCTGTGTCGATTATCGCCGCCTTAATAAGATTACGCGAAAGGACGTCTATCCTCTCCCACGCATCGACGACGCTCTCGATTGTTTGCAAGGCGCCGAACTCTTTTCTTCCCTAGATTTACGTTCCGGGTACTGGCAAGTCCCCTTGGAAGCGGCTGAACGCCCCAAAACCGCCTTTGTAACTCCCGACGGCTTGTACGAATTCACAGTTACGCCGTTTGGCCTTTGTAATGCTCCGGCAACATTTGAGCGGATGATGGACACCATTTTGCGTGGCCTAAAGTGGAAGACATGCCTCTGCTACCTCGATGACATTGTCGTCTTTTCTCGTGACTTTGACACACACCTCTACCGTCTGAAGCACGTTTTGACCTGCCTATCTGATGCCGGACTGCAGCTGAATTTGAAAAAAATGTCGTTTTGCCGCCCGCCAGCTCACCATTCTCGGCCACGTTGTTTCCAAAGAAGGTGTATCTCCAGACCCTGCCAAACTTCGTGCCGTAACAGCCTTTCCCAAACCGACTTCCATCAAAGATCTACGTAGCTTCCTCGGGCTGTGCTCTTACTTTCGCCGCTTTATTAGGAATTTTGCTTCCATTGCTGCTCCCTTGACAGAACTTCTGTCCGGCAGTTCCGACCTTTCGTCGTGGTCACCAGCGTGCGACGATGCCTTCAATGCTTTACGACACATCCTCACGGCACCGCCTGTCCTACGTCACATCGACCCCACAGCGCCTACTGAGGTCCACACAGACGCCAGTGGTATTGGTCTCGGCGCTGTGCTCGCTCAGCGCAAAGCAGGTCATACTGAATACGTGGTCGCCTATGCTAGCCGTACACTCACGAAGGCTGAATCCAATTACTCTGTCACTGAAAAAGAATGCTTAGCGATTCTTTGGGCTCTTACTAAATTCCGCCCTTACCTCTATGGTCGCCCTTTTGACGTAGTGACGGACCACCATGCGCTTTGCTGGCTTTTCTCACTGAAAGACCCGTCCGGCAGACTGGCAAGATGGGCTCTTCGCCTTCAGGAATATGATGTCCGCGTTGTTTACCGCTCTGGCCGCAAACATCACGACGCCGATGCCCTTTCCCGCTGCCCCCTTACAGCTGAGGTCGCGAGCCTTTCCCCTTCCGACGATTCCCCGCCATCGCTTCACATCGATGACATGCCGTCAGCGCAGCGGCAAGATCCTTGGATAAACTCTATCCTCGATTTTATCTCCAATCCTACAGCTGCTTCTCCATCGCGTGCTCTCCCCCGCCATGCTTCCCACTTCGCCATTCGTGATAACCTCCTCTACCGCCGCAACTACTGCGCGGATGGCCGCAAGTGGTTGCTAGTTATCCCCCGGCAGCTACGTTCGCAAATGTGTGACTATTTCCACGCTGACCCACAATCCGGTCACGCGGGCGTCTTCAAGACATACACTCGTCTCCGGTTGCGTTACTACTGGCGGGGTATGTACACCTTTGTACTCAAGTACGTTCGCTCATGCCTCACCTGTCAACGTCGCAAGCCATCTCCTCAACGTTCTGCTGGAGAGTTGCTGCCGTTACCCAGCCCACCACGTCCTTTCGACCGCGTCGGCATTGATTTGTACGGGCCGCTTCCCTACACTGCGGCCGGCAACCACTGGGCTATCGTAGCCGTTGATCATCTGACGAGGTATGCAGAAACCGCCGCACTTCCATCTACCACAGCGTCAGAAGTAGCTTCCTTCATTTTGCAGCGATTTGTTCTTCGCCATGGCGCACCTCGAGAGCTGCTCAGCGACCGAGGACGCGTTTTCTTGAGTGACGCTGTGAAAGCCTCGCTCACCAAGTGCAACATTATTCATAGAACCACCTCCGCCTATCATCCCCAGACTAATGGCCTCACTGAGCGTTTCAATCGTACCCTTGGCGACATGCTCTCTATGTACGTCTCCTCCAGCCACTCAAACTGGGACCTCGTCCTTCCGTATGTCACGTACGCATACAATACCGCAACGCAGTCTACTACTGGCTTCTCTCCTTTTTTTCTCCTCTACGGCCGTCACCCCTCTGCTACAATCGACACCATACTCCCCTATCAGCCAGACATATCAGAGTATACACCTGCGTCTCAAGCAGCCAGCATGCGGAAGACTGTCAACAAATCGCCCGCGCATTCACGGCTAACACCCAGTACCGCCATAAATCCAACCATGACAGCCAACACTCGACACCGCACTTCTCGTCTGGCGCTCTTGTGTGGCTATGGATACCTTCCAGCGCCCCTGGACTATCTTCAAAATTTCAGGCTAAATACCATGGCCCATACCGTGTTCTGGAGCGCACCTTTCCGGTTAATTACGTGGTGGAACCTGTTACGCCGTCCCACGATCTACGCCGGCGCGGACGCGAGATTGTTCACGTCCAGCGCCTCAAACCCTATTACGACCCTGCCGTCTTGCTCACGCCGTAAGTCGCCAGGATGTCTCCTCTTCGTCCCGCGGGTAATTGTGAAGAGGAAGAAGTGCACAAGGAACATGCCAGTCAGTGGCATCGTGATCGCTGCGCGTGCTGGATCTGACTGTGTTCGCTGCCGCTGTGTTCGCTGCCGCTGTGTTCGCCGCTGATCTGCTCAGTCCTGCTGATCAAGTCCTGTTGGTCTACTGAATAAACCCCCCATTCTTGCAGGTATTTTAAAACAGCGCATGTAGCCCGAATGTCTTAATTGCTGCAAGCTCTCTTACAGATGAAACCATGTTTGCCTGCATACATTCCCCTTGTGTGGTAACCACTCAGCACTCTCCAACATCTCGCGAGGCTGCAATGGTAAATTATCACGCCTAAAAACTCCTCACTCATCATTCGAGCAGTGCGAGGCCAGCCCAGTCTTGCAATGATCCGAAAGATCAACACAGGCTCATAAATTTGTCACGGCGGCAGTGGCAGCCTCCAGAATTCATAAATGAGGATACCGGACACTGACTCTTCAAGTCCTGTATTTCGCTCAATGAAAATTGTCAATCAATTAATGCTGGAGCAGATGCGTACGCTCGCCTGTTCGGGGAGCCTTTCACGTTACCGTGAGAAAGCTTCCATGTGGCGAAACATATACAAATTATTATTGTTATTATTATTTTCACCTCAAATGCCCATGTGAAGGGGTTTCACATGAGGGATGGGCCTTAGGCGACGCAGATGAGTTTTTCAATGAAGTGCTTGAAGTGGACGTGGTTGCAGTGGCTAACAGCAGCAGCAGGAAGGTCATTCCAGTCCTTTGATGTCCGTATAGGTTTTAGTGACCGTTCAAACAGAGAAGGAATAAAAATTTCCCAACTTCTCTTTATTGCATGAAAATGGCACCGATAAACTGTGTCCAGGTTATTTCATAGATGCCGGCGCTAAGCTCTTAAGACGAAGAAACAAAAAAGAACACTCCAATGTGTAATCTGTTATTGTATACCGTCATGTGAAAAATTTGCAGCGATTTGAAGTTGGCCCGATTGAAATTCCGGCTGGGGAATCCGCCCATGGAAGTTGCCGGTGGCGTGGACTGCGCTAGGCCGCAAAGCCGCACCACGAAGTGATGTAACGATGGGCTGGAGCTAGGGGCACTCGGTAACTCGCATGGGTATAAAGAAGCAAAAGTAGGGGCAACTGGCGCCGTCAGTGCCTAGAGTTGACTGGCGCCTTGTTTCCCTTTTTAGCGCCGCGCTCTACCTAAGCGAGTCACGCGGTGTCCCTAGGTGTGGTGTGTGTTTCAGCAGCACACGTCGCTTTTACTAAACCATCGCGTGCCGCATTTAAGTCGAAATAAACGCATGCGTATGCTTTTTCCCGCACTCTTACAGTTTCCTGCACAAATACAAGGTTTCTCTACGTAGGAACAATGGGCGTCTAAATTGCCAAGCTTGTTGTTCCCCACGGGGAATCCTCGGAAGATTCCCTGAGCACGCCATTTTGTATAATTTGCAACCTCTTTGGCGGTTGTGTTTTTCGCCCGGCTCTTTGCAAATGGGCGTCTCTCATAGCCAGAGTCGGTTTGGGACGTTAACTACCATAAATCATCTTTGCAAATGGTATGCCACGCCTGTATGCTGTGTCGCCCGTCAGCTTTGCGTGATCTGGTGATTATCATGACGAGAAGCCAGCGTTCCCTTCGACACAAGCACACAGGAAGCATCGCCTTCATCTCAAAAGCGGCCCGTCACCACGTGCAGTGTGAAGACGCAGTGCAGTATGGCGGTGGCAGTGTTGTTGTATGTGATAGTGACCCCAAGAACCTTGTTGACGACAGCAGGAGACAGGGCACACGTGCACATGACTGCAAGCTTCGGGACTTCGTGCCGCACAGCCCTCGCGTTTGTGGAAATAACAGCCCGTCTCGTGCGGTAAGTTTTGTTTACCGTCATTCACTTCAGAGATGAAATGTGTCTGAAAAGAACAACGTCAAGAATTTTTTTTTTCTCGTTCCGTTTCTGTCAGGAAGATTATTGTCCGCGTATTTTGCTCGCAAAGAGGCTGCCGTACGGTGCCTAAATATATATATATATATATATATATATATATATAGAGAGAGAGAGAGAAACTAATGAGCTTCGGTGATTATTATTTCTATACAAACCACGTTAATAATGCACAATAAGATTGCAATGCATACGCAGCGCTTCTGCATGTGCTATTGTAAGCGCAACCTGATTGAATTACTATTTAATAATGCCTGAACGTAGGGATATACTGTCAGTGAAAAATACATATATTCTTTTCGCACGGCCTTTCCGGGTAATGGTACTGTCCTGTAAATACGTACAGTGTACGTACTGCCTCAAACGTTCGCAGATGAGTGAAATAGGTGCTAGTGAAACTTTTTGTTAACCTCTTATGCAGAACCGGTCACGGAGTGTTGTCACGATAGTGCGAGGAAAAAGCATGGCTTGGAATTTTTTTCTTCTTACATGGAGTAAACAGTGCGCAAACGGAGGCGAAGCAAACGCTCGTGGTGCACGTAATTAGCGACGGGGCTAAAGGGATATTGGGTGATATTAAACGCACAAAAGATGACTGAGTAAAATACGTTTGGAAGGGTCAGCAGTAGAATGAACAGCAAAAGCGTCATGTTTGGCTGATGCTGAAGTTTCCCGAGCCCTAGCTGTGACTCGTGTGTGGCTAAGTGCGTGTGGCGTATCTCGGTGTGCAACGGCGGAGAACTTGATCCGGTTTCGTTGTAGCGAAATATTATCGAGTGTGTAGCCCCAGTGGACAATGGAGTACATGCCATAGGCCACTGCCTACTTTTTGAGGTCCGGCACGGCCAGCGGTCCGACTGTATACAGTACGACCCAGGTTCGGCTCCAGAGGCCTGATTTCGGCGGAGAGCTCGTACCAAATTGTGAGCTTATAGGGTGGACAGATAGACCGCAGGAGACTGTGGTTTTCGTGCAGGGAGGCGAACACTACGGCCCAACACTACGCCCGAACTTCACTAATAGATGGAAGAGAGCAAAATCAACGACATGGAGGGATTGCATCAGAACGACTATGCACGTCAACTATAGTACGTACCATGAATTCCACTTCCCAGACGAAGACAAGTCCACTTGTCGAAACGTTGGCTCATCTGCGACCTGAGGCGTACCCTATTTACCCTTGTTCGGTTCTTCTTTTTTATACCGTGCAAACCATCTTCTTCCTTTCGTTCTACCTGACTTCTAAAAAAAGTGATGCTTCAACTTTAGGGGCCTATAAATAAAAACAGACTTAAAGCCCAAAAATTAATAGCAAATTAACATGTCACGAATGCAGTGAAAAAAATATCATTCATATCATTGTAATGCTACATGAACACCGCTCAAATATTTCACGAAGCGATTTTTATTGATTTGGCGGGTTTTAAAGTCTGACAACCTACTAAAATATTGTGGAGCGCCAGACCCTCATTTTTCGCCCAAAACTTCAAAATGCATGGTTCCAATGGGATCACCACCTATCCCCAACGATCTCTCCAAGAATGACCGATAAATGCGGGCTTGATTCGCTGCACGTGCTGATTTATAGGTCGCTCCAGGGACGGTCACATTTAAATTTACCACGTATTTCATGCTTTTTGTGGGAGAAAAAACAATGCAATTCAGCATGCTTTTCGTATGTAAAATTTTGTCTTGAACGGAGGGAGGGGACAATCGCGGCCGGGCCCCTTTATTCCATTCCTTGGGAGGTGCGCGATCCTTTGCAACGTTACCGAACACCACGTACGTCATGTTTGCAAGGAGTCATTTTGAAATTTATGTATGCAGAAAATACAGACGGCGGTTTAACTCTGTTTATCATAGAATATCGTGCAGCAGCAGGCCGTTCTGACAAGATTGTTTGCTTTGCCTCAAATGTTAAACGTTATTTTCCAGTTTTAATCTGGCGACCATGCTTCCAGACCGGTCTGTAAGAATCGCACTTTGTACTGTAGTTTTTCAAGCACCGTTACTGCGCATGCGCGAAGCTTCCTCGGCCACCATTTTCTCCGGGATGCCATGTGAAAATGAGGGGAGCAGTTCGCGGCACATGCTGTTCCACGAAACGACGTTCATAGCTTCGTTGACGAGACTAGCTGCTGCACAATAATTTCGTGCAGTGCTAGCATCTTCTAGGCCTTCGGACTGCACTCAATGCATTTTCCCCACCTGCTCTAGCTCGCCTCAAGCGAGAAGACAGGGCCAGGTTCGCCACCGTCCTGTTGTCATGAGTTAACAGTGTGTGTGTGTGTGTGTGTGTGTGTGTGTGTGTGTGTGTGTGTGTGTGTGTGTGTGTGTGTGTGTGTGTGTGTGTGTGTGTGTGTGTGTGTGTGTGTGTGTGTGTGTGTGTGTGTGTGTGTGTGTGTGTGTGTGTGTGTGTGTGTGTGTGTGTGTGTGTGTGTGTGTGTGGCAAAGGGGGGGGGGGCGGAGTGTTTAACAGTGTGTCCACAGATGACTCACGCGTCTGTCCAGGCTGGGCGAGACCAGCCCTGCACGCAACTAGTGCTCCGAAAATATGCCCATTCCACTATGGTTGGTAACCCGTCCCGGCAAACGTACTTCGCCTGGCTCACTTTAGCCTGGCAGCCGCAAGAGAGGTGCGCGACTAGAAAAGGGTAAATTTCGTGGTCAGTGAAAAAGTTTGACGTGGCCCTCCACAAGAACATAATTTTGAAATACAGATAGGTCTCTGCAGCTGTTCTATTGCCCTTCTTATTGGCTTCCTGCTGACTTTTTTAGAGCGCAGCTCTTTGGCGTCCGTTCCTGGGTTTCGCGGCGGCGTCGGCCTCGTAACCAGTTCCGCCCCCATTTCAGCCCCCAGTTTGAGCCGGCGCTTCGGCAACCGGACCCTCGCAGAAAGAGGGGGGGGGGGCACACTCAGCGGCGATCGAGGGGGGCAGAAGCGCGCGCAGCAACCGAAGAGCACGAGGAAAGGGAGGGGGCGCCGGAGGCAGCGCTAGCAGCGACCGCGCTAGCAACACCGTCGCCGTCATGCAGAAAGAGGAGGAGGGGCTCCGCCTCTCTTCATGTGGTGCGGCGAGGGTGCTCTGCTGTTGCCGAAACGCCGCGGCTCGTTATCAGCGGATCACGGTGTGTGCATCCAACTCTCACTCGCTTCATTCGCTAGCGACGTCAGCGGCATCAGTCAGTCGCTGCTATCTGTTCGTCGCGCAACGTTCCCATGGGCCACCGCGTTGCTTCCCGCAACCTTACGTTAACTCAATTGCACTTCTCCGACCACAAAGCTTCTTTCATGACAGCCAAAAACTGTTAGTGGAGCGTTTCTTGACGGAATACGGGCGAAAAAAAAAAGCTGTCTATAATTGTACATTCGTGTCTTGCTCGAAATCTTTGCCTCAATTTATCACAAAGATGAAACAGGTTATGAGCTGCGCTCAAATTTCGCATTAGGATGTAACGTAATCGTGGGCAATTTTTATGTGCATATCGCTTCATGCATCCACATGTTTCTTTATCTTAGCCGAGACGACTTCCGTTGTTTCCTACAGCCGCTGCCTTGCCCGCTGTTAGTCATCCAACCGGATCGGCCCCGGTTACCCTCCGTTGTAAGCCGAGAAGCAGAGCAGTGACAGAAATCAGTCAAGAGAGCCAAGCAGTGAATGCAAATAAGCGGGGCGAGCTACATCCCCTAGTGTCTGAACGCCGTAGCTTTGGAGCAGAAGCCTTCTAGCTTCGCTGCTGAACCGGTTTCGCACATGTCGAGCATTCCTCTAGGGTGGCTAGAATTCCTCCACCGCCTTTTCTCCCTCAGTACGCGTCGCAGCCTTTTCTCTCCTTTCTGCACTCGTTCAAGCTCTCTGTACTCTGTGTGACGGATCTGTGTTCCTTCTCCTGTTACCCATCCCTCGGAAAGGTCAGAGGTGAAAATCAGCTTCAGACATCAGGTTTTTGCGAAAGCACTAAAAACGCAGGCATGATATCATCAATGCGGTTATTTGCCCGTGTAGTCGCGCTCAAGTCTCGTATAGGGAACCAAAGCTGGAGTTTGCTTCGCGACGCCAGCGCTCGGTTTCCAGCGGAGCGGAGAGGAACTACAAAACCTACGCCACGGCCGGTCTCGAGGGAGAGAGCGCGCTCTCCCTCGAGACCGGCCGTGCCTACGCGCATCCGCGCCCGCGTTGCGCGCGGCTGTCTGCGGAGTCTGCGCAGCCCGCTCGCTCGGGAGCGCGTGCTACAGGCAGCCACACGTGCACGTGGAGCGGGAGAAGGAGAGTTAGGACGAGGGGGGATGGTCGTGCGTCTGTGCGCGCAAAGCTGGCGCTCTTTCCAGTGGTGTTTCTTATTTTTGATTTTTTCTGTGCCCCGGCTGACATAGAGGCTGACTGGAGGCACGCTTTTTATTTCGGTGCTTTCGAAAATGAGAAATTATGATTAATTGATCGCTGCGGACATTGTTTTCAAAGGGCGCTTGTTGGCAGGCTCAGACAAAAAAAAAAAAAAAAAAAAAAAAACGAACGCGAATTTGGTAGTCGAAAGCAGAGGCAAGCGACAGGTATTTCGAAGGACTTGAGGCGGCACCTCTTGACGTCTCTGTCCATGTTGTTCACAGAATGAAGGGTCCAGCCTTCTCGTTAAGAATTGATACGCGACGAGTGCTCCGGGCGCTGGTTGGGGAGCTTCCTTTCCATTTGTGAGTGCTCACTTGAAAGGGGCCTATTCAACTCTTTGAGGACAGACGTTTTAGCGCCGTGGTGCCTGCTTTCGGCGCGTTTAGGACCCGTTCCCTACAAAGGCACAAAGCATGCCACCTTACCCTTTGGTTCCTGCTGACAGCGGTCAGGGGGAGTTCGCTGCTGTGGCGCTGCCATCCGAAATCAATGACTTATCTACTTTTAACGATGAGAGGTTTCTTAACGACGTGGATCACTGACGAGAAGCCGAGGCGTGCCATGTTTTCGGCAGTTTCCTCTCTCCGCGAGACGAAGGGCGAGGAAATGCCTGACGACTATTCATGCAGGCGGGGACATCTCTCCAAGTAAACTTTTGTGTTCTTAATTTCACAGCTACGCTGTGCAATCCCTAGTTCAGTTATCCCCTTTAGCGAATGCGCAGTTTTGAGCTCCCGAAGCAGGATCGTGTATGAGGATAGAACGATTAACGTATGCGTTTTCCCTTTATAAGCGCCGAGTGATAGCATTAATGACATATATGTGTTTCTTGAGGCCGACTTGGTTCCGTGATGGCTGCTGCGGCACCGCCAGTTACAAACAGAGGTGCGAGATACCTAAAAAAAAAAAAAAAACGACAACCATCGTTTCAACACGAAAG
Source organism: Amblyomma maculatum (assembly GCF_055883805.1). Classification (NCBI taxonomy): domain Eukaryota; kingdom Metazoa; phylum Arthropoda; class Arachnida; order Ixodida; family Ixodidae; genus Amblyomma; species Amblyomma maculatum. The sequence continues at coordinate 3,190,716 of NW_028146749.1, read as the reverse complement.
AGAGAAGAGAGAAAAACACTTTCACGAGTTTTGCGAAAAAGCGCGCCGTCACTTTTTCATTCCAGTTTTTTTTTTTTTTCTTACCCCCTTTGTTGGAGCGCGACGGCGGCCAGAATGCGGCCGGAAGAGGAGAGAAAAAACCGAGCGCGCGCGCAAACAGGTGCTGGAAAGCAGCGCGGAGCAGACGACAGCATACTTTTCTATGCGGCGGAGAGCAGACGACGCGGCCGCACTGCGCGGAGGTTTTGACGGGGTCTCCATGGAGGGCGTTGACGCACAGAGCGGCGCAGCGCCCCCTGGCCCAGGTTTTCTCTCCTATAGAAGATTTTTATTCAAGCAAAGTCAAGAGCGATTCGTCAAACTTGAAGCTTTTTTTTCCCGAGAAGCTAAGGTCAGGTGAAAGAAAAACAAACAAACAAAAAAAAAGCTTTATTCATGTGTGTGTGGGGGGAAGTAGGAAAAAAATTCTGCGCGGTGAAAGTAAACAGCTCCAGGCGAAAAAAGGTCGGTTCGGTTTGTGGAAAATTTACACTTCCAGCTGCAGGCTCCATGCTGGAATGACTGCAGCTGCAATCGCATTCCCTTCCAGCTGGGAACAGGAAACCTGCTTTTCCAGCTACGCCTGAGGAAAGCCTGTGCTGAGTGTCGATGCTCTCATTTTTCAAGCTGAGTGGCAAAAGTTTGCACTTTCCGCCAGCTAGTAAATTAAATTGTAAGACCGACAAGAAATAGCGCATTTCTTTTTTCTCGTCTGCAAATGTAAAGCTTGCATTTACGTGTCCAGCACCTTTGGTCAATTAATTGATGCTGCGCAGGAGGGTGGACACTGCCTGCATCGAACCCTGCATGAGCATGCATGCTCATGCGTTTGTGCTATATACATATACATAAGTGCACTTTATAGCACAACTCGAACATACAATTAAGGCAGGCCCACACGATCTCAGGGGCCGGATTTTTTGAAACTGCCAATATATCTTTGCGTACTTGTTTTATAAAAGAGCGTATTAGATCGCTTATATTTAAGTGATGTTCCAAAGCCACTCAAGCTGTAAGAACGGAAGAGGTAATGGAGCCCTGCCCGTCGGGGTGGCGCAGTGGTTACTACGCTCGACTACTGTTCCCGAGGACGCGGGATCGAATTCCGGCCTCGGCGGCCGTTTTTCGATGGAGGCGAAAAGCAAGGCGCCCGTGTGCTGTGCGATGTCAGCGCACGTTAAAGAACCCCAGGTGGTCGAAATTTCCGTTCCTCCACTAAGGCTTCTATCATAACCTGAGTCGCTTTGGAACGGTAAGCCTCGTAAACCAAAAACCAAAAGGTAATGGACAAAGTGCGGGCACATAATATATATCAGTTGTATCAGTCACAATACAAAAGCGGATGAAACATTCGAAGCATGCCAGCTTTTCATCACGACCCATTTTTCCAGCTCCAAAAAACTGCATGGCACAAATACGCACACCATATCAAATTTTACTCTCAACTGACTGAGGTGACCGCATATCGATCGATATGATAGAACCCCGTGCTGTCATATTTTTCGTACTAAAGGAAGCGTACCAGCCTGTAATATGTACCGAATGCAGAGAACGTAAAAGAAAAAAAGACAAAAAAAAAAAACTTCCATTAGTAATTGTGCACCGCGGGGTTTTTTTTTTTCTTTCTTTCTTTTTCCCTACAAGCTACTGTTCAGTATGGGCAGAACATCCTAAACGCACTGCCATGCCTGAGCGCAGGCACCGCGTCGATCGCGTTCAGCGGGCGGGAGATCTCCGTTATTTTCGTGGCGGGTGCCTAAACCTAGGAAAAAGCTATCGTGTGTCTGTGGAATGTGTATACACAACCTGCGTCGTTTAATTAAGCTGCAGAGGTCAAGGAAAAAAAATGCCGAGAACGAAACCACAGAGGTCGTGCTCCGTTTGGCACGGTATAGTTTCGTTTCTCTTTGCGATTTTGATTGTTCGCACTCGCGTTAATTGCAGTGGTTATCGATCTGCCCCGTGAGAAGGAGCAAAATTCACGTCGTTCTGAGCGTGCGAGACTTCAGTGCGAAACAGACAGAGCATTTCACACCATCCAAGCGCCGATGGAGAGTATATCGATCGAAATGACGGCATGCTGTCAAACGGCCGCATTAGCGAAGTGCGACCAGGAACACTGCCACAATTAATTGCGAGGTAGCAGTTTAAACCACCTGGTTCCTGAACCAGCTGGCACTGCACAGTACACGGGGCTCTGCGCTTCGTTTCCGCAGAAACGCGGCCTGCGACTTTAGGATGATCAGTTGAGCACCCTAATCACTGAGCCACCATGTCAGAGGGAAATGTAACATTCGGAAATGTAGCTATGCCGGGGGCGGATCTATGGGCCACTCTTTGTAAGAGTGATCGCGGGGACGGTATATCTCGTATAAATTTCTTGGGATTTTTTCTTAGTAAAAAAAAATATGGTGTTCAGCCTGGTTTTTCAGTTTAAAATTTTCACTAAGAAACAAATGGGAAATATCTTCACTTTCATAGCCCATCCTTCTTATACATTTCCTGTCCATAATTAACATGCTGTACATGTACTGTATACCCATTCTAAAAGCCTGCGAGAATATACAGCAGAAGCTCTTTCTTCCTCTCTTTCGTTCCCTTTCTTTTGCTACTAGTAGTGCTTAGTGAAAATGCAACCGCCTGCATCCCAAGCACATCACTGTACCTTTCATCCTTATCTGCCCTCTGCGTCCCTATATCCACCTTATCCCTGACTAGGAGTTTTTCTAGGAACTTAAATTAGGATTGCTTGTCTAACATTTTGTGTTGTGGTGGTGGGCAGGCATTTAAGAGAAGCATTAGTAGAGGTAGGGTGACCATGCACCACCTGTTAGCTAAATGCGGGACATGCTGACATGGGGGGGGGGGGGAATGATGATGATGACATATGTAGCAGGATCGGAAATGTGTTCCACATCAGGAACTTGGCATCCTGGAGAGCATTCACGCTCTCGCAGGTCTCTAAAATTGCCCACTTCAACTACCCATCCAATATACCAACAAGCTACATCCCCTTGGTAAAGGCTCCCTTCCCTTCCCACCCATGCGCAATGCCACTTTCTTCCAGTTATTTGTCCTGTGCATTGCATACATGCCTAGACCATTTTCTCCTCCTGTCTAATGAGGCAGTAAAATTTACAGAAGACATATATTCCACCACCGCTGCAATGTATAGTGCTGTACACATTTGTTTTAAGGTATGAAAATACCATTTTGGTTTCACCACTGTGCATTTACTTTGACTACTGAGCTGCCTTTCTTGACAAATTGCTTCACTGAGCAACAAGACCAAAAGATAAATTTCTTAGAACCATAAAGCTTGCGCCACTTCTGCATCAAGCTGCAACAACACCTTGAAAGTCATTGTGGAGACAAAGTGAATAAAAGGAAGCACGCATCTATATACAGTGTTCTGCAAAATTCTCGGAACCGGCTTAGAGAATTTTCCCACCTCGACCAGTGGGAAATTTTTCCTAGATGGTTCCGATAAAGTTGCAGAACACTATAGTGCTCTAGAGCCATAGCAAAGACACAAAAGTGAATGATAAGTTTATTGGTTAAACTATTGTAACAGCTCGTTTACAAAATGGTACCACAGGTGGCAGGGTAAACAATCAGCATGACATTCTCAGCATCCATGAAAATGTTAAAAGGATAAGATATAGTAAATTGGATCATGCTGATGTGGCGTACATACCCGAGCCTGCTGTTGCAACATTTATTAACCCTGCTGATCCAAGGATACAATTGAATGCTTTGCTTAAATTGCTCACTCAGTACAACAGCACGCACTCTGTACAGGTCAGTGCAGATTGATTCATTCACTAAAACTACACCCAACATCAAAGTTACGGTGTTTCATGTTGTAATATGCACTGCATACAGCACAAACAACCCTGAAATAACAAATAAACCACATGTAGTTTGGATTGCAGCAGTAACATGATAAGACTGTCTCGGCTTAGTCTCATCACGTTATTGTGTGTTTGTGGTTTTGGCATAACTGCCACCATTAGCCACTAGGAGCAGACAACTCCCTGTGACGGTGGATTTTCACGGTGTAGGAGACCTGAGGCCAATGAGTGCCAAGCACAAGATAAGTGCATAACTCGAGTCAGTAAAATGTGCTGGGTGTGAAGCTTTTAGAAGGTGATTAATATCAATAGCTCTAAAAGATTAATTTGCAGTGTATAACAGAGAGAGAGAGAGAGAAAACTTTATTTCGAAAAGAAAAAGAAAAGAGAAAGGAAAAGAGAAAAAAAAGGGGGGGGGGGGGGGCAGTGAGTGGAGTCTTCATTTCAAGACCCCAGTGGCCTCGGCTGCCGCTCTTGCCTGAGTTACCAGCCTACGCTGGGTCTATAACAAGATCTGCAAAAATTACTAAGCTGACATGAGGTTAAGATGCCTCAGTGGCAGCCCTTGCCTGGGCAAATATGGCGAGGCCTGTGATGCGTGGGCTTGAAAAAAACAAAAAACAAATCATCTTTTCAGGATTGAGAAAGAGGCTCAGGTTTAGGCTGGTAAAATTTTCATGTAAAAAACCTACATCCTGAAAACAACTTTCTCTTTTTAAAGAAAACATTTGATGGGCACCACTGAGAAAGAAGGATCTGTGTATGGGTATCTGATTTATGTACCACTCTGGAAAGAGAAACCTTCTTTCTTATTCTAGCCTTCTACAGATGAATAAAACATGGATGACAGCCAGTCATGGTGTTTACAGCAATGTGGTGGCAGCGCATTAGTACTTAGAAGATATAAATGTGTTGTGTGTGTGCATGTAATATCATCAGCCTGTACAAAGCTACTCCTTTAAACTGGTCTTAGTTTTTGGTAATTTAGCTTGCAATTTTTGGTTTTATTGCATGTAGCTTGTTTTTGGCTGGTACGTACCATTTCTTGTTTCTGAATTCTGCGAATTGTGTCCCCAACGGGCGGTTTGAGGTCTTAGTGTGGTACTTTTTCTCAATGTTCGTAGTACTACGGAGAGTGGCAGACACAAGCAGTCTGTTGACTGCCTCATTTCTAGGCATGTTATGGCAATGTAGCTCCCAGCACACTGTAGTTTCAAACTTGGATTTGCAAGCATGACATGAGGTTTTTGAAAAGAAATTGGTCCATCTGTTCTGATGGCATTTCACAGAGAATAAAGGCAGTTGCCACACTTAAATGACCCACATTTTTTTTTTCTATGATGTGTCTTGCAGCCAATAGGACGCCACAACATTAGGCAGAAAATCTGCGTTTGCTTTTTTATTTGGAGAATCAGGGCCCACGTGCTGCACACAAGACCAGGAAACTTGGAGGATCTGTGTAAAACTCCCAGCACCCGTACTCTGCCTGCAAGGACATGAAGTCATATCATACGGCAATTGATAGCTCATATTTTCCTACCTCGAGGAATATGCCACAATTTCCAGCCTGCATTTCCAAGCAGTTGCACTTTATGTGGAGGCCAGGCCATTTAAGACTGGAAACCAGAGTGCACAGCTATGGTCTTCATTTGTTTTGTGCTTTACCTGATATCTCTGTAAAGTATTTCTGTGCACCTTTTATGTTATGCAGTGTCACCAATGATTGAAATTAATGTGCACTTAGTTCAGTGGTTCATGAAGAGGGCAATGCAGAGAGTGTCACAATGTCTAGTCAGCAGCATGTTCTTTAAACTTCCTAGGATTATTTATGCCTTGATTGTTTTTTGTTTTAGAGAAATGGGAACTGACCACTTCCATAGAGATTAATAATAGCCACTTCAATGGTAACAAAAAGAGGCCGACAGCCAACAAAAAGGTCTATTGCTGCGTACGTATAGTGGGATATGTTGTTGTATGGTTTCTCTTGCTTGTTCAATAGGTTTTCTATTATTACAGCTTGTGAGTCGGTTCTTGGACATCTCCACAATAGATAATGTGCATTAAAACTTGCAACTAACAAGGATGGCTCTGGGAGCTGGTCAATTAGCTTTTACCCTTCGCTGCACAGCCTATAATCCAGTGGAGTGGAGGTTCAACACATTGTTATAACAAAAATAAAGGCTCGTACTACCACCACCCCTGTAGATTGCTATATATAAAGAAAGTTCAACATGAAATGGATTTCTGGTTTACAATGGTACATCACCTGATTGGTGAGCTCTTCTCTGCTTTATCCTTGCGGAATACATTATTAGTCACAAAATTTGTGGGAGTCATTTTGTGTTTCTTGTAGGCAAAATGTTGGTGCATTATAAATATTTAATAAATAAAAATTGTTCTTCAACACCTTCAGTGGTTCCAACGGATGATACTCTCAGTAGGCAAGATAAGTGGGAAAGAGGGAGCAAGCGGCTATAATTTAGACATCGTCTTTTATGCAACAGCTGGACTGGAGGCTGCTTTTTGAGCTTGTGGCAATTGAGAAGGTAACACCTGCTTTATGGCTATCCCTAGTCTTCACTGACGTGGAGAAGTCCATAGTCACCTCCAGCACCTGCGACGGAAATTCGGAGGCCAATAGGGATTTGTCACAAGGGGCCAGACAGGCCCACGGGTTGTCTCTTTGGAACCGGAGGCCTACGAGTTAACCTATGGGATGCTGAAGATTGGTGCAGCCACTGGCCATTGATGGGGAGCCAAGGCTCTGGTGAGAATCATAACTGGTGCAGCTAGCTTATGGAACAACTCCCACTGAGCTTGATCTCGGCCAAGGGTCCGTGATAGTGCCGAGTGCTATTATTCTGGAGACTCAAAGTGCCCTTGCTAGCAAAAGATAACTTCTTAAATATTTAGGCAGCATCAGATAGCAAACTGACTGGCAGTGCCACGCAAACGAATTTATTCAGCAATATATAAAATATTTTTTTTTTTTTTTGTGAGCAAATGAATGGTACAGTATCACTTAATCAGCACTGAACATATCAAGATTGGATGAATGGACCTTCTCTTGGTTCAATTGAGATCTCTCTTATTTTAACAACAAAAACATTTGCCTCCTAGATACGTGTATGTTTCCCAGCTAAAGCCTTCTGGGCAGCAAGTCATTGCCGGACAGCTCAGACGATGCCTTTTCCTGCTCAGGCACCTGGATTGTGCGTTACAAGACGATCCTAGCAGTAAAACTTGACTCATAACCAGAGCCCTTCAGTACTACCATTGAAGGTCTCTGTCAAAACTAAAATACAGAAAAGCAACATTCACTAGTCTGCACCTCAATTCAGCAAGTCAGAGGAACTAGATTCTCATTTGGGAATGGCACACCGCTGAAACTCGGGACCTACCAAGCAATAAAAAAGCAGCGTAAATAAAACCAAACGACATGGGCACTGTCAAGTTATTGTTTTCAGAAGCAAACTACCGTCGGACCATTATGAAGATATTCGCACATTGAGTTTGCCCTGTTGTCAGTTAAGCGTGGTCTCTCCATTTTGAAGCTAATTCCGCGTGCACATACACACCGTCACCAGCAGGAGAGTCGCGCACGGTAGACGCAGAAAAATATCAACGTTCCAACGGCGATGGTGCCCGAAGGCTACGTTCGTGCAGTTGCTAACAGTCCGCACTGCAACGGAAGCAGCAGACCCGAGCTGCGGGTCGAGCACAGGATGTACTGTAAATGAGTAGCTGCTGCACTTGGGTATCCTCTTCAGTAAGTCTGATTTCAGCGAGGCCCCGATCGAGCTAGGAACTGCCGCGACAAAGGCCCAGCGATGCTGCAGAGGCGCTAGCACAAGCCAAAATGCGATGCAGTGACGGTGGACACGCCTAGAAAGAGAAGATGCAACACGACCGCTCGACTACAGATCGCTAGGCCTACGGTCTCATCAGCACTAGGCAGCACGGACCACAGACAAAGTGTTCTAGAAGGCTTCTTCTCTAGAAAGTATAAGAAAATTCAGAAATCCACCATTAAACCAACGACGTCATTCGTTGTTTAACCAAAGGAAAAAAACAGCGCTAAATATTAGACAGAACACACAGAAAGACGAACCGCCAGACCAACTAGCCCAGCAAGAGGTACTGTTGACGTCATTCGTTCTGAACATGGTCTGAGCGTCACTTCTGGTTTATGACGTCATATTTGATTATGACATTTCTTTCGTGCGTTGAATTAGCCACTCTTGTCTCTGAACGTTATTTTTATAAAATAATGAAATTGTTTGTGGAGTTACGAGGTGGTCAAATATCCTGAAAATATTTTGATAATAAGGATTTTGATTTTGTTATGTTGCCAGGTTTTTGTAAAATTACAATGTGGCCAACATTTTAAAAAATAAAAATATTTTGTGATTACGTTTTCCATTATTTCAAGGCTCTTATATTCAATAAAATTAAAATTAAACTTATTTTCGTGAAAAATCAAAGCAGGTATTTGCACGCTAAAACCCAAAGTTTTGTATTGCCAGATGTTTAAAAAGTATTTATGAACAATGTTGTCCGATTTTCATGATTTGCATGAAATAGTCAATGCATTGAGTGGTGATTTAAAACGCACACTACAGTATAAAAAAATCACTACAAAAAGGTTAATAAAACCCGTATGTGTTTTGGTGGATCATGGCTTAACAATGTGCGTTGTCTGCTTTGCTAGGCACGCCTTAGCCTAGTTAGGTAGGAGCTTTCGGATGTTAACGAAAAATGTCAGTGAAAAAGCATATCCGTGTGGAAGACCCAGGTGCCTAGACAATTTCTGTTCGTCTGCGTACTTTGCCGATTCACGGGCGATCAACTGCACTTCGGAGGAACCAGCTCAGGAACACTTTACGCGTTTTTTTTTTCCTCTCTCTCTCTCTCTCTCTTTCACGGAGTTCGCCTTTGGGCGAAGCTTGACGTCCCAGTAGAGAAAAAAAAAAAAAAAATCAGGAAGAAAAACGGCGTTAACTTTCCAGTACGCTGCGAAAGGGTAACAGCGGAAACAGGTTTAAGCTACGGGGGGCATTTTGTAATTGAAAATAATAAAAAAAAAAAAAAACTAACAAATCAGTTCCCGTTTAGCACGCTTCTTAGCTCGTGCAGAACCCGTCTCCCCCCCCTTCCTTCCTCCTCCTCTTTTTTTTCCGCAAACAACCTCGTGACAATAGCCGCATCCATGCGCGCGCGCATAAAGTAATTAAGGTCCTCCGCGGTTTTCTTACATGGGCATTTTCTGATTTAAAAAAAATCGAAAGAATCCGCACGCTCAACGTCTCACCCTGGCCTGTGTTCTTGCTTACCCAGTGATCTTTTATGATCGCTCATAATTCAAGAGTGTAAATTGCTAGGCTCGCTGGTTTATGCTTACAAAGATGTAACCAGTGAAGGAAGAATAAAATGTAGGCTCATCATTTGCGCTCTCTCAATCGGGGCCAAGTTCCAGACTATTGCAGATCGAAGATCATCAACCTCTGCTCATGGTCTGCTACCAGTTACCCAATCAGTTAGATATAGACCCAGTCTGATATTATATATGTTGCTGTCATTTGTTCGACTTTGATGTACAAGACAAGCCACTTGTCACCTCAGCTTAAAGCATTCCTGCCTATGAATGGCATGTTGTGTAGTCACCTAGCTCCACCGATGTGAGTGCTGGACAACCAAATTCAATTCCTCATTTCGAGGAGTTTGACCTGCCTTCACCACAATTGCAAAGTAGTAGTTGTGGCTAGAAACAAATCTGTACTCACGATCAGTGCCTTAGCTCTGATCAGCTAGGTACTGCGGAGGTGGAAGCATTTATCAAAACTCATTTTATTCGCAGGAAAATGGTGCCACCTGATTCAGCAACCGTTTTTTTGAGGGGGGTCATCACTGCAACATGGATCCTGCTTGTTTGTTTGTTTTTTCATGAGCACAGTTTTGTCTGGAACGGGGGAAGAGCAGCACACGCAGTATATCATGTGAGTTGGAATCATGGAGTTCATATGTTGACCTTGAAATAAAAGTTTCATTTGCCCTCATGCACACTTCTTTTCATTTATTTTTTTCTAGTCATTGTTGTTGTCATGGTTGGTGCTTCTGTCGGTGCCCGTCATGTACTCAGCCACTGTCGAACAGCAGCGTATTAATCAAAACTTAGAGTATACCACCCGACCGTGCACAATAGGCTTCAACTTTTTGCAGTACTTGGAATGATGGTGCAGCATGGTTGCTGCTGGTAGCATGTTGATTTTTTCTTGGTAGTTTTTGTGGTTTTGTGCACACAAAGTTACTTCAAGGTGGTGAGTTAGAAATCACAAACAAGTGTTCTGTGTTTGTCTCAGCCATGGTAAAGGAAAAGGCTTTACGTTCGTGGAAATTTTGCAATTAGGGTCATGCGCAGTGTGCTTATTGGACAGGGACCTCTCAAGAGGGGCCATGGGGCAATGTGAGACCACTTGGCAAGTTGAGTTACTCAGGAACAGATGCCTCTAGTAAAATACTATTAAACACACAGCGTGTTTTGCAATTATATCAATACTGTAGATTGCTTCTCTCAGCTGAACTGGAGAACTTTACGTTTGAGCTCAAATTTTGTACAGAAGCGGCATTTGCTTGGCAGTATTGTTTCATACCACATTTGTTTGGGGCAATTGCTTGATTCAGTCTGAATTTGAATATTCGATCACATTGTTTGCGGGGATGGCAAAGCGAAAAAAGTCTCTCCCGGCCTCCCTCCCTTTGTGAAATTTCTATAGCAGAGACAAACAAAATAAGATGGCCTCACCAGTGCCATCACTGAGACAGTGGATTGCTCCGCAGTGATCGAGTCAGGCAAGTACCCCAAACAAATGTTCTAGAGGACAGTATTGTCAACCAAATGCCATTTTTGTGTGAAATTTGATCTCAAACAATGCACCAGTTTAACAAGGAGATGTATTCTACGGGGTGCATATAATTGTGGAACACGCTGTACTTCAAAACATTTATCCAGACTTTATTGGATATTGACTGTTAATGAAATGAAATCCTCCAGGTTGGATTAGGTCCTGGATGAACGAATAGCTAATTACCGTTCACCTAGCTAGCTGACTTCAGCCCTATAAGGCTAGAATGAGAAGGTATACAGCCGTAACAGATATACTTTGTAGCCCCATCGCTGCATGCAGCCAAATGGATACCAGTCAGTTATTCTCATGAATGCTTTAATAAAGCAGTTTGTGCTTCACTTTTTTTCTAATGGCTTGGATTTTTTTAGACAAGTCGGCATCATCCGGCGAACGCCTCCTTCACAAAATCCGGATACTTCTGTGCAAAGCACCGGTGCACTGGGAGCGAGCCATGCCAAGGAGAGAGAAGCAACGTGTTAGAACATGAACTGAGCATCCAGACAGCTCGGCGCCGTGGCCCTGGCGGTGGACCCCTTCTCGCTCAGCAGCATATTTGAAGCAAGAGCGCAGCAAGCTCTCCCATTCCTGCGAAAGTGCTGCGAAATTCAACTGGCAACTGTGCATTGTACCCCCCTTTCTTCCTTGAATATGCATGAGAACAGGATATATCAAGCGTAAGCTAGAAGACATTTACAGAAGAAAATGATACAAGAATGGATGAATAAGTACACAATGTGTACTTGCAGGTAACTTTAGAATATTGTTAACCCAATCAATCCAGCTAGTAACAGGCACATGACTTTTGCAGATTAATTTTCCCGCAGAGCAATGAAAGCATACTTTGCCAAATGCAGAAAGAGTGCTAAAACTGTGCTACCAAATCAAATTAATTATTCCAATGGCCTGTCACAGTATGCTGAATACCATTTTAGCCAAATTATGAAGTAACAACGAAAAATAAGGCAAAATGACAGTCTCAGAAAGGGAATTTGTCACAAGCACAACTCGTAAATAGTCTTTTTTTTTTTTACCTGGCAACAGCTGATCTTAGTTCATTACATCGTTGAATAAACAATTATAACAATTTATTGCATGCAGGATCAAGGGACTGTGCAAATTTATGCAATACAAGCCGCTTTTTTCTGCAAGTGACATTGCTTTCGCCACCACAGTAAAGATTCTGCTAGCTTATTATGCTTCTAGGCCAAATACCGAAAAGGCTTGGCTTACTTGGTTAATTTACACTGCAACTAGGGAAGGGCACTGAGAACTGACTGTGGTCACTAATGTTTTTCTTTTATTTCTATTTGGAATATAGAGCACAAAGTTGCCAAATTGCGTAGGATGATGCCACACTAGTATGAACATGAAAACCGTTCACCAGGCCAGTTCCATGGCTACATCAGTAGCACGGAACTTGAGCTGCAAATGATAAGTTTTTGCACAGTTGACTTTTTACACAATTACCTTTGGATAAAAAGCCCAGGTATGCTAAGGCGCAGCCTATGCCTGCAGTCTTGCTGACTCAGAGGAAAGGCCGAACCCATTATCAATAACTATGACTGTCTCGCACCAGCAACTTCCTGTACAGACATATTTAGCGGCGTTTGTTGATACAATCACAGTGCTGTGCAGTGAACTCCTTGAGAGTGAGCAGTGAAGGTCATCATGGAAGCACAGACAAATACCAAGTAACAGCAACTTGTCCCAACAAACTGCAAAACCAATGAGGGATGAGCTACCTAAGACTGACCTATGGGCAGTGTAACCATGGCATTTGCAAAGTCATATCATCAAGGGCGACCTACCTAGTTTCCACCAAAAAACAGGTTCCACTAGTCCACATTTGTCCATCTAGGCAAAACTCATTCCCGCTGCTGTCAGCACGCGCAGAACAGCCTCTAGGACATGTCGCCATGAAATAAAACACAAAAAATTTTTGACGCTGTGCTCACCACACCACTGAAAGTCTACTTCTTTTTCCTCATGTTCTACCTTTTCTTGCATACCGGTGAGAGGGTGCAGCTTCGCAGTATTTTTTAGCGTTGACGTCAATGAACCGCCAAAGAATATGCTACTTGCATTGCCCAAAAGTATGAATGCTCACAAGGTGCAGAGTTTCTAGCAGATGACCTAGAAATTTGTGGAATTCTGCGCGACAGCAGTTTTCTGCAGTCCACCACACCACACCACGAACAGCCCACCAATGCACAGTGGTCGGTGCAGCCAAACAGGATCAAGTGTGGGAGCCAACATGCTTGCCAGAGAGAGCAGTGTTTACTCCTTGAAAGCAGCTGGCTACTGAGGCACCCTACCTGTTTAGATTTGTAAATGACATTGTTTTCATTGACTATGGCACGAAATGTTTTTCTGCTTAAGCAAGATAGGTATGTTTTTATGTTTCCCAAGTGCCTCAAACAGGTAGTACTGACACGCGAAGTACCGTAAAATAATTTAGTGAGGTTTCTAGACAACGCTACATTTTTTAAGGGGACTCAAACTGAGCCCTTCAGCCCAGGAGCAACAGAGGCAATCCTTGCTGCCTTTCCACTCTGTGCACTGCGAGCAGGCTAGAGAGGAATTGTGAAATTGTACTTTATTATCAGCTCTCTCAATGATGCAGTGCCTCTCTAGAACAGGATACCAGCCTTCACTCTCAGTGGCAGTTGTTGAACACCTGGTAAAAAGGGTGGACAGACCAGCCAGTAAACTGAGAAAAGTGGTCAGAGAAAATAGAGAGAGAGAAAGTAGCAGTTATCGTGCATCTTCAGGGGCTCTTTCACAGCCTCAAGAAAGCTGGCAGCAGCAGGGGTAGAGTGATGATCCTTTTTCTGCACCTGATAAGCTTTCCAGAATCTGCAGGAGAGTAGACACTGAGACGGCAGCCATCGCATGCTCAAAGTGACAGTGCTTCATAGCATTGCACACAAGGGGTCTTTTATTCCATAACGCTGGCCTCAAGTAAATAGTATCTCACCAAGGCAGGGAGGTACCTTAATAGTGGGCAGCATATTTTTGAACGCATTTGGGAATGGTGCAACTCAAGCCTTGAAGTTAAAAACACCACAGTGTATACAAAAGGACAACACGACTGGACGGGGGAATGAATGAACCTGTCAGAAATGAAAAAAATTAGGGGACACTTGAGTATCCTTAACGGTGTTGCTTTAAGAGGTTACAGTGATGTATACTTCCCTAGTGTTCCTTGTAGAGTTTAGAGTTTTGTAGTAGGTATTACTGTTGCCACTTGTCTTCACCAGCAACCACACCTTCTCCTGAGGGTCCCCATATTTTTCACCGATGTATGAATTGCATTATAAAATATGCATATGTCCCGCCCCATTTTACTGCACAAAAGGGCACAGGGTATATGCATACTTTTATAAGCAACGCATACATCTTGCAAAAATATCTTTGCAGGCTAGCTGGTGCATGAGTGCCGCACCTTTAGTGCTGAAAGGTGAGGCCCAATGTAAATAAAGTAGATGAAATGAGATATCAACTCAGATTTTATTTAAAGGTCACTGTTTATACCACACAGCAACTGTTCTACTTCTCCAGCACTACAGCTTCTGCCGAGGTTCTGTGTTTCTCATCAAACAGCAGTGAATGAAACTTGCGAAGCAGCTTTCTTGGCCTTGCACTTTTCTGCACTATGGTCTCCCCTATTAGTTTGTGTGAATTCTGAGTGCAGACTTGTTGGTTCTTCATCCTGAATGTGGCAGCGCAAACGGATGCTGTAGAAGGGATGGACAACACATATGCACACTTCAGCACTGAATGATGGATCGAATCTGTAATTGACCTAGGTAATATTTGCGATATCTTAGGTTGACATGCGGCCACTTGGATAACTTTTGGGGCACTGCCTTTTGAGCAGTGGCTGTCCCAAGACTATATTTTTGTTCGAGAGGGGGAGGAGTTTCTACCAAAAAAAATAACAATTTCTTTGTTTACTTTTCATTTACATACCGCTTTTTGTGTGCTTTTGTTGTTGAGTAATAGCTAGCAAACAACACAGGTGTTTTATCATAAGTCATGCTTTGATTATTAACGGTTTGGTTACGTTAGCAGTATTCATGTATAATCATTTTCTATTTATCTTAAAATATTTTACTTTAATGAGAGTGCCAGTCGTGAAGTGCAAAAGTAAGTACAAGTAAAACACCCATGACATAGGTATCGTTTCTTCTTGCTTTTAATAATGCAACACTGTTGCTCATTTTTCAAAGGAAAATAAGTCCTCCATTGTTTTCTTTTATCAAAGTAGTTAATGACACGAGATGTGTCAACACGAACATCCTTGTAGGCGTTGAGTGAATGGATGATTATTAGTCAATATGTAGTGCAATAAACACTACTGACCCTTTCGTTGTTTTTTACTAAATATTTTTCTTTGTGTTTGTATGTGTGCTGTGGACCAGTACTTTGTAATTAGTTTTTTAACATTGTTTCCTTCAAGACAATACTGTTTTGAGCCGCCGAGTGTACATATAAGTTAGCACTGTGCGTCTATCTTGGCCCTTTTGGGTCACCTACACACGGGGGACAACTGGGAAAAGGTCCCTATGGTCCATCGTGCTCTGTGGCCATCCAGAAAATATGACATAACACTAGGCAGGTAATTGACAAAGTTGAATAGGCCACGTCAGACCACCGTATTACAGCCAACATCCAATGTTGACCTCAGGATGGCTAAAATAGGCTTTGGAGCAGCTCCTGGAGCAGTAGAATATGTGTTTTGGAGCAGTAATAGAGCAGGAAATGTATGCTCTGTAGCAGCTACGAAGCACAAATATAAACAGTTAGTAGCAGTGATAACAGCATTTTGCAGCAACATGAGAACATGCCTGTGGTCAAATCTTCATCAAAACTGTGACGGCATGCACTACTGTCTTTGCAATCCAACCCAGTAAAAGTGGTGCCAGCTTACGAATGGCCCTCTCACATTTTGAGGATAATTCACTGCACTGACTGTAAACAGCGCATGTCCAGCGTGCAACTTAAGCGCATGAGGAGCAGCGCATGGATACAAGCAATGGGAATATGCGAAGGAGTGAGAACACGTGATGCCATGCGCAAAAAAAAAAAAAAGAAAAAAGACTACCATAAATTACCGAACAAGCGCACCACACCCCCTCGCAAGTCAATATTACTGCCAAAATAGAGGGGGGATGAGGGGGGCTATCCCAAGCCTGCACCGAACTTCAAAATGATGACAACACAATTTTCCCGTCAGCAATAACGAGAACTGAAGAGCAGTGAACATGGATTCAAATTTCACTTTCTTAATCAGTAGGGCTTAGCGGTGTCTGCCAAGTATTCTCGCTACGGCGCCACCAACGCATTCTTAAGGTGCATCCTCTGCCTGAGAATATGCACCCAAGCACCATGTCGCTTGCCGCAGGGCACGTGCAGAAGCTCTTCACAAACACTATGGCTTCCAGCCAGAGACCGTTTGCGTAGACGCTGCCTCATACCCCTCCCACCCTGCGTTTGCCCTCAGCGCTGTCTCCAACTCTTTGCAACTGGTCGCGGCCGGTACAACTTTTGCCTCCACTTCCCTGGAGGCAGAGGAGGCGGCGGTCGCCTTGCCATATCTACTACTCAAGCCACCACCATCTTTAGCAACTCTAAATCCGCCGTACGAAACTTCGCCTGCAGTCGGATCTCTGGCCCAGCCTTCCAGTTCCTCGCCTCCCTCCCCCCACCCGAACACCCTATTCAATTATATTATGGGTGCCGCTCATACAGGTCACCCCGGCAACGGAGCAGCTCACTCTTTTGCTCGAGGATACGTCAGCCGAGCAGAGACTGCCACCGCCTGGGGACATGCTCACGAGTGCATGGTATCCTATCTAGAAATCTCTCTCCATTACCGTGATCAACGAACCGTCTACCCTCCTCCTCATAAATCTCGTGACAAAGCTACAACAGGTGATGTGGTGCCAGCTTCAGTCCCGTACATTCCCATCCCCTGCTTTCTTAGCTTTGATCCATCCAGGACTGTTCCCACCGCAGGACTAGGCTTTGGGAGTCGCTGGGAAGCACCAGCTTCCGACGACAACACGCAGCCAAGAGCCAAACTGTCATTAGGATGTAATCACTTCAGGCTCCCAACATAGCATTAAGTTTTTCACCACCTCCACCAACACAGTTTTCTCTCGGCGCAATGTTGCTATGTTAGCGGTCGTCTCATACTTTGTCCATACTGTAACGAGTACAAGGCAGCGAACACTGAACCGATCAGTTCCACCCACTGCTCTGTTTCGTTCCCTTCTTTCTCGGTTCCGCGAGGTACGCAGCACATCGTCGGACGGCACAACGAGAAGAAAGGTTTCCTTGTTATGCTGAAAGTTTCTCTTATATAGGACGCGATTGCGAATGTGTAGGAGGATAAACCCCGTGTGAAAGCACGTGGGACAGCTACATCAAGGCCTTCGAGGACAGCTACATCAAGGCCTTTGCAACTGGTCGTGGCCGGTACAACTTTTGCCTCCACTTCCCTGGAGGCGGAGGAGGCGGCGATTGCCTTGCCATATCTACTACTCAAGCCACCACCATCTTTATCAACTCTAAATCCGCCGTACGGAACTTCGCCTGCAGTCGGATCTCTGGCCCGGCCTTCCGGTTCCTCGCCTCCCTCCCCCCACCCGAACACCCTATTCAATTAATATGGGTCACCCAGGCAACGAAGCCTTTTGCTCGAGGATACGTCAGCTGAGCAGGGAATGCCACCGCCTGGGGAGATGCTCGCGAGCGCATCGTATCCTATCACAAAATCTCTCCATTACCGTGATCAACGAACCCTCTACCTCCCCCTCATAAATCTCTGACTAAGCTACCGTAAATTCCCATCCCTTGCTTTCTTAGCTTTGATCCACCCAGGACTGTTCTCGCCACAGTGCAGCCTGTGTGAGGCACCTATAGCTGATTTTGAACACATTAAGATCAAATGCTCGGAATTCCACCCTTCCGCCACTTGGCAACTCTCCGACCTCAAGCGATGGGAGGCTGCGGTGTCCAGCTCTGACCCGGCCATTCAAAAGCGGCTGATGGACTGGGCTTTGGGATTTGTTGGGAAGCACCAGCTTCCGTTCACAGCCAAGAGCCGACCCGTCATTAGGATGTAATCACTTAAGGCTCCCAGCATTGCTTAATGTTTTTCACCACCACCACCGTTTTCTCTCGGCACAATGTAGCTATGTTAGCGGTCGTCTCATACTTTGTCGATATTAGTAATAGGTGATGTCCAAGTTTTGGCGGACTTTGCGTCACGGCTAGGATTTATCACGTGAATTTTGACTTCTGTGTCGTTTTTGTGGTTCGGTGTCTGCTGGCATTGCTTGCAGGTGTGCAGTTTCGGCCTTTATTCTCTTGATATTTGCACTCAATGTGCTGGGAATATGGTGTTGTGCTCGGCTTCCAACTACGGCAACTCAACTAAAACGCGATGCAAGATGTTCCGAGTGCCGTCAAATGTTGTGAACAGCAAAAACAGTTGGTCGTTGCGATCCACTGGCTGACCATGGACAGCGAGCTGCACATGGAACACGAGGCTTTATTTCGAGTATTTTGTCAATGGCAAGTGTTGGATAGCGCTGTGAAAGTGAGAAAATTTTGTGAAGTAGATTGTTTGCTCTCATTCAAAAGCACTAAGTTCTCTCTCGAGCAACTTTGGCTATACGCTACAGCTGTTTTCGCGTACGACTCCAAAAGGTTCGCAAATTGTGTTGTTTGGCCTCCTTCAGTACAGCATGATATGATATTATAAGTACTGATCAATTTTATCCCCTACCATTTCTGCTAAATGAAAGTTTCTAGAACCACAGCGAGTGCTTGCCAATCAGCTGTCGATGGTTGGTCTCGTTGCCCGACTAGGCCAGCGTACGTTTCACCGTTAGCAGTTGTAAGACATACATTGTGGTGTAAGCAATTATTTGCTGATTTCACTCCATATAACAAAACCTATGCTTTCACCAGTGAAGCAATCAGCGTGAGCACGCAGAAATTGCGGAGAAATACAAGCAAGATTGATAAAGTTTCCCGCTTGTGCTGTGGTGTTTATTCTTGTCTTGTGTAGAAACAGAGACAGTTAAAGACTGTTGCAAGGATAAAAATTAATGGCAATTTTCTATACTCTGGGTCAGAGTCATGAAATCTTCATTTAAGGACAGCACTAACATATTGTCCAGCTATTTTTCCTCTTTCATAAAATAGAAAAGCTGACAGCTGAGATGCGTGGCATAAAACCAAATTTTGCTGTTCAGCAAAGCAGTTTTATAATGGCCTAGGTGCTGCATGCCTAGGTGCTGCATGCGAAAATTAAATGAATGCATCTACATAAGCTACTTGTGATGCATATGCAAGATACCTGCATACGTGAAGTTTATGTGTTAAATTTTCATTTGCTGTGTGGCCTTCAGATGGAAAACAGGGTGCTAGGGGTCATTGGCTATCTCAAGAAGTGCAAAATTCTGCAAGGTAGGCAGGGGCTGGTCTAGCTAGTAGCTTTTATGCCTAAGGATAAGAAGTATGAATTTCGCTGAGGCAAGATATCTGTGCTCTGTACTACGCATTTTCTTAGAGCTTGCTGTTACTTGCCCACAGGTCTATTGAAACTCATTTCTACTAGGCATTTTGTCACAATTTACTATACCTAACTCCCAGCCTTGCTTGGAGGTCATTAATCACATGCCGTAAAAAATTTGCTGCAAAAGTTCTGCTGGATTACAGTATGAGAACGGTTTCCCATTTCAAAGAACCTTTACTTTTTCATGGATGTATAACAAAGACTAGTCACTTTTACCTTTGCCTATTTTCTTGTGCCTGACTGTTTCTCTTGGTGCCAGTAGCAAAGCTGTGCTAAGCGTTGATACGTCTTTCAGTTGATGTTTTTATTATGAAGAACCACAAGACAAGTTGACTTTATGCCTGGCTTTTCGCATTTGACTCCTTTACTGAACACATTGCATATAGTGCTGAAGTTATACATTCCAGCATTTCAGTATGTATGCATTAACAGTTTATATGCGCCTACTGGAAACATCTGAATGTACAATGAAACCTCGTTATAACGAACAGTTAAAAAATCGGAAAATAGTTCGCTGTATCCATAATTCGTAATATAAAATTTTGTAGAAAATACATGCAAGAGCAGCAAAATTCAATCAGAGAAGGCACAGCGACTCGGAGGGTGCTTACTTGGGTCACATTCATTTATTTACATGCAAAGAACTTCGTTATCGCGGCCTGCTTTTTTGTGTTGATGGCATTCCGTATCAGGCCTTGTTCCACAGTTTGCAAACACCAACAAGGGCAAACCCACTGCCCTCAATAGCACTGCAGTGGCGGTGCAGTATATCTACTGTAGCAAGCGCTTCTTGTGAAGTCGGAATGTTCTCATCGTCTGCAGGGTTAACCTGAGCTTCGTCTGCGGGATGTTCAGAAACTTTCGCAGCGATTTCGGCGTACGTCAGTACAGCCGTGGTCGCTGCGATGTCATCGCCGCCTACAAAGTCTTCTACAGACATTGTTGGAGGCATGTCACCAACAAAACGCGAAAAATCGTTTCAGGCCTCGTTGAGCTCGCGGTGCTCTGTTTCTGCTTCGTGGGGATTGTTCCCATCGTCACTTGATGCACGGGCCTCTGCTGGACCAAAACCGGAGTGCCGAAAGCAGTTGGCAATAGTTCCGCCTTTCACGCTGTCCCATGCCGCTTTAATGCTCCCAGCAAGTCAATCTTCACTTAAAGTCCCTGATTTTATCTCGAGCTTATTCTTTAACGTCAGTGCTGCACTTTTTTTCACGTTCACTGCCATCACTGCACTACGCACACCCGTGCACCACACTCGACACGACGGCCGACACAGCCTCCACCGAATGCTATGACAACCACGCCGCGACGCCGCTGCTAAAACTAAAACTCAAAAGACGCAAAAAGGCAAAAGCAACATTCGATTGCGCCGATGCCGCCGCTGCTAAAGTGGCTCTGTCAGCGATTGTGATGTGAACTATTTCTTTGGCTGTCCACTCTCAATGCCGACGTGGCATCTGTGGCGCTGTCAGCGCCTGCGAGGTAGTCCTGAACGTTTGCTGCGCTGCACAACACACATGTAGTGCAACGAAGCCTGCCTCCTGCTATTAAAGTGAGGTAGTGCTTGGCGTCGCAAAGTTCGTTGTATCCGTTTTAAGCCGAACCGCGTTCGCTATGGGAAGTTAAAAATACACGTGATTGACAAAATTATTTCGGAAGAGTTCGATATATTGTCACGGTGTGAAGTCTCTGATCAGAAGTCACCGCGGGACACAGGAGTAACAGAAGTCACAGTGCGGCAGGAAACTAGCAGGCCCGCTTCGACAGAAGAACTTCAGTTTCTTCGCCTCGAGAAGACAAACGTCGGTTTCTTCGCCTCGAGGAGGCACACGCTCGCGATCAGCACAGAGGGAAGATAAAGAATGCAGCGTGTCATTGCCCCCCCGGATACAAGAAGCATCGTCCCGATGCGGGAAGTGTGGGTAGAGATAAAAAAAAAAAACCATTGCACGAAGGGCAGTTGCTCACGCACAGAAAGAGTCAACACTATCGGTCGTAATACGGTTTCAGGCGGACCACGTGGACCACGTCCGGGAGCGTGGAGCGTCGGGACTTTTTAAATCCATCAGAAACAACCTCATAGTTTAGGTCCCCGACTTGGCTTACCACTTTGTACGGGCCAAAGTAACGACACAGCAGTTTCTCGCTGAGGCCTCGTCGACGTACAGGAAACCAAACCCAGACACTGTCTCCAGCTGTGTACCGGGCATCACGGTGTCGGAGGTTGTATCGTTGGACATCACGGCGTTGCTGATTCTGAATTCGCAGCCTGGCCAGCTGACGGGCCTCTTCGGCGAGGTGCAGAAAGGTGTGAACATCTGGTTGTTGGTTGCCGTCGTCTAGATGTGGTAACATGGCATCAAGCATTGTGGTCACTTCGCGGCCATGGACCAGACGGAAAGGTGTCATGTTCGTTGTTTCCTGGACCGCTGTATTGTATGCAAAGGTAACGTACGGGAGCACTTCATCCCACGTTTTGTGCTCTACGTCGACGTACATTGAGAGCATGTCAGCGAGTGTTTTGTTCAAGCGTTCGGTCAAGCCGTTCGTTTGAGGATGGTAAGGTGTTGCCTTCCTGTGTTCAGTATGACTGTGAATTAAAATCTGCTGCAGCAATTCGGCTGTAAATGCGGCTCCTCTGTCAGTAATCAAAATCTCCGGTGCGCCATGGCGCAGGACAACGCAATTGATGAAAAAACTTTGCAACCTCTAAGGCAGTACCGTTGGGTAGAGCGGAGGTTTCCGCGTATCGTGTAAGGTAATCCGTGGCAATAATGACCCACCGGTTACCGGAGTGTGAAAGGGGAAATGGTCCCAGCATGTCCATGCCAATCTGCTGGAAAGGCCTCAATGGTGGGTCTATTGGCTTCAAGAGTCCGGTGGGCTTAGTCGACGGCACCTTACGACGCTGACAGTTGCGACACGTTTTCACATAGTGTGAAACGTCTGAGTGAAGTCGAGGCCAGTAGTACTTTTCCTTGAGCCTTGCAAGCGTGCGGATGACTCCCAAATGTCCAGAGGTTGGCTTATCATGGCAAGCTTGTAAGATTTCATCACGTAGACACATAGGTACAACAATCAGGTACGGCGTTTGGCTGGCAGAAAAGTTTTTCTTCATGAGGACACCATTGCGCACACATAACGATGACAGAGCACGCTTGAAAGCTCTCGGAGCGGTTGTACATGCACCGTTTAGATAGTCCATGATGTGACGAAGTTCGGGATCTGCAGATTGTCTTTCAGCGAGGCACTCTGTGCTGATGGCATTTAGCAGTATGGCCTCATCAGGAATTTCATCTGCGGGGGGATCTACAGGAGCCCGTGAGAGGCAGTCTGCGTCCGAATGCTGACGGCCAGATTTGTATGTGACAGTTATGTCGAATTCCTGTAATCGTAGACTCCATCTTACAAGACGGGTTGAAGGGTCCTTTAGGGTTGCAAGCCAGCATAGGGCATGATGGTCAGTCACTAACTTGAATGGTTTCCCGTAAAGGTATGGCCGGAACTTCGACGTCGCCCACACAATGGCTAGACATTCTTTCTCTGTTGCGGAATAGTTGGATTCCGCTTTAGATAGACAGCGACTGGCGTAAGCGATTACACGTTCTTGGCCGCCCTGGATTTGAACTAGAACGGCGCCCAGGCCTACGTTGCTTGCATCGGTGTGAAGCTCCGTGTCGGCGTTTTCGTCGAAGTGAGCCAATATGGGAGGTGTTTGTAGGCGGCGTTGAAGCTCTTTGAATGCTTGTTCCTGTGGTGCGTCCCAAGTGAAAGGCGTGTCTGTCTTTGTCAGACGTGTTAGGGGCTCGGCGAGTCGAGCGAAATCTTTGACGTAGCGCCGGTAGTAGGCACATAAGCCAAGAAATCGTCGAACAGCTTTCTGGTCTTTGGGCGGAGGGAAGTTGGCAATAGCTGTCGTTTTCTCTGGATCCGGCAGGACACCAGCGTGGCTTACAACGTGCCCCAAGAACTTGAGCTCCGTATAAGCAAAATGACATTTCTCGTTCTTTAACGTAAGGCCAGAGGATGTTATGGCTTGCAAAACAGTTTCAAGGCGCCGAAGGTGCTCCTCGAACGTTGGAGCGAAGACCACAACGTCGTCAAGGTAAACGAGACATGTCTGCCACTTGAGATCTGCAAGTACGGTGTCCATAAGGCGTTGGAAAGTAGCCGGAGCAGAGCAGAGACCAAAGGGCATAGCCTTGAACTCGTAGAGCCCATCCGGAGTAATAAACGCCGTTTTCTCGCGGTCCCTCTCATCTACCTCTATTTGCCAGTATCCGGATTTCAAGTCCATTGAAGAGAAATATTTCGCGGAGCAGAGACGATCCAAAGCATCGTCGATGCGTGGCAGAGGATAGACGTCTTTCTTTGTAACTTTGTTTAGCCGGCGGTAATCCACACAAAACCTCAGCGTACTATCCTTTTTCTTCACAAGAACAACAGGTGCAGCCCATGGACTCCGCGAGGGCTGGATGACATCGTCGCGAAGCATCTTTTTCACTTGGCGGGTGATAGCGGCGCGTTCAGTCGGAGACACTCGGTAAGGTGACTGTCTGAGAGGTGGCACGGTATCATCCGTAATAATGCGATGCTTGGCGAGATCGGTTCTGCCAACACGTGAAGAGTTGGAGAAGGTCGCCCGATAGCGCTGGAGGAGCTGGTTCACTTGGCGATGCTGCAGTTGAGAAAGCGCAGGGTTAATGTCGAAGTGTAAATCGGTGGTAGGCCTCTCCATTTCGGTCAATGACAGCGTGGCAAGTCCAGAGGCTTTTCGAACATGCGTGATACCGCAAATATGGGCCACTACAGTCCCAGTGCTTAAATGCTGGTGCTCACCGCCAAAATTTGTGAGTAGGACGTCTGCTTTGCCGTCTTCGAGGCGAACGACTCCTCTGGCTACAGCAAGACTGCGTTCGAAAAGTAAGATCTGTTTACTCTCCACGACACCTTCAAAGTTTCGCAGTGTATTCGCAGCCACAGACGTCATCACGCTGGAACGGGGCGGAATAGTGACGTGATAATCAAGGATGTGCAGTGCTGTCGGTCGCTCTGAAGCACTGTGTATTGCGTTCTCAGTCGATAAGGTCACTGACTTAGTCTGCAGGTCGATAACGGCGCCATTCTCTGCTAAGAAATCCATGCCAAGGATGACGTCGCGGGAACACTGGACAAGTACGACGAAGGTTGCTAAGTACGTTTCTTCTTGCACAGTTACCCTGGAAGTGCAGGTACCGGTCGGCGTTATCAAGTGGCCTCCGGCGGTACGAATTTGTGGGCCTGTCCAGGGTGTAGTCACCTTTTTCAGAGTGGCGGCGAAAGGCCCACTCATCACAGAATAATCGGCGCCGGTATCCACAAGCGCTGTCACGTCGGTTCCGTCCACTGAAATGTTCAGGTCGGCGGTTACGGCTGTGGTGTTGCCGGAACGTCGCGGGGTCCGGTCACGGCTGCGGTGTGGTACTAGCTGATTTCGTGTCGTCGGAGAACTGGAGCGCCGAGGCAGCAGATCATTGTGGGGCGCGTCGTGTCGTCGTGAAACGGAGTGGCCATCCGGTTGCAGCGGTGGAGGAGCTTGAGAATTTCGTCGATGAGCAACCTTCCCTCCAAAGGTTGCCGCGTCTAGTTTTCCCGATGGGGGCTAGGGGAGCGGACCCGTGTCAGGCCGGCATTACCACGTGTCTGCGAGGAGTATTGGCGCGGTGAAGGCGACCGCGAGTAGTCATAGGGCGTTCCGGATGATTCAGCCAAGTACGCGTCAATGGCAGGGGGTCGTTCACCACGCTGCGGCTTTCGCGCGTCGGCGCTAAATCCCGGCAGACCCATTCGTCGGTAATAGCAATCGCGGAACAGGTGACCAGCTTCGCCACAGTGGAAGCACAGCGGGCGATTATCGCGAGTGCGCCAGACGTCGCTTTTGCGTGGACGCACCTGAGAAATTTGAGTGGGAGGTGCTTGACGAGTGTATGCAGGGGCTGCTTGGTGCTGACTGGGAGGTGGACAGGCACGACGAGTGACTGCGGCGTAGGTCATGGCCTGCTGTGGTGGCATTGTCGGGAGTGGCTCGGGTGGGTTGAGTGCCTGGTTGACCTCTTCCCGAACCATCTGAGAAAGGCTGGATACTTGAGGGGGTGCTGCCGTCGAAAATAGTTTTTGCAGCTCCTCGCGTACGATGGCCCGTATGGTCTCACGGAGCACGTCAGTGCTACCAGTGTCCGCGATGGCGGCAGCAATAGGGATGGACGGCCGCTCGTAGTGCTTAGATCGCATCTCTAGAGCCCTCTCAATGGTAGTGGCCTCGGATACAAGTTCCCCGATGGTCTTGGGGGGACATCGCACTAATCCAACGAAGATCTGTTCCTTAATTCCCTTCATGAGATAGCGAAGTTTTTTTTCTTCGGACATGTTTGGATCAGCGCAACGGAATAGCCTCGTCATGTCCTCGAAGTAAACGAGGACGCTCTCGTTAGGGAGCTGAACTCTCGTCTGTAGGAGCAGCTCGGCGCGTTCTTTCCGAAAAACAGTGGTGAAAGCTTGCAGGAACTGGTCCTTGAAGGAACTCCACGTTGTGATAGTAGTCTCATGATTTTCAAACCATGTACGAGCTGAACCGTCGAGCGAAAAAAATACATGCTGCAGTTTCTGGTCGTCGCCCCAGCGATTGTACTGGGCTACTCGCTCAAATTTATCTAGCCAGTCTTCCGGGTCGTCGCCGGGAAAGGCTTGGAAGACGGGTATCTCCCGCGGCTGCTGCAACACGAAGGAGGGGGCAGTGGTGTCTACCTGCGTCATTACGGGTGGTTGTGTTGTCTCCGAAGGTGGTGCTGGAGAAGATGGTGGCGGCCTCGCAGTACGAGAAAATTGTAGAGGCGCGAATTCAGGATCAAGCCCTCGACGCCGTCGGCTACTCTGATGGGTAGGCGTAATCTCGATGGTAGGAGATCCTTGAGGGCTGGAGTCTCGGCTGGTTGGAGGTGTTCGGAGCATGGGTTGCGTTACCCAGCAGCTCCACCAGATGTCACGGTGTGAAGTCTCTGATCAGAAGTCACCGCGGGACACAGGAGTAACAGAAGTCACAGTGCGGCAGGAAACTAGCAGGCCCGCTTCGACAGAAGAACTTCAGTTTCTTCGCCTCGAGGAGACACACGCTCGCGATTAGCACAGAGGGAAGATAAAGAATGCAGCGTGTCAATATTCAATAATTTGTTCTATGCGTGTTCGTTATATCGAGGTTTGACTGTATACACAATCTAGTTTTTCTGTCCAACCAGACCCCAAGCACAAAGTACACAACAGCAGAATAGTTACAGGCTCTTCCCAGCTTTGATTAGAAGAAATAATGGTTTCGCATTCTGAGGTTTCTGGAGGTTTCAAGAGATGCCATTAAAACAAAGATTTTGTTTTAGTACTTTCATGTTGTGCCTCCTTATTTCGGATGCTTTAAACCTATGGATTAGCTTTGATAGCTCAGTTCTATCCTGTCTGTTAGGTTGTAGGCTTTCATACTTTGGTATTTCTATAATTATTCGTCTGCTTCGATGATTTAACGGCATCCTCTCTAACTCTCCTACTGCCTACTTCCACCATGCACGCAATAATTATAGCTCTTATTGCTCTGAAATTAACATTCGTTGCTTATACTGTAAAGTTGTCTTACTCTGTTAAAGCTTAATTATGATGCCTGCCACACACTCATTAACGCTGTACAACTCATCTGTGTTACCTGCTGCATGCTTACTGACAGAGCCCTACCCTAGCTCCCATTTCTCTACATCTATTGTGCTATTGAGGTATGTATGCATTCTCCATGTAGTAGTTTGTTATTGAGGCTTGCCTTGACAATACAATACATACCTCCCCTTTAGTATAGTATGGCCTCCTAGACTCACTAAGAGTTATGATATCCCATCTCATGCACTCTAGTTCCTTGAACAGCTCTGTAAAACTAGCCTCACTAGCTAAGATTGCAGCGTGAAACGTTGCCAGGGTCAGTTTCCGATAGTGGCTTGTCCAGAGCCACAAAATCATAGCCCCCTCTGCTGCATCACAGCTCTGACCGCCGCTGTGGTCAGTTGCTTCGCAGCCGCTGGGGACTGAGGGCCAGTGGTTTGTTGGAGTATTCATTGAAGGTTGCGGTAAATTGCTACACGAGGGTGGCCAAATCCTGTTCTGGTAAAGCAGTGCACATCTAAAGGTGTTCACCGGCAACAGGTCACCCCCCCAAACCTGTTTATGCAATTCTATCGACACACCAATTTTCTTTTTTTAATCCGGTGAACTTCACGGCAGCAGTATTTAAACCAGGGTCCTCTTACACGCGAGGTGGGTGTTCTAACTCTACACCAGAGCTGCCTCCTAACCCATTGGCACCATTTTCAAAAACCACCAGGGTTATCCTGACGGTACCTCTAAAATTGTGTGTGCATTGATTTACGTATCTTCAATGAGGTTTTCCACATGAGTCCACAAATCCTGGCACTGAAAAGCCCTGGAAGTACTGTGATTTTCATATTCTAGCCGACTCCTTATCAGAGCTGATCTATGTGATCTAGCGGGGCAAAATGTCGCAGGTGCAATCAGGCCAACTTTTTTTTTTCTTCTCCACCTCTGAGAAACGCTCCTAAATACATTAAACCCTGTATAATCTGTGAACATAGATAGTATGCACGATTTTCAACTTTTTAGACATGTATAATGTTGAAGCTGAGAATGTCACGGAATCCCATCTGGACGAGCAGGGGGGGGGGAGTACACTTGTATGAAAAAAAAAAAGTAAATAAATAAAAGCAGTCGTCGACCAGTGAAAAAACAGATTTCTGTTGATGTTTTGGCGCATGGGGGCCGAAACATCAACAGAAATCTGTGTTTCCACTTGTCGCTGACAGTATGTATCAGTTGAAGTCACATAAACTTGGTCCTTAATGAACTTGGTCCTTAATAGAGGGAACAAACCGGAGAGAACAAATGGCTCAGTCCATACCAACAGCACTTCCAGTCTCCTTGAGGCACAGTCCAAAGTGGTGGAAACTCAGTAAGTTTGATAGCTGGTGTTGCACTCGTCGCAGAGCAGCAACATTCTCTCATCCTGAGGCTGGTCCCAGACTGTGCAATCCAGGTGGTGCCATACGCACAGCTGAAACGAGAAAACGGTAATTGCAAATCACCTCGAAATAGTGCACTACTAAGAGTTTAACTGTCCTGCTGACACCTTCTATCGGACAGGGCCTGAAAAAAAGTAGTGGTGTGCAAACAGGAGAAGAGCGAGGCATTTTGTTTAGTGCACGAGATTTTTGCCTGCAAATAGGAGCAGTGTCATCAAGAAAGTATGCTCTTGTACTACAAATATCCGTATTATTGAGTCTGGCCCTGTTGTCTCTGTAATAGGCTTGTGGGGTTTAACGTCCCAAAGCAATTGAGGCAATGAGAGACGCTGTCTCTGTAATAAAAACAACGCTGAACTTTTGTTCCATGAAGTGGATTTCACTGTAGAAGGGCATTGCGCCCAGCTGCACAAACATCTAGTAACAGTTAGGAGAAAAAAATGTGCGTTCACCTTTGCATTGCATTGCAATGGTCGGGCACAAATGAAGTTGGAGCGAATATTCCAAGTCTTAAGTCCCTACAAAGCACAATAGTGCATCTAGATCTCTTCAGAACTGCACTGTAAACGGCGCAGAAATTTGCCACTAAACTTTGGTTTTCCAATTGACCGATAAGTCAATACAGTAAAACCTCGTTAAAATGTACCCGCTTTAGGAGTAGTTTCGTCTTAAAAGTAGCAAAGTCAAGTCCTTGACCTGGCGCCCATTGAACATAATCATTTTGCATCCGTATAAACCATACCAGCTTATTTTTATTTATTTTATTTATTAATACTTCAAAGGCCCACAAGAGGCATTACATGAGGGGTGGGCTTACATCAAGTTATTATATTTTCAATGAATGATTTGAAGCGCACATTGTCGAGATGAGTCACAGCTTCAGCAGGCAAACAGTTCAAATCTTTTGCTGTTAGAACAAAAATTGACTTGAGATGAGATGACGCAGATGCATGAGGGGGTTGGACGGCTTGTTGATGACTGATCCGGGCTGAGTGGTGATGCGCAAGGGTGGTAACGGCATTGCGCAGGGGCGAGTGATAGAATTTGTGGAAAAGACAGAGACTGGTGGTTTTATGGCGGGATTCTAGGTTTGCAAGGTTAGCTTTCTCTTTTAGTGATGAAACACTTGTGTGATATGAATAGTCTGAAAAGGCAAATCTTACCGCCCTGTTTTGGGCGGATTCGAGTGTTTTTGTAAGGTTAGATTGGTGTGGGTCCCAGATCGAGCAAGCATATTCTAGTTTGGGGCGGACTAAGGTTAAATAAGCAGACAGTTTTACGTGAGGTAGTGTTCGCCTAAGATAACCTAGAACACGGTTAGCTTCGTTAGTGATGTTATTTATATGAGATGTCCAGGTAAGATCTTGAGTAAATGAAATGCCCAGGTATTTATATGTAGTTGCATGGAATATTTGGTCCCTACATAAAGTAAAGTTTTCGGTGTGATATGATGCACGACGATGAAGTGAGACTAGAGTGGTTTTGTTTATGTTTAGCTTCATTAACCAATTAGTGCACCATGTTTCAACAAGTTTCAAATTACACCGAAGTTTATACGAGTCCATGCTGTTTGTGATTTTTCTGTAAATGATGCAGTCGTCGGCGAACAAACGAATCGTAGAAGACAGGTTATTAGGAAGATCATTAATGTTAATTAAAAATAGTAAGGGTCCTAAAACATTACCTTGCGGTACTCCAGAAGTGACTGGGGACAAGGAAGATGTGCGGTTATTGGCCCATACAAACTGTTGGAGATTAGTCAAAAACTTTTGCAGCCATTCAAACACTAGTGGGTTTAAGTTTAGTCGTGAGAGCTTATGGAGTAGTCTTCGGTGGGCAACTTTGTCAAAAGCCTTTTCAAAATCTAAAAACAGCACATCCACTGGTGTGTTAGTGTCCAAGCTAGAGCTGATGTCGTTAGTGAATAATGCTAGTTGGGTAGAGCAGGATAGGTTCTTTAAAAACCTGTGCTGACTGGGGTGGAAGAAGTTAACGGACATGGACTGCAGGAATTTCATTATGTGTGAGTGAATTACATGCTCTATTAGCATGGAGGGAACACTGGTTAAAGAAATAGGGAGGTAATTTTTAGGGGACGATGGTGAGCTTTTTTTATGCACTGGAATTTTTCCCACTTTCCAGTCATGAGGTATAGTATTGTGTTCAAGTGATTGCTGCAAAATGTGGGAAAGAATGATGGCGACAGTATTATTAGTATTGCGAAGTACTTTAGCGTTGATGTTATCAACTCCGGCTGATGATGGCAGTTTCAGAGATTCGATTAGCAATTTTATTCCGTTAGGCTCGAATTTTATGTCTGGCATAGGTGGGTAATCAAAATGTGGATAGTGAGGCATGCAATCATCGGGTTCATTAGTAAAGTTGGCAGAAAAGACATGATTGAATGATTCGCTCTCAAGATTTTGTGATATGGGTGAAACTAGGTCGTCACACAGTGATAATGAGTTGAGTGGCTTAGGACTTATCGCTTTCCAGAACTGTCTAGGGTTACTGTGAAGCATTGATGGTAAAGCGGTTGAGTAAAAAGTTTTTTTTAGCGTTAGCAGCATGATAAGTAAATTTTTTTCCGCATAATGGTACTGTTGCCATGCACAGGAACTGTTGGTGCGTTTTGCATAACGGAAGAGCCTTTTCTTTTTATTCAGCAGTCTTTTTAATGTTTGGTTAAACCATGGGGATAACGATCGCAAGATGACTGTTTTTGTAGGAATGTGCAGGTGGATAAGTTCCTCCATTTTGTGTTTGAACAATGACCAGTTCGTTTCAACAGTGCGATGCGAGAAATTAGCAAGGAAAGGATGACTAAATTCCTTTAGTTTGCTATTTATGGTATCGAAGTCGCCTTTATCATAGAGCGTTCTGTTTTCATTGCCTTTATCATAGAGAGTTACGTTTTCGTTACTTTTTGAGCATGCGGTGTCAGGGTATAATAAGTGCCGTGAATTACAGAGTGGTTGCTGAGGCCTGATAGCTGCGTGAGGGGTGAAATATCAGGATGTGAGGTAAGCACGAGGTCGAGGATGTTAGACGAGTGGTTATTTTGTCTGGTAGGAATGGTAACGAGTTGCGATAAACCAAATGTGAGACACGTGTTAAGGAAATCGCTCTCGACATTCTGCTTAATTAATGTCATCCCGAGATTGTTCCATGTTATTGAAGGAAAGTTAGAGTCACCGAGCATGAGTAAGGGTGTGTTTGGGTGTGATTCGGTTATGGAATGGAGCGTGTTGTGGAATTCCGTTACAAATGAAGCGTCCGCATCTGGGGGGCGGTAGCCACAGCCGATTAGCAGGGGTGGGTTAGTGGCTTTGGAATGAACGAATATTAGCTCCAAACTTGAGCTAATATTTATTGGGCAGCAGAGCAGGCTTTCATGAGTGGCGATCAAAATGCCGCTGCCTCACCTGTCTGCACGATCATGTCGAAAAATGTGATAGTTGGGGAAAGTAGCGAATAGTTCGGCATTAGCTACTGAAGGATTCAACCATGTTTCAGTTAGGAAAACTATTTTAATATCTGTTGTGTAGATGAGGCTCTGTAAGAGATCCAGTTTTGTTAAAATGCTACGGATATTAGTGTAAAGGAAAGCGATGGATTTAATTTGAGACTTAGGCCTTGGTGTAGCGTCTAGCTATGGTGAATGTGGGATAGGGGTGTCATGTTCAGAGTCATCCCACGACTCACGAGCGCTATCGTTAATGTTGAAAAAAATAAGGTAGGACCAGTCTAGCCAGACTGGTCCTCAGAACTATCCAATCTGGCTGTTAGGACTGTGATTTGTTTCAGATGGTCGTTAACAAGCGTCCTCAGAGTACCAACTTCGGCTTTGATAGCGACTAAAGAGGCGCAGTTTTCTTTAATTTTAGCCATACGTTTGTTTATTTCAGCAAAGTTTGTCATACTGAGCAGATTTTGTGTTTATAGCTTTCATCTCGCCAAAAGGGTGGTTTGACCGGTTCTGATTTCTTCTAAGGCAGTCAGTATTTCTGACGACGCTTTGGTGGACAAGGAGCGGGTGTTAGGTCCAGGGTTTTCTTCATGCAACCAGACACTGTTAGAAGACAGAAAAACATGGGTACAGTCATAGGCAATAGCTAAACAACAGCGTGGGCCCAGCAGCGCTAACAAGCCGCAGCAACCAGTCTTAGGAGCAAATAAGGAAAAATTGTTTGTTACCTGCACAAGAAGCACGGAAGGCATATGAGCAGGTGTCATTCTGTGCACGCTGCCGAGCCCATTGAAGGATGCGCCGAGTGTGTTCGTGCTTATGCATGCTGATGGTGGTGGCAATCCAGTTGATGAAGGTAGTAGGGAAAACAGAGTCGAGGTGAACCAGTTGTGCTGGGGGGCGCTGGAAGCAGGTCATGGGGTGTTTTGACAGCTGCCTGTCTTTTCCATGGGCAGCAGGCAGGCATTGAAGTCGGGCTATCTGCAGTAGGCGATAGCGGCAGGTAGGAATTGGAGGCTTGGCGGGTCTCGCTGACATGCGCAATTAGCGCCAGTTAGGTGACCTGCACAAGAAGCACGGGAGGCATATGAGCAGGTGTCATTCTGTGCGCGCTGCCGAGCCCACTCACATATCAGATGTATCGGTTAGCACATACCATTTTCAAATTTTGTCGTTCAATTCATGACGGTAGAACTGCGTACTGCCTCGCAAAAGACTGTCCGACCAGAGATGTGACAAACCACCATAAATGCGACCGATGCGATGGCAAGCTACATGGCCAATGACAAATGCAGCTGCAATGATGATGATAATACAACTATCACCATCTTTGGAGTTTCCTCTGCAGCAGCGACAACTACCCTTAGCCAACACGGCCGCCTGGATTGGCACACTTGGCAGGCGCGCCAATCCAGGCCGTGAACTAGCTCTGGCCCCCGAGCGGGCGCCGCCAGAGCTGATCACAGAGTCAAATTCACTTTCCTCCCCCTCAGCGGGCTCTATTTTAGACCAGTCTGGGAGACCACCCCTTGCACCTCAGTAATGGCTATTTCCACTGATTGACTGGAGCTGGGTACCCGAACCAGAATAGAGCGACCTCAACCGCTATAGAGCAAATCACCCTTGGTCAACCAGCAAAACGGACAGAGCGTGCGACGAAGTAATCATGTCCCAGTTCCGCAGGTTGAAGTCTCATCCCGGCGGTGAAA
Source organism: Amblyomma maculatum (assembly GCF_055883805.1). Classification (NCBI taxonomy): domain Eukaryota; kingdom Metazoa; phylum Arthropoda; class Arachnida; order Ixodida; family Ixodidae; genus Amblyomma; species Amblyomma maculatum. The sequence goes on along the minus strand of NW_028146749.1, from coordinate 3,157,043 downwards.
TTCTTGCGGTTGATAAACAGGCAGGAGTGCAGCCCTCTGCAGCTTTCTTTCGCATAATTTTAACGCTGCAGACATTTCTCAATACACGCACTTTGGCATGATAGCGCAAAAAAACGATGATGCCTAGTGTTCTCTTCCGATATCTCTGAAACCGCTAAGAACAGCCAAAAAATTCAGGAAGTGACGACATCACCGGCTAGAACCTCCAGTGAGATCTGACTGGTCCGCGGATCAAGCTAGAGCGCCCCGAGTTACTCCAGACGAACAGCAGAATATGCGCAACCTATCCCGGTTGACCAGTGGCATTCAAAATTGTCATCCCAGGGCAAGAAAGCGTGCGCCGGAACGATTAGTGTAAATTGCCATAAGCCGGAAATTGGTTCATTTTCTTTAGCACATGCGACGAGGTGGCCTTAAGCGAAGTGCATCGCGAGTTCTCCGTCCGCATCATGCTGAATGTTGGACAAAAGCATCAGGTGCTCAGCATAAATCACAAATTAGAGATTGTCCTTGCCATCGAGAGGGTGGCAGAGAAATCTGTGCTGGCGCGCTAGAGAGACTTGCCGCTGACTACTGTGTCTGGCATTTGGAATGCCAAGGAAAGGCTGCTCTTCAGTGCTGCCGCGAGAGCAAAGAGATGTTGTATAGAAGGCTAAACATTTCCACATGTGGAGGAGGCGCTGATGCGATGGATGAAAACAGCTCGGCCAAAAAACCTGCCAGTCAGTGGACCTCTCCTCATTGAGAAAGCCCTGGTTTTCGCCTTGCAGCTCAACCATGCCGACTTTGTGTGTACCAGTGGCTGGCTATCCAGATTCAAAGTGAGGCACGGCATTAGCACGAAGACCGTAGCTGGACAAGGTGCCGAGGCTGACATTGAAGGTGCAGAAGTTTGGAGGAATGATTAGCTGGGTGTCTTTTGAAAGACTACATGCCTGATGATATATTTACCCTGGATGAGTCCGCACTTCTTTCCAAGCTACTGCCGAATAGAATGCTTGCGTTCAAGGGAGAGCTGTGCACCGGCGGCAAGCATGCGAAGGATCACATTTCAGTTTCTTTCACATGTAACATGTCTAGAAGTGAGAAACTGCCGCTTCTTGTCAGTGGCAAGCCAGCCAAGCCAAGGTGCTTCAAAGGCGCCCCACTCTCATCGAAAGAGTCCTTCATAGGAACAACACAAAGGCATAGATGACTTGAAAGCTCTTTCAAGAGTGTCTGCAGCTCTTTGACCGCCGTATTGAGGCGAAACAAACAAGTGTTGTCATTATTCTTGGCAACACATCGGCGCACGTTGCAATGGATGGCCTCAAGGCTCTGAAGTTGGCCTTTTGTCACCAAACACGACACCGATTGCCGAGCCCTTGGACCAAGGCATCACTAGAGCTGTTAAGTAGCTCTACAGGAAGTGCGCAGAATGCTGCTAGCACTGGATTGACAACAAGGTGTACCCCATTGACCTGTTGGGTGCGATTCACTGCCTGGAACACACATGGTGGCAGGTCACATCTGCGACCGTGCATAGCTGTTTCAAGCGTGCAGGTTCCATGAAGTGTGCGCTAGTTATGCAGACGACACAAGCATTATCACCGGTGCCCTGGACCAAGCTCTTGAGAATCCTGCTAACTGAAGTCCTTGCGAGGGAAGGTGCTTCAAAAGGCATTATCTTCTCTGATTCCAGGGACGTCGACAGGAAAGTGGAAACTTCACCAGAGATGTCCAAACGAAGCAATCATTGCCTCAGTTGTGGCCAAAGTGTCTCCAACTAACAATGATAATGACAACACTGAAAGTGTGGAAGCTCCGAGCCCAACTGGGGCAGAAGCAGTGCGTGCTGTAAGCGTCATGCAGCTGTTCACCAAAAAAACGGGTTTGGCCGAGAAGCTGGCTCACGGCTTGAATGAGTTTGAGGCTAGCTGCTGTCGCTGCTATAGCACCGCGGCATCAGACGTTTCAGTGCAAGATAAAGGATGCATTTTTTTTTTTCTTTCAACCTACTGCCGATTTCCGCTTAAGTTTTTTGGCAGGTAAGTGTGTGATTTTACGCTACTCCTGTTAAGCCATAATACCGTGTAGTACATACTTTTTCCTAGTTCCGGCCAACTACGGTTTAACGAGGTTTTACTGTATAGGCACTTGCTAAGCACTTTGTGTGGCTGCAGCCTCCACAAAATATTTTCCATTGAAAGACATTCACTACAAAAAATTTCCGTTTTGTACATACAAGAGATATTTAAAATATTTTAAACAAAGCAGCACCAATACTTTTATCTCCTCTCCTGCAAATTGAACATAGGAAGCACTGTACCCTTTTAGTAGCCTCTCCGAGCCATTGTCGAATAGGAAGATACTGTTTCTGCACAGACATTTTAGCATAATGCTTTTCACTTACACCTCTGTCAATGCGACCTTGCTTGCTACACTTGCATTGTTTTGTCTTTGAAATAGACTTTAATGTTAAGATGAAACACAGTCTTGAAACTCTTCATGGTGCTTTCAGATGCTGTGCTTCACCTTTTTTTATGACTAAATGGCCTTGAATACTCTATATGAAAGAAGCAGCACTAGATGTGTTCAGATTTAGAGCTACTTTGAGCTTTCAACCACAAAGTCCTCTTGTTCATTAGCAATGCAAATCCATGCATTTGCATGCTGTAACGGTATAGGAAGCAAAATGCACAGCCCTGCATGCAGGAGGATCAGAGCTTCTGTGCCAGTTCTGATATGCTGTTCAACATGGCAACTAACTTAAAGGTGGACATCCCGCTAGCTGAGGTACAGTGATGTGCGAAAGTAGAGAGACCATGCAAAATCCGATACGATTGCTGGTTTTGTGTATAAAAACGTGCACCTGAAAAAAGTACTCAGGCAAGCATCTGCCCACATCTGCATAGGGGTCACCCTATGCAGATCTTGAAAACAACCACTGCATCGTCGGGAGATGGTCACACAGTTTTGCCAAATCGCCACGCCTCTCCATTTTTGCATAGCGCTCGCTGTACATATGACGAGGTTGCCAGGTAGACGCCACAGGGAAGTGCTGCTGACAGCTGCGGTACCTTCTACATTTGAGAGTGTATATGAAGCAAGTTTAGTGAACCAAAGGTTTGAAAAAATTTCACGTTATTAGTTACTCACTTCTCGCTGTCACCAGTTAACTATGCGGATCCTCATGTCTTCTTGGTCCATTACTCTTCCATTTTCGGCTCGTCAGCAAACTTGGAGCTTTTCCTGACCAGTGCACTGAAGATTTGTGCAGCCAGTTGCATGTTGATGATTTGTTGCTGGCGTTGAATATGGGCATTCCGAAACTTGTTCGCTGTCTGAAAACCTTCTGCTTCTTGCCGTTCTTGATACTTCTCAATGAATCCCCTTAAGACTAACTGAAAAATAAAAGACAAGCAAAATACATTGCATTACAAATACATGTTACAAACGAATTACACTTTATCAAACCGGAATGTCTTCAAATTATACAGATTTGACCAGATTTTTCTTTCAGAAGCCGGAAAAGATATGCCAGTTTGGCCTGTGCTGGTGGTTTGCATAGCATAGATTATTTGCATGGGTGTGCAATAAAAGATGTTTATATAAGTGCAATTATGTAGTCAGTTTTTTTGGGGTTTAGAGCACAGCATTATAATACCAAAATTAAAGGCCCACTGTCCACCCTCCGGTCGAAAATATTTTCTTCCCCAGTGACTGTGAGACTTCGCCCCTGGAACGCAAGGCCGCAAAATGTTTTTGAAAAGAGTAACTAATAACGCAGTTACAGCCACCGCAATCACCCGATTCTATCCTGCCTCTCTCCTTCCGTTCCCTCGCAAAGGTTTTTCACTCTCCTGCCCGAGGTCGTCTAGCCTCCGCAAGACAAATTCCCCTTCCTCCTCCGCGTTTGGCGGGAGGTGGGGCGTGGCTCTCCGCGAGCGCGAAAAAAAAAAAAAAACGGTCGAGGGAGAGCGCGCCGCTGGATTCAGTCTGGCCGTGGCGAGGGAAAAGCGCGCTGCGAGCGGTAGACACCCATCCTTCTCCCGTCAGTCAGCGAGACGGACCAATGGACGTCGTTCCCGGTATGTACGTCATTATCGGGGCCCGTCGGGCCAGCGCAGGAAGCGGTGAAGCTGGCTTCTCAAAGGAGAGCATGAGGGAGCTTTGAATTGTATTTTCGATGCTTTGCGGCGCGCGTGTCGCTGTAGAATTTTGCACAGACTATCTCCGGTACCTGATCGAAACACTGGGCTCCTTTTCTTAAAAGGGCCTTCCCTGGACAGTGGCCCTTTAAAGGCCTTCAATGCTGAAAGTGCAATTTATAGAATTTGCAAATTGGCAACATGAGTTGAAATATTAAATTTCAGAAACATGCCTTCAGTCAAAAATGCACTGCGCATCGCAAAACAAATTTGAGGGTTTCAACGCTGCTGAACTGAATGTGGAGCGAAAGCTTTGGCTGCAGGCGATCGAGCGTTGCATCGAACACAACCGGCGTTCCGTTGAATACATCAAACTTCACCGGAGTTCGTTTAGGCAGAGTACCAGGGCTCGAACCCGGCCGCTGGTGGCTGTATTTCGATGGAGGCAAAACGGAGAGGCGTCCGTATGCTGTGCGATGTCTGTGCACATTAAAGATCCCCGGGTGGTCGAAATTACTCCGTAGCCCTCCACTAAGGTAGGGTGGCTAGAAGGAGAGGTGTGATGAATGCGGCTCGCTTTCCATAGAGAGAGGTGGCCCTCTGAGCGTGACAGCCGCTGGGGCCAAATGGAGTGCCGAGTCTGGGGTGCCGTCAGCATTCAGGAGGACACTTGAACCCGTCCATGGAACGCCATGCGACAGGAGTGGTGGTGTACCGTCCAAACACATTTGCCGGAGAAAGTGTGACAGATACTGCGCCTTTCTTTTCCTGTAAACCAATTATAATTATATGTAGCACTGCAACGAATGCTGATAAGAGGCAAACGATGAGAAGCAAATGATACGAGAGGAAGGGTGGCCTCGGCGCGCCAGGTGTGCACCGTGTGACGTCACCCACTCCTGGCGCATGCACAGCGGCGGTGGCACTTCTGAGCAACGTTTTTCCTCTGAGTCAGCCGTGGAGCGGAGGAGTCGACGACAGCGTCTCCAATGTGGCTCTCCAGCTGTGCTCCGTGTGACGTCACTCGCTCCTCACGCATGCGCAGCTGGGGCTCTCCGGGGCTCCGCAAAATCGCTCAAACCTAGCTAGTGTTGCTTTAGCAATAAAATGACATCCTGTTAGTGGCATTGTCATAAAAATCACATATATGCATTCTACATCATTAAAGATGTAAACTGGGCCTGTATTTCATTGATTTAGCACCATTTTATCAATGCACAGGTTGGGAAAGCCAACTTCAATAGCCTTCAAAAGTATTTTCAGCGTTCAATATTTTTCGAACCACGACGCCTCTCCTGAAATTTTATGGAATGGATTCACCTTCACTGTTAATTCAATTTTAAAACGAAATCGTTCCCTAAAACCAAAAATTTAATGTTTAATGAATTTTAGTTGATGAACAGTCCTTTTATTGCACAGTACAGTGCAAATGGTGACTGCCCTAAACTAGAGTAGACCTACACAGACCACACTGGCATATCTTTCACGGCTTTTGAAAGAAAAATCTGTGCTGAAAACTGACTTGAAACACTCAGTTTATTCATTCCCGTCTCTCCCAGGAGATTTCTGAGCAGTAATTAAATTTCAAGCAATGAGCAGCGTTGAATATCAAGAATATGGTCATTCATTGATTGCAGGAAAGGGAGAAAGCCATACAAAAAGCTCACGTGTGGTTTTGTGAATGCGCCATCTAATTAGCTTGTCCATGGATACCTTTGCAGCACAGATACAAAATCAATATACAGCAATTGCTATGTCAGCTGCTTTTTACTGGATTCACTGTTAAGGAGTACATGCTCTTAAGGCATTTACATCATCAGCCATCAGCACAAGTGCATCAATCACCAGATAGCAATGACTTGTATTCAGTGGAATATCTGACTGTTGCAGCAGTTGGCATAGCCGATTTTTTTCTTAGTCTTGGATTCAGTTTTGACATTTTCCTGATGGCCATGCCATCTAGCGATAATCAGGTAACAAAGCTGCTGTCTTCCATTTTTTTTTTTTTTTTGTCTCAAAAGATTTTTTTTCAGTTGTTAAGGGCCACTTATAAAGCAATGTTCTTTGATAGAAACAGATGGAAAACTGTGTTGGTGCGCAGCGCTGTGGAGTGGGCCCAAGCAATTGTCTATATTACGTCAGCCAGTCTCAAAATGACCGTAGCGCCCCAACATCCCTGTTGCGGTGGATGGTGAAAATGGAAATTATAAACGCTACTAACCCTCTTCTTTTAAAAACGCAATGGAAATAAACTGCGTTTGCATTTTTAAACACACTTTTGTACGCATATGAAGGCCACCACGTCTACTGACGCACAAGCAAGAAGGTTGCAGACGCGGCTCAAGAGTGTCGTCTGCTGCCTGCCTGCTTGAGATGCATCTGCAAATGCGGTGGCTTTTCATGCGTACAAATGAGTGTTTAAAACGCAAGCACAGTTTTATTTTCTGTTGCGTTGCTGAAAGAAGAGGGTTAGTAGCACTTAAAATTTCCGCCTTACCCATCCACTGTAGCAGCGTTGGAGGGGCGCTGCGTTTTTCGGATTCGCTGACGTCATAGTATAGGCGATTGTTCGGGCCCACTCTGCACCGCGCAGTTTTGCCATTGTCTCTTATCTAAGAACATTTTTATAAAGGCAGCTCACACATCAACCATATTGAGCCAACTGTAAATGGCCAGCTGGGGCATGGAAAACATGGTGGCTAATGAGTTGTGGAGCACGTTTGGCAACCAAAAATGCAATGCTTTGGTGAACCCCATGTTCTCTCCTGTCTTTGTCATGGCGCTTTGGGTTTGTTTAGCTCTAGCTTTCTGCAAGCTCTCGTGGCAGCTCTCCAAATGCCTTCAGTATTGCCTGTCCATTCAGACCAATCAAATGAAGTGTCATTTCATTAAGGAAACTTTTATGGTCGGTTCCTTCCTTTTTTTCCTTTAACTGTCTTGTAGCCAAATAAAGCTTCCTCCACTTAAAGCAAATGGCTTTTAATGATTCTCTACAGATCATAGTGCACTTTTGATTGCGACTTACTCCTTTTGTTTTGCCTGAGCTTCTCAGAAACAGCGTTGTCTGTGGAGAATACAATGCTGTGTCAGCACCCAACATCCCTAATAATCTGATGTGCACGTTGTGTGTCGCACCTTCATAGCTGTTTTGAACAAGCTGATTGCACCCTGCTATGCATACTTGGCCTTTCAACAAGGACAGGTGTAGACACCACCTTAGACAACAAATGTGTCAGAGGAAGTAGTGTTCTTTTTATCTGTTGCATACCACTTGCAACTATTACCAGGCCGCCAGAATGAAGCTCGGACAGCAAAATATTTTTTCTCCGCTTTCAATTATACTGTACGCACCGTGCACCGCCTTTAGCGGCTGCGGGAAGCACACGTAGGGCACAGTCCCCAGCTGTCCCGTTACTGCAGCAAGAGTGGCAGAAATTCGCACATGTTATCTGCCATTTGTGCGGGTGTGTGGCAATTATTTTCACTGCGAAAGCATCCGAAAACGAATTGCTTTAAGGAGGACTTCGGTCCAAAGCCGCAGTCGGACCTGATCTGTGTTCATGCGAGATGGTTGCCGCAGACAAGCGTGCCACAATTAAAGACCGGCTACGCCGCAAAGCTTATCATGAGCACTGTCCCTTTTTTGGCGCTTTAAAATCAATACCCGAGTTCAGAGAAAAACCTGCGAGCTCCAGTTTGTTTTCTTAGAGTGCAACATGGTGCTGTTCTGTAAGTCCGATCGAGTGGCCGTCGTCAGGTGAGTGGAGCAGGCGCTTTGGTGGTGCACTTGTGTACAGGCAAGCGTGCTGGACTGATTGTAAATAATTTGCATCATCTTTATTGAATTCGACATGACTGTAACGCATCGTCGAAATAAGCGAGAGTGCACCGTTTCTAGTCCAAACCAGGACTATTTTAAGAAGGGCTAGTTTTTGTTGGGACTGCCTCCCTGCATGCTGTCCCCTCTCGAGCTCCGTTACTGTAGTCGAGAGCTCCGCTTCACTGGACCGCCAACACGGCAGATGAAAATCGCAGACGACATCACAATTGTGGCGTTATCTATTACTGCTTTTGAGTGTAAGGTTAAGAAGCAAGTGCGGCAACCCCGGCTGCTCAGAGGTAACTTCTTTGGCAGTCCTAGGAATATTTTTTTTCGCACATATGCACACTTCAGCACTGAATGGTGTATAGAACCTCTAATTGACCTAGGCAATATTTGTGATCTCATAAGTAGCCATGTAGCCTCCTGGATAACCTTTGGGCAATGGCGGTCCCAAGAATATTTTATTCTTCGAGGAGGGGACGAGTTTAAAATAACAAATTTTTTTGTATACTTTTCATTTGTACACCAATCTTTGTGTGCTTTTGTTGTTGAGCAATAAATGGCAAACACCACAGATGTTGTATCATAACTCATGCTTTGATTATTAACGGTTCGGTTACGTTAGCAGTATTCATATACAATCGTTTTCTATTTATCTTACAATGTTATAACTTGAATGAGAGCCTGCCAGTCGTGAAATGCAAAGCACAGATAACATTGGCATATTTTCTTATTGCTTGTAATAATAATAATAATAATAATAATAATAATAGTAATAATAATAATAATAATAATAATAATAATAATAATAATAATTTATTTTTTCTTTAATACAAGGAAAGGAAAGGAGCAGCCGCTAAAAAGCTGCTTTGAAGAGCAGCTTGACGGGGCGCGCCTGCCCCTGTATATGAGTATATGAGTACAAAAAAGTCACGCTTACACAATGAGTAAATAATGAATGGAGAAATATTTAAATTACAAAAAAGCACAAGGTAAATCAGGAAAAATATGTGAAAATAATACAGAGACACGCTGCAAGTTAGAACACTTAATTTCAAAATATCTATTCATAGAAACATTTCGCAGATTAATTTAATGGGAGGAAGAGAGAAATCTTGACCACTATTAGGAAAGTATTGATTTAATATGGTAGGAGGCATCTGCCTGCCATAGATCGTCCGGCACGCTGCAACGTGCCAATGCTCCGGATGACGGGTGTCGTATGTGTTTATGTTGTCTTGAAGCACTGCTATGAGTGTTAGTGTGTTGTCCTTTTTAGTGATTCCTTGTTTATATAATCACAAAAGCCTGTAGTTATACAAAGATGTTACTTCAACCATTTTTAGCTGCTTAAATATTGGTCCTGTATATTCGAGGTAAGAAGCTTTAGTAATATTTCTTATTGCACGTTTTTGAAGGACTAGTAACTTTGCAATGGTTTCTGCTGTTGTTGTCGCCCATACTAGCAAGGCGTTGTTCAGAATGGACGAAAAGAGTGAATTATAAAGCATAATGTTAATGGTTAAGTGGAAATACTGGGAAATGTCGGCGTAGAGAACCTACTGTGCGTGATAGTTTGTGGAATAAATATTCTATGTGAACATGTGCTCTGAGAAGTACATACCTAACGTTTTTACAGAGTGAGCAATTTCTATTTTAGTGCCACAAGAGAAGGCAGCTCGAATGCTCTATTTCTGGGATGGAAGAGAACGGCTTTTGTTTTATTGACATTGAGTTTTAGACTGTTCTGACACGCCCAGTGTTCAATGTTTTCCAAGGTTATGCTAGCCTGACTGGATAGCTCTATGCCTGAGTGATCAGAGAAAAACAGACTTGTATCCTCAGCGTAAATAATGTGTTTTGCAGATGAATCTATGGAAACAAGACTATTTATGTAGAGAATAAAAAGAACTGCCTTGTGGAACTCCCGAGATGGCTGGCTTGACTGTAGAGGAGAAACCGTTTATTTCAACATATTGTCTCCTATTCGCTATGTAGGAAGATATTACAAAGTAGGCTGTGCCACGCCATACCTGTCTAGTTTATCGATTAAAGTTTTGTGGTTGATGCTGTCGAAAGCTTTCGTGAAATCTAAAAATATGCGAAGACGAGTTTCTTTTCTTCAAAATTATTTAATATATATACTCTCTTTGAGCGAAAAGGGCAAGCTCAGTAGATCTGTTTTTCCGAATCCCGAATTGAGAGGGGTTTAAAATATTATGATTAATAAAGGACGTAAGACGAGCAAGAATTAACTTTTCAAATCCTTTTGAGAAGGTAGGCAGGATAGATAATGGGCGATAGTTGGAAAGGTCGTTTATATCGGCTTTTTTGTATAATACTGTGACCCTCCCATACAACACTGTTGCTCATTTCTCAAAAGAAAATGAGTCCTCCATTTTTTTTCTTTTTTCGATGTGGTTAATGACACGAGATGTGTCAACACGAACATCCTTGTAGGCGTTGAGTGAATGGATGATGATTAGCCAATATGTAGTGCAATAAACACTACCACCTCGCCCTTTCGTTGTTTTTCGCTAATTTATTTTTTCTTTGTGTTTGTGTATGTGCTGTGGAACAGTACTTTGTAATTAACCTTTTCACATTGTTTCCTTCAAGACAATACTGTTTTGAGCTGCCAAGTGTATATACAGTAAAATACCACTTGAACGAACGTCACTTAAACGAAGTATTCAGTTGTACGAACTTTATTAATTTCCCCCGCCGAAGCTCCATTAAACGCTATGCAAACGCCCTTCATTTTAACGAAATTCAATTGTTGTTCATTTCAGTTTTACGAACATTTTCTATAACGTCATCCTGTGTTTCCCACGTCATACTGAGTATTTTAACCAGAACAACGTGCACGTTTTACTGAATATTTTGAGAAACATATTTTATTAGCGCGTGACGAAAGCTGGCCGTCATTTAGCTCTAAGCTCTACTGGCTATCTAAACAAGCTTGTATCCAGCGGAATCACAGTTATCTTTGCATGCTTAATTGGATCCACAGTACAACTTCAGCCCTACAAAGCTTCTTAGCTCTAAGAAAGGCGTACGTATACATGCTGGTTAATTGTGATCTGCGGAAGGAATGATCTGGTTGGAGGAAATGAATGCCTCTGCTGCCCAGCAGATCGCTGCGCGAGGTTCACGGGAGCTTGCACACAGTGACTGAGGCCAAGACCACTGCAGTCCTAAGTTCAAAAGTGCTGCAAAATTTCGGTTCAGCGAACTTTCACTTTAACAAACATTTTCCTAAGGTCCCTGGAAGTTCGTTCAAGTGAAGTTTCACTGTATATATGTTGGCACTGTGCATCTATCTTGGCCCTCCTGGGTCACCTACACACAGGGGACGACTTAGAAAAGGTCTTCCCTATGGTCCATCGTGGTCTGTGGCCATCCAGAAAATATGACATAACACTAGGCAGGTAATTGACAAAGTTGAATAGGCCACGTCAGACCACCGTATTACGGCCAGCACCCAATGTTGACCTCAGGATGGCTAAAACAGGCTTTGGAGCAGCTCCTGGAGCAGTAAAATATGTGTTTTGGAGCAGTAATAGAGCAGGAAATGTATGCTCTGTAGCAGCTACGAAGCACAAATATAAACAGTTAGTAGCAGTGATAACAGCATTTTGCAGCAATGCCTGTGGCCAAATCTTCATCAAAACTGTGACGGCATGCACTACTGTCTTTGCAATCCAACCCAGTAAAAATGGTGTCTGCTTATGAGTGGCCCTCTCATGTTTTGAGGATATAGTTCACTGCACTGACTATGAACAGCGCATGTCCAGTGTGCAACTTAAACGTCCTAGGAGCAGTGCATGGATGCAAGCGATGGGAATATGCGATGAAGTGAGAACATGTGATGCCATGCACAAAAAAAAAAAAAAGATCACTGTAACCTATCGAACAAGTGCACTCCCCCCCTTCCCGGCCAAAATAAAGAAGGGGGGGGGGGGGGGGGGGGCGCTATTCCGAGCCTGCACCGAACTTCAAAATGATGATGACACAATTTTCCCGCCAGGAATAACGAGAACTGAAGCACAGTGAACATGGATTCAAATTTCACTATCTCTAATCGATAGGGCTTAGACGTGTCTGCCAAGTGTTCGGGCTACGCTGCCACCAATGTTAGCACATGCATCACACTTTTGCCTAAGCCTGGTTTCCTCTTCACTGATTTCAGGCTATTGCCGTTTTTTAGAGCATGTGTGATTTTTTTCATGCTGTACCTCCTTATTTCGGATGCTTTAAACCTATCGATTAGCTTTGAAAGCTCAGTTCTATCCTGTCCATGTACTCAATAATTATAGCTATGAAATTATCATTTGTAGCTTATACTCTAAAGCTGTCTAACTCATTTCAAGCTTAAAGGGGCGATGTTCAGGGTCGGTCGATGTATTGCCGTTTCTTACTTACGTAAATAATATACAGGCCTGTGATTCAACCCGCAAAGTTCTAGTGCCTAGCAAGCGGCGCATATTACGAAAAAACGCGATAGAAATCAGAATCGAGAAGCTCCTCCCACCGAGAACAACCGCCATTTTGAAATGCTCGTGTGATGTCACAGAGGATACGTGGCGGAGCGTCATCTGCAATGAAGGCTGCAATATAAAAAAACACGTCTCTCTCTTTCTCTTGCTTTATTTTTTTTTTCTTCTCTCTTTTTTTATGTTTGAAACAGTGGTTGTGCCTTATGCAGAAGTGCTTGATGAAGATGTTACCGCAGGAAAGCGATATAGAGCAAAGCATTTTTTTTTTTTCCGTATAAGGCACGGTCACAGTCACTGAGCTGCACGGTTAGGTTCCTCAGCTACTTATCCACACACTGATCTGTCGCATTACACCGCAAACGTCGCCAGCGCGATCAACCCTATCACCGTCACGTGAGGTTTTCGGCACCGTGACGCCTTCGGAACTGATCAGCGGACAGTCGCCCGACCTGTTTTGGTCGGATCGGAGGCCGAGCGAGAACTTGACACCCGATAAGTTAACGGCTTGAACAGCTGCGCTTGTCTGAAGCTTAACCGTGTAAGAAAAATAAGAAGAAGCAGCTGCACTTTATATGTTCTCCCTTCTCATCAGCAATGACCTTGGCCAGAAATGTTAGTCCGTGATTGCGGCCCGTTCCACGACTAGTAGGCCTAGCACAAGTATGCGGGGTTTGGGTCTAGAGTTTCGCCGATTACGGAGCGCACGCATTCACAAGCTTTAGCAGTTCAATGTGGCCATCGAGTGTAGTTCTGGCAGTAGTGATTCCAAATTGACGACTGCTTGCATCACAAAGCGCATGCACATTGAGCGGGAAGCGTCTATGTGACCCTGTCTGGTAAGCGCAGCCGGTAGCTGTCGGCACCGCTTGTGGGTAAACAAACACACAGGGAGCGCAGTCGTAATCTGCGAATTGGCGCATTCCTGCGGGAGTTTAGGGCTCACATACTAAATACTAAATGGTGTATGTTTACTGTGTTTACGTTGAAGCACTCGCAAGGCGTCATTTGGGCTCGGGAGCCGGTCGCAGTCGCGCGTGTGGCTGCGGGAAAGGCAGAGACGGCTGCAGATGGGAGGCTCTTGTTCGGTGCGGACATAGAAGCGCACTCTAATCGCGATGGATTTTATGATGACGGGACTCAAGCGGGGGTGGTGGCGCATGCTTTTGTGTGCTGGCTGTGGCCAAACTAAACATAATTTTGCAACAAAAAACAAAGAATGCTTTACTAGCTGAGAATAATTAAGTTTGACTAACACGTGCATATAACAGTAAGTCAAGAAGTACCGCTTCATTCAAAAGTATTGTCTGCTTCTCTATTGTCGCAAGGTATGCTCTCGCACTAACGTATGCTTGTTTGGGATTTCCTCTTAGTTTTGGACTGAAAGAGCGACGGGCAATAACTTAGAAATCAGTAACACAACGCTAACCCTTCCCCCCTTTCGCCGCACACATTGCGGAAGGAAACGTTGGACATGTGCCTTTTTATATGCGGGAGCGTTTTGTTGCTATACAAGCTAACTCTCATAACTAAAGAATAACATGCTTCTGATTGTATGCCTAAATAATACAGCATAAGGCCATCGATTTCAGCCTCCTCGACATTCTCTAGACAAAATCACTAAGGTCACATATTATAGTGAAGGCTTCTCAAAGAAAAGGAATGAGCGAATAAATTTTTTTTTTTTTTTAAGAAAATAAAAGTATCTCAGTGGCCACCGTCTACAGCGTGCAGCAGACGACATGGGGACGAGATCTCGTTGTGACGTTAGTGGCTACCGGTTGTCAGACCAGAAAGCTGCTTTCGATATTAATAATAGAAATTCATTTTAAAGCTATCTACTGAACTGAATGAGTTCAAATTTCAAGGATCTATAATTTTACGTGTGTGGAGTGAAACGCAATAATCAGTTTATGTTCAAATATTAGCTGTCATGACTCCACTAATGACAATGCCTGCCATCCTCTCATTAATGCTATACAACTCATCTGTGTTACTTGCTGTATGCTTACTGACAGAGCCCTACCATAGCTCCTATTTCTCCACATGTATTATGTTATTGAGGTATCTATGCATTCTCCATGTGTAGTATTTTGTTATCGAGGTTTGCCTTGACGACACAATACATACCTCCCCTTTAGTACAGTACGGCCTCTACTAAGCCTTATGATATTGCCGCAATGTTATTACTGGCACCTCCCATGTGGCGAGCTCGGGAGACTGGCACGCGCTCGTCAGTTAGTTAGCCAGCCGTGCCTTCTTTTGCTAGTGCTTTTGCGTTGGTGTAGTAATCCTGCCTACCCAGTTCTGCTGGCATCTGTGACAATATCCCATTTCATGCCCGCTAGTTCCTTGAACAGCTCTGTAAAACTAGCCTCACTAGCTAGGATTATAGCGTAAAACGTTGCCAGGGTCAGTTTCCGATAGTGGCTTCTCCAGAGCCACAGAATCATAGCCCCCTCCGCTGCATCACAGCTCTCACCGCCACCGTGGTCAGTTGCTTCGCAGCTGCTGGGGACTGAGGGCCAGTGGTTTGTTGGAGTATTCATTGAAGGTTGTGGCAAATTGCTACACGAGGGTGGCCAAATCCTGTTCTGGTGTAGCAGTGCATTTCTATAAGTGTTCACCGGCTTCAGGTCACACCCCAAACTTGTTTATGATATTCGATCAACACACCGATGGATGGAGAACACCGGTGGAGAATTGAGTGGCACCAGTATTTGAACCAGGGTCCTTTTTTGCCCGTGAGGTGGGTGTTCTAACTGTACACCACAGCTGCCTCCTGACCCATTGGCACCATTCTTCAAAAATGACCAGGGTTATCCTGACGGTACCTCTAAATTTGTGTGTGTATTGATTTACTTATATTCAATGAGGTTTTCCACATGAGCCCACAAATTCTGGCACTGAGAAGCCCTGGAAGTACTGTAAGCACCATTTTCACATTCTAGCCCATTTTCACATTCTAGCCGACTCCTTATCTGATCTATGTGATCTAGCGGGGCAAATGTCGCAGGTGCAATCAGCCCAGACTTTTTTTTCCTTAAATAAATAATTTTCTTAATAAAAAAATTAAACCATGTGTAATCTGTGAACACAAATAGTATTCACTAGGCGAAAGTTCAACTTTTTAGACATGTATAATGTTGAAGTTGAGAATGTCATGGAATCCCATTTGTTCAAGCAGAAGGTGGGGTACATTTGTATGGAATAAATAAATAAAAGCAGTCGTTGACCAGAAATAAAACAGATTTCTGTTGATGTTTCGGCCCCCATGCGCCAAAACATCAACAGAAATTTGTTTTTCAACTTGTCGCCGACAGTATATTTAACAATTGAAGTCACATAAACTTGGTCCTTAATGAACCTGACAAGAAGCCCAACAAGAGGGAATAAAACGGGGAGAACAAATGGCTCAGTCCATACCACCAGCACTTCCAGTTTTCTTGAGGCACAGTCCTAAATGGCGGAAACTCGGTAAGTTTGGTAGCTTATGTCGCACTCGTCGCAGAGCAGCAACATTCTCTCATCCTGTGGCTGGTCCCAGACCATGCAATCCAGGTGGTGCCATATGTACGGCTGTAACAAGAAAACAGTTATTGCAAAACACCTTGAAATAGTGCACTACTACAAGTTTAACTGTCCCGATTTTCTAATTACCTCCTGCAATTTGCTCCAAAAATTTAGTGCCCCCTCTGCCTAAAACATGAACCCGGAACGGGATGGAAACCACAGAAGAGTCAGGGCGCAAGCCTAACACAGATAATATGGAGAAGACCCCAATGTAGCATATGCAGATGCAGCCACTTATGCAAACGCCCATCGGAAGGTACTAGCATTTACAATCATGCAAAACTTCTCTCAGGTTGCTCAATTGTCACTGATTCTACAACAGAGGGGGAGGAGGCAGCCATTGCACTAGCCATGACACCTACGGCTGCCACGAAAATCATCTCGGATTCAAAATCGGCCGTCCTTAAATTTGCCAATGGTTTACTGTCCCCCAACACCCATCGTCTCTCGCTTTTTTGGCAACCCCGACTTCTTTACGCCAGTTCAGCATGGCTTTAGAATGGATTTTTCCTGTACCACCCAGTTACTTGAGTTCAGTAATGATCTGTTTTCCTCTTTTGACCACGGATATCATATTGATTGTATATTTCTGGATTTTAAAAAAGCCTTTGATTCTGTACCTCATGTGCTATTATTACATAAGTTACATTGTCTTGGTCTGCATTACAATATCATCGACTGGCTTCATTCATATCTCCAGGACCGCATGCAGCGTGTTGCAATTAATGGTTGTAACTCCAATTCCGTAAACGTCTCCTCAGGTGTGCCCCAGGGGTCTGTCCTTGGACCCCTTCTTTTTTTCATTTTTATTAATGATATTGTTCTTGACCTCACCTGCCAAGTTCGGCTATATGCTGACGACTGTGTGCTTTACCATGTTGTGGAAAGTTCTTCTGACGCATTAAAACTTCAGCGAGACTTGCATTTTATCCAGTACTGGTGCTCAAAATGGCAAATGTCTTTGAAAATTTCAAAATGCAAACTTGTCTCGTTCACTCGTAAGCGTTCCCCTCTACAGACCTGTTACTCATTAAATAATGTTCCCCTGCAAAAAGTTTCTGAATATATGTATCTCGGCGTATATTTCACATCTAACCTTACGTGGACGAGGCAAGTTGAGCATATTAAATCGAAAGCCTGCAGAACGTTTAGTTTTTTAAAGCGTAATTTCAACAAAGCGCAGTCAAATGTCAAGCAGCTCCTGTGTTTCACTTACATAAGGCCAATTCTTGAATATGCATACCCTGTATGGGATCCCCAGTTTACTTATCTGACATGCTCGAACGCGTCCAAAATAATGCTGCCAGATTTGAGTCTAACAGTTACAACTTTTCATCTAGTATCACGTCTATTAAACATCATCTTGGTTGGGAATCTTTAGCTCACCGCAGAAAACATTTCAGATTGCAGATCATGTATCGCATTTATTTTGAAAAGCTCAGCATTGATAAAGACCGGTACCTGCTTCAGCCTCACTTTTTATCTAGCCGACTTGATCATCAGTGGAAGATTCGAGAAATAAAATGTCGGACAAATGTATATATAACATCGTTCTTTCCACTGACGATCAGTGAGTGGAACCGACTGCCAGCTAGCATCACTGAGTGCAGCACGGAAAATTTATTTCGGGCTTTTTTATCAAATGTGTGACGTAGCGCTCAGTTCTCTTGCTTGTGTTTTCTTCATCACTTTGTTCGTCGCGCAGTTGCCCCCTTTAGATGCATGTTTCTCTTTTTGCATTATCACTTGTGTCGTTTTATTTTCTCCATTTTTATGTATTTTTATTGTACTACTGGCGTTTCTACAAATGTTATTTGTCATCTCCCCCCCCCCCCTGCAATGATGCCTTTGGGCGCTGCAGGAATCTGTAATAAATAAATAAATAAAATCTGTCACCCTTATTTGGACATCTGCATATGCGGGCCTTCCCGGTAATGAGGAGTCTCACTTCCTGGCCCGAGGTCTCACTTTCCAGGCTGGGGAGGAACGGCCTTCCTCAGATGCTGGGGAGTGCCTGCTGTCCTTTTGTGACATCCTGAAGGGGGGAATTGGGGATCAGATCGCAAAAATCGCAAAGAAAGTTGATTTTAGAAAACTTAAGTTTTCAGCATCTACAACACTCATTCTGTGTTGTACTAAAATATTTCACTGAAAAACAAATTTTAAGTGTTGCAAATAAATATACAGATAGTGTAAGGTATATAGGCAATGTATTCTAGTTCAGAACATTCAGGCTTGTTTTCTCAAAAATTTGTTTTGAGCATTTCACCTTGCTCGTGATAAGTAGTATAGCTCCACAAGGATGCACGGATTTTAATGACGTTTGTTTTTTAATTGCTGACACATGCCCTGTATCAAGGCAGTCTCAGATTTACCACTAGCTCTCATTTTTTTTTTTATTATTCAGTAATTGGGTCATGATGCATTCTATACATTCGGAGAAGGTGCATGCTATGTCGTTTAAAAAAAGAGCAAAGAAATTAAAATGAAATAAAGAATATCTTGATTTAGACGGTCCAAACTTCTTAGTAATTAAAACTATTTACAAGCCCTTAGCCCGTTTTATTGCCGTGCTAAGCTTCCCACTAGTAGGCAACATGTGTACAACATGAAAAAAATGATATTGAAGGTATCATTGTGAAACATTAAATCTGACTGTTTGATGCTATATCAAGTCTCTGTGCTAATTTTCATCACCCTATGGCAAAAAATAAGGAAGTTAGCCTTCGATCCCCTCTTTGCCCCTTAACTACTACCACGAAAATAGATCTTACACAACCCCTGGCCCGACTCACAATAACATAAGCTACCCATTGGTGCAAGCTACAAACGTGTACAGCCCCATACCCCATCCTTCTCCATGCCCACTTTCCTGATCAATTTCCTTCTTCCTGCAAGCTCTGTGGCACACCTAGTGACATTTTAGACACAGTACTCACCTGTCCCTCATTCACACATCCTCCTTCTCCAGAGGTGGCCCTAAATTACTGGAAACACCTACTCACCAGTACCTCCGGTCAGGACCAGAGCAAGATTATTACTAGCGCTCTCGCTAGGATAGCCTTCCAAGGGCTTTCCTTTGCTTTGTGCTTATACCGTGTAGAAGGCTGCACCCCCACCTTCTGTAATATTGGCAATAAATGTTTCTACTGCCACCACCATCTGGCCGAGCAGGGGGGGAGAGCAGGGAGTACATGTTTATAAAAAAAAAAGTAAATAAATAAAAGCAGTTGTTGGCCAGTGAAAAAACAGGTTTCTGTCTATGTTTCGGCACACAGGGGTCTGTTTCGGCACACAGGGGTCGAAACATAAACAGAAATTTGTTTTTCCACTGGTCGCCGACAAAAAATGTAACATTTGAAATCACATAGACTTGGTCCTTAACCTGACAGGAAGCCCAACAAGAGAGAACAAACTGGGGAGAACAAATGGCTCAGTCCATACCAGTAGCACTTCCAGTTTCCTTGAGGCACAGTCCAAAGTGGTGGAAACTCGGTAAGTTTGATAGCTGGTGTTGCACTCGTCGCAGAGCAGCAACATCCTCATCCTGTGGCTGGTCCCAAACCGTGCAATCCAGGTAGTGCTACTGGAACGACAAAACAGTTATTGCAAAATACCTCGAGATAGTGCACTACTACAAGTTTAACTGTCCTGCTGACACCTTCTATCAGGCGGGGCCTGAAAAAAGTAGTGGTATGCAAACAGAAGAGCGAGGCATTTTGTTTAGTGCATGAGATTTTTGCCTGCAAATAGGAGCAGTGTCATCAAGAAAGTACGCTCTTGTACTACAAATGTCCATATTATTGAGTATGGCCCTATTGGGGGGGGGGGGGGGGGGCACTCTGTAATAGGTTTGTGGGGTTTAACGTCCCAAACTGTAATAAAGAATTACAAGGGTTCAATACTGCTCAACCAAATATTGAGCGAAAGCATTAGCTGCGGGTGACCGAGCGTTCTTCTCTTTTTCTTCTTCCTCAGCCCACATATAAAGCTCTGCTTTAACCAAGCCGTATGAGCATGCCTTAGTGGCCTATAGAGGTAATCTGAATGCCAGGGTCCTAGCAGGCTGATTCTGACATAACCGTCCCATGTGAAACGAGAGACCTAAGTTGGCAGCTCCTGCCAGCCCACAACCTAGTGTCACGTGGGGTGTGACGTCACAGCGTCACGTGGGTAAGACGTGGCTACCGGCCGCGCTACGCTGAAGGCTCGAAACCTAGAGTAGTATTGCTGTCGCAATAAAAATGTGTGTTGAGCTTTGCATTGTATAGCAATGGCCGAGCACAAACAAATTTGGAGCAAATATTTCAAGTCTTAAACCCTCACTCAGCACAATAGTGCATCCAGATCTCTTCAGAGCTGCACTGTAAGCGGCACAGAAATTTGCCACTAAACTTTGGTTTTCCAATTGACCGATAAGTCAGTACAGTAAAACCTCGTTAAAATGTACCCACTTCAGGAGTAGTTTCGTTTTAATAGTAGTAAAGTCAAGTCCTCGGCCTGGCACTCATTGATCATAATGCATTTTGCATCCGCATAAACCATACCAGCTTATGAAACATGTATCAGCACATTCTATTTTCAATTCACTAAGGTAGTACTGTGTACTGCTTCACAAAAGACTGTTCAACTAGCAATGTGACAAACTGCTGTAAATGCAACCGATATGATGGCAAGCTACATGGCCAATGATAAATGCAGCGGCAATGATGATAAAACTATCACCAGCTTTGGAGTTCCCTCTGCAGCAGCGACAAATACCCTTGGCCAACATGGCCACCTGGATTGGCACGCTTGACAAGCGCTCAAATTCAGGCCGTAAACTAGCTGTTGCCTCTGAGCAGGGCGCCGCAGGAGCTGATCACGCAGTCACATCCACCTACCTCCCACCCAGCGGGCCCTATTTTAGACCAGTCTGAGCATCTGCACCTCAATAATGACGATTTGCACTGGTCGACTGGAACTCGGTGCCCGAACTGGAATAGTGCGACCTAAACCTCTACAGAGCGAATCACCCTGGTCAACCAGCGGAATGTGCAGAGCGTGCGGAGCAAGTAATGCTGAGCCAGTTCCGCAAGTTGATGTGTCATCCCGGCGGCGAAATTGTTGCGGTTGATAAATAAGCAGGAGTGCAGCCCTCTGCTACTTTCTTTCGCATAATTTTAATACTGCAGACATTTTTCAATAGGCACATTTCGACATGTTACCGCAAAAAGAAACAATGATGCCCCGTGTTCTCTACCGATATCTCTAAAACCGCTAAAACCAAACAAAAAATTCAGGAAGTGACGACATCACCGTCTAGAACCTCCAATAAGATCTGACTCTGGTCAGCAGATCAACCTAGAGTGCCCTGAGTTGCTCCAGATGACCAGCGAAATACACACAACCTATCCCGATCAACCAGTGGAATTCAAAATTGTCATCCCAGGTCAAGCGCCCTCCGGTGGCCTTGAGGAGAGTGCATTGCGAGTTCACCGTCCACATCATGCCAAATGTTGGACAAAAGTACCAGGTGCTCAGCGTAAATGACAAATAGATATTGTCTGTGCCATCAAGAGGGTGGCAAAGAAGTCTGTGCTGACGCGCTAGAGACACTTGCCGCTGACTGTGTGTGTGGCATTTGGAATGT
The DNA here is from genome assembly GCF_055883805.1 of Amblyomma maculatum. Classification (NCBI taxonomy): domain Eukaryota; kingdom Metazoa; phylum Arthropoda; class Arachnida; order Ixodida; family Ixodidae; genus Amblyomma; species Amblyomma maculatum. Next base: position 3,135,389 of record NW_028146749.1, on the reverse strand, counting down.
CAGGAAAAAGCTGCTCAGCAGTGCTGCAGCGGCTGCAAAGGGATGTCACGTATTAGGCTCAATATTTGCAGATGTGGTGGAGGCGTTGGTGCAAAGGCGGAAAACAGCTCGGTCGAAAAACTTGCCAGTCAGTGGACCTCTCCTAGTTGAGAAAGCCCTGGTTTTTGCCTCGCTGCTCAACCATGCTGACTTTGTGTATAGCAATGGCTGGCTAGCTATATTGAAAGCGGTGGCATGGCATTAGCACGTAGACCGTAGCTAGAAAAGGTGCTGCGGCTGACATTGAAGGGACAGAAGGTTGGAGGAATGGTCAGCTGGGAGTCTTTTGAAAGACTACGAGCCTGATGATATATTTAACCAGGATGAGCCCGCACTATTTTTCTAAGCTGCTGCCAAACAGAATGCTTGCGTTCAAGGGAGAGCTGTGCACCAACGGCAAGCGTGCAATGGATGGCATTTCAGTTTTTTTTCGCATGTAACCTGTGTAGAAGTGAGAAACTGCCGCTTTTCGTCAGTGGCAAGTCAGCGAAGCCAAGGTGCTTCAATGGCGCCCAAATGTCATCAGAAGTCCTTCATAGGAACAAAACAAAGGCATGGATGACTTGAAAGCTCTTTCAAGAGTATGTGGGCCTCTTTGACCGCCGTATTGAGGTGAAACAAAGAAGTGTTGTCATTATTCTTGACAACGCATTGACACACGCTGCAGTGGATGGCCTCAAGGCGCTGAAGTTTGCCACCGAACATGACAGCAATTGCCCAGCCTTTGAACCAAGGCATTATTAGAGCTGTTAAGCAGGTCTACAGAAAGAATTTGCTGCGCAGAATGCCGCTAGCAATGGAATGCGACAAGGTGTATGCCATTGATCTACTGCGAGCGATTCACTTGCTGGAACATGCATCAAGCGTGCAGGTTTCCGTGAAGTGTACGCGAGTGACGCTGACGACGCAAGCGACATCACCAGCGCCCTGGTCCGAGCTTGTGAGAGCTTGCTAACTGAAGTCCTTGAGAGGGAAGGTGCTTCAGAAGGCACTGCCTTCTCTGATTTCAGTGACGTCGACAGGGAAGTGGACACTTCGTCAGAGATGTCTGACGAAGCCATCGTTGCTCAGTTGTGGCCAACTGACAGTGAGAACGACAACACAGAAAGTGTGGAAAATCCGCGCCCAAAAGTGGCATAAGCTGCGCGCGCTGTAAGCGTCATGCCGCTGTTTGCCGAAAAGAGGGGTCTGGCCGAGAAGCTGGCACGCAGCCTTAATGATGAAGACCTCTAGCGCTCGGAAACACAAACGAAGGCATCTCCTATCACACTGCAACCACTAGTGCAACAGATTCTAGTTTTTGTTTGCGCCATCAAGAAACAGCAATTCTTTTCTTGATAGTGATACAGAGGGCATGCTCACACATCTCAGATATTTCCTGTCTAGGCTTTTTATCTATCTTGCCTCCATGATCTCTCTTGTTACCTGTTTCCCGTTTTTGTTAATGACGACATTTTATAAAGTCCGGCTTGCACTCTACTGGGTGTTCAAGCAGATTACCTTTACCATTTTTTAGGTTCTCGTAGCAGCTGTCATTTAGAAATCTTCCGGTCTGACCTACATAAAATTTACCACAAGACAGTGGCAGGGAGTAAACAACACCTTGTTTGCACTCAACAAGTTTCTTCCTGTGCTTCTTCGTGCAGGCCTGAGTGAGTTTGAGGTCCTAGTAGCGCTTGGAAACGTGTGCCACGTCTGGATTGTGCAGGGTAGAAATGACAGGAAATGGCATAAGGTGGGTGTCACGCTAGATGGCCTTCGTCCTTATAGCGAAGCCCGGCATCCCCTTCAGACGCATACAGCTGCTACAAGAAAAGCCAAGCTTCTACTACATTCCCACATCCTGTTTATTTCAAATTTGAAGTTCCTAAACAAGGAAGGGTTGGTCAGGCCAGCGGCTGCACTCTGCCAGTGTATTTATATCTTGGCTCTCTACAGGCCATGCGACCACCTTGCTGTCAGCTGTAACTGACCACCTGTCGTACCCATATATGACCTGCCTACTCTACTTTTTCCTTTAATTTTCTTAAAATACATTCATCTCACACTTGTTCTCTCATTCACGCTGTACTCCTTCTTTGTAAAACTTACCTCTCCCCCTTTTTTTTCTTAGTTGCCACACCTTGGCCTCATAGGGGACCAAATGGCAGAATGCGCTTGATGTGCGCTTTTCAAGATATTTCCAACCTACGGTTGATATCACATGAGAAATGTACACCTACCTGCCGGCAACAAAAAGTCGTAATATAACGCTTTGTCTGTTCTTCAACATATCGAATATGAATATCGCGGATTTTGCCGCTCGCCAGCTCTTGTTTTGAACGCAGCAAAGGCAGCCTACGCAAGCTAGCAGCTTGACAAGCAAGCTCTGTAACCACTTGCTATCACATCAGCGAATAATATATTATAGTCATTATAGTTACCAACGGCGGTGAGAACGAAGGAAGAGCGAACCGACACGCAAAGGTCATCAGCAGTTCAGCACCTCCACCATTCCTTCAGACTTCCTCCATGCCTTCAGAGCACGCTTCTCGCTGAGGGGGGAGGGGTGGTGGGCGTGCGCGAGTTTTTGCAGTCCCTCTGGTGGCGCAACAAGCAAAGCCGTCGTCAGTTGATATATGGCGCTGTATATGGAATAAGGTATATAGGTATATATACATGTATGAAACGCATGGAGGAAGGAAAGAGTTTCCAATCGACCAGTTCAGCCACCATGGGCGCTCAAAGCATCAACCGTTGCTCTAATACATTATCAACTCTATGACATATCTAAGAATGCAACTTTTTCTTGTGAAGATAAACCAATGGCTTCGCTACACATGTGTCTTTCGCCTTACGGATATAGTAAGCCTCGACAATCTCTCGGCAGATTTGTTGATTACTCATACACAACTGATGACTGATGTTCCAAGCAAATCAGGTATACAGGAAAAAAAATCTCGTGGGTCGGAGAGCTACCGAGTGCAGAACTACAACTTTTGGCCAAAACTAGTTCAAAGATAAACGTTGTTCTACCGTAAATAATGTCCTATCATTCAATATTGTGACTATAAATTTTAAAAAGGGAGATAAACAGCATGTCAGTGTGAGATTTATCCAATATAAGCGATGGCTCTTTCTCCTATCGGCTTAGTTTTGAGCAGCACAAATGCCAATATTTCGCACTTAACAGGCACACTTTAAAAGGAAAAAAAAATGTTTTGTAAATATTTACGGTTGTGCAATTACTTAAGGAAGTTTTTAGTGGCATTTCAGGAAACAGAAACCTTTTATGGCGACGTCTGCTTTTGCGCCTTCGCTACTATGGCTCACGGTGGCTCACCGTGCTATGGCCAAAGAGGTATTAACTCTATGGCTATGGCTTTTCACCTCGAAATGATGATGATGATGAAAAAAACGTCACAGTAATGCCAATTTTTGCATCCGAGAAAAACCGACTGTCCCGCAACAAGTAGCACCAGTTCAGTCGTGTCCGACTCTTCGTGACCCGTTAGATATGGCACGGCCGCTCAATGGGGAGGCGCACTTGGGTGCGGCCCGTCGCGTCTCCCGAAAGAGCCGTATTGCGCCTAGTTCTCATCGCCACCGCCGCGGCGCCACCGCTCCGGGACAAGTCCAGGCGAAGAGCTGCGCGCAGCGGCCGTGCCTGTGCTTTCGTTTAGGCATCCGCGCGAGCGGCGCTGGATCATTTTAGGATTTATGAGCTGCGTTTCACACATTATGGTGATGTCACGTGCAAATTTGTTATTGATAAGGTGATAGCGGCATGTCACCATGAAAGCGCTTTTCCAAGTTAGACGTTGACCCGTTTACAACGAGAATCGAAGAAGCAGTGCGCCTCGCCGAGTGGGCACCCATTTAGTTACGGGCGTTTAAACCACTGTAATAAAATATAACATATTACAATCTTGAACTCATGACAAAGTTTGGGGCCATTTATTCAGCGTGCACTTTGTGGAAACTCACAATTCAGGACGTAGCGTTCAGCATTATTGTTCAGCGTGTTCCTCCATTTTCGCTGGAAATAATATTGAAGTGAGAAGCACCACCTGAATATACTAGCTAACACAAACTTACAAAAGAAACAACACGAGACAACCAGTTCAACCAGACGCCCGAAGGTTAGGCAATTTTTTTCTTTTTATTTTGAAGCCACATGACGCACAGAGGACACCCAAGCCTATTACAAACGAAGAACTTTCCTAGAAAGAGGTTTATGTGCAAGTATTATTTTTTCCACTGTCAGGTTTATATTTCCTGCCCAGTTGGTCAGCAGGGGTCGCATTAGTTTCGTTAAAAACGTTTTGCAGAGGTCCTTGGTGTGACTGCGGTCTCCTCTCTCGCAAATCAACTCCGGACATTGCACAAAATAGGGGAGAAGGGATAAAACCAACATGTTGCATAACTTGCTGCTTCTTCTGACCTCTGGGCACTTCATCACTTTGCTAACAAAGGTGCATGTGAGCTTGCACAAGGCAACTACCTCCATTTTTGGATACCTTAGGTGTCCATCGTCAAGATTCTTGATAATTCCATAAATTGCTTCAGTTGGCTTTGCTACCTGCAGCAGGGTTTTGCAGGAATCACAAGGCACCTGAAAACGAGCACAAACCTTTATCAAAGGATTGGGACAAATAAAAAAATAATGACACTCTAAAGTAAGCACTCGAATACTTTTAAACTTTTGTTAAATATAAATAATAAAGACCCCCCTCCCCCCAGGGCAAGCACTAAAAACAACAACCAAATTAAAAAAAAAAGAATGTTTTATGCAATTTTGTAAAAATGTTCATACCTCCTCTTCACATGCACGTGCAAGGTAACCAGCCAAGTATGCGATCGGTGCTGACTCTATGTCTGCTGCTGGTTCACACCACACATGAATGTATCCAAGCTCTCTCGAAAACTCTCTCGCAGCAGAGGTGATGGCAGCGGGCAAGGTACAACTTTCGTAATCTTTAATGCCAAATTTTATAGCTGCCTTCGCCTCAGAGTTAATAGGTGCATTTGCGGACTTTGATGCTTGCAAGATGCCAACCTGCACAAAGCATGGCAAAATTTGTATTATCTCCGTTGATTTTCGTTTGTCGCTAATGGTACCTTCAGTATTTTCTCTGAAGTGAAAACTGCAGCCCTTGCGTCAACTCTGTCGTTCCCGCCATTGAATTGCCTTAGGCTGCTAAAAAGCGATTCTACAGGATCGCTGTTCAGGGCCTGCGTTAGGACGTATCGGAAGCTGAAAATAGGAGATTCGGTCAGATGCAATGCACTAGTAAGGCGCACAGAAGACATTATTGTAAAGATACTTACTTGAAGTGATCAAGAAGGTACTCAATTAGCGCCACTGTTGATCTAGTTGTCATGATTGTTGCTTCGTACGTTTCCTTGGTTAGTCTTTGCTTCGACGTGCCTCCTTGGACCTGAATGTCTTCGATATAGCAAACAAAGTCCAACTCTAACCAAGAGAGCCGCTCGTCATCTGACAGATAGAATGGCTCCTCTTGGTGCTTCCATGCCTTCACTGATGCAATGTTGTGCAAGGCATACCATTTCGATATCATTTGCATAAACGTGATTGTGGCGGAACTATCTTGAAACTCACACGCTTCAGGGTCGCACCGAGGGTTGCTCTGGAGGAACTGAAGTGTGGCTATCACAGGTGGGGAAAATAAATCTACTGCCCTGCGCACCTTCATTTTTTCAAGGTTGCTTGGCTCAACATGAGCCCGCGTGAGGAACTTTACAGGTTTAACTAGAAGCTGGGATTGTATGTCAAAAATCTTCTTCAAGTAATATCCACCTCGAATGGCCTGCCCCTCATCCATCATTTCTCTTTCCAGAAAGTTCGTGCGGAGATTTTTTATCAAGTGGTTTGGGTCAAACGCCAAAAAAAGGGGGTCACTTCTGAAAGGGTGAGGCACCGCATGTACAAGTGCACTTTCCTCTGAAAGGCTCTTGAAAAAGGCAACGTTAGTTTGATGGTTGTCCGCAACAATTGTTGCGATGCGAAAGCCAACCTCTTCGACTGACTGCATGACTTCCATGGCCATTGAATGAAGCTTATCATTCTTAAGGCAGCGGGTGAAAAAATAACCCACTGGTATGATGTAAGATGTTGATAAGCCTCTCAAAACAAAACACAACAGACGGTTTGCCACCTGAGGGATTGTTGTTGAGAGCTCTGCAGAGCCGATGTCTACGAGGCCGAACACTTTGTCGACTTGCCGGTCATATATGACCTTTTGAGCTATAGACATCTCATCAACAATTAATGAACAGTAGGCCTCTTGCGGCACACTCAAGTTTTCGTATTCTACACGAAGGCGTTCTTTGATGAGAGATGTCACATCAACTTCTCCTGTTGACTGACCAACATATTTCTGCAGAGTGGTACGGCACGGCAGCTTAAAAAGACCTCTTGATCGGACGTGCTCGTAGCCTTTGCTTGAGCATGCTTTCCAAAGTATGCACTCTCTCAGAACATGCTCACTGTACACAGTTTTTTTCATGCGACAGTTGGTCACTTGATTTCTGATGAAGAGAGCTGTTTTTTCACCTGCTTCGGCTGATTTTAGTAACTTCATGAAGTCCTGAACCGCCTTGTTTTCTTCATAACCTTGCAAGCGCTCTTTCAATTTGTCGTGCTCGGCTTGCAGTTTTTGCAGCGCTTTTGCTTGGCGAGCGATTTTTTATTTCAGCCTGTTCTTGGCCTTCTTTGCATCGTCCAACACGCTCGCGAGATCGAATGCAGTCTGACAAGCCTCATCAACCAGCAGAGCATTTTTGCTACAGATTTCCAACGCAGACTGGCATGCATCCTCCACCAACACGTTACTTTTGATGTTCACTTGCGTGCTTACTTCAGGAGCAACATCATGGTAGCAATCAGAAAGACGAGACCCACTCACATTTGGATCCTCTCTGGAACCATCACGCTCAGTTGGAGTTCTCCGAACTGTGCCATCAGCAGACCGGTCAACTCGAGGTCTCTTTGTTCTTTGCGAACTTGTTGGTTGCATGTAATGTGGGTAGTTCGCGAATACAGAGGGGACGGCTGATGGAAGCAGGATCTTCAGTTTTGTGTTCTTCCTGTAGTCGTCGTCTGTGAAGTGCAGTGAGCATACCAGTGACCTGTCATTCGGCTCCCACTGGCTTCCTTTTCCGGCCGAGCCCTCCCGAGATATGTTTTTCAGCTATGCTGCTCGACGTTGTAAATCGCACGGGAACTCGTGGTAACCGATCTTCGGATCTTTCCTTGAGTTCGTGGTGCATAGCGGCACACAGCAGTTGCGTGGCATAGTGACGCATGCGTTTAGGACGCTGTTGACACAGACACCGATGACATGCACGCAGAACTAGCAGAACCACGCAGGCATGCTGAGCAGCAACAACTAAAACACGCGCCAAAACAGCGAGCGAAGTCCTTCCGCGTCGTCTGGCCGTCCGTGCCGGCGGTAGCCGGCGGCGCCTCGTCCCGGAGTGGTGGCGCCCCCGCGGAGAATGACGGCGGAAACTGTAACTTCTCCCAATACGCGCTTCCCCAGCCATTGCGGCGCGACGCGACGGGCCGCACCAAGTGCGCCTCCATTGAGCGGCCGCGGATATGGCATCCGCCTCGAAGATGCCATATCTAACCATCGCGTTCGCTGCCTACCCCTTCTCCGGCGACCCGCAACCTTTCCCAACATCAAATCTTTCTCCAGCGACTCCGCTCTTCTCATCAGATGACCAAAGTAGCTGAGCTTTAACTTTATAATTTGACCCTCCAGTGAGCAGTCAGGGTTATGGTCGACAATATATTGTCGACCATCGATATATCGACTGATTCGATCTTCTGGCAGTCAAAGGAACTCTCAAGAGTCTCCGCCAGCACCACAATTCAAACGCGTCAATTCTTCGGCGGTCAGCCTTCTTTCCATACATCACAACTGGAAAGACCATAGCACGAGTTATACGGATCTTGGTTGGCAGACTAATGTCTCTGCTCTTTACTAGGCGGTCAAGGCTAACCTCTCTTTCCCTGCAGAAGCAGGCGTCTCCTAAGCACATAAGCCGGTGTACTAAGGGTCTTGAATATTTCAGAAGAGCGTGTTGTCGGGCTAGTTGGTTCTGCATAGTATATAAGAGAAATGCGCAACAACTTCAACAGGACACAGGAAGAAACACACAAAACAGTTCACGAGCGCCTTAAGTCATCTGTCGGGCAGCGAGGCAAGCGCGCCAACGGCCGGGATGGAGCTTGTCTCACTGCTCGACAGATGACGCATCATGTCGAAATAGCTTTTCGACTCTCTTCTGCGAAAATTGTGCACACCGCCAAGAGCAGCTTTTTCTCGATTTCGGAAAATGTAGGCAAGTACCGATATTGAATCACTTATCAGATAACGTAGACGATATTTTGCTACTTTGTGAACGTTATTTCAGCTCGAATGGGGCAGTAGATTTTGCATAGGAATTTTTTAAATTCCAGCCCCCAAATATTCAAGACTCTGTACTTGTTATTGTATTGTAACCCTATGGCCAGTCACAATAACTTAAGTAGCACACCGGCCCATAATTCTTAGCGCGCCCATGGTGACTGAAGTGCAGCGCCCTCAGCTTTCCCTCTAGTTAGTGCCACGGCTGGTCTCGAGGGAGAGAGCGCGAGCTCTTTCTTACGGCGTTCTCAGGGTGCGTTCCAATTCTTAGACGTCTAGCAAGACTGCTTCGTAGACGTCTACGTAGACGTCTACAGGTTCGCGTATTGGAACGCGTCTACCTGTTTACGCCTAGCGTCACCTCGCGGCATAAAGGTTGAACTAAAAAGTTTGTACAACTATTATAACGCTGTTTTCTTTAAAGATTTACGACAATACAGGTAAAAATCACGTTTTTAACGGTTCGCCGATTTTTTGCAGCAACAATATTACATGTGTAATCGCCACAATGTAGATGGACTATTAGTAGGTTAACTTGTAGCAGACAGACTTCTCACGCAATGAGCATGCTCACGAATTGACGGAAGATAACGTTAGTCCGTTTTTCCTTTTTTATTACTGATGCTGAAGTGTACATGCTTCTCAGATGTCTCATTCACACAGCTGTAAAAATGAAAACATGCAAAATACTGTAAACTTGAGGCGATTACGGACGAAAGGTGATAACCGGCTACAGCAAACGAAAAACTGTGCCGTTACACCTGTTGTCTGTAGTCACTAGACGAGGAAACCAAAGCCAACTTGTTTTAATAATGTACAGGCACAAAAAAATCAATGCGCAACAAGTCGGCATCGTCAGGCGAGTTCGTTCTTCCGAGATTAACTGAAAATCCGCGGAAGAGTTTGCCACGGCTACTACAGCAAGATAGAAGCACACACGTGCGCTGTGCAGCAGCCGTCCTGACTCCCGGCGAGGTGCGACGAGTTCGTCGATAACATCAAGACTGAAGCAGACTGAAGAAAGTCGTCGACAAGTTAAAAAAAGAAGACCAACAGCATCCAACGCACGCTTTCCTCTTAGCGCGGTAAAAGAATCTGCAGTGCTATATCTCACGACCATAAAGACAGCTAAATTAGCCTCTAGCTAGCGCATACATTGACGTAACAACTCACGTTTGAAAGATCGTTCATTATGCATACTCCGACGTTCGCAAAGAGCACGACCACCGTACAGCTACTGCAACCACCGCACGCGCGACTCACTCAGCGCGAAACGCGCTCTGTCCGCCATGTTTGGACAGCAAAGTAGTCTGCATCGATGTTGACTTCGGCGAAGCCGTCTTCGCGAGACTGCTTCGCGAGAATTGGAACGCGTCCCAAGATGGCGGCTGCTCGCGTAGCCGTCTAAGTAGACGTCTACGAGGGGGTATTGGAACGCACCCTCAATCGCCGCGTGAACAATGGGAACTTTTCTCCTTGAGTTACGCTCTCCGCCGCCGCAAGGGGCGCGACCTGCTCACTGTTCGCTCCGCATCTGCTTCAGTGGCGGCGGGTGACTTTTGCCTAGTTTCGCGCTGTCGCCCGCGGGTTTCGTGGTGAGTGCAGCCCCTGAATGAAAGATTACAGAAGGTAGATGCTGCAGCGGCATCCTGTCAGCGTGCTACACACGTGAATGGAGTCTTTATATTAAAAAACACTGTCGCTCAGCAAACGTTCGACAAGCATATGACATGTATTGCAGCATGGTATCTACTTTTGTTTCCCAAGCCTGTACAAGAAGATGAACAAAAAAAAATGAATGAGCATGATCACATCGAAGCTTCAAGGCAAACATAACAGCAACAATGGGAAAACCATCTTTCAGCGCTAGCTGCAGACCATCGAGGTAACACCGAAGATGAAAATAATTTTATAAAAATGTAATGTAAGTTGCACAATGCTTACATGACATAAAGTATTAGTATAACGTCAGAGTAAACGCTTTTAAGTTTTGTTATCAATTTTGCTATAAATTATAGACCAGCAAATGTTTTATGTTGTAAACATTATTTTAATTTTGCAAATAAACGTTGGTTTAATGAAATGTTTACATGATTATTTCATGAGAAAACAGGAAATCTATTTCAAGCACTAATTCCTAGCAATATTTTCTTTCTTTTTCTAGTATGTTTTTGAACTAATAGTTCCAACGCCTGCCTTAGAGAGCAATCGCTGCCCCATTATTTTGGTAGAATGCTTTGCTCATTACACATTCGCCACTGTTACTCAAGGGACACTCCTCAATAATGGATATAAAAGCTTTTCTCTGTGCTATTTATTCAGAGGTGACTATAAGAGTTGTATGTCGCGCTGTATTGCGCGCTAGGAGTGTCGACACCGACGAAATCATTTCAGCTCTGCCGCAATCGGTAACCGAGGAACTGAAAGAAGTGATGGTATCTCCTGTCATCCCATTACCCACTGTCACGTATTCTGGTTTAGCTTACGTCGCTGGATACATTGTGCAGTTAATCAGTGACTTCGGGTGTGACGCTTGTCCTTCTTGAAACCAGCGAAAGAAGCAGCCCAATGTACACTATATTCTGCGAGGACAAGATTCTAGCGGACTGCATTATCCAAAACCAGAGTTTGTAGCCCTCTTGGGCAAGGTTGTGTCTAAAAAAAAAAAAAAAAAAAAAAAAAAAAAAAAAAAGCTGTCGTGCACCTACCACACACAAATGTCCTGGAAGTCCTTCAAATCTTAATCCAGCCAGCACTTGAGAACTCACCTTTGCTGAGTTGCCCGGAAGGCATTGACAATATATAGCCATGCTATAAGGTCCGCTTCTTTAATATGTGATAAATTTCTCAGAATCCTTCTTGTCAATTATGCTAAGAAAGTGACAGACAGAAACGAAAGGCCAGCTCCATATATGTGCACAAACCATCCAGAAAGATTTTGAGACATCAATGTTCTAGCCGCATATGTACCGTTCTGATGAATGAGTGCGCAATGTGTTAACTTTGAAGGACATATTTTTTTATTGCTTGTTGCTCTTTTAAATTATGCATATCTGTTTATGCCCATTTCCTTGATTAAATGTTTTTTTATCACTGTATTAAACTGACTACGACTGTCTACGTGTGCGTCAGTCGCGAGACTGCGTATACATCTGCTGTCTTTCAACCTACTGATTTGTTTTAAACGAAGCTAGAACAGCCCACTTCACTAGACAATTGAAATTTTAACTGTATGCGTAAATTTCTGAATCTGAGATGTGCTATGAATTTTCGTCGGTGCCTCTTTGCTCTAAACGAAAACGGCAGCGGTTGACAGAATATCCACCGAACAGTTTGTCATGCACTAGCGTCAGGTCGCGCTGTACCTGCTTACAGCTTTCAAAGGCACACTGCATAAAATGGTACATATAGCTTTGTAAAAATTTAGGGGCAAAAAGTGTTGATGTAAGTGCACCCGAAACTTCATTCGACCGTGCGCGATAGCACTGAAGAAGGCGCGCGCACGCGCATTATTGACTCATACACGATAAATCAGACGCTGATTACGGCTTCTTCCTATAAGCCATAAGGGGTGAACTATCAGAACCTGCCGGTTGCAACCGATGCGGGCGGAGCGAAGAGCGAGCGCGCGTTTCCCTTGCGCGTGAACGGCTGTAGCGGAGGAGCAGCAGTGGGGCGGTGGCGACCCCACCGAGGCGCGGCGGGCGGTGGAAACAGACCCCATTGGAGAGGCCGTAAGAGAAGCATAGAGTTAATACAAAGACTCTTTGTATTAACTCTATGAAGAGAAGAGAGAAACGCGCTCTCCCTCGAGACCGGCCGTGTTAGTGCACGGAGTAAGATAGACAGGAGCACGACCTACTGACAGGAGCGCTGCAATGCATTCGGCGTAGGCCCATTTTGCTACACGAACGCCGAGCCGGCGTCCGGCACTCAGCTTCGGACTGTACTCTCTTCCTCCGCTCCCCTTTCCTCGCCGACGCGGCTTTGGTCACGCTTTCCTCCTCTCTCTATCTTCCTTGCTAGCCGGAAAACGCACAAGTGGAATCGTGGTCATCACCAACCTGTATCTTTTTTTTACGATAAAACTTCAAGATAAAGCTCTGCCAGTGTTTTCTTGTTTTGTTTTTTGTCGTCTGCGTATTCCCTTAAGCATGAGTCGACAGGGGCACGCAGACGACAAACCACGCAGCGAGATCACCAGTACGCAGACGGAACCAACGTTTGACGGAACGGCACACAGCGTGACATGTGTGTGAGGAGCGCATGATGTGCATTGCTTCTTTTTTTATATGCGGATGGCAAGGTAGGCGATGAAGTGTTTCATCGTTGGATGTAATTCAGGGTACGGCAAAGGAAACGAAAAAGTCCCCTTGTTTCAGCCGCAAACTGATTCAAAGCTTTTCGAGTAGTGGAAGCAGAACATAATTCTGCCACCGATGCTGCATCTACAACGTTGAGCAGAGGAAATGTAATAAACACGCAGATTATGCGCTCGCTGTGGAATGTCAGCGCATATTCAAGAGCCCTAGGTGGTCTAAATTGATCGAGAACCATCCACTTCGGCCTCTGTTCGTCTATGCGCAGGGGCCGGAGACTGAACTTAACAACGCGTACTGTTTTTCTAATCGTAATACTCACACTTTCATCCACAGGAGAAAACACAGAGAGGTGAAACGCGCTGTCTGCATGAGGATCTTCCCAAATAGGAAGGAGTCAGCGGGACGCGGCAGGTGAGCTGTATGAAGCAGATGAGCGCAACGGGACTGAAAAAGATATATGACAACGATGAGGCAGGCAACAGGTGACACCTCGGTACAGCTCGAAGATGCAGACAACACAATTTCAAGGGATATATTCCCCGCGGCGATGCAGGCGATACATATTCCCGCAGCGATGCAGGTGATACGCAAGTGCAGCGACATGAAGCAGACGACAGACTCGGTGGCAGCACGGAACCGCCGGAGCGGATGCGCGGCTGCGGAACGCTGCAGCAGCGTCGATGATGATGATGATTTGTGACTGTACCCTTTGTATCGGGTGGGTTCAGTAATGTGCCCTAGCCTGGTGAAGTAGATAAACTAAAAAGGTACGAGAAAAGCAAAAAGTAAGAGATGACAAAAGTCAGTGACAAATACTAGCGCCATCTATCCGATCCGCCACCAAGCTTTTTCCGACGTAGCAAAATTTCGCTCTTCCAAAGAGCGGAGTCGGCGCTCCTGTCTATCTTACTCCGTGAGTTAGCGTAAGAAACTCTATGGTGAAAACATTTATTATATGTACAAAGAGGTATATACACTAGGTTGGATGCCCTTGGGATGCCTAGACAGGCACTCCATTGGTGTTTGCCGCAGCCCGGGCATGGCCCGGGCGCTCTGCGTTGACCTTTTGGGTTTCTAGGGTGCAGCAGCCGGACAGGGTCGCCCCCAGTTTTCTCGGGTGGGGTTGGGGATTGGGGGCAAAGATGGGTTTTTTTGGCAGGCCCACACCATGTGGTAGGTGTCAGACACCACCCCACAGTGCGAGCACAGCCCGTCAAATTGTGGATCGAAATGTTTTAGAGCAGCCGGGCATAACATTGTATGGTCATAGCCTCCTTTATACTCCCCTGTGCCTGGCAACGGCGCGCTCCGTGGCCGTCGTTGCCCCTCCTCCCATCCTCCTCCACCATCGGGAGGTTACGCGGCTAGCTGCCGACAGATGGCGACGGCGACAGAGGGTGCCCTGCCGCTCGCGTATCGTGCGTAGCGTTGCAGCAAATCGCATTTGGCGTACGTTCTTCCGTCGTGCTGTTTTCATTTCGTGCACCAGCATTGCTTGTTGCATCTAGGTTTTGGTGCTACTCTTACTGCATTTGGACGTAGCAGGACTACGCCGCTGGAACAACCTGTAAGTTGCTGTTTTTGTTGTTCATATTAGACACCTGAGTGATAGCAATTGCTTTATCGTTCAGCGATCGGGCCGTGTTTTTTCGGTGAACTAAATGAAGTAATAACTCATACTTTGCTTCATTAAGACTCGATAAAGATTGATGTTATCATTCGGAAGAGCCATATGCGTCAGTATTGCAGTTTCGATAACTTTGCGCGTAAATTTGCATATCCAATTGTTTGTTTTTTTGGTAAGCACGTGTGCGCAGCATGATGCACGTGTTTCTATGCAAGTTTTCTTTGCGGCGCATCGCATTATCAGCTATTTAATTGAGCGACTGTGTGTTCAACGTTACATACGTTAGAATTGTAAGCATACGTTACCATGTCCGCGAAATCGAATACTGTAATATGTATTTCAGTTTCATTTGTTTGTCAAGTGTGATTAGCAAGTTATTTTGTGCACGAAGTGCAGAAACTTAGAATATCTTGCTAAGAGTCTGAATATTCAATTTACAGATCCCGATGGCATACTGCTGTGTGCCACTGTGCCGATCAGACGGGAAAAAGAAGGAACCTGGCGTCTCCTTCCACGAGATTCCTGCCGAAGCTTCACTACGCGAGCAGTGGATTAAAAAGATAAGAAGAGATGGCTGGGTCCCGAACTGTACCTCGAGCTATTCGAAGGTCTGTAGTAAACATTTCACAGACTCGGACTTCTTAGAGGGCAAACGGCGCCGTCTGAAAAAGGGCATTGTGCCCTCTGTGTTTGCCGACTACCCGACGTACATGCAACCCCGTACATTGAAAGAAAGAAATAGTGAAACCATCAGGAAAAGATCAGCTTTGGAGAGCCAGCACAGCCAAGATGAGCCCACGAAAAAACGCAAGAGGAATAACGAAAATACAATTCCTGAAGTGTTATCTAGGTGCTCCCCAATGCCAAGTGACAACTTTTTTGACGTGGCACAAGAGCAAAGCTGCATTAGTGCAAATCAACTTGAAGCACCGATTCTTCCTGACAAAACCTTAGTTAGTCATATACCTGAGGGCTCCCCAATGCCAAGCGACAACCTTTTTGATGTGTCACAAGAGCATTCAAGCTGCATTAGCGCAAAGCAACATGAAGCACCAATTCTTGCTGACAAAACAACACAAGCTGACCTCAGACCTGCCAGCCTGGCCGTGGAAAGAACAAAATGGAAGAGGAAGGAAAGAGATCTGAAGAAGCAAATAGAGAGGCTCTGCACCACAGTAGACCAATACAAAAGAGAGCTCAAAAGACTTAATGAAGACTCTGGATTTGGCGATATTACATATATTAAGGAACAGGCAAATCAGAAGGACATTGCTGCAATATTCCTATTAAACCAAATTGTGAACTACAAGCGAAAAATGCCAACGTGGTCGGAAGATGTAGTACGTCATTGCATTGTGCTTAGGCACCTTTCTACCAAGGCGTATGAGCACATCAGGAAGGAAAGACTTCTGAAGCTGCCAAGCAGGAACACGCTTCAAAACTTCATTGGGAATACCTCTGGAGAGACAGGTTTTAGTGGCCTTGTAGAAGCTCGACTAAAATCTGAGCTGGAGAAGCTTAACTCTCCACAGTCCAGAGTTTGTTCCCTGATTGTGGACGAAATGAGGATTAAAGCAAAGTTGCAATATAATAAGCAACAAGATTGCTTTGTTGGCCATGTAGACATGGGTGTAGCCAATGACCCTGACAGCAAATCTGTACTGGCAAATTCTTTGCTTTGTTTTGTTATTAATGGGCTGTCCACCTCATACAGGATACCTGTGTCATATTTTTTTACAAAAGGCCTCAACGGCAAGCAACTGTCAAAACTGATGCTCTTTGTTCTGGACAAGGTTGAGGAGGCCGGCTTCAAGGTGGTGCGTCTTGTCAGTGACAATCACAAAGTAAACGTCAGTGCGATGAAAGAACTCTGCGGGGGATTCCTGACCTACAGGATAGAGCATCCATGTGATCCAGAAAGGCTGCTTTCTTTAAGCTTCGACTATTGCCACATACTGAAGAACATTCGCTCGCAGTTTCTTGCTCGGGACCTCGGAGAGAAGGGAGAGGTATCATCATCTCACTTGAAGAAGTTGTATGAAATGCAGAAGGAATGGATAGTGAAGCCAGTGAGAAATTTAACTAGGAAACATGTGTTTCCCAACAACATTGAGAAAATGAACGTGAGGCGAGCCGTGGAGGTG
Organism: Amblyomma maculatum; assembly: GCF_055883805.1. Taxonomy (NCBI): domain Eukaryota; kingdom Metazoa; phylum Arthropoda; class Arachnida; order Ixodida; family Ixodidae; genus Amblyomma; species Amblyomma maculatum. The sequence continues at coordinate 3,118,840 of NW_028146749.1, read as the reverse complement.
CTTTCACCTGACGTTACATCTGCCCTCGAGTTTTTAAAAGAACAAGCAGGGCACAGTTGCCATCCATCGTTTGGTTATGCTGGACCAACGGTAGTGTTCATGAAAAATGTCTATCGTTGGTTTCTGCTGCATGACACGAGCAACAAGCAGCAACATATTGAGAAAAGGTGCCCTGATGTCAGGCACTTCGATGATGCAAACGATGAGAGGCTTGAATGGCTCGAGGTGACATTTCCACTGTACATGGATAAATTAAAGAAAAGTGCCACTTATGCACGCGGCTTTCTAACAACTGAGACATATGAAGCTCTCCTGCTGACAACATACTCGACTGCTGCCTGCATTCGCTACTTATTAGTTGAGGAGCAGTTCTTCTTTGTTCTCACTAGGAAATTCAGCAGCGACCCTATTGAGTCTTTATTTGGAACTTTGAGGCGGTCACTGGGCTGCAATGACCAACTGGATGTGCGCTCAGTACTGTCAGGATTACAAAAAATCTTGAAGACTGGTATCGCAGCTGCCTCAGAATACAGCAATGTGCTACGTCGTGAAGATGAAGAGCACAGCAAAGCACTTACGGCTGCAATGCCAAAAGCATCTGAGAGCACTGACGAGCTGCCAGCATCAGCTGTGCACGTATTAAGGCGTTTAAATGTGCAGAGTGTCCCTGCAGCTCTCCCCACTTTGCAGTTGTCTGCAACAGTTTATATAGGCGGCTACATAGCTCGCATTGTAAGTGAGCATATAGATTGTGATAAGTGTTGTGCGCTCACTACAAAGCCGCCTACTAATCAGCCACTTCAGCAGTTTACTCGGCTGCAGGACAGAGGGGGACTACTTTATCCCTCAGATCAGCTGCTATACATTTTAGAAACACTGCGACTGTTTGTGGAAGCAGCTTTGAAAGTGAAACCACAACTTCAAAAGCCACTGAAGACCCTGACAGAGGCAGCAGTGCCAGCTATCTGCAAATCACACCTCCTGAAGTGTCCTGTAAATGACAGAGGGCACCGTGAAACTTTGGCTGAACTCATGACCACCAGGTTCATCAGGCCACTGCTAATCAACTATGCAAGTACAATAACGGACAAACATGACTTGTACAAGCCATTCAGCCAGAAGCCTCTTTTGCGGAAATGCATGAAACTGTAGAGCAGCTGTTTTTGACTTGAAACCTGTCAATAAATACTGCTATGCATGCTCCTCAGTTTTGTTTTAGATGAGTGCAATTTGAATCATTTATTATTTCTGGCTTTCTCAGCAGCTTTCTTTTAAACCTGTAAATAAACGCTGGTACCTGTGCTGCTGAATTTTGTTTTAGATGAGTGTATTATTAATCTTCATTTATTCGAGCTGCAACTGCAGAAAAAGCAGAACACTGTTGATGAATCTTGTAGTGTTATGTGCAGTGCGCAAATTGCATGCAATGTTGAAATTTTCACGTCTCGGCAACAAAATGCGTTAAATGGCCGTTACTCGTAGATAAATCCGCCTTTCAAGTAGAATAGAAAGGTGTAACACAGATTTAATTGCAAACGTTCCGCTTGTGGCAAATAGCAACGACGCGGTACTCCCCCCGCTGTCTGCTCCCTGACCCTCTTTCAGTGGCGCCCCCAGCAGTGAGAACGGCGGCGTCGCGCAACATCCGCGACGGTGCCGCGCTATTGTTATCGCGTTGAGCTGACGGGCACAGAGAGTATAAAGGGGGCTATGGTATGGTGAGCAGGCGCAGGAGCACCCGCTCGTTAGCCTTCCCCAGCCCTTTGCACGGGGTGGGAAGAGTTTGGTGCGTGTATCTGTAATATTCACATATTTCTTTAAATTTGTAAGCTGGGCTGAAATCACAATCCTGGTCCGCGTCGGGTCCCGTGGAAAATGCAAGGAGAGAGAGCGCGCGGGCGGCGGCGTCGGCTGCCTCATTCCCATAGAGACTTAGGTGACCTGCTCGCTGCGTCCTGCAAAAGATTTTCAAACTGCGCCGGCAAGTAGGTGCCGGATGGAGAGGTAGCTGCAGAGGAGAAACGCTGTCCGCGCTGTCTACGAGAGATTCTTCAGTTTCGGTTTTGATTCCTCGTTTCCGACTGTTCTGATGGTGGTGATGGTATTCATAAAAATTTTCAGTATTTAAAATTTTGAACCCGACTATTTTAAAGATGTTTGTTTTGATAGTTTTTATTTTATAGCACGTCATGTATTGGTTTCAAATACTTTCGCAAGATTGTAAAATGTTGCCTTATTTTTGTGACTGCGTCATTCGTAGGGTTACCTACTTTGTATGTATTTGTTTCTAATCTTTTATAAAAAAAAATTTGTGACAACCAATTGTTTTGATGATGGTCGCATACACACACATTCATCTTCGTTTCCTTCTTGCATCAGTGTTATATGCGCAGAGTTTGGCAGGTGCATAGGTGTAATATATACCGATTACGTAACGGTATGCTTGTCAATGTATCTATTTCGCTTTAATCATATTTTATTTCTAGAATCGATTTACTGCAATCCTTACTCTTCCTAGTCAAACGCAATCATAAGTTCCACCTGAAGTTTCACGTGTCTCACCGAGCTGGTGGAGTCCATGGAGTTAATACACACCCTTCATGCCATCATGCTTCAATCACCAGGTACTTGCAACAGATGTGACAAGCTTCACTTTTTTTTCTTCTCTGCATGGTTGTGGGACATTTGATATTCAAACACAACAGAGGAAGAAAAAAATTACAGGGACTGAAGCCCTAAATCTGTCCGGATTTTCATGTGTATAAGAGCAGCAGGCTGGGACAAGTGCATGGATTTGCAACCTTCTACTGCTCACGCCTTTGTTAGCAAAGGTTTAAAATCTAGATTACCGTAAGCAAAACAAGCCGTTTCCATGCAAGCAAAAGAGCAAACAAACGAAAAAAGGCAAAGGGTCTTTTCAACAGAAGAGCCCATCCACATGCATATCAAGCCTACTATTTAAAGGGACAGTTTCAGTGCCTTCAGCTATCAAAGAGAAACAAACAAACTCTGGGACCTAACTAGCAAATATCAGAGGTACTTGAGAAAAAAATGTCCTTATGGGTTTTACTGAGAGGAGGCTGCATGGAAATGCCTCGAAATGTTAACACAGTTACGTTCAGGTAGAAATGGAAAAGGAACATCAAAAACATGACGGAACATGAAAAATTGATCAGCATCGTAGATGAAGTACAAATTTATGGTCAATTTTGCGACTAGATACAAGACAAAATAGCAAATTGTTACACTATTGCTTTTGTCCTGTATGACCTGCAGCTACATTTGTAATGTTTTCATCACACAGTTTGAAAACTGCTTCCATCTCCGAGGCTTTTCAGCAGTCAGTGGTGTCCTAAATTCAAGCCAGAATACTGATCAACTAGTCACACAGGAATGCACTGTAAGGCTCTTTTCATGGAAGCTGTGCTGCAATTCATGGTTTTTACAAAGTATATAGGAATGAGGGAGGCCTGACACTTGCACCATTTTTACTGATGAAGCACTTAACCTCCCGAGGAGCATAGTTTTCAAGAAAGAAATGAAGTACCACATAAACGACTGTCGGGCTTACGAACATTGGAAGAATGAGAAGTTCAAAGTTTGCACCAAGAGTAGGTAGACTAGACAAAGAAATCGGTAGGAGCGAGCATAGCCAAGCAACACAAAATGCTGGAAAACTGCCCAAATAGATTCCAATCTGTCTATAATGTTGCCTAAATGGTGCTAATAATATCACTCATCACAATAGTTAACGTTCTGCAATAACATTAGTACAATGTTTGAGTAATGAGATTATGCTGACATTAGACTGACAGGAGCGCAGAAAAGTGATGCCATTTAATTTGCTTAAAAAAAATTTTTACTCTGCATATCCTGCAAATGTGAAGCAAATATAGTGGCATTTTAAGTCAACAGATTGCAAGAGATCAATCTTTTACGCTACACAAACATTTCTGCAGTGATCAGGTAAATCCGTTGTATCATGAGACTGCACAAAATAAACACTACGAGAAGGAAACACCATCACACATACACAAAATGGCAACTTTCAGTGAGAGTACATATACTTCATGAAGCCCTTGTTTTAAAGTCAGTGATGCTGGTAAATTGAGAGATGAGAGTTTTTTGGTCAATCCTAAACTTAAGGCAGAAATGAAAAATATAAGGAAAGCATGATCATCTTGCTGATAAACTTTACTGAGAAGTCCATATATAGCCAGCTGTCAATTTGTGCAAATATTAAGCAAATACAGCCGTTGAAACATGTGTTAACCCTCAAGAAGGCACCTTTCTGAGCCCTATTCATATGTTGCTTCAGTATCCTCCAGTTACACTACATGCACAGGGTTCACAAAAAGCGACAGATTTTGTAAACAATATAAATTGCCAGTGCAATATATTAGCCTTGTCAGTACTATATTACAAATTTCTGTTCACAAATGTTCTCCATACATATGTGTTTTAGAATAGGGGGACCTTACTGGTTACAGGGATAGGGGAGGGCACGAGTTTGCATGTATAAAATGCTTTGCTGAAAGTGCGAATGGCACACTTTTCATTCTGGGCATGCGCACTCACGCCTTGCTGTCCCCCAGCCACTAACCAAAAGGCTCTCCCTATTCTAAACCTCGGTAGTCTCAGAAACGTCGGTGAGATGTCTGCACCCAACGTTGGTGCGATATATACCCATAAATGTTCTGGTGATGTAGTTCTAAAACAATATGAAACTTACCTCAGGCAATATCACATTGTGTTGCTCAACACCAAGTGGCAGTTGATACGGCAATGTTGAGGCAACATTTTGCGTTACTTGGGAGATTTGAGTGGAATTTTGTTAATAAACCACAACTCTGAGGCTCAAAACGTGATACACGAACATGGTACATCAGGCTCATCCTGCCTTCATATTCTTCTTACCAGGCAAAGATCATATAAGAAGAGTTTTGGAGCCTGATGGAAAAGTTGATGATGCATTTTCATTGGCAGCTTTTAGCGCCATGGCATTAGATCCTTTCACCTACTCAAGACACAATGAGAGGCTCGTTTTCTAAGTATTTCAGCCCAGAGAAGCCGAGCAGTAGGCCAGGGTAAAACTAGTAGCTACTGCAAACCGGCAGGCACTTGACAGCACTGCTGATGGGATAGTACCGCACAACTAGTATTAGGTAATGCTAAAGTAAAACTGGAAGTGTAGCCTACTCTCTCAGCACGCACAGAACCAATGGTCTGCGATGGACCTGGCTGAACATCCAGAAGAGCTAAGGATGTTTGTATGGAAAGGGTGGCTGTGGCAGGCACAGGAGTGGAACACAAAGCACTAGGAAAGGGTCTTGCCCTGTAGTGGATGTAGCTACTTATTAACAGTACTCACGAGCCCACATGGAAGCTTTCCTCCATTTTGGCACGGACGATTCTTCCCCCACCTTTTTCCTGTCCTTGGCCTAGCCGGCAGGGCAGGACACGTTTGTCCCCACTCGGTTAAGGTGCTAAGTGCTGGCAAACTGAATACTACCAAACTATAAATTAAAGCATTCAGTGTATTTTTATCTTTGGCTAATTAGTGTGCTTGGTGTTTTGCACATGTTTACATTGGCTGTACAATACTGCGCAGACCATTTTGGCATGAAAAATATTTGATTGTTCTGGTTATTTTTTTTTCAGTAAGTCAGCTGCCTCTTAATACTACTTGAAGCCATAGGCGTATGCAGGGTTCTGCATTAGGAGGAGAGAAGTTTCACAGCAGTGCCCCCCTCCCCCTTCAAGACTCCTACAGCCAAAACAGAAAGCAAAGATGAAAGGAATGGTTATAAAACATTTATATTGAGGTGATGGAGTAGCAACATAGCAACACATTCAAAATATTGTGCGCTTAAGAAACAAAACAAGCATCGGCATGGATGCAGAATTAAAATTTATGATGCCTTTCAGAGTCCCCGGCATTCCGGGAAGAAAAGGTGGCTTGGAACACAACAGCACGACTCCTCGGCAGCCAGTATAGAAAAAAAAAAAAAGAAAAGAAAATCTGTATGACATAACCCTGCACTTTTAGAAATAACTGCGCAGATCCTAATCCAAGCTGGTATGTCAAAATGAAGTAGGTACGAATATTACATGCTCTTTATCAAGTGTTAGATAGTAGTGGTTTAACAGTTTCTAGTAAAAAAGAAAGCTTGTGGTCAACACTGCCTGACAGAGGAATAATTGTTTCTAGAGCTTCGCGGACTGCGGTTTTATCATTTGTATCTATGTGATGTGCGCATGCAACTTACATCGTGTGGAGGGTTAACGCAGTGCTAAGCCACATCAAAAATGTAAAAAAAAAAATTGTTTTTTTTTTAATTCACAGTATACAGAACACCACTACCTGCAGAGAGAAATGAGCAAATATTTGAAACAGCCCCATGCCCCATTTGCTTTTTACTGCACATATGGGAAATATTCAAAACTGCTGTAGACTAGATCAGCATCTAATCCTTGCAGGCTCATGTCAACAAATCACAGAAGCGTCCTGTACAAAACAAAGCCCGAGCAAGAGGATGATGACAGGGACCAAACGGTGGTGCATTATCGCGCATGTCATGCCAAATCACGCAGCACTGTATGTGATTCGCCCCGAGAGACATGCAACAGTAAAAAAACACACTTCAGCACATCCTTGACCACTGTGCATACGACACATCTGGAATTTCACCTGAAACTCTGCAGATCCGTGTGCAATGCACTGCAGGCAACAATTATTTTTCGAGAAGTTTCACCCTTCTATCATTAGCAGTCATACAAAAAAAATGCATCGGCATACAAGATGCTTCCATGCATTAAGAACTATAAAATCACGCTGAAATTCCCTTCATCGGAAACTGCGACTAAAATAAGAGGGCGTGGAAACTAGAGCGGCAAATCTCGAAGTCTGGCCAGCATGCCTTCTTGAATTTACCTTTCTGTTGGCTTCATCAATTGGAAAGTTCTTATGGCTTTGGCCAGTTTCGGAAAACAGATTTAAAATGTGCATCTTTGCTGCTACCCTTCACATGTGAGCATAACACAGTTTCGAATTCGGCACTGCATTCATTTGACCCAAACGTGCGCCATGTTGTCAAGTTCCCACATTCAGTCTTGTTGCGAAGTTATGAAGTTCTATACAGGAGGTAACGTTTTTTTCCCCCTCATGTATGTATTTCTTTTGCAACAGTTGCTGCTCATGTCAAAACATGGCGCACGGAAGCACATCACTTTTCACCATAAATATGAGGGGATATCTAAACGTTACACAACTTGGCTATGACCAAGCATCTCAATGATGACCCTTTACCATTTGTTTAGCCAGGTCATCTTTTGAGCCAAGCAGGAGCTCATCATCAAACCTTCCACAGTTGGGCCCCCTGGTGTGCACCAGTAAATTAATTAGGAGTCTTGTCACGTTTAGAAATTTGTGTACTGAAGCGTGAGGTTTTTTCAACAGAAGTATGTTCCACCTAAGAAACTTGCACTAGACTGGTTAATGTGCATGGCAGTATGTTCAAGAAACTTGAGTTTTAAAAGGGCCTCGTGGATGTGCAAGACCACCCTCGTTGAAAATAGATCAGCACTTCGAAACTATATTTGCATTGTCGATCCACAACTGAGAGCCTTTTCATTAAAAACAGTTGAATTAGGCCGAAAAATAGGATCTAGCATTTCCTTCCAGCACTGGTTTCAGAACCATTCATCACGTTTGGTATTGTGGAGGGTGCTGCCAGAGGCACCACAAAATCTCTACCAAAGTTGACACCACAATGTGCATTCACCTACGGAAATTTCCCATCTTTATTCAAGCCACCCAGAAAAGATCTTGCTCATGGCTTGTGATGGGATAAGACATGGTTATTCATGTGAGATTGAGAAACAAAGCGGCAGTCTTTGTGGTGGAAGCATTGTGATCTTCGAAAAAATTAAGCCCTAAACCTCCAGGAAGGAAGTCATGGAGACAGTATTGTAGCGAGAGCTATATTCGGCTACCAGTCCAGCATTTCACTATGGAACCGCTCTGGAATATGTGCAATGCGCCGTGGAGAGGAGGAGCAGGTGCAAGGGGCGCGACATAAGAGAGTAACTGCCAGGTGCAGCCTCCGCTGCCGCGTGCGCAGTCACGCGAATGCCATGTGCTAGCTACGCATATAACTGTGCATGCGCAACTGCGTGTATAAACGGAGGAGAGAAACGGTAGCCGCAGCACAGTTGTTTCGCATGGAGAACGAATCAGGCCACTGCTCAACGGCAGTATCGACAGGAGAGGCTCAATTCCTCTGATCCAGTAGTCGCCTGGCAATTGGCCATTCAGTAGTGAAAGAATGAATACCGAAAGGCCAAGCAGGTAGCAAAGACCCCTGAACAGAGAGAACGTCTCACCAAGCGAACACGACAGAATACAGAGCGCAATAGGCGGCGTACAGCAGCTCAGATGGAGCCTTTGAAAGATCAAGGGGAACAGACGACAATGAGAGAAGAGGATTTAAAGGGCCCATGCATTCAAAATTCTGCATACATTCAATCGAATCGGCCGCGTGTTACTATACTGATCACCGGGCCATCTTCATTTCTGTGCATGAAATAGAAAACATTTTTTGTGACGACTAATGTGCCTTCATTGCTAACCAACATAAGCTCAACAATAGTCTCTGCAAAATGCCAATACCAGAGTAACATAGCTCTCGCTACTTATATTCTGGCATAGCCGAGCTAAGCCACTGCCAATTTTTTGGAATGAAAGACCCTGCTCATTAACTGGGAAAAAACACCAGAGTAAAAAGGGAACATTACGCCAATGCTCTCCAAAAACTGCACAAGCTCATCGTGGACGAAAAGTGTAGAAAATTTTGCAAATGCCCCAGTTCACAGGTGTTGTACTGCTGAGGGCGGCATAAGAGTGTGGCTTTGAAGAGCTGTGCCACACACTTCATTTACGTCCTGGGCATTAGTAACTGAATTTCTAAACCACAATAAGTTGAAAGAACAAGGCTTTGTTACCTGGAACAAAATCAATCTGCCACAGAAGGGTGGTTTGGCAACTAGAAATATGGGAAAACCACATGAGCGCTATTGCCGTGAAGATAGCGAGGGGTACTGGCAGGGTTCATAGCCACCAGGAAGGAAAAAATTCAAGGGTTTTTAAGGACTTTCAAGGACCTAAAAAAGAATTTTCAAGGACTTGAAACAAGACTTTTTGAGATGATAGAAAAAGACCACAACATGCTTTACAGAAAGGAAGCACATCTTTTACTGCACACAAGCAAAAGTAGGCACATTTTTCACAATAAATACCTAACTAGCTTCTTTTCTAAGACATATTGCACACACCCACAAAAAGAGGCCCATTCTCAAACAGTGGACTCGTGATTAAGTTCCTGAAGCTTTTCCTTCAAATTGTCATCAATTTCTGCAAGCCCCATAGTCTTTTCTTTTGCCGTTTTTCTTAAACTGTTGGAGTTCACAATGAAGGTGATGTCGCTTGTAGCTTCTGCCCGCTCAGCGTAGTTGTCAGTACAAACTGTTAAATTGGCAATTGTTGCCTCCAGCCTCCTCCTCTTCATCTTCATGCCGTGTATTTCTTCAATGTGGCTTCTCTTTGATGCCTTTGACTGCTCGATCGCTTTTTTTTTTTTTTATCCTCCAAGTAGGCTCGATAGCGGTTGTGTGCAGGCAAGACAGATCTACGCAACTCCTTTGTTATTGCAATGTTCAGGATGCCACCAGCCTTGTTTACTGCATCCTAAACGATTCGCTGCGACACATATGAGATCTCCTTCAGGTTTTCGACAGAGACGTGGCGGTTCACACTGAAGCCTCTTTCCACAGTTGCCTGCCCGTGGCTGAAGACGAGAAGAAGTCGCACAACTTTCCAAAAGTGCTTATAGGATGAGTCAACCGTCAAAAGCTCACGGTAGAACTCGTCTAGGCTAAAAGAGTGTTTGTCAAACTGCTGCAGGTTGTGTTTCTTGTTTTGCAGAAGTTCTGCGTATTCGCCTAGGACCGAATCACGCTCATGCTCACCCAATCGTCTAACTGCAATGAGGACATCTAATACTTTCCTGAAGCCTGTGAGGCACTCATCTGGCTTTGAGGTCATTTGACGAGGGTCTAGCGAAGACAGGCTCCTAACTAGATGATATGTCAGCGGGCTCTTTTGCAGAATATTCTTGGTAGTACTAATAAGGAACTGTTTGCATTCCATCCTGAAGGCAAATACGTCCTTGGCACTCACCTTTGCGGCTTTGACCATTTCTTCAGCTGCATGCCCAATGTAAACTTTCTCTGAAGATACATGATTATTTGGGTTTACGAGATCCATTTTGAGCAAGCCGACAACTCCTGTCGAAGCTGACAGCACTTCATGAATCTTGTGAGAAGTTTCCTCAAGAGACACTCCACATCTCTTTCTAAAAAGAACATCAGCGGTTTGTCCATTTGGTATTCCATGAGGAATGGTTTCAGAATCATCGCGATGCCGTGAGCAAAGTTCAGTTTGGCCAACAGCAGTGGGTCCTGGCAGAATTCGCAGAGCTGTGTAAATAACGCACACTTTGGCAAGTTCACCTTTTTTTTTGCACATTCCACGTACCTTTTCACATCACCACACAGCGCAATGGCACGTTCGATCACAACAACATTTTCTACCCAGCGATGAGCAACAAAGTTTAGAAGAAATTTCATTTGGCCTGTCACAGTAGAGAAGTCTTCCCTTCGAGCTGGCGCATCATGAAAAATGGCACTGAGGCTTGAAACAAGATTCTCTATGTCCCACTTGCTGGCAACAACACCCGCCCTGTAAGCGTTATGTATTGTATGCAGTCCGCAAGTGCCAAGGTCCAAACACTGAACTTGATGATTCTGCTGCAAGTATTCCTGCATTTCCCTAAAACACTGTAGGTTCACATTGGGGCCATCCATAGACAGCTTTCGCCAACGGTAAATCTGCCAAGGCAGCCAGAAGCTTCTCTTGAAGGTCTTCGGCAGTCGAATGTCCCATGAACACCGACGTATAATACCTCGTGGTTACCCGCTCGGGCTGAGTACTCCAGTACCGCAAATGGATGTCCATATGTTTTCTTTTTTTTTTTTGCAGGCAGTCGTTCAAAGACATCAAACAGAACTGTGTAGCCATCAGATTTCTCTAATTCACGTTGTAGGCACGAGAGAAAAAATGGTCTCATACCATGGCACACTACACATGCAGATTTTCTTTCACCGCAGGAAAATGACTTGCCGGTTTCGCTATCCGGAAACATTTTCTTGAACAGCTCCCCTGTGTGTGATGATGAGTTGTAGGAATAGTGTGATGTTACCATTTTCAGGGTCCACAGTATCTCCACGTCGGTCACACACTCGTGCGCTTTGCACAGGCTGCTCACATCCGACGACGTTGATGGAGCCGGCTCGATGCGTTGCTCACAAGCAATTGCTGTCACGTAGCTCCGCATGGTACTATTCGCCGTAGTCGCTTTCGTGTTCGCAATGTGTTTTGTGCTCTTCATATGGCTTTTGACGGCCGACTCACCCATTGATGACACATAGAAAGTTTTCCCGCATGCCTTGCACTTTGCCCAATGCGAGTTTGACGCATCCGGAGAAATCCACTCCCTATACGTAGCACTGTATAACCACGACTGCTGGAAATTGCACTTCCCGGGCATATTGCAGCTACGAAAGACGCAACAGCAACTATTCGCGCACCATGCTTTTCCACATCGAAGGTAGGCTTAGCTGCGGTCGCTGCCGCCACTGTAACCACGCTACTAAACTGAGCTAGAATTGGGTAGTGGGCTCACTCCTCAGCCGGCGCCATACATTGTGATGACGCCGCTTATGTCAACAGATTCTAGTTCTGTGCGCCTCCGCAAAGGGCCGCCACTGCCGCCTTCAATGTAGCAGAGCGCGGCACCGCGCGCCGCGCGCCGTTTGCCTTCGCTGCTGTATTCTCGCCATTGCGGGTTTCGTTTTGTAGTGGGCAATGTGACCCAACGAATTACGACTTCTGATGCGAAGATGCCACCCCGATGACAAAACCATCGTGCTAGGCTGCCGGACACGCATACCGGAAAGGCGCCAAGCACGAATCGAAAGATATATGAGACACTTGGAAAATAATGGGAGCAACTATAAATTCTTCCTAATGGATATAAATACACAATGACCTGATCACATCAATTACACGTATACCATCCTAGGTTTTCAGTTGTATTTTATTCTATGGCCTTGTGGAAACAATAAGCCAGGGGAATTCGTGCAAGCAGGGCCAGCTAGCCGGATTGTCGACATGCTGCATCAAGGAGAAGCACAAAGCCAAATACGAATGTGAACAAAAAGGAGGACCAGTAGTTAGGAAATAACTGTATTCAACGCATTACTAAGCGTCAATAATGTGCTGGTATATCTGTTGACTACAGCCAGCATATTATAGCTGAAGTGATTATAGGCTAATATTTCACAGGCATGTTGCAAAATAGACTTGAAGAGGACAAGCTGTCGGGCTAGTTGGTTTTCCATAGTTATAGCAGCGCGTATATATATGTATATATATGACATGGTTGGCTGATTTCCAAAAATAAAGTTACAGTTTAGCGCCTCTGCATCTCACGTGTTCTTCCGTCTTTGTCCTTGTCCGGCTACGCGCTGCTATAACTATGCAAAATAGAGTCTAATGAAATTGAATTGCGAAGCTTGTACAAGCCTGCTAACCCGGCGTCGCCTGGAGCAAACAGCTTACTCGTCACAAACTTAATTCCGCGACAATGGAGACTCAGCTATTGTCAGTTCAGCTTTACTGCCTCTTGAGCAAGCTCGAAAATATGATGGCCTGTGGGGCGATAATTCGCGACTTGAAAACTACTGTACACGGCGCAAAGATGACAACACAAGAAAACAAAAAACGGACACGACACATGTTGTGTCCTTTTCTTTTCTGTGTTCGTAATGCAGTTAATGGCACGAAAGAAAAACACTCCGTGAACATATTTTCGAGAAACACTGTATACGGCGCAAAGAAGACAACACAAGAAATAAAAGAATACCATGTAAGCATGCGCTCTTTTGTTTCTTGTGTCGTCTTAAATTTGCACTGTATACATTCGTTCTCAAAAATATATGTTCACTGAGCTTTTTTATTTTTTATTTTTTTTTTTATGCCATGAACTGTATTCGGGCAGCAAATAAACTGATGTACTCGGAGTAGTAAAAGACACAGCGAGAAATCTGATGTTTAAAACATATATACGCCTCGCCTCTCAGTTAATATTAACACGGGTGTACTTTTTGTCAAGGAAGCAGTGGAGCCGCCGTTCATCAACCCGAGATGCCTACTAAATGCTTGTTTTCACACTCCTAGAGCTCCTGTCAGGTCCTTCTCTATCAATCAGAACACTGTCTACACGAATACAGCTAATTCGCAATTGTGCAGTTATCTGAAAATTCTCAGAAATTAAACTGCTGATAATGGACGGAGGATGCACAACTGCAAGCTTTTAAGATGTGTTCAATAATGAGTTGTGGCAATTTTTATGCACCTTTCTTCCATAAACAGCGTCGACAGTAAATTCACAATCCAGAAGGCAGGTGCGACAAAAAGATGCCGACAGCTGCGGCCTATTAGGAATACGAATACAGCTTTACACGTTACCTGCGCAAACCTATGTGTCTCTGTACTCTTTATCATTGCGGCCGTGAATCACAAACGTCAGAAAATGGGGCTATCGAGCGCCGCAGTCATTTTCATACAAGCGCCTTAATTCACTTTTCGCCAAGGACGTCGGAGGGAAATCGGACACGCGTTTGCAGTTAGAAACCTCTTAGCTTATCGTTTAACACCAGTAGTAGCACAACTTGCTAATATATCCAACCTCTGCATAGCTGCCACACGCAAATCTAAAAAGTGTGCACGAAGACGCTGCGTTTTTCTAAAGTGAGAAGGCTGCGGTCGCACGAACGCAACCCCTCAACCAGAAGAGCGCTTCAATCTACATTGAAGTCTCCGGTGGCGCCACCTCGTGCACATAACATACACTGCGTCAGGGAAAGAGCCCCCGTGAGCCCACTACCCCATTCTAGCTCACAACGCTACTGCATTGTGGCTACAGAGACAGATTGGATTGGATGCTTTGGTTGGCTCGAGTACGTAGTTGCCAGTCGTTCAAGAGGCATTCGCTAAAAACCGGCTGAACGAAAGCCTATCGAAGAAATTCAAGGATTATTTAAGGACTTCAAAATAATTAAGGGTTTTCAAGGCCTTAAAAATGCTATTTTTTAATTCCAGGGTTTTCAAGGGTTTCACAGACCGTTACGAACCCTGACTGGGATCGATATCCAGCACCTTCACCAGATGTCACGTGGTAGTGGCAAGGCCATAAGCACAAAAAATAAGAAACGTGCAACAGCACTGAAATGAACTCTTTATTAGGCTCACTTGTGCCCAATAAAGAACTAAAAAACTCAGCGGAGGACATAGCAGCAAACATGCCCGCTGCATGTGGCAGTACTCAATTTACAATCAGCGCAGAAAGATCGAGATATACCGTCCAGAAAGGATACTGGGAAAGCCTGGAACACAGAAACTGTTGTGCTTCTACCATTCCAGACTAATCTCGGCGCATCTAGCACAGCAAAGCAAATGATAAAGCGCCATTTCGAGACACTGAGCATAAACACATGAGCACAAAATCATCCCAATGCGCTGCAATCAAAGATAAGGCCACATGCAAACAACTGCTGAAAACAACAAATAAAAATCTGTACCCTTCGGGGCATTACATAAGGTTATGATCACAAAAATGTTTCAAAGAACTGGCAGTTTTATTTATACATGGATTGCAAACCTTTCTGATCACCCCTCATATGTATCATTACTGTTAAAAATACAAAATTGAAAATTGAGACAAAAAGAAGCTGTGCCTTATACACCAAGAATTATAGTAAACCAAACAGGACGACAAATGCTGCACCCATTTGGACAAGGTATTCACATTTTATTTCAAGTGAATAACAAGCAATCGGGCAAATGCGTCTCAGTCCCCTCGCAGCAACCCAATATGAAAACTCAAGCGGAAGGAGGCAAAACACAGTTGGAACCAGTTGAATTTGAGTTGGCGCCAATCAGTTCTGACACCTTCCAATTGTTTAGTTAATTAGAATGCGCGTAGAGGAAAAATTCTGCTAAGGAACTATATTATTCACCGGCATTTGAAGGCTTTGCCAGGTTGGAACAGTTCGTGCTAAGCCACTTGCAACGAAATTGCTGATGTTTATTATGAACAAAAACTATACAAAACGAGACTTCGTCGAAAAATCAGAATTTCAGCCATAGAGAGCAAAATACTGACAAACGAAGTCTCGGATGACAAAGTAGTGTCGCAATGAATGGTCTGCTCACAAGAATCAACGAAACGTAACAAGTTCTTCTTGGCAGAACTTGTGATAAGGTGGTGAGCTCATAAGATAACAATCAATGGTGCCATTTAGAGCACAGCCATGACAGATGGTCAAAAGATCTTCGACTGCGGCAAGCGCACACCAGTTGAGTAGAAGGATGTCGCGGCGACCATTCACTACCCTCTCTGCAATCCTGTCTGCGCTGCAACCGCCTTCCATCATCGCTTCTCTGCTGGAACAAGGAGAGAAGAAAACCACCATGTTGGCTTCTTCACTTGGCAGTCACGGTGGGGATAATTTTTGAAAAATGCCGAAGGCCCTGAGACACCCAAGACCGTTTGTACTTTTTAAAAGTTACAGCAAGAACAGAAAATAAAACTTGCTCTGAACAGCATGAGGCTGACAAGTTATGTGTAAAAAATACAAGCTTTGAGCCAAGTCCGGTCTTAGGTCAACATACTGCGAAGTTTTAGACTGACACTGGCAGGATAGATGAAAGATTAACGAGGAGAATGGGTTTAGAAAGAATCTGGGAAACCTGCTGATGGATCCTTCTTTCAAAACCCAATACATATCACATAAACAAAAGCTTGAGCAGCCCCCCACAACCACAGAAAAAATACTTTCGAGCAGTAAATCTCCGAAATCCACAAAATAACAGAAGGCTACAGTGCACACTTACCCAAGCATGGGGCTGGACTTTGTTGTGCAACTGATGGTGCACAAGTGATCACTGTCCTTCAAATGACTGCACAGGTCGTCCATGCTCAAGCCAGAACTTGCGTTGACAAAGTCTTCCTTGATGATATTTTCAGGACGTACCTGTGCAAAAAGTACCCAATCAGCCAGCTTCAGAATCATCGTGGACAAAAATGGGCACTGGTTAGAGGTGTCTGTGCCGAATTGAAGGAATGCTGAAAGACAACTGCATGAATGAGCCAACTCAACGAGTCTTATTTGCTAAACTGACTCTCTGGCCAGCCTTAAGTTAAATTACAGTTTGTGGCCAGTTTGGTACAAAACATAGGTTTCAACTGAACTTCAAAATTTCAAAACCTGCACAGTGCTTGTATTTCAACCTGCTCTAGCAAGGCTAGGTCATCTACATATGTTGAAATGTTATTACACAGCTGCTGTGTGGTTCATGCTTCACATACCAAGGTTTCGGATTCTTCCAGCCATACCTACCAATAATTGAAGGTGAGTGGCATCAATCAATCACCCAGTCAAGTGACGTCCAAAAGTATGAACAGAAGCACCTCTTTGAAACAAACATGCTTAGTTCTACATTGGCCACAGATCCTCATCTGAGCTGTTCAACAATCAAGTGGCGTTTGTGTTCTCACTAAAGCGACCAGAGCGCAAACCTGTTAATCTTACCACCCAAACTTCAAAAAGCCTTTGCATGCTCACAGGGGATCAACAGCACATGAAATGCATGGTAGCACCCTTTGATAGGACGCTTTGTCAATGCCTGCACTGTCATGGAACTGAACAAGAATGAATGTGACCTTGCAATGCTATCATGGTTACACCACAGGCTACAAAAAAGCACCAGAACACTGTTCTGCATTTTCTGTGGCCAGCACTTAAATCTGGTTTGGTTAATGAGGTTTAACCTCCCAAAACAGCTCCTGCTCGGGCATCGGCATTAAGCCTCTACTCTTGAGGAAATGAAGTTATCTGAAGCCAAACGACAGCTTTAATGTCAAGTTTTACAAGTCCAGAATCTGAAACTTGAGCCTTGCAGATGTATTCCCATTGTGGTTACAGTGCTACTGTCGCATTGAGGGTGGCAAGACAAATTAAATTACCAATTCAGAGGCATCTTCCAACCCTCACTTCATCTATTTTCTTAACTCTCTGCTCTTTACCTGCATTGTGCCGAAACGTTAATAAAATGCTTACGGTAAATATTTAAAATATATCTTTTTTAATTGAACAGTGGTCATATTTATGAATAAGTCGTACTTGTGATGGCCCTAGCACGTGAATTCAATGGACTTCAGATGACAGAACACAACCTATCTTAGTATTACCATTAAGTGGAGAGAAAAAGAACAAAGCTTCTATCAGTTACAAAGCCTTATTCTTCTGATCAAGATCCCAAATATGTGAGGCAACCATACCTGGCAAACACGGAGAAAAAAACCTTTGGGGCTGATTTTCTCATCTCTTTTCAGGCTATTGCTATTACTCATCGTTGCAGCATTTCAAAACCAGCTACAGAAAGATCCTGTTTGCTCTGACTCCAAGGAAACAGAAGAGTGCAGTAAGGCCTTTAACGATTATGCCTATAATATTCTTGAAATTGACTTTTGAAAAACAGTCGTCAACTATCCCTAAGTTGTAACCTTTGTTTCTAAATATGTCCGTATCAAAAAAACATTTCATTGTACATAACAGACCACTGCAAAAATGTTCAACTGCCAAACGTGCGCACTTTAAACCGATTATTTATCACCCCAGGGATAAGTTTAAGAAGATGTTAATCGTAAGTACTCAACAGCTGTACCAGGTACCCTAATTTAAATTCAAATCTGCAAAACACAGCTAAGAATCTACATAATTATGCCAAATTTGGTTACATTTCGCTCACAAATAGCGAAAACAGCCTTAATCGCCACATCACTCTAAAGACAGCTTTTACGGTCAGTAAATATAAAGCAGGATAAGCCACTTTGCTGCAACAGCATACTGATTTCTTGCAGGTAAGAAACTACTCAGAATAATGAACGCTTTTCAACAGTGCGTCCTCTATAACCTACAAATGGTTTTCTTTGCAATGAACGGAGGGATACAAGGACAGAGATTGTTCATTAGTGTCATTCCACCAAACTATTTGATCACAAGATGGTGCTCTCTCCAAAAGCACACATTGGTGCCAATGTAGCTGATGCCATTTACTGAAGCTACTTCTAACTAGAAGCACCAAGCAATTTACTCCTAATAAGAAAAAAATTTTTTTCTTCACTTTCTAACATTAAATGTTCGCAGTTGTGTGCAGATAAAAGCTTTAAAAAATTCTGAGAATTGGCGGGGCTTCACATCCCTTGGATGTTGACATTTATCATATAGCTACTTCAACACGTGATCGATTTTACTTTTACATCTTTGGGTGTAATTAACTAACCTATTCACTTAATTCCACCACTGCAGTATGCTGACATCATCCTCTACGATTCAAAATGATTCATTTCATCCTAACTCTTCTAAGAACGAGAACGGCTGCGGACACGTCCTGTACATGCGACCTTGCCAACATAGCCTAGTAATGCTTTCGCATTAATAATCAATCCTGACAATTTGCTGTTGTCGTATATGACAATATACTACAATATGCGATACAAGAAGAAACCTAGTAACAGCAAACTGACTACACTCTGCTGCATGGGGGAAAAAAAAAAAGAAGGGAGTGCTTAATTTCCACATCCTCTACTCTAAAGGCAGAAAAAAGTGCCATGGTGTATGTAGCGGCCCGTCGCAGTATGATTACGGGACCAGGCCTAGCTAAACTTCGTTTCATACATTAGGTGCAACGTTACGAAAACTAGCGCTCCTGTTTAAGGGGAGATGCTACTCGAAAACATTTTTTTCTTAATATTGATGCTAGGTGAATGAAAATTGCACCACTTATAGAGATTGATCTCCTCTTTCTAAATATGCTTTTAGTTTTAAAATAGCTTAATGCCTTCATATTCTAAATGCCATGCATAAGTGAAAAACAATGCATGTTTGTGCAGCTGCTGTACAGAGCAGCAAGCATGGTAGGGCAGAGCCAACTAGTTCTTTATGTCCCCAACACTCCACTGAGTGCAAATAAGCAACATAGCAACATTCCCTTGGCATGCAATGTTTTGAGACAATTTTATATCTGGTGCCTTGTTTTTAGTGGCTAGAACAAGATAATTTTTTAAATTTGCATGCCCAAAAATACTGCTGATTGCATTTAAACCTAGATACTTGCATTCTACACATCCTAAAGATCATGCATGCCAAATTTGGTGTTGATTGAACAAAAATAACGACATAAAATATTGTGCACAAAACCCATATTCGGCCCAAAATAAGAATTTGAGAAAAATGCGATTTAAAGATACAAAAGCTGTTTATTGCTGTTGTAGCAGCACTACCTGCATGAAAATTGCACACAATGCAGGCCAGGGTATCATGATACAGTGCACAGTTTTAGAATTCACCAGCATCATATGTTGCTCCCACAGTGACATTGTGAGTAGCATTCTCAAGACGTGCTTTCTTCGCTAGCTAGCGATGCTGAGACCTTGCTTCTGTCAGCCACTGCTTTGTAACCGCAAGGTTCACTTTTTTTGTTATGGCATTAAACTCCTTATGGTGCACTTGTTTCGGCTAACCAAGAATCACACAAAATCGGGCAAGTTGATTGTATCCAGCACCGATAACGCGCGCCCCAACCACTGCATTGACGTTCACGACGAAAATCTCCCTCGGGCTGGCTGAAGGGCGTCGTCCACCGGAGCTGTACACCGCGACGAGCACGACTATGACACAACGGACGCGGCACACGCTACACTGCTGCAACGCAGCTCTAGAAACGACGAGTCCTTTTCGCTTCTTGGCCAACTCGCAAACGGAAAGTTAGCACCGTCCGCGCTCCCAACAAGCTGGCTGCTCCGCTCGCCAGTGCGTTCGCGGCACCGATCTTGCCGATAAAGGCACTCGCCGTACTAGGTCTCCTCAACGCTCGAAGTTCTCGAAGATCTTTATCTTCTTATCCAATGCACTGACGAAATCGCCTAAGCGGTCGCTGAAACTTCAATGCCCAGCCGGCTCCGAGCCGTCAAAAGCGTCGCCTCCGCCGAGGTTAGGCCTAGCTGCCGCGGACGTCTCCACTGCACGCTGTTTCACGTTGCCGGTGACTTCCCTTGAACGCGTGGTTTGACCGGTACTTTCGACACCGAAAATCATGTTTCTTCTTGGCTTCTATCGCAGCGAAGAGCACGAAGATGCGTGAAATTTTGAAAATACGCCGAGAGAAAACTAGCGGGCAAGCGTGACAGCGAGCTACGCGTCGCATGAAGAGCAGACGAGCTATGGCCGCTTCCCACGCCCACAGCCAATGGCGTGGTCGAAATCTCACCACGTGATTTAAATGGCCAGTGAAAATGCTAGGTTTGGGCTGGCGAAACTTTTTTTTTTTATTACATGCTGGGGGTTTGTGAAGCGGCAAAGCCAGCTTTAGGGAGAAAAAGCGTGGGCCTGCCGCCTTTCAAAATTCCAGTGGCGTGCGACGCCGCGATTTGACGCGTCACGCGCTTGAACATGGGTCATATCTGCCCCTTCTCTAGCCACCTTGAGTGCTTTAACAGACTTTTTTAAATAATTTCGCGACTGTTTTCGGCTCTGATTTTTTTATATAATAAAGAGGAAGGATCAGTGTTGCTAAAACAGTTAAAATCACAAAAGTGACTTTTTTACTGAAAATCGCCGTTTTTCGACCCGCGTCTCCCCTTAAGTAGCCTGTGTCCGTGACCAAGAATAGTGTGTTGCCTGTGGTGCACAAAAAACAAATGATTTCCATACAGGCTATATACAAGGCATTCGTCATTAGCTTCAAAAAAATTTAGATTTCCGGCAAAATGACCAGAATATGAATTAATACTTTGCATTTGCTGTTTAGTCCATTGCTGATCTCTTCATGGAGAGTAGATGTAAGCAGGAAATGTATTGGAGGAAAAGCTCACCGTGCTCAAGAGTGGCTCATTTCTCCTTTAGCATGTCTCTTCTGAGCACATTTTAGGTGCCCACTGGGAAGCTAGACAGTTTTGTGCCTTTCAGTTCTGCACCATGAAAACACCACGGAGCGAATAATTTCTCCATTTTTTGTTGCGAACTACTTGCGTAGCCTCTGCAGTACTGCACCTAATGTTTGAAACTGAGTATCGAAATCCTTCGCTCTGCAGTGGCAGTCCTGATTACCATTACTATATTTACCAATGGTAACTGAAAGGGTTTTGTGTCTGTCCTGCTGGTGTGAGGCTGCGAATGCCTTTACTGTGCAAACCCTCCTGCAAAGGTCCAGTGTGGGAATCAAGACTACTAACAACCAGCTTTGCAGACTGAGCGGTCACTCAAAACTGACTTTGCCACACAAAGTGCAGCGGGGTTAACAGAGCTTCACCTAAGCGCACTGCTCCGAAGAAAGCCGGTTGCCTAGATGGGGGCTTTTTGTACCTGATTCTACCAGTGGGTGTCCTTCAGAGAGCTTCGAAACATCCACCTTCCACAACCCACACGGGTGACCTAACTACTAGGCCATGTTTTACACATACCATGCAACATTTTTCCTATCCGTACGAAGTGTTCTATACACGAGGTTAGCATGGAATGCAAGAAAAAACTGGAACCTGGCTTCCTTGTGTAGCAAGGAAGCCAGTTGCAGTGTGAGCTCACATCAGAAAAGAAATTATTAGTTGTGCTGGCACCATCTAACCTAAGACAACATGCCAGCAGTATCCGCGGATGCATTATCAGTAACACCTAATTTGCTCAACCCCTAATGCTTTGATGCCAACAAACCAGATCTACTATTGAATCATTAGTCGAGCAAATGTTGGCGACAACGAATGAAGGTTGAGAGCAACCTCGGATGAGAAAGCAATGCAGATTCACAACATATTACTTGGGAAAAACTCCATTATTCTTCCCTATGACCCGAGAAAAATGCACAATAGTCAGAGAAATGCATAGAAGGTCAGAGAAATAACTCAAGTTACCGACATTCTAGTAGAAATTAAGAAGAAGAAATGGACATGGGCAGGACATGTAGTGCGAAGAGAGGATAACCGATGGTCGCTGAGGGTAACAAATTGGATTCCAAGGGAAGGAAAGCGTAGCAGGGGGCGGCAGAAAGTTAGGTGGGCGGATGAGATTAAGGTTCGCAGGGGTCAAGTGGATGCAGATAGCACAGAACCGGGTTAAGTGGAGAAATATGGGAGAGACCTTCGCCCTGCAGTGGGTATAATCAGGCTGATGATGATGATGATGAGTACAAAACTGCATACTTGGAAGCGAGACCACTTTACCTTGGGCTGGCAGCCAGCAGAAGCATGGGAGAGAGCACCTGCACAAGCATAAACAAGGCATTGCTTGAAATACAGGTAAACAAACACTTTGAATTTTAATAATTCAATGTGGATTGGTTTTACTGAAAAGCGCCATTTTTACGGTTTGTTTACCTCTGCCAGCACGCCCTCGCGGCAAAAGAAGGTACCCACGAGAGCGTTTAATTGCAAAACTGTAGCTGCTTCATGATTTCTGTGATGACGTTGACCTTGAAATGCGGCTTCGTGAAAAAATAAAGCTTTAGTTAATTTATTCACATGCTATATCTATAAAAAAGTTAGCAAACGGCTCCTTGACTTGCGAATAAACCGCACCCTGGCGATCATTGATTCAGATTTTCGTCACGCATTGATGTCTCGCCGAGGCGTCACGGCGTCGTCATTTGATGTCACGCTCTATAACTTTAGAGCGAGTCCCGTAATTCGGCCCCAGGCTTTGCAAATTGACCATGAAGACAGAATTTTGGAAATATTTTTTAGTTTTTCTGCTCTGACAAACAGGCGTGCCAAATGCTACTTCGACCTGCATACTTTGTCATTGCGCTTTGTTGTGTTAACTATGAAAGTTTTATTTTGGTAAAAAGAGTTCCTTGACCACTATTCACAAACAACTACCAACCACTTAGGTATATCACGATAGCATACTTCCAATAAGAATATAAATACCATAATCTGCACAGCAGGTTTTTGGCTACAACCATTTTGACCAGAACTAAAGAATATTGAAAAGTCTTCCATAAGAAATAACCTAATTATGCTTCTTTTATTTTCCCATAACATGGGAACTATTGCGATATCCTGAAATTAGAAAAAATATATATTTTGTTGTCTCTCATAATAAAATTTTCATTTATGACCAGTACCGTCTACTTCCAATGTGATGCTACTCTGCACAAATGTGCTGCAGTCAGATTGAAGACTCGAAGATAAGCTGTCAATACTACAATTTAACAAAGCAAGTAAATGGCTGTAGATGCTATATTTAGAGAACATACATGCTAGCCAGTTAGCTACAGCAATTAAACTCGTAAAAAAAATTCGTAAAAAAAGTCGTTTTACATGGCAGAAAAAAAAAGGGGGAATACAGAAGTAGCATTTTAATGTGGCTATTCGCCAGAGAGGAATCTTTTGACTTGCACTTTTGATTTCCAGCAGCTTTCCCACTTCTGGTATAAAAACGTTGCACTGTTAAATTAAGGCCGCATTCACGTGCAATCAAGCGTTCACGCATGGCAGTAGTGACACAATGTGTACCTGCGGCCTCTTTTCACACTGTAAGCATTTATTTGATTAGGTTGCAAAGTTACATATCAGCTGCAGTGATGCGAGCAAACTTATCACAGGCAAGACTGCACACGTAGGCAAGCAGTAAGCCTCGCTTTGACTGCCTTTGTAGCTCGAAAACAAACAGGGGCATATGTCTCTTCCCTTGTCAAATTGATACTTCCAGATTTCGAATTCACTGTCTGAGAGGCGACGCTTGCGAACCACTAACAAATGAAGACCTCGAATACAGACTATGGTTAGGGCATAGTTAGGGCAGAGCTTTTCAACATGCAGCAGTTCATTCAAGGCTTGGGCTCTTTCCTCAAGAGCGTCGAAAAATGATACGTCGTAGGCGTGTGCGGACGATACTTACCACAATGGGCGTTTTCTGCGGCATCACTCCATGAGACAACCCGCTGGGTCAGCGCCATGACTTTCTATTTTGGTACTGAACTTCAGCACAACTTCGGACGCTTTGGTCGTTTTCGAACGCACAGTAGTCAAGGAGATAGGCACAGTAGGCAGTCGCAGTAGTTGCGTCAGTTGCGTAGCACTTAGCTTGCCTAAATGGCAGCAACGGAAATGCAGGATGCGTCACTCAAAAATAAAACACAACCTTACGTTTTCTTTGAGAATAAAGCGAAATACAGAAACTGAAATGAAATAATAATGAAATAATTTTATGGATTAAAATTACTGTAAAGAGCGTGATACATCGATGGCGTCCGTCGCGCCATCTTTGCGATGTTGAATAAGTTAACTTGGAAAATTGGCGCGGCGTAAATCCGTTTAAAAAAGTTTAAAGCATGGGTCTAGCCACCATAGTTAGGTGACGCGAGCGGGCCGCGAGCGCCGCTCCTACATTTCATGCCTCTCGTAGGTGGCGCTGCTCTCAGCACTTCGATGCGTGCTCGGCTCGCGCTGGGGCACGGCCGGTCTCGAGGGAGAGCGCGCGCTCTTCCTCGAGACCGGCCGTAGCTGGGGTAAACTTTGCTGCAGTTGCAGCGCAGTCATACCAACAAAATGTTAAAATTATTGTTACCACTTGAAATATTTGAACCAGGTAAGCAAAATAGGCAAGTCAGGAGTGACGTCGACAGCTAATATGCTCTTTGGCACCGTGAAAGCGGGCGATGCGGCTGTGCCGGTTGTTTTGCTTGTCGCGCTACTAAATGCTGCTTAAGTGAGGAAGTTTTGGTCTGAAGATGCATTACATACCCTTTCCAGATGTGCACAGTTGTCGAAGTTATAAAGCTAATTATTTTGGTTTGTTATTGTGAGTTTTAAAAAAAGCCAAAGCGACTCGGGCTGAGGGGCGTTGCAGTCGAAGATTACAGAGAATGCAGATGACAAGCGATTATTTAACGTGCGGTTACGTCGCACAGTACGCAGGCACCAGGCTAATTTGTATTCTTTGTTGTCTGCGAATTTCCGGTGCGTCTAAAGTGGGAAAGTGCAATTTTTAGCAGATGATAGCCAGAACATGCAACACGCGATGTAAAACGGTATTTAAGTACAGAAGGAACAAATTGCAGTTTTATTCACAAAAAACTCACATGGATAAGCAAAGTTTTGTTTATTGCACTTAAGGGCAAGAATGCTGGAAAGAAAAGTGAAATTTCACAATGTTGAGGTTCTGTTCAAGGCCTCAAATATACATGTAATACAGGTAGAATAAACACTATTTCCAGGCATAACTGCTCACAACCAAATAGCAAATTAAACAACCCACCTCAGTTTTAACAGTTTCATTCTCCCTTGCCTTTCTTTTGAAAATGAATTCTGCGTCTTCAGGTGTAGTCTGCTAAGAACATAGAACTTGATCACTTTGTTTGTCACAAATTTAATATGTCCGTGACAACCAACCAGCTGCAGTTTGGTCATTTGGAGAATGGATACCAAGTCAATAAGGCTGTCTTTTCGAATTTCACGCGCACTAAAACAGCGAGTAAAGGTGTTTTCATGGGATGTTACAGGGGCGTTTAGATTTGTTGATGGAAACACAAGACCGCCTATGTCAACTGCACTGGTAATTAACTAGAATAGCAGCTTGGGCATATGTTGGTAATGCATCTTGAGGTAACAGCGCGGAACGTGGACGGGAGCACAAGATTAGAAGACGACACAACGAGCGCTGACTTTCAACTGGTAATTATCTGGAGCAGTTCCATTCTTGAGACTGAGGAGTTGTCTGCATCAGTCTTCACATTTTGTGCCAGCGATGCATTTCTTCGCCACATATCCAGCGATATAAAATATCAGCCTTGAATCACTGGCCTGAATGATGACAGATGTGTGTTCGATGCCACAGTCTTTGAGAAAGAATTCCATTTGCCTCACTCAGGTCTCCCACATAAGAAGCTGGTCATGGATGATGCTGTCACTAATTTTTTTTTAGCAATTGACTGGCCTTTTGCCTGACAATAATGCTTTCATTATTTTTTTTTTTGTAATTGATTGGCATTTTGCCTGACAACCGTGCTTTCATTAATTTGCTTTAGCAATTCACTGGCCGTTTGCCTGACAACAATGCTTTCATTAATTTTTTTAGCAATTGACTGGCCTTTGCCTGACAACGATGCTTTCATTAATTTTTTTTAACAATTGACTAGCCTTTTGCCTGACAACAATGCTTTCATTAATTTTTTTAGCAATTGACTGGCCTTTGCCTGACAACGATGATGTCATTTTATTTTAACAAATGACTGGCCTTTTGCCTGACAACAATGCTTTCATTAATTTTTTTAGCAATTCACTGGCCTTTTGCCTCACAACGATGCTCTCATTATTTTTTTTTTAACAATTGACTGGCCTTTTGGCTGACAACAATGCTTTCATTAATTTTTTTTTAGCAATTCACTGGCCTTTTGCCTAACAACGATGCTCTCATTAATTTTTTTTAACAATTGACTGGCCTTTTGCCTGAAAACAATGCTTTCATTAATCTTTTAAGCAATTCACTGGCCTTTTGCCTGACAACGATGCTCCCATTAATTTTTTTAACAATTGACTGGCCTTTTGCCTGACAACAATGCTTTCATTAATTTTTTTTAGCAGACTGGCCTTTGCCTGACAACGATGCTTTCATTAATTTTTTTTTAGCAATTGACTAGCCGTTTGCCTGACAACGATGCTCTCACAAATTTTTTTTAGCAATTGACTGGCCTTTTGCCTGACAACAATGCTTTCATTAATTTTTTTAGCAATTGACTGGCCTTTGCCTGACAACGATGCTTTCATTAATTTTTTTTTTAGCAATTGACTAGCCGTTTGCCTGACAACGATGCTCCCATTAATTTTTTTAACAATTGACTGGCCTTTTGCCTGACAACAATGCTTTCATTAATTTTTTTAGCAATTGACTGGCCTTTGCCTGACAACGATGCTTTCATTAATTTTTTTTAGCAATTGACTAGCCGTTTGCCTGACAACGATGCTCTCACAAATTTTTTTTAGCAATTGACTGGCCTTTTGCCTGACAACAATGCTTTCATTAATTTTTTTAGCAATTGACTGGCCTTTTGCCTGACAACGATGCTTTCATTAATTTTTTTGTTTAGCAATTGAAGGTAATTTTGCCTGACAACGATTCTTTCACTTTTTTTTTTAGCGGGGGGTTTCTAAACGCAAGAGAAACAGAAAAGTACGCACATATGTATACTATATACTCGCACTAGCACCTCGGCAAGAAAAACTACATAGGCACCAAAGAAAACAGGATAACCTGAGCTAGGACAAAGCCGATTGAAAAATAGCACCACAGCTCAAGCAGCATCTACAGGCAAACAAGAACGAACGCGCCGGCGTGCGCCGGAGAGAATGCATCGAAGAGCTGACAGCAGCGCCACAGCGGCGACCAGTGGCGGCGGCATGAACCGAAGGCGCGTTTTCTCCAAGCGGCGGAATGCGCGGTCGCGCCACCTCTCCCTTCTAGCCACCATAACCTAACCTTTCTAGCCACCATAGCATGGGCCCGATCCTCGATATTCGCCTTTTCGGCCATGTTGTGACGTACCCGTGACGTGAAAATTAAGGCGGTGCTAAAGCGCGTGAACACAGGAATTGATGACGAAATTTAAAAAACAAGGAAAAAAGTTACAAAAAATAACGCCGTCGTCTGCTACTTGGCGCCGATTACAAAAAAGCCAACGCTGCGATGCCGAGAAGCTGAAGGGTCGGTGAGAACCGTGTTTACGCTGCATATACGCGTCGCGCGGCAGGGCAAGGCTGAGGAGATAGTGAGATACTTACATATACGTTGCGGCTGTACTATACTATTAGTTACGGTCGTTGCGACCACAGTGCATCATAGTACACGTACGCTGTCGGACGTCCAGCAGCAGTATAGGCTGAGCGAACGGCGGTACTCGACGCAAACCCCACAAACAGCCGGTCGTCAAGTGTGAGCGATGCCTTACTTGAGATGAGTGCATGTGGCTAGCTGTGCGTAAGTTTCATTTATGGACTTAGTCGCGCAGAGAAATCGGCGAGTATACAGGATCGAGCTTTGCACATTCACTTCTCAGCTAGTGGGTATAAAGAATTTGTTTACGAATACTGAGAATTGGAAGTGCCCAGCAGATTTTCGGGCTGCAGTTGCCACTAGAGAAGAGACACACCTGTTCGACGACAATGCTGGCCTTCTCAAGGTACCACTGTCGTTGGAAACTGCCTGCGGCAGCCCACCGCTTCCATCATATGTTAGCAAGTCTGCTACGGCTCCGTGTCGGCTTCAGTGACGTAGCGTGCGGATGTCGGCCCGGTGGAGCGGCGTAGCGAAAACACGCATAGTGGAGAGCTCGATTAGGCCATATATCTGGCGATCTGAGCCTGCGCTGACGTCGGACCACATTTAGCGCGTTAATTACATCGAAATGCGATCGTCATGGCTGGGCAACGCACATACTGCGGATCAGAGAGCCGAGCGTCTATAATCATTATTGAGCCATCGCGGCTGGGACGCGTTTTCACGCTGCCGCACAGGAAACGTTACCGCGAATTTCGTCACAAAAATAAGCAGAGAAGATTTTCTGGCAGCAATCAAAATGAAATAAAAAGTGTAGCCAGATGCCCACTGGCAACAACAGGTTAGCTTTCACGCTGATGGCATTTAATGTGCCCTGAATTAGACATAGCACGCTGTATGCACATTTCACCGCATACAGAGCGTGTCACTGTTGTGGCAGATGTATTACCTCGTTAAAATAAAAAAAAATATTCTCCTTGGTTTCTGAGCATGTTGCATAAAAACATTTTATAAAAGTAGCAACACTGTTCGTCTGATGCAGGTACACATCACACCACAATGTCACAAGTGAAACAAAATTTGTCAGGTACAGGTTCCTTTGCTACTGTTTACCAGTTTTGCACTTGCAATAGCATCTGGCACTTTCTTTCAGTGTAGCAAGATTCTTCAGAGGAGAGAAAAGGGTGAAGAGGTCGGCTAGAGAAATGCCTTCACATATACTATTTGACGCTCAGGAAGTGAAGGAACAGACATGAATAGTGAATATGATATGATGCCTAATTACAATGAGCTAGATGCAGTATGAAAACCATTTTCTTGAAGCAATTGTCATTGAATGTAGCATTCATGCACACATTAACCAGTGCACATGCTACACAAAGCCCGAACCTGTCTCTAAGTGAAGCAAGGGAGCCAAAGGGGAAAACAAGCGTGACTTTAAGGACACCGTAAGTAAAAAGTAACAGCAACAAAAACGAAAAACAGAAGCATGCACGGGGACAATATTAGACAAAAAGAGGCATGAATTGCAAGGCTGATGTGGCCTGCAGCACATCAGGGTGGTGTTCTGGATTTTTTGGCA
Source organism: Amblyomma maculatum (assembly GCF_055883805.1). Lineage (NCBI taxonomy): Eukaryota > Metazoa > Arthropoda > Arachnida > Ixodida > Ixodidae > Amblyomma > Amblyomma maculatum. The sequence continues at coordinate 3,089,250 of NW_028146749.1, read as the reverse complement.
AAGGTTCATTAATGCCAGGTGATAATACTGTATGATTTGTATTGGCTTTGCCATCCCCTGTGTGCTCTTCCAGCAATGCATAATGTCCAATGTGCAACTGTCTAACATCCACTCTCTACACTCTGACTCAAAAACAAGCTCAAATGAACCTTACCTGAATACGGGCATAAATATGGGAATAAAGCATGAAATTTACTTTTTCGACATTCTGATTGCATATCATTGGAAAACTAAATGTGATGGCTTGTTTAAATGAGCGTATGATTTGCAGCTAGTGTGTCTTGTATGCATGGTTTTTCCAACAGGTTGCAGTATAGCTTCTGTCTTTATTTTGGCAAAACATGCACACTTTAAGAGACCTGCTACTCACGTAACACATTCCCTGTAGCTTTAAACAGCTCGTCGTTGACTAACAATTGGTGTATCATTTGCTTTCGATACTTTTTGGCATTTTTTTTTACATGCACCTGACATGAAGCCTTGCTTATAAGAAAACTAAAAATTACAATATACAAAACAATACAAAATTTATTTACAGCACTGCACACTCTACAATACACAGCCTAAAATGAAAGGCTGTCACACATTCAAGTAATTACAGTATTGTTGTACAGCTCATTGCCATATCTGAAAGGTGGCACGGCCTTGGAGACCAAAGAAGAGAAATTAGTTATACAAAGCAAGGGAACACAAGATAGGGTCAAAAACTCATTCTCCAAGAGTTTGGCCCAAGATGACCCCAGCACCAGCAAAGCAAGCACCCACTGTTTTACCAATGAGTACCCAACACCACTGAGGACTGGTCCCCAAATGCTCAAACCACTAGGCTGCAACTACAGTCAAGGGATGCTATGCGTTCCGCAGTATTACCAGTATCAAAGATTATGGAACTCAACGTCATCTAAATGGTAGTCGGCACCTGAGACAGCGCAAGTATTCCCTGATTCTGTTATGGACAGGGCAAAGGTAGTTATAGTGTGTGTAAGAATGATTTTATCTGTGCATAAATGCCTGCCACACCTAGAATGTTCCCTTTATGCAGTCTACCAAAAAGCAGAAATGTTTGTCTCAGGAAGACAAGCCTTAAGCATTATTTCAGCAAGTCACTCAATGTGACGGCTATCAGGCAAACCAGCACAGCACTTGAAAACTTCATGCTCTAAAAACAATTGTGGGGACACGCAAGCTCAGCATTTACCGCTATGACACAACAGCTTTTATGGCTCCTGTCTGCAGACTCTCATTCGTGTGAATCGACTTTGCTACTGCTAACACCTAGTATTTATTCTATGATACATATCAGTAGCGTATACCTGTAAGTTATCCAATTATGTGGAAGACCACTTGTCTAGATACCTATAAAGCCCACTCTAACCAAGCTGTACGGATGCAGTTCCATAGCCTAAGAGTTGCCTGTCTTATTACCCAAAGATCCTGCAAGGTTTATCACCTCACACATTCATCTCAAAGGTGAAGCCAGAGACATCACATTGAGTACTCGGCCATGTCACCTGTCTGAAATGTGCCCAAGACTTTCCACTCGCAACGTCGCGTTTTGTGCAGAAAAGAGGCTTTAACGTTGCTGCATCAAAAAAAAAAAGCAAGAAGCCAATAGCTGAACATCTACGCTACATTAGGCTCTGCTGGCTCGCAAGACATTTGACCACAGTGCCAACAGCCAAGTTATAGATGCAGCTGTGGCAGAGGCTGTACCACAGAAACAACAGATGAATGTGGTCAAGATAAAATGAAATCGCTTTGTTCACAAATTCTTCAATACATCATGAAAAAGAATGGCTCACTTATGGATAGTATGACGTCTACTGTGTTCAATAGGATTGTACCTTCAGGAAGTTACCTTTTGAATGCAATCTTAAGAATATATTGTGGTGTTCAATTTAGGCTGTACACATAGCAGACATGCAAAATATGGAACACATTCTGAGGGTTAAATGCAGAGAGGATTGCTGAAGCTGATATAATAGGAAAGCATAGGGATACTAGATAACGTAGAAAACACATGTGACAATAGGATAGGTGTAAGTGAAACTAGTGCAGCTGTCCCTTATGAGAGCAAAACAAAATGTTGAAAAGTGATGATGAAACACAAGTTTCCTTGAAAGTGCTTCTACATAAATGAAATGAAAGTGATTGGCATAAAATTTATGCCCCTTCCTTAAAATTCTCAATTTAAAGCTCACAAAGAACAGTGAAGATAAGGCTACAAAAGCAACTAACAGAAAAAAAAATAATGAAGCAGTTATACACAGCTGCAATCATTCGATAAACATCTCGAGTGATGAAGCCATGCTCCAGTGGCTTAGAGCATGAATATGTGAGCTTTACCAACCCTCTTTTAACATATGTGAGTGCCGGAGGGCATGTGGCAGCAGCAAGAATGTGTCAAGAAGCAACTGGCCCAGATAGCAGCCTCATAATAGGGGTATGGAAGGTCTACACACAACGCTATCATGGAGGGAGATATTTTATGGAACAAGATATGTAGCAATGCACAAAAGGAGCAAAGCATTTTGTAGAGCTGCAGTCAAAAATTTATGAAGGACAATCTTATCAAAAAGTTTTCATTTCATTCCTACGCTTGTGCATCATTATTGTGACTATGGGTTATATAGTGAAACATGAAATGTCAAGCAATTTATCTCGTACACAAATGAATGCATTCTTTCCCCTGCGAAGCCACCTTCAAGAACTTTTGCCAGTGGGTGCACATGCACATCAATATCACCTAGTTACAAAACAGAGAAGTCAATAGTTGCCTTTGCGAAAAAACTGAAGAATACAAAAATGTTCATTGATAGCCGAGCCACACAAATGATGCAGAGGTTAAACAGGTTATCTGGGATCTTGATTAACATTACTACAAAGCATCAGTAATTGCAGTGCAAAATGAAACTGGCAAATTTTGCAAAAGTGGAATCTAAAATTGCCAAATTGGGTTGACAAGTTGGCGGGGGCCTCATTTTCCGTGCATACAACAATGAAAGACAATGACCACCAAATAGATGCACAAATTATCCTTGGGAAAACTAGCTGATTGCTGTTCATCTACATTCAGCATACGAAGAAAGCAATAGAAAACAAGCATAAAGGCAACCAAATACAAAGAAGCACAGCTCGCTTCACTCTGCAGTTTGTGGAAAAACACAGTGGGCACCTCACGTTTCACCCTAGTAGCACACAAGATAGGTGTAACGAAATGGACTCTGCTATGGTAAACGACTGCAGACACATCCACCAGGGTGCACGTATGTCAAATATTCTCACTGAAGTAGTACATCGCAGACTGCCTGCTTGCCACAAACACCAAAGTGAATTGTGAACTATTGGTGCACGCACGTCCTACTAAGAATGGCACTTCTGGAGGTAGAAGGAGAACGTTTTTGTACCTTCCTGTGTTTCATTGACATGAAGCACTTAATAAAATACACACTGAGTTTAAGCAGAACACAAAAAAGCAAAGTATACAACAAAGAATGACAGCTCTCAGCAAGGGCCACAGCACTTATAGAAGAATACACTCAGTATGTCTACAGATGGTAGACAAAAAATTATAGCACCAAGGAAAGGTTTGGTTTGGTTTGTGGGGTTTAACGTCCCAAAGCGACTCAGGCTATGAGAGACGCTGTAGTGGAGGGCTCCGGAAATTTCGACCGCCTGGGGTTCTAACATCGCACTAACGTGCACTAACATCGCACAGCCCACGGGCGCCTTGCTTTTCGCCTCCATCGAAAAGTGGCCGCCGAGGCCGGGATTCGATCCCGCGTCTTTGGGAACAATAGTCGAGCGCCGTAACCACTGCGCCACCCCAAAGCTGAACTTGGTTCTTGCACATGCTATCAACAAAACGTACACCAAAGAGATGGTTATATCTCAAAACCACAGAAAAAATTAAGACTTGGACGGCTTTTCAGCAGTATGCTATCGAACATGAAGCAGTAAGAATGTGCACATTGATCACTTGTGGCATATATCAAAATCATGACAGCGAGTGAAAATCTCAAGTGCAGGTGATCAAGTTGTTCCTGTCCGAGTTAATATAAATGTTCCACGTCCTCTTCCTTGTACTTGTTGATGTTCCTGCTGCGATTACCATTTGCAGGTGGCGTCAATGTCATGTGATCTGCACACACTACAAGCTGTAACGATCTTCAACACTTCACATCTGATGTGGCCGTCCAGGGACAAGGCGTGGCCTCCCAGATTATACAAGCCTAGCAGAGAGGTTAATGATGTTGAATATGGCCCCAGGACTTCTCGCCCACATGATGACTCGGATCGGAAGTGCTGCAACGGCTGCACAAGGTCCACACGATCACCTGCAAATGTTTAGTGCCTAAATTATATGCAAATAAAATATCAAACACGCATGGCACAGGAACATTAAAAATCATCAAATAGATTACACTTTACCGCAGCTCAGCTTAAGCTGAGCTGCGGTAAAGTGTAATCTATGAATGCAAGAAATGGTCAGTGCAAAACCTAAACCTAAGTGAACCATTTCCGTAACAGGTAAAGACGGCTTGGGCGGAAATTGCATTGTGACGGCTCTTTTTTTTTGCAATTGGAACGACTTATATCAGGCGATTTCACTTGTTTTTCCTTTTTCGGTCGTCGAAACCATTAACAAAGAAATCTTGACCACTACAAGCACACCCTCTTTTTTTTTTTTTTTTTTTTAAAGTTCGTGCAGTGTAGAGAAGTTGAAGAAAATTATAATGCGTCGTAGAAATATGCAGCTAAAAGCAACGCAAAATGCTGATTAAAAATATCGGATTCGCCGCATGCGTCCTGTGAGTATTCCTTTAATCTTCAGTCATTTCCCGCCTGCGTACAACTTGAATGCGAATGACGCTGTATGAACAGTCACCTTTACAGGTTTTCCTATTGCACTTACCTCTGTGATGCTCGACGTGCTGCACCATTTCCAGCAGATTGACTGCGTTGCCTTGCTGGTCGACACCCATCGAGAAGCCCGACACATTGCGGGAGCTTGTCGCTCGGCCGAACGAATACATTTCGTGCCATCCAACGTCAGAGGCGTTCACCACTGGCGATCACACCCGAAACACCAGTAGCTCAACAGTTCAACATTCCGAGCGCAGGGCAATTCTCGCCTCGGAGCTTGCAAAGCCGCCACACTACACTCCTCATCAGATGACTGATCTGACTGTACTGACGAGCTATCTTTCAAGACAATTTGACAGCATTGCTGTGCTGCAGCAAATCCTCGATCACTACTTGCAGACGACGGACGGCACGAAGACCACTCATAAGCGTACAAGTTCTTTCTTTCCTCCATGTAAGCTATAGTGAACTAGAATATATATTCTAGTTCACTATAATGTAAGCGTACCTCCTTTCATGCCTCCCTCCATGGCCGCCGCCATTGCTGGGTTATTATAACCGCGCAGACCAATGATTTCTTACCATGGGAAGAAAGGATTTGAAATAAGAAAGCAGTTAGCGCCGTCACGCAGCCGCACGCTTCTGCCCCCATTAGAGATTGTCTCAAGCGTCCTTTATTTCATACGCGCTCATAATTTGCCTTTCTATTGCGTTTAAAAAGCCATGCAAGGTGTATATAAAGTTATCCTTTTACTTTTAACAACAAGCTAAGAAACTACGGTAGGCTAACGGCTGCATAAATCAGCTTGCCTGTCGCCATAGTCTCATTAGCATAATTCGGGTACCTCGCCACTCGGCGAAATTATGGCGGCCAAATGTCAGCATTTTCGGTAATGGCGGCACATCAGTTACGTCATGACGCGTCAATTTGACGTAATCTAAATAAGCTAGCGTATCACGTGTTTCACGTGACATAGCTCCAGCCAATCAAATTTGAGCATCCACTCCATCGCAGTATTCCATTATTTTCATCACATTGGTTAATCGAGCGTAAGTGTTCTCCAAACCACCATCAGTACCTTCGCTTCCACTCCAAAATAATTCGTATATGTCATCCAAGCAACAAGGTAAGCTCCGGTTGAAATCAATTTTCACGGCTACGTCATTTTGACGTAACCGCTAAAAGTGCTTGCCTCAACTGATGGTTTCGCGCCACAAGTTTGAAGCACGTGACACTTTTCAGAGCCAATCAGAAAGACAATATGGCGCCGCCAGGGGAAGGCGAATATCGAGGATCGGGCCCCCTGGGAAACCTCATTTGAACCTTCCACTTCCGCGCTTTCCGTCGTCTGGTCCCCATGGCAACCAAAGGAGGCGAACTCGCTAAGCCTAGCAGCTCGGTAAATCCGGAAGCAATCAGAAAATATAGCGCGTTTTATCGCTAAAATTTGATAGTGCGGGCATCATGAGACATAACATAAGCTTCGTTGACCTTTCGTTTTCCCCGAACGCGTGACACCATGGAGCGGCGACGACGAATGTGTGCCGAGGCGAGCGGCCGCCGCTTGGCCGAACGCCGCCATGTTACCGTAAACCAAGCGACCCAACGGCGGCTTGGGGCGAACGCTATTTCCGAAAAATAGGGGCCGCCCCTAGCGTTAAACCAAGACCACAAGCGCGCCTTACGTTCTGCGCATGCGCATTTCGACGCCCCAAGCTCCTTGGGGGGCCCCAAAGCTTGGGGCTCCTATTCTAAAACTCTCTATTAAAAGTAGAGAAGCCTGGGTAACCCTGCTGCGAAGCGACGTCCCCGCTGACCAGCAAAAAGCCGTCCGCTAAGCGGCTGAGGCTGCGAATAACCAATGTATATTCGCCAGTCCTTAGTCGCGGAGGTTCGAGCCCTCGTTCCTTAAGCCTGCGAAAACTTTAGAGGATAAGGGGCACCACAGGCGCGCTCCGTTTAGGCATGTCTGAGGAGTTGTACAAGGAGTCGCTGGAGCGACGTGCTGCGCGCAAACGCCGGCGCCGTGCCGAGGAGACAGATGAAGAAAGGCAAGAGCGGTTAGCTTAGCAACGCGCCTATGCCGCAGAATGGCGAGCCCGGCGGCGTTCTACAAGTTCAGTGAGCGAGAGTAGTTTCATGGACTCTCTGAATGCCGAAGAATCGTCTATGAGAAATACAGAGCGAGAGTACTACCCTATGGGGTAGCAGTCTAAACTTGGTGATGTATAGACATTCGGACGACTATGTAATTACCAGTGTTCAGACCAAGAGTCACTACTTTACGGACCACCAAAGCGTGGTCATTGGAATAAACAAGCAGTAGAAACCATGTTGTGTCCAGAGTAAATCCTTTAGTTTCACAAAAAGCGAAGCCATGCCAAACCACCTGCAGAACCCAGCGCAGCCAGGGAACTATTGCTTTCGCAATCACTCAGGTTTACACAGAGCTAAGCCACAGCTAATTTTTACTGAAAGGAGTGCGGAGAGTTTCAAACTACTCCAGCCGCATCGAGCAAATATGAAGCATTTGAACCGTGCTAAGTTAGTTGCCCTCGTCTAAGAACTAGAAGTTAAGGCTTTTTCGGCTTCGAAAACTTCAAGGAAGGAATATATGTTATGGTACAATACGTGGCGGTACGAAACTGGGGACTCGTCAGATGTAACTTACTCAAACGTCTGCTTCAGGCCAAGACATTCTTCCCCGCTGTGGCAAAAGCCATTGAGGCGGCTCTGGCCTTGCCAATTACCACCTGCGCTGTTCAGCACAATGAGGAGAGTAAAAACCTGGCTACGCTCAACAATGACAACCAAAGGCTGGACGGCCTTCTTATGATGAGGGCACACAAAGAAAGTGCGATGAAGAACAAGACTGACTTTATCTCCTGAGTCATCACGCACCAGAAAAACCCCCAGAGTCTGCAGCTGCTATTTAAGGATGACCGACTGTCTGCATTCACATGTTGGGGACGAGGAGGAGGAGGAGAATGAAAAACTCTATTTTACGAAGAATTCGGGGCACGCAGGCTTCCTGGGTCTCCACACGACCCTGCTCGCGATCTGAACGTTCATGCAATGTTGATCCATGACGTATGCGGCCCGATTGACGACAATCTTCTGCCTGGCCGGGTCCGCTGACCGCAGTGAGGTCTCCCAGTCCTCCCAGCATATTGTGCTGTGTACTTTCGTCAGCTCAAGTGTGTTGAGAACCGTCCGTAGCAAGACTGCACTACTCTTCACGAAGTGGCATTTTGCTTCTTGGTCCAATAATAAAACTCAATGTTTCTAGAAAGATGGCTCTGTGTGTAGTTATTCTTTCAAGTTCTTCAAGTTATTCTTAGTTCAGAGCGCTAATAGGTTTTTTTTATGCTAATCTACTTCCCCTCCCCCCACCTCACACAACACCCCCCGCTAATCCCCCCCCCCCCCCCTTTACCACCTTCTGCAAAAGGTTCGGCGGACGCCCTTGAACCGCAGTTAGGGTGCAGTTTAAGGTGCATGAGACAGCACAATTCAGATCCAGTAGTGACGACGCCATAGTGAACCGCAATTTTAGTTCACTATAGGCACGATTTTCTCACCCCCTTGAAAGCAGCGCGTAAAACAACGAAGCACAGGCTGGAGAATCCTCCAGTGGTCGTCGTTTTAACATTGTGTATTAAGTATTTTTGAATTTACGCGCGAAGGTTGCTAGTTGCAATAACCTCCTCGAGGGGGCAGATCATTGACCAAGTATTGTGGTGATGCCAGTATCATTTCTTGCAATTCTAATGCGCTTTTTGAACACACCGTGCAAGAAAATAAGAAAGTTCATTAAAATGAATACGCAAAGAGCTAACGAATCTGCAAGTGTCCTAATAAAAATAAGGAAATATATGCGATTCAAATGTAATTGCGGAATGTCAAGCACAGCTCACTATGCTCATGTGCTAGGCGTAGGGTCTGACGTATATATACGAGGACGCAAGATGGGTAGCTGTACGCAAGTACATATACTGAAATTGAACAGTAAGTTGTGTCTAATAAGTCACGTCACGCTCGCAGAAGCGTGAATTGTTGTGACACGCAGAAGCGTGCACTGTTCAACATATTTTTTTCTTACATATACTGAAATTGAACACTAATTTGTGTCTGATAACTGCTGCGTGAGACTCGCAGGAGCGTGAATTGTTGTGACACGCAGAAGCGTGCACTGTTCAACATATCTTTTTCTCCATTTTTAATACTTCGACCGAGTTATTTCTTTGTCAAGGTGCCAAGGATAGTGTCCGAGCTGAAAAGTGGCCTTCAAACCTACGCAAGGTGCGGCGGAGCCTCGACATGTTTTTTTGGATATTTTGCAGCCCTATTGCAAATGTTCCTAATTCCCAGCGAGGTTCTTCACGAACAGTAGCAAGAAGCTTTTCACAATGAGCGTCGTGAGTATCATAGCAGTGATAAATGCGAGTGTAGGGAAAGTGATCACGTTCGGAACGACTGCTTTTTTGTCAAGCTGGTGAAACCGCCCGCGTGTATATATGCTACGAGTGAAAGGTCAGTGCGCACTTCTTGTTTTCTGAACGCTGAAATGAAGCTGTGCATCGTTCTCTTAAGTGATCCGAGCGTACGTGTTCCTGTTACGTATCAATGACTGATTGTGTTTCGTGTGTGTTTTGCTTCAGATCTGTCGTGGGTGCGACGCGACCTTTCTGTTTGCGTGCGCGAAACGATTCTACCTATACACGGAGAAGCGTCGCCATCAGTCTGTGGTTTGCGATGGTAGGTCGTCTGATGCGCTTTGTTGGAATTAATTGTGTTATGCGAGCTCTTATTACAACCGATCGCCGATGGGATTGTTGATGTTCTTGGCGTCTGTATAGCCATAGATTGCAATATACACGGGGGATTGTTACTAAGATTTAATATGGTAAAAAGAAAAACATTTTTTTTTTTAAATAGGAAGATCACTGTTGAAGTGACATGAGGATGCCAAAAAGGTCTATAATAAAGATAGTAAAACAGAGTGGGCAGTTTAATGATACAGAATGAAAAAATATGTTGACACAATGAGAAATTAAATTTTACATTTATCGGTTAACCACAATTTCCCAATCGTTGTCAAGATTTAGTTCTGAGCAAATAAAAAATTAAGCGAAACCTCTACATTTTTGTTCTGTTAAATGGAATGATCACTGTAGAAATGACCTGAAGCCATGAACGTCTGGTCTGTATGATTAATAAGGTTAGTGAAACAGACTGGGCAGCTTTATGATACAGAATAAAAAAAAAATGTTGAAACAATATCTGAAATGTAATTTCATATTATCTGTTAACCATACAGTTTCCCAATTAGAGCAGTACAAAGATGGAGGTCTTTCTGCACTTTTTGCAGGTCAGGCGTCATGATATTTGCACTACAAAGGAAAAGACAACCAAAACGCACATAGCGAGGCGTAATGGAGTAAGGAGAATCTTGAAACCAGTACTCTCGACAGGAAACTACTGGCTTGAAAGTGTAATTGTGGTATATGAATTCAGCTTGCTATCACACGGCTCACAACTGATAGTGTGAACTTTGAACACCATAAATAAGCATTGGGGTGCAATTTCATGGCATAAGAGCAGTATTTATTCCTGCATGCCTTGGGGTGCATGAACTGACACTTCATAAGAATGATGAATGCTTATATTGATATTCGACACAGGTATCGGTGAGCAGAAGGTTAAGTAGGTAAGATGGAGCAGGTGGACTCGAACTGACTTTGCTAAGAAATTGGCTGCTGTATTTCACTACATTCCACAATGCCTGGTTCCACCACCGTTCTTTCGCATGCGCTAGAATGAAAAACTAAAGGGACCCGCAGAAAATAGAATCTCACAAGCTTCTGGACTCTCTAGAGTGGAAGTCTGCATATATAAACCAAACGCGAAAACGGAAATGTGGTTTGCGATTAATATGACAGCCCGAGGGACTCTAAATAACCCACGTACTGCTTTGGGAAATATAAATCCGCATGGACTATGTAATCTCTGCAAAAGCACTCATAATATACTGTGTTCTGCAACTTAACCGTCTTGGAAAAGTTTCCAAGACGGTTCCGATAAAGTTGCCGAACACTATATACGTAGCCAGGTCTTGCTATTTTGGCTAAATGAAGCTGCAGGTGTTCTACTGCCCCACACTTGGTTTATGTGGAAGATATTCGGTTAAAAGAACATTACATACATTCACTCCAAGCCATATTTTTTTCATGCAAAGAACTACAGCCGCTGGTATCAAGACGGGGGCTCTACAGAAGCCGTAGAAAAAGGAAAAGAAAAGAAACTACCTCGATGCTTCTTGAACGACGAGGGAGGGGGAGAGGGCGTGAAAAAGAAAGAAAACTGCTTCTCGGGACCCGCTGCCCCCCATCAGTCCATCTCTTCTCCCTGCGGCAAAGCGGAAAGAACCACGGGGAGGCGAAAGGCATCGAGGCACCCTACCGCGGGGGGCGACAGGAATATGCCGAAGCAGAGAGAAATAGCGGCGAAAAAAAAAAAGAATTGCATGCACCGCACACAGGGAGATTCTCCCTGCTTTTGCAGCTTCTCTCCCCCCCCCCCTCCTCCCTTCTTGAGGTCACGTGGCCAAAAGGCGGGAAAACACATCCCGCGCGAGCTAAGATGCGCGGCACCACTCAGTCGACGGCCAGCCTCCGTGCGGGCGCGATGCCTACTGCCTAATTTTATCGTCCGCTTTTATTTCGCGCAAATTCAATCTGTCTCAACCTCCTGCAGCAGCGTTTGAAAAGAACAGCCCATATATGCAGCTGATGATTGCAGCCGCTCTGTTCAGATTCTTCGTGCCGAAGTTCACCAAAACATGCGTAAGTACATGATCTTTCGGTCTTGATCAGAGGAGCTTTTTGCTAGATTCGATATTATACTGAACATAATAATGTATTGTTTTGGAGCATATGTTCGTCTTGTTATATACTCCTTGTATCTTTCTTCACACACACACACACACACACACACACACACACACACACACACACACACACACACACACACACACACACACACACACACACACACACACACACACACGCACGCACACACACACACACACACACACACACACACATATATTCATATATATTCATTCATTCATATATGTATATATGAATGAAAGAAGCCGACAGTTGGCGAGGCCAAGGAAAGCGTTGGGGATGGTACTTTATTTCTTTTTTCTAATGTTTTACTTGGATAATCACAGAAATTAGTAATGTAATCTGTTTAGGGGAAAGATAATTAGACACAAAGTAGAAGAAAAAAAACAACGTGCCAATAGTGGGATCCGAACCCACGACCTCCGAATAACGCGTCCGGTGCTCTTCCAACTATATATATATATATATATATATATATATATATATATATATATATATATATATATATATATATATATATATATATATATATATATATATATATATATATATATATATATAATTGGTGTGGGCGCTGATCGCGCAGGAAGACTTGCTGAGCCGTTTGGAAACAAGGCTGCGGCTGGCTGCGGCTCATTTTGCTGCAGTCTGGGTCCTTGGGTATCTCCTGTCCCAAAATGCTCGCCTTTTAATATGGAGGGACACTCACTATACCGATCAGGTAAGTCCAATTAGCACATATTTTGTTCGATACGACAATATACTGCAACTGTTTCTGGAGCGCGTATATATATGCGCATCTTATTACTACGTACATTTTTTTTATAATCGATGTGTGCGCATTTCGCTCTGATTGCGCAGGAAGACGTGCTGAGCCGACTTGGAAACGATGTTGCGGCGGTGGAATTAGCTCTTTTCGCTGCAGTCCGAGGTCCGATCTCCTCTGCCCCAAAACGCCCGTCTTTCACTTCTTCACATCGAAGTGCATGCACTGACATGTATACCGACCAGGTAAGTCAAATTATCGCTGATTTTCTTCTATACGATAATGTACTGCAACTAAATATGTATTGTTTTGAGACTTATGCGCATCTTGTTACTGTAAATGCATATTTTGTAATTGGTGTGCGCGCCTTGCGCTGATCGTGCAGGGAGGCGATATCAGCTGATCTGGAAACTGGCTTCGACAGTGGAAGCTCGTTTCGCCGAAGCCCGAAGTCCTTGGTCTCCTCTACACTAAAACGCTGGTCTTTCGCTTCTTCATGGCGGTGCACTTGCCGGACAGGTATTAGCGCTGATTTTGTTCGGAAAATTCGATTATCCGACTCACATCGATGGGACGCATGCAACCCAGTTAAATGTCAAATGCTATCACTGATATAAATATTGCAGCACCCCTCGCCATAGGAGCGATCAGGAGCTGTACTAGCATCATCGCTACTGCCAAGCAAGCTCGTGCCAGGACTGAGTACAAGATTTCTGCCGTGTTTATTATTATTTTTTTGTTTGCTGCTGTATTGATGTATATACGTGAAAATTGATGATTGAGTGATGCGGCATGCTGGTAACCTAAGTGAGCCAGTGCGTTCATTTTGTGGATTTTGGAATTATATATTATATATGCGATGCACACAGATCTGAGCCGCGTTTCACATTGATTTTGCTCTGTGCGCTTGCTTTCTGGGCAAGCAGTTGTATTTTCATCGTGCGGATTATTTCTTGGTGCTTACATGCTCATGAGGTGTTCAGCTAACTTGTTTCAAGCTTTAAAAATTTAGAACGGGTTCTATAAGCTTCTAAGAGTTGGGCTGTCTAAATAGCCGTCTTGGCTGATGAGACAATTTTTAAAATAATGCTCGGTTGTTAAATAACGAAAATAAAACAGATGACTTATCGTTAAATATCCGGTCGCTTTTGCTGTAAAAGTTCCATCTAGTTTGAGAAAATTAAACTGTATTCTACGGAATAAACTTATTGTAGGTTTCATGTAAATATCGCGGAAACTGTTTGTTCTGCCGCGTTGGAATCCCTCATACGCGCTCTATGACAAGCGGGGACACTTGGCCCAAAGAAGGAAACCAAGCCTCAAGCCCATCTTCCATATGTGGCACACGCGCAGTGATATATATATATCCACGCTTATTAAAAAGCAAATCGCGAGCTTTTTCTGAACGCTGTTGACAAATAAATTTTTCACCAACTACTGCAGCTTTTGTTTCTTCATGGCATCAGAAAAGCTACTGCTTTTCTTGATGCATTTGTATGTGCTACCCCGTTATATATGCATGGGCCACGATATATTAAATGCATGGCATGATACCTGCACGAGGGGCGATGCCGGCCACTAACCGGCGGCGGGAAGCAACCGGCCGACGTACGGTCTTTCGTCAGCAAAATGCTAGGGCAGACGAGCGGCCGACCATTCAGTAACGCTGGCAGACGGCAAGCCCACGTGCGGCAGGTGGTCGATCACGTCGGGCCAAAAGGTCGGGCCGTAGTCGATTGCCGAAAATCGGCCGACGTTAGGTCAGTGTCAATCCCCGACGCCGGCCCTCATTCGGGTGCCGAAGGTCGGCCGGCCACTTTTTGGTCAGCGAGAAAGGTCGGCCCTACCTTTTGCCACACACTTTTTTTTGCTTGGGAGATAGTGAGATACTTACGTATACGTTGCGGCTGCACTGTACTATTATAGTTACGGTAGTTGCGACCACAGTGCATCATAGTACAGACGCAACGTCCAGCAGCAGCTAGGCTGAGCGAACGGCGGTACTCGACGCAAACCCCCACAAACAGCCGGTCGTCAAGTGTGAGCGATGCCTTACTTGAGATGCCCGCATGTGGCTAGCTGTGTGTGTTTCATTTATGGACTTAGTCGCGCAGAGAAATCGGCGAGTATCAGGATTAAAGAATTTGTTTACGAATACTGAGGATTGGAAGCGCCCACCAGATTTTTGGGCTGCAGTTGCCTCTAGAGAAGAGACGCACCTGTCCGACGACAACGAAACTGCCTGCGGCAGCCCACCGTTTCTATCATGTTAGCAAGTCTGCTACGGGTATACGTATAGCTGAAGCGGTTTAAATCGCTATTTGCGCCATTGTTTGATATGCTAGCGCGAAGATATCTTGCATGCTTAACCTGGAAGCTGTAATCATTTGATTCCTTGAAACTCGTCAAAATCTACAACCGGTGCAGTTTCCCTTTAAAGGCTTTCGCCTTAATACAGCGCTCGATGTGATGCTGATGCCACATGTAACAGAAAAGGACTGCCTCAGTGTCACTGCCTACCTTCAGCGTGCAGAAGCAGCCCGACGACTCGCCCAGCTGCGCATAAAAAGCCAGCAAGGCACCAATGCCTAACGTAACCTACAATGACAATGAAGATTACAAGCCAGGAGACTGACTCTAGGTTTGGATGCAGAATCACCATCGTGGATTTAATGAAAACCATAAATTTTATGCTGCTGTTTCTGCAAATCAAGTTCACTCATTTAGATGAAATGGGCTATGGAATTGTCCCCAGATGCTGCTGACAGCACGCCAGGGGTGATACATGTCCAGAAATTGTATGTTGTGCACTTAAAGCTCTATTATAACTGATGGACACTGTTTATATTTTGCTTGATGTTTATTTTTGCCTACCTTTCTATTCAATGTAGAGCATTGGGCCGATGCTTCTTTGAGGGGGAAGTCATACCGCAAAGCTTTTTTTTTTTTTGACGCTTTACGCCACCTGGACGCAGCTTTTACTCTTTTTGTTGTACAATGATGATGCACAGAGATTTACCTCAAATAATTGCCACAACACTGCTTCTACATTGTTCTTGATCATTGTACTTGGCAGGTTTACCTCTGTTTCCTTGTTGCCTTTAAACTGAGCACTGGGCATTCTGTTGTTCGATGACCAGTGCCTTTGTCGTGATTGGCACCTTGTTGAACAAAATAAACTCTGAAAGTGAATCCAGTGTGCAGATAATGCTGTCAAACAGAGTACTGAGTTCTTTTTGGCTGATAGTAAATGATGGAATAAGAACACATGGTTGCAAGAGCATATGTAGGCTCTTGAAGAAGTTACCTGTGCTCCTTCTGCCATTAGCTTGTTAATCGGTTTGATGAACCACTAGTTTAAGAAACACTATCACCAACCAAATTATTTATTAGAATCCAACGTTTCGCGACCAACTCGGTCCCTTCCTCAGGGGCGACTAAAGTTTGAGGCCCGCAGTAGCAGGCAGCGGCCTATGTTTAGCCGATCTGAAGAAGAATGGCTATACACGCGCCTTCATTCCAATGTGCTTCCTGCCGTCGAGCTAGCAGGACAAGAGGGTCAGTCAGCACGGACACGCCGAAGCGCCCTCGCATTGTGCTCCCATACGTGGCGGGCACCAGGCGCTTGCACGCATCGTGCGCAAACACGTCTGTATGTCGCACAAACCTACCTCAACAGTCTGCCATTTTCTGCCGCTACCAAAAGACCGTATTCCCAGAGAAAAATAAGCAGGCATTATTTATAAAATCTCGTGCTCCGAGTGCTCTGCCACGTATATCGGCGAAACAAAAAATCTCTGTCGGCGCATATTGCAGCACAAAAATGACGCCCGGCAATTGAACTCGAAAAGCAACCCCCCTCGCCGAGCACTGCGAATGCGCCGACCACAAAATCGCCTTCGACGAGGTGAACATACTTGATGTGGAGACCAATCCTTTCAAAAGACGTCACGTCTTTTTTCGGTTCATCCATCCGGCTGACAGCTGCAGCAGTGAACAGGAATCCGGGGACGCTACCCTGGCTCTGCTACGCAATTGGACTTCGCCACGTGTGCCTGCTACTGCGGGCCTCAAACTTTAGTCGCCCCTGAGGAAGGGACCGAGTTGGACCCGAAACGTCGGGTTCTAATAAAAAATTTGGTTGGTGATGGTGTTTCTTAAACTTTTGTTTCAAGTACCCAACCAGGCGGAGTTACACCGAAGATGTTCAAGTCAATGAACCAATAGGAAAAGCTTTAGGCCTTTCCAGTGACAGGCTTTGTAAAGAACCAATGAGTGCGGAGGACAAGTCTATTTGCCATGTTTGAGCCTAGTCAGAGCCTCTATGAAGGCACACAAAGGACAACAAAGGAAAAGTTATCTAGCTCATTTTGGATATGTTGACATTCATCCAGCAGTAGTTATGGCTGACTGCATGGCAGTGTAGCCTAGCCTCTGAAATCTGCTTCCAAAAATTGATGTCAACATATGCAGTTTACTTATGCAATTCGCTGGTGTTGGCAATACCTGTACTTTTTTTTTGTATTTTCCAGTCTACAAGAGTTGAGTTTCTTGCTGTCTTTTTTTGAGACTCACTTTTGACAACTTGGAAAATGTTTCTTTTTGCAGAGTTTAAAGCCTGGAAGGACCATATGGAAATCTGTGAAGTGGCTCATTTTGTTAGTGGCAGGAGTGGCTCATCTGCATACCATGCAGGTTTTTGCAAATGCACATCTGTTTGTTAGCAGACTTTGAAAAATATGAGGGCTAAGGAACCTGTTCCACATCATGTTCAAAATAGGCTGTGCTTATATGCCTAAGCTGCTTCTGACATTGCCATGGTGCTTTTGATTTTGTATACAAATGCTATCTGAATAAAAGGTGCCTACATATTTTGTATGTTTCATGAACTCAAGCATGTGATGGCTCACATGCATGATATTGTTAATGATGGTCCCCAAGATACACAGCATTTAATTGATGCTAATTATATGAAGTTAGCTGCACGTTAACCCTGTAACCGCCAAATGAACTCCCGAAAAACATACTAACATCGCCAGGTTTAGTTGTAATGTTTTTCATACCATTCTAATTCTAAAAAGTTTCCTTCATTAGTAAGCATGCTGTCACTTCGCCATCTTTTCTTTTTTTTTTTTTTACCAGTTTATGCACATCGCAAACGGGGTCGAGTAACTGTCAGGTACAAATTCTAGATTGTCAGCGAAGCTGCTGTCTGAACTACTTTACGAAAGAGCTCTTTTTTTATTGAGGCATCACCGCCACCGGCACTCTTTGTGTGTGGCACTATTATCATAAAATGACTTTTGTCATGCCAAAAATGTGTGCTAAAGACTGAAATGCGCATTTTTTTTCCATGGATAACTATGGCTCTGTAGAGTTGAAAATGCAATCAATGTATTTACCAAATCTATTCCTTTTTCATTGGCAGTGCAAGCAATGTAAGAGCAGGTTGGACAAGTGCCACTTGTCACTGGCAATACTGGCACAATTGCCAATGACAAATGAAGCTTTGAGATAAAGGACTAAGCCAGCATATAGTTTTGTGGATGCGGAAAGTTATGTGTAGTTAGTCAAGTTTGTACCCAGTCGTCTGAAAGATTCTCAACATTTTTACAATGATTATTGCAGACCTGCAATGAGACACTAGAATATTCACTTTTACCTAAAAAAGTGATGCTGCTTCAATAGAGGCAATATGCGAAAATGCCCATATGATATGCAGCAGTATTAGTAGTGCACAATAAAGGTTCCCAAGAGGCTAAAATTGTGGCCCTCCTACAGCCCGGAAATAAAACCCCATATACTTTGCTGATATGCACAGAAATACTGCCTTTTGATAACTAGACATACGCTGCACCTACCTCCACCATCTGTGCTTGCCTTGGATTGCAATGCCTTATGTAACGTGCACAAAGGGATCGTACTTTATTTTGCAATTAATTTCGCATGTACATTTTGGTGAACTGTATGCAGCCACAGGGCCTGCTTTTGAGCTGCATAGATTGTTTTCTCCTCATGGAAGTTTACAGTTGACAAGTGTTCTGTTCGGTTTATGGGGTTTAATGTCTATTGGCTATGAGGGATGCTGTAGTGGACAGCTCCAGAAAATTCTGACCACCTGGGTTTTTTATGTGCACTGACATCGCAAAGTACAAAGCCACCTTGCATTTCGCCTCCATCAGCTGCCACCGCAGCTGAGAGTAAACCTGTATCCTCGGGACCAGCAATCAAGCTCTCTTATCACTGAGCTACCGGAGCAGGGTACAAGTGAACATGGCTGAAAACAGATCCACGGCATGAAAAGTTTTCCCAGCTGGTGTACCTGTAGGCATACGTTCAGGTGCAGAAACATTTTCTACAAGATTTTGCCTTGCAAACAAGCAACATTTGTGCACAACCTGCGCTGTGTGCAAGGAGGCTGCAGTGACAAAGCCGGCACCTGTTTCCAAAGCTAAGGTAAAACTTGGCCACAAAGCTGCACATGCAAAAAATGAAATGATGCAGTTTGAAAAGCCCAATGCTCAGCTTCATTCAAAGATGTGTACAAAGCCAAAATTCCTTTCGCCAAACATGAAATCCATGTTTCCTGCACAGCTGTTTTGCATAAGATGCCCATCTGAAAACCGATAATCAAAAGTTTCGCACCTTGCTTAACTGTGAGGAATCCATTTTTATTGCATGCTTCAAGCTTACTCAAGCTGTTGGAATGTTCCTAATTCGTTAGCATTGTGCAAACTATTGCAGTGCAAGTTTGCCAGCTGGCTAATGTGCATCATTTAAAATGATGCACTCAAGCCCGCAACCAAGCTTGAACAAAACTAGCCAGGGTTCTTCAATAAATTTGCATTTCGGAAACAACCTGGAGCCTGAAAGTTGCAAGGAATGGCGATTGCTAAATGGCTTTTTTCAGCTGCACAGTGCCTTCAATAAGCTCAAGCTTATGACACTATTTGGCAGTAAAGTCTTCTTGGCCTGATTGGTGCACTATCCACAAAAAAAGCATTGGCACTCGTGCTGAGCAGGTCTAGAATAGGAGATGTTAAATGGTTCACAGGGCAGAGCACAAGCTGCTTTATTCTAGGTGTAGGAAATTACCAACATTACAAAATAGAGAGAGGGTACGTACACAGGACAAGAAAAGAAATGGCTGACTAAATATTCTCAGCCTGTGGAGTCATCTGTCTGACTGTTGGGTCAAACGCTATGCAACCACTAGATAATTCCATCCGTAAAAGCTTGGGCTCGCCTCATAACAATGGCATTAATATTTTTCTATTTTGCTGCATTAAATAGCCGTATTGCTGACACAAGCTGCAAGTCTGCGAAGTGTTCACTAGACAAACTGCTTTCAAGCAATGTAAACCGTGAGCGCCACTACTTCTACCGTTCCACTAGCACAAGCAGCAAGCATCGGTGCCGGAGAGCTTCAAGCAAAGAACACTCAGAAGCATAAAAGTCGCACAAAAAAGTGCCTCGGTAGTAGTTAAACCGCTTGCGTTTTTCATTCCATAAGGTAAATGAAAATGCGGTGGCATTTCGAATGTCATCAACAGAGCGAGGGGTGCAGACAAGAGTAGTAGCCAAAGGATAAATCTTCCCTACCGTGGTGGCATTCTGTGCCATCAAGAACAGTTCCCTCGAATACCGCGCGATGGGCCCTACGTAGCCGCAGTGCTCATCAATGTGCTGGGTGATGAAAAAAGGTTAATAAATTATATTAAAAGCGATGGAATTCGGGCAAAAACAGCGGTAAGCAGATCAGAATAGCGTTTGGACAGCCAGAGAAAAGCCTACATTTTTTGTCCTGATTCAACCTCCTTAGTCCCGGCGTCACCCATTCCTTGGCACTTAGGTGCACACTTCTGAACCTAAGCACAAAGATATAACTTTCATAAAGCACAAAACAACCGGCGCAACAAAACGCAACATCGCGTATAGCGGGAACAATCGCGCCGTCGCGAGGACGTGCGGCGGCCCTTTGACGTCTTATGTCCTTACCTGCAAGAAAAAGCAGCACCTTGGATGTGGGACGTGTTATTTATTAGCGAGGACCGTGAAACTTGGTTATGGGTAAACATTCAGGACGAGAAATCTTCAAAAAAGACGGTCACTTATGCGTCTCAGCGCAAAACATGGAGGCAGCCATCTTGAATGTTTTGTTTTTCTCTTTTTGGTGTACATACACAACAGATGGCACGAGACGCTACAAAAACGATAATGATGATAATGGCCGCAAATTTTTAAAATTTAATTTGCGCGGAAGGGTGGCGTTTTTCGCTTAAATTAGGCGCAAATTCGACGAGTTTATAGGCAGACGCCAGGCATGAAAGGGAGATTCAGTTTAGCTACGAAAAAAAATTTACGCCATACATAGCATAAAAAACAAATCCCACTAATAGTAATTTTCGACTTCAATTACACTCGGAGACAACTTATGGCAGTGTGGCCAAGGCTAGGCAGAAAAGGTAAGATAGGCCACTGTTCCCTAGCCTTGGAAAAGGAGCCAACTCACATCTAGTGACCTTATCTTCAATTTATCCCTTTCACCCGTCCCCTCGCCTTCCACAAGGCAAGAGGACCATGGCCTGTCCTCTTTCCTGTCTGGCCTTGGCCACAGTGAGAGAGAAAAAAAAAAAAAAAAAAAAAGGTATCCCTTAGCATATACATAAAATATACTGACAATGAAACATGAACGGGCAGCGCCTAGCTTGTCCGTGCGACCCTCCATAGCAGTTGCAGATCCTGTATGGCCCGAGAACTTGTGTTCCGTCCAAAAAGCAAGGAAAGGCACAAGCTTTCTAAACTGGTTTATTTTATTTCATACATACTGCTAGCCTCCTTTTGGAGGCTGTTGCAGGTTTGGGGCATAATATAGAAACAGCAAATGACAGGAATACTGACAATCCACACTTGTCTAATTTTTATATAATTCTATATGGCAGTGTGGAACAAGAAATGGAAAAGAAGGATATGATACAATATAATCACGCTGAAGACACATGTTTCACTATATTTGTACAGAGTTTACTCAAGGAACAATTGCCAGCCGTGAACTGAACCCATCTAGTGATGCTCGAGCAATTAACCACTTCATCGGCTAAACCATTCCATTCGCGGACCGCCAGGGGAAAGAAGGAGAACATGAACGTATCACAGTGTGCTCGATACTCGACTAAATGCTTGGAATGACGCATTCTTTCATTTCTATGTGGTGACAGTTTAAAAAATTTGGAAGCTGTATGCAATCAAGAACATCCACACCGTGCGTGCTGCATAGCAAACAGCCTTCGGATATTTGCCGTTGAATCAAACTATAATTGGAGTCTCTATAAAAGTCTTGACCATGAACTGCAGTACTTTATGTTGCTTTTCACCTCATCTTGATTTGCAACTTCAGGTTTAGGTTCATTGCACAGGCAAGTTCTGAGTGTAACTATAGGCAGGGGTGTTGGAAGAGGAGGAAAGGCAGGGAGGTTAACCGAAGAAGAAACCGGTTTGCTACTCTGCACTGGGGGAAGGGGGTAAGTGGATATAAAAGTAATGTGTAAAAGAAAGTAACAGAAATATGAAATCAGTACTGTCACATCACAGCCATATCACGTCACATCGCAGCAAAATAACAGTCTACCGATCAGGCCCGTGGTTTTCATGAAGCAGAGCAGTGCCTGGGAGGTCTTCACCGCAGACGATCGCCGCAGCCAATGGCATATAATCTTGATTTCTGTCAGCGGGTGTCCATATAGACACTCTAGTGCAGGGCAGAGAAACTGTCTTTCCGCATTGTATGTGGTCCACTCGCAAAGAATGTGGCCTATAGTCTCGTCAGACCCACAGGTTGCACATGCAGGGCTATTAGCCATACCTATCACAAACGAATGAGAATTTGTGAACGCTACACCAACCCACAGGCAGCACAGCAAAGTTGCTTCACGTCGGGGCCGTGTAGAATCCGGAGCTTCAGGTCAGAAGCAGGGGTGCCGAGAGGCCTGTTCTGCTTATGATATAATGACAGCACCACATTTAAGCTGCAGTGAATATGTTTTGTTAAGAATGTTGCAATAAGCGGGTACCGCACGGTTGCTGATTTATCTATACATAGGAGAGTGTCCCCCTTATATGATACAGGGAAAGAAATAACCACATAGCGATCAAAAGGATGGAGGAAGGAGAGACTGATGACAGCATGCTTTCTTGCCACTGAAAAACTGTGGAATAAAAGAAATCAGGCTAGTGCCAAGAGACGGTTGGTTGGTAACTGGTTTATGGGGTTTAATGCCCCAAGCATCTCGAGTCGTATGACATCAAGAGAAGTGGTTATGGAAAAACCAAGCACATATAACAGTAGGACAAAAAAAAAAGAAAAAGAAAAAAAAAAGACATAACAGAACTTGCCTAGACATAATAGATAAACAAATAAACAGACAAGTGTAGCAGTATAACACCAAAGCATTGTGCCTTACAACATATTTACAAATTTGCTTCCATGTGCATGCAGGAACTTGTTATAGCCTTTTCAAGATCATGGAATCAAGCATGTTGCATGCAAGGGCAAAAGTGGCTGTAAGCGTGGGAAGAAGGTGACACAAGCCGCTGACAAGGAGAAAGCTTTGAAACAGTTCACAGGAATAGGGAACGTAAGGCACAATGAGCACGTACAGGTCTGGACAGTATCAAGGAAGTGACAGTGGCTGCGCACGATTGCGTCGCATGAATGTGAAATGTGTAGCCTCTCAAATGACGTCAATGTATCCATATGCATTTGCATTTTAGCGTGCAGTTGCTGTTTGTTTGCTTTTCTTTTTTTAGCGAAGTGGGGGCTTGACTATGGCAGGCTTGAACTGTTTGAGATCAAGTTAAATATTTATCTAAAGCTTTCCTGAGGCCTAATACTCCATTTGTGTTGTATCTGTGGAAATACGATTTCCCATCATCATTCTGTTGTTCTGTATACTGATGTCCATTTAAAGCAAGAATAACATCAGGAGAATGTGGCTGCTAATATTTAATTTCGCAACAGATGCTTAAGTTAGGGCAGCGCAAAATGTTGAAGCTAGTCTAGTGCTCAATAATACTGGGTGAGGTTACAGCATTAAAGGATACTGGTTTATATCTACGGCACTCACACGCCATGCACGACTATCCTACGAGGGTGTGAAGGAGCAAGCAGTCGGAGGTTGCAAGCCCGAGCCATGGATGACAACAAGGACAAGTGAGCGGATGTCTATACCATGAGGTAATGCTAATTTAAGCATCTAGATCATCATCCTCAGCCTGACTATACCCACTGCAGGGCAAAGGCCTCTCCCATATTCCTCCAATTAACCCGGTCCTGTGCGAGCTGCATCCACTTGACCCCTGCAAACTTCTGAATCTCATCCGCCCACCTAATTTTCTGCCGCCCCCTGCTACGCTTCCCTCCCCTTGGAATCCAGTTTGTTGCCCTAAGCGACCATCACTTATCCTTTCCTAGCGCTACATGTCCTGCCCATTTCTTCTTCTGATTTCCGTTAGAATGTCAGTGACTTGAGTTATTTCTCTGACCCACTCTGCACGCTTCCTATCTCTTAACGTTATCCCTACCATTTTTCTTTCCATAGCCCTCTGCGTTGTCCTCAACTTTAGTAGAACCCTCTTTGTTAGCTTCCACGTTTCAGTCCCATAGGTAAGTACAGGTAAGATGCAACTGTTGTATACTTTCCTCTTGAGCGATACCGATAAACTGCTAGTCATAATCTGGGAGTACTTGCCAAATGTGCTCCATCCCAGTCTTATTCTCCTTGTTATTTCCCTTTCATGGTCCGGATCTGCTGTTACTACCTGTCCTAAATAGATATACTCGCCTACTACTTCCAGTGCTTCGCTACCTAACGTAAACTGTTTTTCCTTCCATAGGCTATTAAACATTACCTTAGTCTTCTGCATATTGATTTTCAAGCCTACTTTTTTACTTTTCCTGTCTAGGTCATCATTCTTTGCAATTCATCCCCTGAGTTACTTAGCAAGGCAATGTCATCAGCGAATCGCAGATTACTAAGGTATTCTCCATCTACTCTTATCCCTAACTGCTCCCATTCTAGATGTCTTCTTTCTTAGATTCTAGCATCTAGATGTCACTGCATAAATTGTTCATGGTTTTTTGTGCACCTGTTTCTGCTTACAGCTTTTTCTTTGTTTGTAATGTAAATTATTTGTGTTTATTTGATGAATCCCCCCCTATGTAATGCCCGCAAAGGCCCTTAGGGTATTTGAAATAAATAAATA
Organism: Amblyomma maculatum; assembly: GCF_055883805.1. Taxonomy (NCBI): domain Eukaryota; kingdom Metazoa; phylum Arthropoda; class Arachnida; order Ixodida; family Ixodidae; genus Amblyomma; species Amblyomma maculatum. The sequence goes on along the minus strand of NW_028146749.1, from coordinate 3,064,445 downwards.
AATAAATAAATAAATAAATAAATAAATAAATATGGGTGTGTAGTGCTAACAGTAAGTGCTGGAGTAGCTCGGTGCAGTAAGCAGCCAACAAGTGTGGCAGTTACGAGACGTAGTGTTGGGTTGAGTGCTGGGGTATTATAGCGTATAAGTGTGTATTGCAACCCAGATTCAATTTCAGTTTGGTGGAATGACTATACAGGTAATTCATTGGGTATAGGGTGTGACATGTCCAGACGATACCAACGACAATAGCAACAATGTGGCCTCACAGATTGACACTCATATGTTTTAATTGTTGCTATAAATGTTTTTCAGTCACTTAACAAATTGCTATTCGTAGCAGAAACAATACTCATGCACTGAAAAATAAAATGAAAATACTGAATATAATGCACATATATATACCTTGGTACATGTATTGTACATGTAGGGAGCCAAGCATGCGAAAGTTGTCCAGAATAAACGAGCGGCTGCGTCTCCAAGACTGCTAGTAAAAACAAAAAAATGGCATGGACACATGTAAACACTGAAATGAAGTGAGTGCTTTACCAAGCAGCATTGCATATGAGATATCAGCCAAAGTTTATAGTCTACTAACACGTATACAGTAACTGCCTTGTTACTGTATACGTGTACCCCTGTACCCCTGTTACTGTACCCCTGCTTCTGACCTGAAGCTCCGGATTCTACACGGCCCCGACGTGAAGCAACTTTGCTGTGCTGCCTGTGGGTTGGTGTAGCGTTCACAAATTCTCATTCGTTTGTGATAGGTATGGCTAATAGCCCTGCATGTGCAACCTGTGGGTCTGACGAGACTATAGGCCACATTCTTTGCGAGTGGACCACATACAATGCGGAAAGACAGTTTCTCTGCCCTGCACTAGAGTGTCTATATGGACACCCGCTGACAGAAATCAAGATTATATGCCATTGGCTGCGGCGATCGTCTGCGGTGAAGACCTCCCAGGCACTGCTCTGCTTCATGAAAACCACGGGCCTGATCGGTAGACTGTTATTTTGCTGCGATGTGACGTGATATGGCTGTGATGTGACAGTACTGATTTCATATTTCTGTAACTTTCTTTTACACATCACTTTTATATCCACTTACCCCCTTCCCCCAGTGCAGAGTAGCAAACCGGTTTCTTCTTCGGTTAACCTCCCTGCCTTTCCTCCTCTTCCAACACCCCTGCCTTAGTTACACTCAGAACTTGCCTGTGCAATGAACCTAAACCTGAAGTTGCAAATCAAGATGAGGTGAAAAGCAACATAAAGTACTGCAGTTCATGGTCAAGACTTTTATAGAGACTCCAATTATAGTTTGATTCAACGGCAAATATCCGAAGGCTGTTTGCTATGCAGCACGCACGGTGTGGATGTTCTTGATTGCATACAGCTTCCAAATTTTTTAAACTGTCACCACATAGAAATGAAAGAATGCGTCATTCCAAGCATTTAGTCGAGTATCGAGCACACTGTGATACGTTCATGTTCTCCTTCTTTCCCCTGGCGGTCCGCGAATGGAATGGTTTAGCCGATGAAGTGGTTAATTGCTCGAGCATCACTAGATGGGTTCAGTTCACGGCTGGCAATTGTTCCTTGAGTAAACTCTGTACAAATATAGTGAAACATGTGTCTTCAGCGTGATTATATTGTATCATATCCTTCTTTTCCATTTCTTGTTCCACACTGCCATATAGAATTATATAAAAATTAGACAAGTGTGGATTGTCAGTATTCCTGTCATTTGCTGTTTCTATATTATGCCCCAAACCTGCAACAGCCTCCAAAAGGAGGCTAGCAGTATGTATGAAATAAAATAAACCAGTTTAGAAAGCTTGTGCCTTTCCTTGCTTTTTGGACGGAACACAAGTTCTCGGGCCATACAGGATCTGCAACTGCTATGGAGGGTCGCACGGACAAGCTAGGCGCTGCCCGTTCATGTTTCATTGTCAGTATATTTTATGTATATGCTAAGGGATACCTTTTTTTTTTTTTCTCTCTCTCACTGTGGCCAAGGCCAGACAGGAAAGAGGACAGGCCATGGTCCTCTTGCCTTGTGGAAGGCGAGGGGACGGGTGAAAGGGATAAATTGAAGATAAGGTCACTAGATGTGAGTTGGCTCCTTTTCCAAGGCTAGGGAACAGTGGCCTATCTTACCTTTTCTGCCTAGCCTTGGCCACACTGCCATAAGTTGTCTCCGAGTGTAATTGAAGTCGAAAATTACTATTAGTGGGATTTGTTTTTTATGCTATGTATGGCGTAAATTTTTTTTCGTAGCTAAACTGAATCTCCCTTTCATGCCTGGCGTCTGCCTATAAACTCGTCGAATTTGCGCCTAATTTAAGCGAAAAACGCCACCCTTCCGCGCAAATTAAATTTTAAAAATTTGCGGCCATTATCATCATTATCGTTTTTGTAGCGTCTCGTGCCATCTGTTGTGTATGTACACCAAAAAGAGAAAAACAAAACATTCAAGATGGCTGCCTCCATGTTTTGCGCTGAGACGCATAAGTGACCGTCTTTTTTGAAGATTTCTCGTCCTGAATGTTTACCCATAACCAAGTTTCACGGTCCTCGCTAATAAATAACACGTCCCACATCCAAGGTGCTGCTTTTTCTTGCAGGTAAGGACATAAGACGTCAAAGGGCCGCCGCACGTCCTCGCGACGGCGCGATTGTTCCCGCTATACGCGATGTTGCGTTTTGTTGCGCCGGTTGTTTTGTGCTTTATGAAAGTTATATCTTTGTGCTTAGGTTCAGAAGTGTGCACCTAAGTGCCAAGGAATGGGTGACGCCGGGACTAAGGAGGTTGAATCAGGACAAAAAATGTAGGCTTTTCTCTGGCTGTCCAAACGCTATTCTGATCTGCTTACCGCTGTTTTTGCCCGAATTCCATCGCTTTTAATATAATTTATTAACCTTTTTTCATCACCCAGCACATTGATGAGCACTGCGGCTACGTAGGGCCCATCGCGCGGTATTCGAGGGAACTGTTCTTGATGGCACAGAATGCCACCACGGTAGGGAAGATTTATCCTTTGGCTACTACTCTTGTCTGCACCCCTCGCTCTGTTGATGACATTCGAAATGCCACCGCATTTTCATTTACCTTATGGAATGAAAAACGCAAGCGGTTTAACTACTACCGAGGCACTTTTTTGTGCGACTTTTATGCTTCTGAGTGTTCTTTGCTTGAAGCTCTCCGGCACCGATGCTTGCTGCTTGTGCTAGTGGAACGGTAGAAGTAGTGGCGCTCACGGTTTACATTGCTTGAAAGCAGTTTGTCTAGTGAACACTTCGCAGACTTGCAGCTTGTGTCAGCAATACGGCTATTTAATGCAGCAAAATAGAAAAATATTAATGCCATTGTTATGAGGCGAGCCCAAGCTTTTACGGATGGAATTATCTAGTGGTTGCATAGCGTTTGACCCAACAGTCAGACAGATGACTCCACAGGCTGAGAATATTTAGTCAGCCATTTCTTTTCTTGTCCTGTGTACGTACCCTCTCTCTATTTTGTAATGTTGGTAATTTCCTACACCTAGAATAAAGCAGCTTGTGCTCTGCCCTGTGAACCATTTAACATCTCCTATTCTAGACCTGCTCAGTACGAGTGCCAATGCTTTTTTTGTGGATAGTGCACCAATCAGGCCAAGAAGACTTTACTGCCAAATAGTGTCATAAGCTTGAGCTTATTGAAGGCACTGTGCAGCTGAAAAAAGCCATTTAGCAATCGCCATTCCTTGCAACTTTCAGGCTCCAGGTTGTTTCCGAAATGCAAATTTATTGAAGAACCCTGGCTAGTTTTGTTCAAGCTTGGTTGCGGGCTTGAGTGCATCATTTTAAATGATGCACATTAGCCAGCTGGCAAACTTGCACTGCAATAGTTTGCACAATGCTAACGAATTAGGAAGATCCCAACAGCTTGAGTAAGCTTGAAGCATGCAATAAAAATGGATTCCTCACAGTTAAGCAAGGTGCGAAACTTTTGATTATCGGTTTTCAGATGGGCATCTTATGCAAAACAGCTGTGCAGGAAACATGGATTTCATGTTTGGCGAAAGGAATTTTGGCTTTGTACACATCTTTGAATGAAGCTGAGCATTGGGCTTTTCAAACTGCATCATTTCATTTTTTGCATGTGCAGCTTTGTGGCCAAGTTTTACCTTAGCTTTGGAAACAGGTGCCGGCTTTGTCACTGCAGCCTCCTTGCACACAGCGCAGGTTGTGCACAAATGTTGCTTGTTTGCAAGGCAAAATCTTGTAGAAAATGTTTCTGCACTGAACGTATGCCTACAGGTACACCAGCTGGGAAAACTTTTCATGCCGTGGATCTGTTTTCAGCCATGTTCACTTGTACCCTGCTGCGGTAGCTCAGTGATAAGAGAGCTTGACTGCTGGTCCCGAGGATACAGGTTTACTCTCAGCTGCGGTGGCAGCTGATGGAGGCGAAATGCAAGGTGGCTTTGTACTTTGCGATGTCAGTGCACATAAAAAACCCAGGTGGTCAGAATTTTCTGGAGCTGTCCACTACAGCATCCCTCATAGCCAATAGACATTAAACCCCATAAACCGAACAGAACACTTGTCAACTGTAAACTTCCATGAGGAGAAAACAATCTATGCAGCTCAAAAGCAGGCCCTGTGGCTGCATACAGTTCACCAAAATGTACATGCGAAATTAATTGCAAAATAAAGTACAATCCCTTTGTGCACGTTACATAAGGCATTGCAATCCAAGGCAAGCACAGATGGTGGAGGTAGGTGCAGCGTATGTCTAGTTATCAAAAGGCAGTATTTCTGTGCATATCAGCAAAGTATATGGGGTTTTATTTCCGGGCTGTAGGAGGGCCACAATTTTAGCCTCTTGGGAACCTTTATTGTGCACTACTAATGCTGCTGCATATCATATGGGCATTTTCGCATATTGCCTCTATTGAAGCAGCATCACTTTTTTAGGTAAAAGTGAATATTCTAGTGTCTCATTGCAGGTCTGCAATAATCATTGTAAAAATGTTGAGAATCTTTCAGACGACTGGGTACAAACTTGACTAACTACACATAACTTTCCGCATCCACAAAACTATATGCTGGCTTAGTCCTTTATCTCAAAGCTTCATTTGTCATTGGCAATTGTGCCAGTATTGCCAGTGACAAGTGGCACTTGTCCAACCTGCTCTTACATTGCTTGCACTGCCAATGAAAAAGGAATAGATTTGGTAAATACATTGATTGCATTTTCAACTCTACAGAGCCATAGTTATCCATGGAAAAAAAATGCGCATTTCAGTCTTTAGCACACATTTTTGGCATGACAAAAGTCATTTTATGATAATAGTGCCACACACAAAGAGTGCCGGTGGCGGTGATGCCTCAATAAAAAAAGAGCTCTTTCGTAAAGTAGTTCAGACAGCAGCTTCGCTGACAATCTAGAATTTGTACCTGACAGTTACTCGACCCCGTTTGCGATGTGCATAAACTGGTAAAAAAAAAAAAAAGAAAAGATGGCGAAGTGACAGCATGCTTACTAATGAAGGAAACTTTTTAGAATTAGAATGGTATGAAAAACATTACAACTAAACCTGGCGATGTTAGTGTGTTTTTCGGGAGTTCATTTGGCGGTTACAGGGTTAACGTGCAGCTAACTTCATATAATTAGCATCAATTAAATGCTGTGTATCTTGGGGACCATCATTAACAATATCATGCATGTGAGCCATCACATGCTTGAGTTCATGAAACATACAAAATATGTAGGCACCTTTTATTCAGATAGCATTTGTATACAAAATCGAAAGCACCATGGCAATGTCAGAAGCAGCTTAGGCATATAAGCACAGCCTATTTTGAACATGATGTGGAACAGGTTCCTTAGCCCTCATATTTTTCAAAGTCTGCTAACAAACAGATGTGCATTTGCAAAAACCTGCATGGTATGCAGATGAGCCATTCCTGCCACTAACAAATTGAGCCACTTCACAGATTTCCATATGGTCCTTCCAGGCTTTGAACTCTGCAAAAAGAAACATTTTCCAAGTTGTCAAAAGTGAGTCTCAAAAAAAGACAGCAAGAAACTCAACTCTTGTAGACTGGAAAATACAAAAAAAAAAGTACAGGTATTGCCAACACCAGCGAATTGCATAAGTAAACTGCGTATGTAGACATCAATTTTTGGAAGCAGATTTCAGAGGCTAGGCAACACTGCCATGCAGTCAGCCATAACTACTGCTAGATGAAAGTCAACATATCCAAAATGAGCTAGATAACTTCTTATCAAGTTGTCTTTTGTGTGCCTTCATAGACGCTCTGACTAGGCTCAAACATGGCAAATAGACTTGTCCTCCGCACTCATTGGTTCTTCACGATGCCTGTCACTGGCAAGGCCTAAAGCTTTTCCTATTGGTTCATTGACTCGAACGAGAACATCTTCGGTGTAACTCCGCCTGGTTGGGTACTTGAAACAAAAGTTTAAGAAACACCATCACCAACCAAATTTTTTATTAGAACCCGACGTTTCGGGTCCAACTCGGTCCCTTCCTCAGGGGCGACTAAAGTTTGAGGCCCGCAGTAGCAGGCACACGTGGCGAAGTCCAATTGCGTAGCAGAGCCAGGGTAGCGTCCCCGGATTCCTGTTCACTGCTGCAGCTGTCAGCCGGATGGATGAACCGAAAAAAAGACGTGACGTCTTTTGAAAGGATTGGTCTCCACATCAAGTATGTTCACCTCGTCAAAGGCGATTTTGTGGTCGGCGCATTCGCAGTGCTCGGCGAGGGGGGTTGCTTTTCGAGTTCAATTGCCGGGCGTCATTTTTGTGCTGCAATATGCGCCGACAGAGATTTTTTGTTTCGCCGATATACGTGGCAGAGCACTCGGAGCACGAGATTTTATAAATAATGCCTGCTTATTTTTCTCTGGGAATACGGTCTTTTGGTAGCGGCAGAAAATGGCAGACTGTTGAGGTAGGTTTGTGCGACATACAGACGTGTTTGCGCACGATGCGTGCAAGCGCCTGGTGCCCGCCACGTATGGGAGCACAATGCGAGGGCGCTTCGGCGTGTCCGTGCTGACTGACCCTCTTGTCCTGCTAGCTCGACGGCAGGAAGCACATTGGAATGAAGGCGCGTGTATAGCCATTCTTCTTCAGATCGGCTAAACATAGGCCGCTGCCTGCTACTGCGGGCCTCAAACTTTAGTCGCCCCTGAGGAAGGGACCGAGTTGGTCGCGAAACGTTGGATTCTAATAAATAATTTGGTTGGTGATAGTGTTTCTTAAACTAGTGGTTCATCAAACCGATTAACAAGCTAATGGCAGAAGGAGCACAGGTAACTTCTTCAAGAGCCTACATATGCTCTTGCAACCATGTGTTCTTATTCCATCATTTACTATCAGCCAAAAAGAACTCAGTACTCTGTTTGACAGCATTATCTGCACACTGGATTCACTTTCAGAGTTTATTTTGTTCAACAAGGTGCCAATCACGACAAAGGCACTGGTCATTGAACAACAGAATGCCCAGTGCTCAGTTTAAAGGCAACAAGGAAACAGAGGTAAACCTGCCAAGTACAATGATCAAGAACAATGTAGAAGCAGTGTTGTGGCAATTATTTGAGGTAAATCTCTGTGCATCATCATTGTACAACAAAAAGAGTAAAAGCTGCGTCCAGGTGGCGTAAAGCGTCAAAAAAAAAAAAAAGCTTTGCGGTATGACTTCCCCCTCAAAGAAGCATCGGCCCAATGCTCTACATTGAATAGAAAGGTAGGCAAAAATAAACATCAAGCAAAATATAAACAGTGTCCATCAGTTATAATAGAGCTTTAAGTGCACAACATACAATTTCTGGACATGTATCACCCCTGGCGTGCTGTCAGCAGCATCTTGTGTACAATTCCATAGCCCATTTCATCTAAATGAGTGAACTTGATTTGCAGAAACAGCAGCATAAAATTTATGGTTTTCATTAAATCCACGATGGTGATTCTGCATCCAAACCTAGAGTCGTTCTCCTGGCTTGTAATCTTCATTGTCATTGTAGGTTACGTTAGGCATTAGTGCCTTGCTGGCTTTTTATGCGCAGCTGGGCGAGTCGTCGGGCTGCTTCTGCACGCTGAAGGTAGGCAGTGACACTGAGGCAGTCCTTTTCTGTTACATGTGGCATCAGCATGACATCGAGCGCTGTATTAAGGCGAAAGCTCTTAAAGGGAAACTGCACCGGTTGCAGATTTTGATGAGTTTCAAGGAATCAAATGATTACAGCTTCCAGGTTAAGCATGCAAGATATCTTCGCGCTAGCATATCAAACAATGGCGCAAATAGCGATTTAAACCGCTTCAGCTATACGTATACCCGTAGCAGACTTGCTAACATGATAGAAACGGTGGGCTGCCGCAGGCAGTTTCGTTGTCGTCGGACAGGTGCGTCTCTTTTCTAGAGGCAACTGCAGCCCAAAAATCTGGTGGGCGCTTCCAATCCTCAGTATTCGTAAACAAATTCTTTAATCCTGATACTCGCCGATTTCTCTGCGCGACTAAGTCCATAAATGAAACACGCACAGCTAGCCACATGCGGGCATCTCAAGTAAGGCATCGCTCACACTTGACGACCGGCTGTTTGTGGGGGTTTGCGTCGAGTACCGCCGTTCGCTCAGCCTAGCTGCTGCTGGACGTTGCGTCTGTACTATGATGCACTGTGGTCGCAACTACCGTAACTATAATAGTACAGTGCAGCCGCAACGTATACGTAAGTATCTCACTATCTCCCAAGCAAAAAAAAGTGTGTGGCAAAAGGTAGGGCCGACCTTTCTCGCTGACCAAAAAGTGGCCGGCCGACCTTCGGCACCCGAATGAGGGCCGGCGTCGGGGATTGACACTGACCTAACGTCGGCCGATTTTCGGCAATCGACTACGGCCCGACCTTTTGGCCCGACGTGATCGACCACCTGCCGCACGTGGGCCTGCCGTCTGCCAGCGTTACTGAATGGTCGGCCGCTCGTCTGCCCTAGCATTTTGCTGACGAAAGACCGTACGTCGGCCGGTTGCTTCCCGCCGCCGGTTAGTGGCCGGCATCGCCCCTCGTGCAGGTATCATGCCATGCATTTAATATATCGTGGCCCATGCATATATAACGGGGTAGCACATACAAATGCATCAAGAAAAGCAGTAGCTTTTCTGATGCCATGAAGAAACAAAAGCTGCAGTAGTTGGTGAAAAATTTATTTGTCAACAGCGTTCAGAAAAAGCTCGCGATTTGCTTTTTAATAAGCGTGGATATATATATCACTGCGCGTGTGCCACATATGGAAGATGGGCTTGAGGCTTGGTTTCCTTCTTTTGGCAGCCTGTCGATCACTTGATGTCTGCGACTGGTCGGATCTGCGGCAGGTTCCATCTTGGTCAGCTGTATGAAGAAAAGTGTTTTAATTAAATATTTCCTTTTCGCCTAGACTTTTACATTGCAGGCAAATATAGGGTGAAAAGGTAGAAAAAATAATGTCTGCTCACTGCCACCAACTGCACTATCACATTAATATATTTTATGCGCTTGACTTCATGCGACCCTACTGAAAACGCATTAGCGCAAAGCCGCAATAGGTAATCAGGATCCGTGAATCCGCGAGAAAGGCGCGATCACTTTGTTTTGCTGGAGTCATGATGTTGCAATTTGCAACCGTAGCGCACTCAAACCTTATCCTCCCGAAGCGCGTTCTTGCATGCTAATGCTGCAATTTAATAATTCTAGCAAAGCCAAGTGTCCCCGCTTGTCATAGAGCGCGTATGAGGGATTCCAACGCGGCAGAACAAACAGTTTCCGCGATATTTACATGAAACCTACAATAAGTTTATTCCGTAGAATACAGTTTAATTTTCTCAAACTGGATGGAACTTTTACAGCAAAAGCGACCGGATATTTAACGATAAGTCATCTGTTTTATTTTCGTTATTTAACAACCGAGCATTATTTTAAAAATTGTCTCATCAGCCAAGACGGCTATTTAGACAGCCCAACTCTTAGAAGCTTATAGAACCCGTTCTAAATTTTTAAAGCTTGAAACAAGTTAGCTGAACACCTCATGAGCATGTAAGCACCAAGAAATAATCCGCACGATGAAAATACAACTGCTTGCCCAGAAAGCAAGCGCACAGAGCAAAATCAATGTGAAACGCGGCTCAGATCTGTGTGCATCGCATATATAATATATAATTCCAAAATCCACAAAATGAACGCACTGGCTCACTTAGGTTACCAGCATGCCGCATCACTCAATCATCAATTTTCACGTATATACATCATTACAGCAGCAAAAAAAAAATAATAATAAACACGGCAGAAATCTTGTACTCAGTCCTGGCACGAGCTTGCTTGGCAGTAGCGATGATGCTAGTACAGCTTCTGATCGCTCCTATGGCGAGGGGTGCTGCAATATTTATATCAGTGATAGCATTTGACATTTAACTGGGTTGCATGCGTCCCATCGATGTGAGTCGGATAATCGAATTTTCCGAACAAAATCAGCGCTAATACCTGTCCGGCAAGTGCACCGCCATGAAGAAGCGAAAGACCACCGTTTTAGTGTAGAGGAGACCAAGGACTTCGGGCTTCGGCGAAACGAGCTTCCACTGTCGAAGCCAGTTTCCAGATCAGCTGATATCGCCTCCCTGCACGATCAGCGCAAGGCGCGCACACCAATTACAAAATATGCATTTACAGTAACAAGATGCGCATAAGTCTCAAAACAATACATATTTAGTTGCAGTACATTATCGTATAGAAGAAAATCAGCGATAATTTGACTTACCTGGTCGGTATACATGTCAGTGCATGCACTTCGATGTGAAGAAGTGAAAGACGGGCGTTTTGGGGCAGAGGAGATCGGACCTCGGACTGCAGCGAAAAGAGCTAATTCCACCGCCGCAACATCGTTTCCAAGTCGGCTCAGCACGTCTTCCTGCGCAATCAGAGCGAAATGCGCACACATCGATTATAAAAAAAATGTACGTAGTATTAAGATGCGCATATATATACGCGCTCCAGAAACAGTTGCAGTATATTGTCGTATCGAACAAAATATGTGCTAATTGGACTTACCTGATCGGTATAGTGAGTGTCCCTCCATATTAAAAGGCGAGCATTTTGGGACAGGGGATACCCAAGGACCCAGACTGCAGCAAAATGAGCCGCAGCCAGCCGCAGCCTTGTTTCCAAACGGCTCAGCAAGTCTTCCTGCGTGATCAGCGCCCACACCAATTATATATATATATATATATATATATATATATATATATATATATATATAGTTGGAAGAGCACCGGACGCGTTATTCGGAGGTCGTGGGTTCGGATCCCACTATTGGCACGTTGTTTTTTTTCTTCTACTTTGTGTCTAATTATCTTTCCCCTAAACAGATTACATTACTAATTTCTGTGATTATCCAAGTAAAACATTAGAAAAAAGAAATAAAGTACCATCCCCAACGCTTTCCTTGGCCTCGCCAACTGTCGGCTTCTTTCATTCATATATACATATATGAATGAATGAATATATATATATATATATAAATATATATATATATATATATATATATATATATATATATATATATATATATATATATATGTGTGTGTGTGTGTGTGTGTGTGTGTGTGTGTGTGTGTGTGTGTGTGTGTGTGTGTGTGTGTGTGTGTGTGTGTGTGTGTGTGTGTGTGTGTGTGTGTGTGTGTGTGTGTGTTTGTGTGTGTGTGAAGAAAGATGCAAGGAGTATATAACAAGACGAACATATGCTCCAAAACAATACATTATTATGTTCAGTATAATATCGAATCTAGCAAAAAGCTCCTCTGATCAAGACCGAAAGATCATGTACTTACGCATGTTTTGGTGAACTTCGGCACGAAGAATCTGAACAGAGCGGCTGCAATCATCAGCTGCATATATGGGCTGTTCTTTTCAAACGCTGACTGCTGCAGGAGGTTGAGACAGATTGAATTTGCGCGAAATAAAAGCGGACGATAAAATTAGGCAGTAGGCATCGCGCCCGCACGGAGGCTGGCCGTCGACTGAGTGGTGCCGCGCATCTTAGCTCGCGCGGGATGTGTTTTCCCGCCTTTTGGCCACGTGACCTCAAGAAGGGAGGAGGGGGGGGGGGGGGAGAGAAGCTGCAAAAGCAGGGAGAATCTCCCTGTGTGCGGTGCATGCAATTCTTTTTTTTTTTCGCCGCTATTTCTCTCTGCTTCGGCATTCCTGTCGCCCCCCGCGGTAGGGTGCCTCGATGCCTTTCGCCTCCCCGTGGTTAGGGTGGCTAGAACTTTTTGAGGTGTGCAAAGCGGCCGGCGAAAGCTGCCCCCAAAGCGCGCCGATGCCACGTGGGGGCGCTGAAGACAGCGGCGCCGTCAGAGCAAGCAGCCAGGCGCATTGCTGCAGTAGCGTTGTGCACGTGGTAAGAACGCATCGCACGCGCTGCTTTTTGCGTTCTGAAATTTTTTGGTTATTTTGTTGTCGGCTCGGCTTTGAGAATGCCACCAACAGCAAAAAAAAAAAAGAAGACACAGCGCTGGTGCTTCGTGCCTGGATGCAATTCTGGGTACAGATCTTCAACAGAAAAAGTGTCCCTCTTCCGAGCTCCAAATTCGGAAGAGTTATTCGCCAAATGGACCAACGCCATTCTCAGGGCTGATAAGCAACTGGAAGAGAATTCTGCTGTGTGCGAGAAGCATTTTGACGCAAGGTATGAACTATTTTATCCCACGGCGCGCTTTTTAGCGCTGTATATGCGCATTCTCAGGTGCTTGCCTTAGTGGCCGCTGGTGCTGTCTTGATCGTCAGGTGTGATTTGTGTTCTCGTATACAGACTTCAGTTCATGCATGGTTCTCTTCGTTCTTTCCTTGATAGGTTTCTTTCCGGCCCAGTTCATTGTCATCATGAGGTATTACTAATCTTGCTGTTTTTCTGCCATATTCAGTTTGTTACCTTGCATGCATCATATACACTGCATATTTAAATTGTTTACACTTGGCTTCAAAGATGAGTTACTATTCCGTGCTTACTTTCAGGTGCCTCAGTTTCTATAGTCTTGCCAGAAGTCCCAAAGGAGGCAATGTGCCTGATGGCGTGGTTGAGTCATTGTTATCTGTAGAGGAACTACTGAATGAGACCGACGGTGGAGAGCAAGAAGAAGAAAGCCGACCACTCCAATGCGATGCAGCTGAAGTGTCTGTGGACCATGCTTCCTACTCAGCTGAACGAAGTGATGCCCGCCTTATATATTATATCGCTGGCTATGTGGCAAGGAAACGTGTGTTGTCTGTAGACTGTGAGGACTGCAAGGATGCTTGCCTAATGAAGAAAGAAGACGTGCCGAGCTCCGATTTGCCCGCAGAAGCATCGATGCTGTGGGACCTTGGCGGGCTTTTGTATCCCACACACTCCCTGTACAACCTTATTATGACACTAGAGAACAAAATTACTAGCTTTTTCAGCAGAACTTGTCTCCACGCTAAGTCGGTGACTGACATGTGGAAAATGATTGGCGAAACAACAAAAATAGGCTGCCCCCAGCACTCACCTACTCTGACGAATTCTGTAGTTAAATTTTACTGCTTAACCCGGGTTCACTTCTTTTTGAAAGGGGTAAATCAAAAGGAAGATGAAAGGAAAGCCAAGAGAGTGAAGCCATGCGTGCTTTAGCGGGCTGCAGAATAAGGGAAAACTGCCACACTTCATTCTCTAGACACCTGAAGTCTTTTTGGGGTACCATCATGTACACATGCCGGCGACCGTATTTTCACATAATGATAGATTTAATAAACAAGTATTCTGTCAGAAACACGTCTTTTTCTGTTTTGCTGGGTAAGTGCACTCATCTCTTTTTTTTTTTTTTTTATGCTCCACGAGCTACATTTCCTTGGAGCATTTCTTAGAAGAGGGAATTCAAAAACGTTCGATTGCTCAGATTACAAAGCATTTAAAAGAACTCAATGGGGCGAAAAATTAATCTGTAGCCCTCCAGTACAATTTTGTCATTTCCTTTTGGCCTCGGCAAGAAAAACCCCACTAATTCTTTCACGATACAAACGCACTGCGCGACACAGAGTAGTCTTGCCATGTAATCATCTAAAGAGCAAAAGAAAAGCATGCAACACCTTCCGCATATGTTGAAATTTTCCTCACCGTATTAGCGCGAATTTGCATGCTCTGTTTACATCACATGAGCTTGAAATTGAAGCTCTTAAGAGGCAGATTGTTATTAGCTTCTAGTCGACATGTGGACTTCGAAGAAAACCACCGCAGGAGGCAAAGGTGGTGATAATAAAGAAAAATGCCACACATTGTTGAGGAAGCCGAGATGAAAGCAAATGAATTAAAATCTGAAGGCATTAGGAGCGAATCACCCTAGCAGCGCGGGGAAGGATGGGCGTTCTAGAAAGGTGTCTGAGGGTCTGTGTCAGCTACTTTTCATGCCAGCACACAAATTGAACCTTATGAGTGGTCCAGCTGCCGTTAAATTAAACCTCCGCAAATTTATGCCGAAAAAAAAATTGATTCTCGCAACTGCGTGTCGTCTGCTCTAGACAGAATGCCGTTCTGATTGGTGAATATTTCTTAACTCGGGCCTCATAATTGTTTTGTGTCGACAAACCACCGTCACCGAGCCATTTCTCACCTTCAGCGGCATTCCAAAGCCAAACCACGGTGCGCAAATCATGCAATTATGCGCAGTCCGCGCACTTGCCCCCATGCATGAGCAGCGACCGCGGATAGCCACCCTAACAGCGCCCTTAGCATCAGCGCCTCTGGCGGCATCGGTGAGCAGCGGTGCCATTTCCGGTAATGGAAACGCGCCGCGCTTTTCACACCTAACAAGCTACCGTGATTCTTTCCGCTTTGCCGCAGGGAGAAGAGATGGACCGATGGGGGGCAGCGGGTCCCGAGAAGCAGTTTTCTTTCTTTTTCACGCCCTCTCCCCCTCCCTCGTCGTTCAAGAAGCGTCGAGGTAGTTTCTTTTCTTTTCCTTTTTCTACGGCTTCTGTAGAGCCCCCGTCTTGATACCAGCGGCTGTAGTTCTTTGCATGAAAAAAATATGGCTTGGAGTGAATGTATGTAATGTTCTTTTAACCGAATATCTTCCACATAAACCAAGTGTGGGGCAGTAGAACACCTGCAGCTTCATTTAGCCAAAATAGCAAGACCTGGCTACGTATATAGTGTTCGGCAACTTTATCGGAACCGTCTTGGAAACTTTTCCAAGACGGTTAAGTTGCAGAACACTGTATATTATGAGTGCTTTTGCAGAGATTACATAGTCCATGCGGATTTATACTTCCCAAAGCAGTACGTGGGTTATTTAGAGTCCCTCGGGCTGTCATATTAATCGCAAACCACATTTCCGTTTTCGCGTTTGGTTTATATATGCAGACTTCCACTCTAGAGAGTCCAGAAGCTTGTGAGATTCTATTTTCTGCGGGTCCCTTTAGTTTTTCATTCTAGCGCATGCGAAAGAACGGTGGTGGAACCAGGCATTGTGGAATGTAGTGAAATACAGCAGCCAATTTCTTAGCAAAGTCAGTTCGAGTCCACCTGCTCCATCTTACCTACTTAACCTTCTGCTCACCGATACCTGTGTCGAATATCAATATAAGCATTCATCATTCTTATGAAGTGTCAGTTCATGCACCCCAAGGCATGCAGGAATAAATACTGCTCTTATGCCATGAAATTGCACCCCAATGCTTATTTATGGTGTTCAAAGTTCACACTATCAGTTGTGAGCCGTGTGATAGCAAGCTGAATTCATATACCACTATTACACTTTCAAGCCAGTAGTTTCCTGTCGAGAGTACTGGTTTCAAGATTCTCCTTACTCCATTACGCCTCGCTATGTGCGTTTTGGTTGTCCTTTCCTTTGTAGTGCAAATATCATGACGCCTGACCTGCAAAAAGTGCAGAAAGACCTCCATCTTTGTACTGCTCTAATTGGGAAACTGTATGGTTAACAGATAATATGAAATTACATTTCAGATATTGTTTCAACATTTTTTTTTTATTCTGTATCATAAAGCTGCCCAGTCTGTTTCACTAACCTTATTAATCATACAGACCAGACGTTCATGGCTTCAGGTCATTTCTACAGTGATCATTCCATTTAACAAAACAAAAATGTAGAGGTTTCGCTTAATTTTTTATTTGCTCAGAACTAAATCTTGACAACGATTGGGAAATTGTGGTTAACCGATAAATGTAAAATTTAATTTCTCATTGTGTCAACATATTTTTTCATTCTGTATCATTAAACTGCCCACTCTGTTTTACTATCTTTATTATAGACCTTTTTGGCATCCTCATGTCACTTCAACAGTGATCTTCCTATTTAAAAAAAAAAAAAGATGTTTTTCTTTTTACTATATTAAATCTTAGTAACAATCCCCCGTGTATATTGCAATCTATGGCTATACAGACGCCAAGAACATCAACAACAATCCCATCGGCGCTCGGTTGTAATAAGAGCTCGCATAACACAATTAATTCCAACAAAGCGCATCAGACGACCTACCATCGCAAACCACAGACTGATGGCGACGCTTCTCCGTGTATAGGTAGAATCGTTTCGCGCACGCAAACAGAAAGGTCGCGTCGCACCCACGACAGATCTGAAGCAAAACACACACGAAACACAATCAGTCATTGATACGTAACAGGAACACGTACGCTCGGATCACTTAAGAGAACGATGCACAGCTTCATTTCAGCGTTCAGAAAACAAGAAGTGCGCACTGACCTTTCACTCGTAGCATATATACACGCGGGCGGTTTCACCAGCTTGACAAAAAAGCAGTCGTTCCGAACGTGATCACTTTCCCTACACTCGCATTTATCACTGCTATGATACTCACGACGCTCATTGTGAAAAGCTTCTTGCTACTGTTCGTGAAGAACCTCGCTGGGAATTAGGAACATTTGCAATAGGGCTGCAAAATATCCAAAAAAACATGTCGAGGCTCCGCCGCACCTTGTGTAGGTTTGAAGGCCACTTTTCAGCTCGGACACTATCCTTGGCACCTTGACAAAGAAATAACTCGGTCGAAGTATTAAAAATGGAGAAAAAGATATGTTGAACAGTACACGCTTCTGCGTGTCACAACAATTCACGCTCCTGCGAGTCTCACGCAGCAGTTATCAGACACAAATTAGTGTTCAATTTCAGTATATGTAAGAAAAAAATATGTTGAACAGTGCACGCTTCTGCGTGTCACAACAATTCACGCTTCTGCGAGCGTGACGTGACTTATTAGACACAACTTACTGTTCAATTTCAGTATATGTACTTGCGTACAGCTACCCATCTTGCGTCCTCGTATATATACGTCAGACCCTACGCCTAGCACATGAGCATAGTGAGCTGTGCTTGACATTCCGCAATTACATTTGAATCGCATATATTTCCTTATTTTTATTAGGACACTTGCAGATTCGTTAGCTCTTTGCGTATTCATTTTAATGAACTTTCTTATTTTCTTGCACGGTGTGTTCAAAAAGCGCATTAGCATTGCAAGAAATGATACTGGCATCACCACAATACTTGGTCAATGATCTGCCCCCTCGAGGAGGTTATTGCAACTAGCAACCTTCGCGCGTAAATTCAAAATTACTTAATACACAATGTTAAAACGACGATCACTGGAGGATTCTCCAGCCTGTGCTTCGTTGTTTTACGCGCTGCTTTCAAGGGGGTGAGAAAATCGTGCCTATAGTGAACTAAAATTGCGGTTCACTATGGCGTCGTCACTACTGGATCTGAATTGTGCTGTCTCATGCACCTTAAACTGCACCCTAACTGCGGTTCAAGGGCGTCCGCCGAACCTTTTGCAGAAGGTGGTAAAGGGGGGGGGGATTATCGGGGGGTGTTGTGTGAGGTGGGGGGAGGGGAAGTAGATTAGCATAAAAAAACCCTATTAGCGCTCTGAACTAAGAATAACTTGAAGAACTTGAAAGAATAACTACACACAGAGCCATCTTTCTAGAAACATTGAGTTTTATTATTGGACCAAGAAGCAAAATGCCACTTCGTGAAGAGTAGTGCAGTCTTGCTACGGACGGTTCTCAACACACTTGAGCTGACGAAAGTACACAGCACAATATGCTGGGAGGACTGGGAGACCTCACTGCGGTCAGCGGACCCGGCCAGGCAGAAGATTGTCGTCAATCGGGCCGCATACGTCATGGATCAACATTGCATGAACGTTCAGATCGCGAGCAGGGTCGTGTGGAGACCCAGGAAGCCTGCGTGCCCCGAATTCTTCGTAAAATAGAGTTTTTCATTCTCCTCCTCCTCCTCGTCCCCAACATGTGAATGCAGACAGTCGGTCATCCTTAAATAGCAGCTGCAGACTCTGGGGGTTTTTCTGGTGCGTGATGACTCAGGAGATAAAGTCAGTCTTGTTCTTCATCGCACTTTCTTTGTGTGCCCTCATCATAAGAAGGCCGTCCAGCCTTTGGTTGTCATTGTTGAGCGTAGCCAGGTTTTTACTCTCCTCATTGTGCTGAACAGCGCAGGTGGTAATTGGCAAGGCCAGAGCCGCCTCAATGGCTTTTGCCACAGCGGGGAAGAATGTCTTGGCCTGAAGCAGACGTTTGAGTAAGTTACATCTGACGAGTCCCCAGTTTCGTACCGCCACGTATTGTACCATAACATATATTCCTTCCTTGAAGTTTTCGAAGCCGAAAAAGCCTTAACTTCTAGTTCTTAGACGAGGGCAACTAACTTAGCACGGTTCAAATGCTTCATATTTGCTCGATGCGGCTGGAGTAGTTTGAAACTCTCCGCACTCCTTTCAGTAAAAATTAGCTGTGGCTTAGCTCTGTGTAAACCTGAGTGATTGCGAAAGCAATAGTTCCCTGGCTGCGCTGGGTTCTGCAGGTGGTTTGGCATGGCTTCGCTTTTTGTGAAACTAAAGGATTTACTCTGGACACAACATGGTTTCTACTGCTTGTTTATTCCAATGACCACGCTTTGGTGGTCCGTAAAGTAGTGACTCTTGGTCTGAACACTGGTAATTACATAGTCGTCCGAATGTCTATACATCACCAAGTTTAGACTGCTACCCCATAGGGTAGTACTCTCGCTCTGTATTTCTCATAGACGATTCTTCGGCATTCAGAGAGTCCATGAAACTACTCTCGCTCACTGAACTTGTAGAACGCCGCCGGGCTCGCCATTCTGCGGCATAGGCGCGTTGCTAAGCTAACCGCTCTTGCCTTTCTTCATCTGTCTCCTCGGCACGGCGCCGGCGTTTGCGCGCAGCACGTCGCTCCAGCGACTCCTTGTACAACTCCTCAGACATGCCTAAACGGAGCGCGCCTGTGGTGCCCCTTATCCTCTAAAGTTTTCGCAGGCTTAAGGAACGAGGGCTCGAACCTCCGCGACTAAGGACTGGCGAATATACATTGGTTATTCGCAGCCTCAGCCGCTTAGCGGACGGCTTTTTGCTGGTCAGCGGGGACGTCGCTTCGCAGCAGGGTTACCCAGGCTTCTCTACTTTTAATAGAGAGTTTTAGAATAGGAGCCCCAAGCTTTGGGGCCCCCCAAGGAGCTTGGGGCGTCGAAATGCGCATGCGCAGAACGTAAGGCGCGCTTGTGGTCTTGGTTTAACGCTAGGGGCGGCCCCTATTTTTCGGAAATAGCGTTCGCCCCAAGCCGCCGTTGGGTTATAGTGCTCTAGAAGATTGGGCAGTATGTCGACCGCGCCGCGAAATGCATGGGAGCGGGGGGCCGCTTTTGCGATGACGGAGATGCCGCAGCGCAGAGGGCGCCACCGGCAACTGGTGTGTCAGCCGTCCGGGCGCCCGCGTATGCGCGCTGTGCAGAAGGGTGGATACCGCGCGCACTGTACGTTATTGTTTGCTTGTGCGTCTTCTCGAGCTGTTCGCGACAAGATTTCATAAATATGCCGGTTAATGGGGCTCAGTACTGTTAGCAATCACCTAATTTATTTTCCCTTTTGGCCGTCGGCAACACCTCGCGGAAGCAACATGTACAGGAGCTGGGCTCCGAAGAAAACAGCTTGGAGAGGGCGTACAAATCCAGACTCGCACACCACGCTTCACTCGCCGTACAGCTTGCTTTAGCATTCCTGAAGCACCTAATTGACGTTCAGAAATGCACTCGTTTTGAAAAAAGGGCAGTGTGGAGACAGGATGTATGAAGAAGTCAAACATGCAACATGTGCGTTCGAGCGCTGACTAAAGCTGGCCACAGTAACCCCATTATCAAAACAGTCAAAAATAGTATATTCCGTTGTTTCACGCGCAGACTATGCCGACTACAGTAAGTTACCTGAAGCCACAAGAAAAGTCGACATCCAGTTCGAATGATTTAAATATGGACTACCCCGCATAGAGGTAGAGATATGAAAAACGAACGACACTAGGTAAACGGCTACTAAATAACCAAACACAGTGGTCAGGAAAGGTGGAAGAAGTGGGAAGTAAAGGATGCACAGAAAAAAAAGAAAGAAAAGAGACGTGTCGCCTACAAGGGAGGGAGAAAGGAGGCACGCAGGCAGCTAAAGACGAAGAAAAATGGAGAAATATAACAGGCAATAAAGAAGGGAAACAATCGAGCTTAAGAACCAAATGGAGGCCTGCGAATCAAGAAGAAAGCACACAAAAAGGCTGCAATCGAACGCGTAGATATAAGCGTCGAAATTTAAGTCAACAGCTTCGTAAAACTGTACACTAATATGAGAACAAATCATTTTATTTTCTTTCCATAAATTGGAACATTGCTGTAACGGGTAGGTTTAAGTACCCAGAGATGCGCGCTATACTTAAGACATTTAATCTCATTGCATTATAGTTTCACAATGACCTAATTGTTCCAGAAAATGTTTTCATTCTAGGTAGTTTTTATTCTGCGTGCTCAAGCAACCGGTAATATGTAAGTCATTGACCCCAGGACATCGCTCTAGTCCTGTTTTCGTGCACATATAAAATGAAAAAAAAAAAAAAGAATAGCTTTGAAAAAAAAAAGAACGATGGAAAATAGAGGACGCAGAGGCTATAGTGTACGCCTAATTCGCTTCCACTACATAATTCTTCAGCGAAAGAGAGGTTGTGAGGTCGGCACGGTTTTTCGCCACGAACAAAAACTGCGCCATAGGCTCTAAGCTATAGTCGCAATTTACCCAAAAATTTGGCTCGGGTGTACGATCCTTTTGGACGCCTTTGCACTTGAGATTTTGCAACCTTCATCTAAAATGTGGAGGTTCAAAAATGTTACCTATTAGAGCACCAGAAAGCTCACACTTGAAATAATGAAAGTTCATGTGTTTTTGCGGCTTCGCTCTTTGCGAAGTAAGCGAACCACGACAAGAGTTCTCAAAGGGAAACTAATTGAATTCCCTTGGAGTATTCCACGTGTAATATAAACCTTGGTAACAATTATAGCCTGATTAGTTCTGCAAAGAGTACCCGCGGCAAGTAGCTCGATTATAGTCCCGCAAGCAGTAGTTGGCGACTTTATAGAGTCGATTACTCACATTTCCCATACCACACACTCGAAGAATAAACACGCATTAGTGTCCGCATCTGAATTCGGCCTTATACTAATTGCATCATGCATTTGGTGCCCGTCACCGTTTTCGCATTTTTCGTTTCCTTGCGGTGCGCGCCAAAAGCTGCATCATATCTGCCAATACGACGAGAAATTATAAGTGTTTTATTTTTGCTCTGTACCGTTTGATGCCAATAAAGCGTCCGCTCTCAAGTGCCCACTATGAACGTATTCCCTCGTATACGTTTGTGACAGGTTTAATTTTTCATATTTTATCTGAAGTATTGTCCCATAGCTGTACTTGACATTTTTTAAATCTAAACAGCTGGTTCACCCTTTGGTCAGCGGCACGTAAACAAATGTCCGCGATATATGTATTTGTTAATCACGAACAGAGAATAAATGCTTGAGTCACGTATAATTTCCTTCTTTTTTTTTTTTGTCGCTAAATACCGCAGAGTTTTACAATCAGTTCAGTTCAGGCGTTCAGTCGTGTCCGACTCTTCGTGACCCTATGGACCATGTCACGCCACGCTTTCCGGTCTCTCACTATCTTCTTAACATCACATAGCTTCATCTGCAATGCCTCGAGAATGCCATCTAACCATCGCGTTCGCTGCCTACCCCTTCTCCGGCAACCCTCAACCTTTCCCAACATCAAATCTTTCTCCAGCGACTCCTCTCTTCTCATCAGATGACCAAAGTAGCTGAGCTTTAACTTTAGAATTTGACCCTCCAATGAGCAGTCAGGGTTTATGGTCGACAATATCGACTGATTTGATCTTCTGGCAGTCCAAGGAACTCTTAAGAGTCTTCGCCAGCACCACAATTCAAACGCGTCAATTCTTCGGCGGTCAGCCTTTTTCACAGTCCAACCCACCGGTAAAATGGGTACAAGCGTCCCCCGGCCCGGCGCCCGGCTCTCTCAGGGGTGTGCGTTTGGAAGAGGCTCTGCTAACCCTGCTGTGCTCCCTAGAGGGCTTAAAGTTTCGAACAACTAATGACCTGCAAAGGTCTGGTTCTCACAGGTCGGGTAGGGCAGCAGTCGCAAGGGGCTCCAGGACAAAAAGGGGCCACATAATGGGCTGTTGCCGCGCAAGGCGGACTTATTGTTGTCCGATGGCGGAACGAATCACTGCCACATCGGCGCAACTATTTGGGCCGTGACCCCTTTTCCCAAGCATTTCACCCCAGAAGAGCCGAGCACCAGGCCGGGGGAAAGCTTGTACCCATTTAAAAACCGGTGGGTAACCGGCGGCACCAGGGATCGAACCCGGTACCTCCCGAATGCGAGGCGGATGCTCTACCACAAGGCCACCGCGTCGGTTTTACAATAGAACGGTAATAAATAAATGTGTTTTGCTCGCACACTGTATTTGTAATTTCTATAAGCGGTGATTATAGGGCACATACAGAACACCTATTAAAGAGATATATTACAAATTACTGACGATCTAAGGTAAACGTTGTTATGCATTAATAAGCACAAGCAGCAAAATGTAAGCAGGTGTTCGTAAATAAGGTTCGTAAAAAATAAGCTGTTTCTAAGAGACCTTACGAAGCACAAGCTTTGATTCGCATGTATACTGTTATTCTCCGCGTGTTAATATATTAACACGCTATAGCGTTCCTCGGCAGTAGCCTTTATTCCCTTACTGGAAGAACAAATGCAAACATCACGCTTCGTTGAAAACATTAAGTACAAGCTCATCTGGATGATTTATGGCTGTCCGCAGGAAGAAATGTTGAAAGAGTTTGAAATAGCGATTAAAACATCGCGCGCTGCTCCGTAGGACTGTCCAAGCTACCACGGCGTCTCCAGATTAACGTAATGGAATGGCAGGGATGAGTTTAAGCACTTGTAATAAGTAGCCCCTTTATTAAATATCGCACCATTTGCGTAGCGTGTCAAAATAGCTCCAATGAGAACTGCGCCCCTCCTCTGTACCCCCGCTATCCCCGCGGCTGCTACGCGCCGAGCGGCGAACATGGCACCCCTGTTGCACGTCGCGCCCTCTCGCGGTAGTCGGTTCCTGTCATCGCAAAAGCGGCCCGCTCTCCGGCGCCGGTCGTCACACTGCCCAATATTCTAGAGCACTATAGTTGGGTCGCTTGGTTTACGGTAACATGGCGGCGTTCGGCCAAGCGGCGGCCGCTCGCCTCGGCACACATTCGTCGTCGCCGCTCCATGGTGTCATGCGTTCGGGGAAAACGAAAGGTCAACGAAGCTTATGTTATGTCTCATGATGCCCGCACTATCAAATTTTAGCGATAAAACGCGCTATATTTTCTGATTGCTTCCGGATTTACCGAGCTGCTAGGCTTAGCGAGTTCGCCTCCTTTGGTTGCCATGGGGACCAGACGACGGAAAGCGCGGAAGTGGAAGGTTCAAATGAGGTTTCCTGGGGGGCCCGATCCTCGATATTCGCCTTCCCCTGGCGGCGCCATATTGTCTTTCTGATTGGCTCTGAAAAGTGTCACGTGCTTCAAACTTGTGGCGCGAAACCATCAGTTGAGGCAAGCACTTTTAGCGGTTACGTCAAAATGACGTAGCCGTGAAAATTGATTTCAACCGGAGCTTACCTTGTTGCCTGGATGACATATACGAATTATTTTGGAGTGGAAGCGAAGGTACTGATGGTGGTTTGGAGAACACTTACGCTCGATTAACCAATGTGATGAAAATAATGGAATACTGCGATGGAGTGGATGCTCAAATTTGATTGGCTGGAGCTATGTCACGTGAAACACGTGATACGCTAGCATATTTAGATTACGTCAAATTGACGCGTCATGATGTAACTGATGTGCCGCCATTACCGAAAATGCTGACATTTGGCTATGGTGGCTAGAAGGGGGAGGTGACGCCAACGGCGGACGGAAGCCGCTCCTCCATTTCAAGCCGAGTGTAGGTGGCGCTGTTGGCCGTAGTGCGATGCATGGTACGCGCCGCTCGCCTTACGCCACGGTACTTGAACATACGTATGCCCGCCGTGCGTGCAACGCGTCGGCCTTTCAGTGATGTTGCAGGTAATGGTTTAGCTCATTAAACTCTAGTCGAACCTGATTACGGCTGACAGAATTCAATTTTAAGCCATGGTGGTGCAGTGGTTAGGGTGTTCGACTGTTGTGCCCAAGGATGAGGGATCGCATCCCGGCCGCGGCGACCGCTTTTCACTGGAGGCGAAAAGCAAGGCGCTCGTGTGCTGTACGAGTACACGTTAAAGAACTCCAGGTGGTCGAAATTCCGGAGTCCTCCACTACGGTGTCTCTCATAGCCCGAGTAATTTTGGCACATGAAACCCAACAAAGAAAAACAATTAAAATCGATCGGATGGTACTCCAATACTTCTGGTGCGTAGAATACAGGCGTATCTATCCTTTCAGTTCCAGGAATTGGAGGGTCTTGAATGAGTCCCGTCGGATCGAGATAGTGCATGTCGAAAGTAGAAGACAGACCAAGATAATGAGTATTCAAGGTATACTGCGCACACACAAAACAAGGACGAGAAAGGTACACAACAAGCGCAGGTGTTGCGCTTGTTGTGTACCTTTCTCCTCCTTGTTTTGTGTGCGCGCAGTATACCTTGAAGATATGTCTGACTGACTCGCCCAACAACGCACTCTTTCAAGAGAATGAGGATGGAAGGATGTTTCGGCTCCGTGTGGTCGCATTTTTTTCCCACAACGTTGTTTGCCCCAGGGCATAAAATAATATGTAAGAAAATTAAAAAGGGGTAATAAATGAAAGAAAAAAGGTTGGCTGTTCTTTGGTCGATGTTTTCCACCTCCTTCAGTTTCAAGGATATGAAGCATCAGCATTACTCCTAAAAAATGTGATTGGGGATCCAAACAAGCAAAACAAAGCATAGCAAAAATTTATTGCATATCGTAGTAATAGCAATGTACTGCACATAATAACATTCAGGGTAATTCAAAATAACAGATACATTTACACATGCTTCTGTGTAATTAGAAAAAAAAAACATTAAACATTGATTACCAACACTGCATGCATCGCTTGGCACCAAGAAATAGGGAGGCAAGGATATCCCTTCCCGCTAAATAAAAAAAAAAATTACATTCGACCTTGAATAAATATGCAACTTAGAGCACCCTCTTAAGTTTCAGCACTTTCATTCTTCCCTGCTTAGCGTTGCACTTACAGTTCTGGGCCTTAACATAGAAGTGCTGCCTGGTAAGAACATAAAATTTGATAATTTTGCTTGGAAGGGACATACTGTGATTTTTTTTTTTTTTTTTTTTGCGCTGAAGTTCATCTGTTCGGCGAAGTTAGGCCCTCACATTAACATGCCAGCAGCGCAACACATCTGTCCATAAACGAGAGGTCACGCTGGCAGCCGCGAACAAGCAGGAACACTGCCGCACCGTCCATACACCGCGCGCGAACCTGCACACGCGCGCGATCGCGTGACTGCATCGCCAAGCTGACCGCAGCGCCACCGCGGCCTTCGCGGCAGCGCATGAACCAGAGGATCGCGCTTTCTCGGCGGATACGCCGGCGCTGGCGCCACCTCCCCCTTCTAGCCACCATAATTTGGCCGCCATAATTTCGCCGAGTGGCAAGGTACCCGAATTATGCTAATGAGACTATGGCGACAGGCAAGCTGATTTATGCAGCCGTTAGCCTACCGTAGTTTCTTAGCTTGTTGTTAAAAGTAAAAGGATAACATTATATACACCTTGCATGGCTTTTTAAACGCAATAGAAAGGCAAATTATGAGCGCGTATGAAATAAAGGACGCTTGAGACAATCTCTAATGGGGGCAGAAGCGTGCGGCTGCGTGACGGCGCTAACTGCTTTCTTATTTCAAATCCTTTCTTCCCATGGTAAGAAATCATTGGTCTGCGCGGTTGTAATAACCCAGCAATGGCGGCGGCCATGGAGGGGGCGAGACTAAAACCCGCCATGAATAGAGTTTTTTCGGCTAAAACTTTGTCCCTAGATTTCCCCAAACGCATTGAACGCCATGTTTTTACAAAGTACCTAAATGCTGACTATTATGTGCCTAGTTGAGTCTGAATTTGTCCCCAGATTCGTGGCGGGCTGGCGGGCTTTTCGGCTCTTTCCTCGTTGTCGCCGACGGCGTCCAGAGCTTTTGGATTGACGAGCTCTGGACGACGCCGTCGTCGGCGCATTCGGGCAGTGTTTGTAAAGTCTCCCAGTTTATTGGCGTGGTTTTGCTGCAGCGGAGGTAGTGCAACGCACCCTTAACATTAAACCATTCAACAGCAAAAGTCGGACGTTCGATTCATGGGTACCGAGCAAATTTGCGATGTCTGCGTCAACGATCTGACATCGGCCGTCGCTTCTCACGTAAGCCATTGCCATTGCTGTTGTTTTTTGACATAGTGCGCTGAGTGCAGCGGTAGGTGGGTGTCGTGTCCATTTTTGTCCGCGAAATCAATGCGAGAGGTGTCATTCAGTAGTGAATTAAGGTAAACAGCAACCTGGTACTTAATTGTTTTTGAGCTTGCAGATATGACAGATCGAAATTGGCGTGCAATTTGTCAATTACTTATATCTCTGTGGCATGGATGCCACCTTCTAGCTTCGGAAAGCAATCTGAAGACGGTGCAAAACTCGTGTGTTTTATCAGAACATGTATCGATATATAAGCAGTATAGCAAAAATGACTTTGGAAGGAATGAAATTGTTTCCAACAAAGCTTTGCGCAAATACATTTTTTTTTTTCTATCAGGAGCTTGCGACAGCGCAACACGACAACGTAGGCACTATACTGTGTCAGCTTGCTGCTTATCTGATTCTAATTTAAGATGATTAGCATTAGCAGCATTTGAATTGTTTTAGTGGTTATTTTATTACATATACAAAAGGAAAGAAAAGATGTTTGCCAGCCCCGGTATCTGATATCTGGAGCACCTGAACAAGGGCGGTGGAATTAAAGGGATAGCGAGGAAGGGGTAGATGAAATCAAAGAGGTGAACGATAGGGAGAAAGGACAGGGTAGGTAAAAATAAAAAATATATTGTATATAAAATATAAAAATATATCACAATATATATACACTATGACACAATATACAGTAGTTCGCTTGAGGCCCAGAGTAACGAATGCAGCGAGCTGCCAAAATGCGGCCAGGAAGGTAGCTTGCTTAACTTCCTTCAGGTCACTTGCAGCAGCCTTGTTACTGTATACGTGTTAGTAGACTATAAACTTGGGCTGATATCTCATATGCAATGCTGCTTGGTAGAGCACTCACTTCATTTCAGTGTTTACATGTGTCTATGCCATTTTTTGTTTTTACTTTCAGCAGTCTTGGAGACGCAGCCGCTCGTTTATTTTGGACAACTTTTGCATCCTTGGCTCCCTACATGTACAGTACATGTACCAAGGTATATATATGTGCATTATATTCAGTATTTTCATTTTATTTTTCAGTGCATGAGTATCGTTTCTGCTATGGATAGCAATTTGTTAAGTGACTGAAAAACATTTATAGCAACAATTAAAACATATGAGTGTCAATCTGTGAGGCCACTTTGTTGCCATTGTCGTTGGTATCGTCTGGACATGCCACACCCTATACCCAATGAATATAGTCATTCCACCAAACTGAAACTGAATCTGGGTTGCAATACACACTTATACGCTATAATACCCCAGCACTCAACCCAACACTACGTCTCGTAACTGCCACACTTGTTGGCTGCTTACTGCACCGAGCTACTCCAGCGCTTACTGTTAGCATTACACACCCATATATTTTTATTTATTTATTTATTTATTTCAAATACCCTAAGGGCCTTTGCGGGCATTACATAGGGGGGGATTCATCACATAAACACAAATAATTTACATTACAGGCAAAGAAAAAGCTGTAAGCAGAAATAGGTGCACAAAACACCATGAACAATTTATCCAGTGACATCTAGATGCTAGAATCTAAGAAAGAAGACATTTAGAATGGGAGCAGTTAGGGATAAGAGTAGATGGAGAATACCTCAGTAATCTGCGATTTGCTGATGACATTGCCTTGCTAAGTAACTCAGGGGATGAATTGCAAAGAATGATGACCTGGACAGAAAAAGTAAAAAAGTAGGCTTGAAAATCAATATGCAGAAGACTAAGGTAATGTTTAGTAGCCTAGGGAAGGAAAAACAGTTTACATTAGGTAGCGAAGCACTGGAAGTAGTAGGCGAATATATCTATCTAGGACAGGTAGTAACAGCAGATCCGGACCATGGAAGGGAAATAACAAGGAGAATAAGACTGGGATGGAGCACATTTGGCAAGTACTCCCAGATTATGACTAGCAGTTTATCGGTATCGCTCAAGAGGAAAGCATACAACAGTTACATCTTACCTGTACTTACCTATGGGACTGAAACGTGGAAGCTAACAAAGAGGGTTCTACTAAAGTTGACAACGCAGAGGGCTATGGAAAGAAAAATGGTAGGGATAACGTTAAGAGATAGGAAGCGTGCAGAGTGGGTCAGAGAAATAACTCAAGTCACTGACATTCTAATGGAAATCAAGAAGAAGAAATGGTCATGGGCAGGACATGTAGCGCGAGGAAAGGATAAGTGATGGTCACTTAGGGCAACAAACTGGATTCCAAGGGGAGGAAAGCGTAGCAGGGGGCGGCAGAAAATTAGGTGGGTGGATGAGATTAAGAAGTTTACAGGGGTCAAGTGGATGCAGCTCGCACAGGACCTGGTTAATTGGAGGAATATGGGATAGGTTTTCGCCCTACAGTGGGTGTAGTCAGGCTGAGGATGATGATGACGATCTAGATGCTTAAATTAGCATTACCTCATGGTATAGACATCCGCTCACTTGTCCTTGTTGTCATCCATGGCTTGGGCTTACAACCTCCGACTGCTTACTCCTTCACACCCTCGTAGGATAGTCGTGCATGGCGTGTGAGTGCCGTAGATATAAACCAGTATCCTTCAATGCTCTAACCTCACCCAGTATTATTGAGCACTAGACTGGCTTCAGCATTTTGCGCTGCCCTAGCTTAAGCATCTGTTGCGAAATTAAATATTAGCAGCCACATTCTCCTGATGTTATTCTTGCTTTAAATGGACATCAGTATACAGAACAACAGAATGGTGATGGGAAATCGTATTTCCACAGATACAACACAAATGGAGTTTTAGGCCTCGGGAATGCTTTAGATAAATATTTAACTTGATCTCAAACAGTTCAGGCCTGCCATAGTCAAGCCCCCACTTCGC
Organism: Amblyomma maculatum; assembly: GCF_055883805.1. Classification (NCBI taxonomy): domain Eukaryota; kingdom Metazoa; phylum Arthropoda; class Arachnida; order Ixodida; family Ixodidae; genus Amblyomma; species Amblyomma maculatum. Next base: position 3,034,675 of record NW_028146749.1, on the reverse strand, counting down.
TAAAAAAAAAGAAAAGAAAACAAACAGCAACAGCACGCTAAAATGCAAATGCATATGGATACATTGACGTCATTTGAGAGGCTACACATTTCACATTCATGCGACGTAATCGTGCGCAGCCACTGTCACTTCCTTGATACTGTCCAGACCTGTACCTGCTCATTGTGCCTTACATTCCCTATTCTTGTGAACTGTTTCAAGGAGACCTTGTCAGCGGCTTGTGTTACCTTCCCACGCTTACAGCCACTTTTGCCCTTGCATGCAACATGCTTGATTCCATGATCTTGAAAAGGCTATAACAAGTTCCTGCATTCACATGGAAGCAAATTTGTAAATATGTTGTAAGGCACCTGTTATGTCTGGGCAAGTTCTGTTATGTCTTTTTTTTTGTCCTACTGTTATATGTGCTTGGTTTTTCCATAACCACTTCTCTTGATGTCATACGACTCGAGATGCTTGGGGCATTAAACCCCATAAACCAGTTACCAACCAACCGTCTCTTGGCACTAGCCTGATTTCTATTATTCCACAGTTTTTCACTGGCAAGAAAGCATGCTGTCATCAGTCACTCCTTCCTCCATCCTTTTGATCGCTATGCGGTTATTTCTTTCCCTGTATCATATAAGGGGGACACTCTCCTATGTATAGATAAATCAGCAACCGTGCGGTACCCGCTTATTGCAACATTCTTAAAAAAACATATTCACTGCAGCTTAAATGTGGTGCTGTCATTATATCATAAGCAGAACAGTCCTCTCGGCACCCCTGCTCCTGACCTGGAGCTCCGGATTCTACACGGCCTACCCCGACGTGAAGCAACTTTGCTGTGCTGCCTGTGGGTTGGTGTAGCATTCACAAATTCTCATTCGTTTGTGATAGATATGGCTAATAGCCCTGCATGTGCAACCTGTGGGTCTGACGAGACTATAGGCCACATTCTTTGCGAGTGAACCACATACAATGCGGAAAAACAGTTTCTCTGCCCTGCACTAGAGTGTCTATATGGACACCCGCTGACAGAAATCAAGATTATATGCCATTGGCTGCGGCGATCGTCTGCGGTAAAGACCTCCCAGGCACTGCTCTGCTTCATGAAAACCACGGGCCTGATCGGTAGACTGTGATTTTGCTGCGATGCGACGTGATATGGCTGTGATGTGACAGTACTGACTTCATATTTCTGTAACTTTCTTTTACACATCACTTTTATATCCACTTACCCCCTTCCCCCAGTGCAGAGTAGCAAATCGGTTTCTTCTTCGGTTAACCTCCCTGCCTTTCCTCCTCTTTCAACACCCCTGCCTATAGTTACACTCAGAACTTGCCTGTGCAATGAACCTAAACCTGAATTTGCAAACCAAGATGAGGTGAAAAGCAACATAAAGTACTGTAGTTCATGGTCAGGACTTTTATAGAGACTCCAATTATAGTTTGATTCAACGGCAAGTATCCGAAGGCTGTTTGCTATGCAGCACGCACGGTGTGGATGTTCTTGATTGCATACAGCTTCCAAATTTATTAAACTGTCACCACAGAGAAACGAAAGAATGCGTCATTCCAAGCATTTAGTCGAGTATCGAGCACACTGTGATATGTTCATGTTCTCCTTCTTTCCCCTGGCGGTCCGCGAATGGAATGGTTTAGCCGATGAAGTGGTTAATTGCTCATCACTAGATGGGTTCAGTTCACGGCTGGCAATTGTTCCTTGAGTACCCTATATATGTGTAGCCTGACCTCTGTACAAATATAGTGAAACATGTGTCTTCAGTGTGATTGTATTGTACCATATCCTTCTTTTCCATTTCTTGTTCCACACTGCCATATAGAATTATATAAAAATTAGACAAGTGTGGATTGCCAGTATTCCTGTCATTTGCTGTTTCTATATTATGCCCCAAACCTGCAACAGCCTCCAAAAGGAGGCTAGCAGTATGTATGAAATAAAATAAACCAGTTTAGAAAGCTTGTGCCTTTCCTTGCTTTTTGGACGGAACACAAGTTCTCGGGCCATACAGGATCTGCAACTGCTATGGAGGGTCGCACAGACAAGCTAGGCGCTGCCCGATCAGTTCATGTTTCATTGTCAGTATATTTTATGTATATACTAAGGGATACCCCCCCCCCCCCCCCCCTTTTTTTTTCTCTCTCACTGTGGCCAAGGCCAGACAGGAAAGAGGACAGGCCATGGTACTCTTGCCTTGTGGAAGGCGAGGGGACGGGTGAAAGGGATAAATTGAAGAGAAAGTGTAAGGTCACTAGGGGTGAGTTGGCTCCTTTTCCAAGGCTAGGGAACATTGGCCTATCTTGCCTTTTCTGCCTAGCCTTGGCCACACTGCCATAAGTTGTCTCCGAGTGTAATTGAAATCGAAAATGACTATTAGTGGGATTTGTTTTTATGCTATGTAAGGCGTAAATTTTTTTTCGTAGCCAAACTGAATCTCCCTTTCATGCCTGGCGTCTGCCTATAAACTCGTCGAATTTGCGCCTAATTTAAGCGAAAAACGCCATCCTTCTGCGCAAATTAAAATTTCAAAATTCGCGGCCATTATCATCATTATCGTTTTTGTAGCGTCTCGCGCCATCTGTTGTGTATGTACACCCATGGCCGGTCTCGAGGGAGAGAGTGAGAAACGCGCTCTCCCTCGAGACCGGCCGTGGTACACCAAAAAGAGAAAAAGACCAAAACATTCAAGATGGCTGCCTCCATGTTTTGCGCTGAGACGCATAAGTGACCGTCTTTTTTGAAGATATCTTGTCCTGAATGTTTACCCATAACAAAGTTTCACGGTCCTCGCTAATAAATAACACGTCCCGCATCCAAGGTGCTGCTTTTTCTTGCAGGTAAGGACATAAGACGTCAAAGGGCCGCCGCACGACCTCGCGACGGCGCGATTGTTCCCGCTATACGAGATGTTGCGTTTTGTTGCGCCGGTTGTTTTGTGCTTTATGAAAGTTATATCTTTGTGCTTAGGTTCAGAAGTGTGCACCTAAGTGCCAAGAAATGGGTGACGCCGGGACTAAGGAGGTTGAATCAGGACAAAAAATGTAGGCTTTTCTCTGGCTGTCCAAACTCTATTCTGATCTGCTTACCGCTGTTTTTGCCCGAATTCCATCGCTTTTAATATAATTTATTAACCTTTTTTCCTCGCCCAGCACATTGATGAGCACTGCGGCTACGTAGGGCCCATCGCGCGGTATTAGAGGGAACTGCTCTTGATGGCATAGAATGCCACCACGGTAGGGAAGATTTCTCCTTTGGCTACTACTCTTGTCTGCACCCCTCGCTCTGTTGATGACATTCGAAACGGCACCGCATGTTCATTTACCTTATGGAATGAAAAACGCAAGCGGTTTAACTACTACCGAGGCACTTTTTTGTGCGACTTTTATGCTTCTGAGTGTTCTTTGCTAGAAGCTCTCCGGCACCGATGCTTGTGCTAGTGGAACGGTAGTAGTAGTGGCGTTCACGGTTTACATTGCTTGAAAGCAGTTTGTCTAGTGAACACTTCGCAGACTTGCAGCTTGTGTCAGCAATACGGCTATTTAATGCAGCAAAATAGAAAAATATTAATGCCATTGTCATGAGGCGAGCCCAAGCTTTTAAGAATGGAATTATGTAGTGGTTGCATAGCATTTGACCCAACAGTCAGACAGATGACTCCACAGGCTGAGAATATTTAGTCAGCCATTTCCTTTCCTGTCCTGTGTACGTACCCTCTCTCTATTTTGTAATGTTGGTAATTTCCTACACCTAGAATAAAGCAGCTTGTGCTCTGCCCTGTGAACCATTTAACATCTCCTATTCTAGACCTGCTCAGCACGAGTGCCAATGCTTTTTTCTGGATAGTGCACCAATCAGGCCAGTAGAAGACTTTACTGCCAAATAGTGTCATAAGCTTGAGCTTATTGAAGGCACTGTGCAGCTGAAAAAAGCCATTTAGCAATCGCCATTCCTTGCAACTTTCAGGCTCCAGGGTGTTTCCGAAATGCAAATTTATTGAAGAACCCTTGCTAGTTTTGTTCAAGCTTGGTTGCTGGCTAGAGTGCATCATTTTAAATGATGCACATTAGCCAGCTGGCAAATTTGCACAATGCTAACAAATTAGGAACAGCCCAACAGCTTGAGTAAGCTTGAAGCATGCAATAAAAATGGATTCCTCACAGTTAAGCAAGGTGCGAAACTTTTGATTATCGGTTTTCAGATGGGCATCTTATGCACAACAGCTGTACAGGAAACATGGATTTCATGTTTGGCGGAAGAAATTTTGGCTTTGTACACATCTTTGAATGAAGCTGAGCATTGGGCTTTTCAAAATGCATCATTTCATTTTCTGCATGTGCAGCTTTGTGGCCAAGCTTTACCTTAGCTTTGTCACTGCAGCCTCCTTGCACACAGCGCAGGTTGTGCACAAATGTTGCTTGTTTGCAAGGCAAAATCTTGCAGAAAATGTTTCTGCACCTGAACCTATGCCTACAGGTACACCAGCTGGGAAAACTTTTCATGCCATGGATCTGTTTTCAGCCATGTTCACTTGTACCCTGCTGCGGTGGCTCAGTGATAAGAGAGCTTGATTGCTGATCCCAAGGATACAGGTTTACTCTCAGCTGCGGTGGCAGCTGATGGAGGCGAAATGCAAGGCGGCTTTGTACTTTGCGATGTCAGTGCACATAAAAAACCCAGGTGGTCAGAATTTTCTAGAGCTGTCCACTACAGCATCCCTCATAGCCAATAGACATTAAACCCCATAAACCGAACAGAACACTTGTCAACTGTAAACTTCCATGAGGAGAAAACAATCTATGCAGCTCAAAAGCAGGCCCTGTGGCTGCAGACAGTTCACCAAAATATACATGCGAAATTAATTGCAAAATAAAGTACAATCCCTTTGTGCACGTTACATAAGGCATTGCAATCCAAGGCAAGCACAGATGGTGGAGGTAGGTGCAGCGTATGTCTGGTTATCAACAGGCAGTATTTCTGTGCATATCAGCAAAGTATATGGGGTTTTATTTCCAGGCTGTAGGAGGGCCACAATTTTAGCCTCTTGGGAACCTTTATTGTGCACTACTAATACTGCTGCATATCATACGGGCATCTTCGCATATTGCCTCTATTGAAGCAGCATCACTTTTCTATGTAAAAGTGAATATTCTAGTGTCTCATTGCAGGTCTGCAATAATCATTGTAAAAATGTTGAGAATCTTTCAGACGACTGTGTACAAACTTGACTAACTACACATAACTTTCCGCATCCACAAAACCATATGCTGGCTTAGTCCTTTATCTCAGAGCTTCATTTGTCATTGGCAATTGTGCCAGTATTGCCAGTGACAAGTGGCACTTGTCCAACCTGCTCTTACATTGCTTGCACTGCCAATGAAAAAGGAATAGATCTGGTAAATACATTGATTGCATTTTCAAGTCTACAGAGCCATAGTTATCCATGGAAAAAAAATGCACATTTCAGTCTAGCACATATTTTTGGCATGACAAAAGTCATTTTATGATAGTGCCACACACAAAGAGTGCCGGTGGCGGTGATGCCTAAAAAAAAAAAAAACAACGAGCTCTTTCGTAAAGTAGTTCAGACAGCAGCTTCGCTGACAATCTAGAATTTGTACCTGAGAGTTACTCTGACCCCGTTTGCGATGTGCATACACTGGTAAAAACAAAACAAAGATGGCGAAGTGACAGCATGCTTTACTAATGAAGGAAACTTTTTAGAATTAGAATGGTATGAAAAACATTACAACTAAACCTGGCGATGTTAGTATGTTTTTCGGGAGTTAATTTGGCAGTTACAGGGTTAACGTGCAGCTAACTCCATATATTGCATCAATTAAATGCTGTGTATCTTGGGGACCATCATTAACAATGTCATGCATGTGAGCCATCACATGCTTGAGTTCATTAAACATACAAAATATGTAGGCACCTTTTATTCAGACAGCATTTGTATACAAAATCAAAAGCACCATGGCAATGTCAGAAGCAGCTTAGGCATATAAGCACAGCCTATTTTGAACATGACGTGGAACAGGTTCCTTAGCCCTCATATTTTTCAGAGTCGGCTAACAAACAGATGTGCATTTGCAAAAACCTGCATGGTATGCAGATGAGCCATTCCTGCCACTAACAAAATGAGCCACTTCACAGATTTCCATATGGTCTTTCCAGGTTTTGAACTCTGCAAAAAGAAAGATTTTCCAAGTTGTCAAAAGTGAGTCTCAAAAAAAGACAGCTAGAAACAGAACTCTTGTAGACTGGAAAATACAAAATACAAAAAAAAAAGGTACAGGTATTGCCAACACCAGCGGATTGCACAAGTAAACTGCGTATGTTGACATCAATTTTTGGAAGCAGATTTCAGAGGCTAGGCTACACTGCCATGCAGTCAGCCATAACTACTGCTGGATGAATGTCAACATATCCAAAATGAGCTAGATAACTTTTCCTTTGTTGTCCTTTGTGTGCCTTCATAGAGGCTCTGACTAGGCTCAAACATGGCAAATAGACTTGTCCTCCGCACTCATTGGTTCTTTACAAAGCCTGTCACTGGAAAGGCCTAAAGCTTTTCCTATTGGTTCATTGACTTGAACATCTTCGGTGTAACTCCGCCTGGTTGGGTACTTGAAACAAAAGTTTAAGAAACACCATCACCAACCAAATTTTTTATTAGAACCCGACATTTCGGGACCAACTTGGTCCCTTCCTCAGGGGCGACTGAAGTTTGAGGCCCGCAGTAGCAGGCACACGTGGCGAAGTCCAATTGTGTAGCAGAGCAAGGGTAGCGTCCCCGGCTTCCTGTTCACTGCTGCAGCTGTCAGCCGGATGAACCGAAAAAAGACGTGACGTCTTTTGAAAGAATTCGTCTCCACATCAAGTATGTTCACCTCGTCAAAGGTGATTTTGTGGTCGGCACATTCGCAGTGCTCGGCGAGGGGGGTTGCTTTTCGAGTTCAATAGACCCCTTTCATAAATGTTAAGTCGGCTTCACCTCTATGCTGCATTCCCCACTAATGGCAGAACTGCAATGTATTGAAACATTGTATTATGGCCATAATTCATATGATTTATGCATCAGAACATATTCGCATAACTGCCCTATTACCACTAAATGCATCTGTGTAGAAGCAATACGCGATTTCAGGTCTTATATCGCCGTTTTTCTGGCAGCCAGTGACGCCATGTTTGGGGAAAGAAGCAGCGTGGGAAAGCCTACTTAACGATTTTTGCAAGGGGTCCATTGCCGAGCGTCATTTTTGTGCTGCAATATGCGCCGACAGATTTTTTGTTTCGCCGATATACGAGGCAGAGCACTCGGAGCACGAGATTTTATAAATAACGCCTGGTTATTTTTCTTTGGGAATACGGTCTTTTGGTAGCGGCAGAAAACGGCAGACTGTTGAGGTAGGTTTGTGCGACACACAGACGTGTTTCCGCAGGATGCGTGCAAGCGCATCACTGGTGCCCGCCACGTATGGGAGGACAATGCGAGGGCGCTTCGTCGTTTCCGTGCTGACCGACCCTCTTGTCCTGCTAGCTCGACGACGGGAAGCACATTGGAATAAAGGCGCGTGTATAGCCATTCTTCTTCAGATCGGCCAAGCATAGGCCGCTGCCTGCTACTGCGGGCCTCGAACTTTAGTCGTCCCTGAGGAAGGGACCGAGTTGGTCGCGAAATGTTGGGTTCTAATAAATAATTTGGTTGGTGATAGTGTTTCTTAAACTAGTGGTTCATCACACCGAATAACAAGCTACAAGAGCCTACATATGCTCTTTGCAACCTTGTGTTCTTATTTCATCATTTACTATCAGCCAAAAAGAACTCAGTACTCTGTTTGACAGCATTATCTGCACACTGGATTCACTTTTATTTCGTTGCAACAAGGTGCCAATCACGACAAAGGCACTGGTCATCGAACAACAGAATGCCCAGTGCTCAGTTTAAAGGCAGCAAGGAAACAGAGGTAAACCTGCCAAGTACAATGATCAAGAACAATGCAGAAGCAGTGATGTGTTGTGGCAATTATTCGAGGTAAATCTCTGTGCATCATCATTGTACAACAAAAAGAGTAAAAGCTGCGTCCAGGTAGCGTAAAGCGTGAAAAAAAAAAAAAAAAAAAAAAAGCTTTGCGGTATGACTTCCCTCTCAAAGAAGCAATGGCCCAATGCTCTACATTGAATAGAAAGGTAGGCAAAAATAAACATCAAGCAAAATATAAACAGTGTCTATCAGTTATAATAGGGCTATAGGCACACAACATACAATTTCTGGACATGTATCATCCCTGGGGTGCTGTCAGCAGCATTTGGGGACAATTCCATAGCCCATTTCATCTAGATGAGTGAACTTGATTTGCGGAAACAGCAGCATAAAATTTATGGCTTTCATTAAATCCACGATGGTGATTCAGCATCCAAACCTAGTCGGTCTGCTGGCTTGTAATCTTCATTGTCATTATTGTAGGTTACGTTAGGCATTGGTGCCTTGCTGGCTTTTTATGCGCAGCTGGGCGAGTCGTCGGGCTACTTCTGCACGCTGAAGGTAGGCAGTGACACTGAGGCTGTCCTTTTCCGTTACATGTGGCATCAGCATGACATCGAGCGCTGTATTAAGGCGAAAGCCTTTAAAGGGAAACTGCACTGGTTGTAGATTTTGATGAGTTTCAAGGAATCAAATGATTACAGCTTCCAGGTTAAACATGCAAGATATCTTCGCGCTAGCGTTTCAAACAATGGCGCAAATAGCGATTTAAACCGCTTCAGCTATCGAGCTTCTCCTCACCACACAGCGACGTGTGGGGGGAACATAATGACATCATTGACGGCACCGGTATGTTTCCCGTGTAGAATGGCTTGGTTGAAAGAAGTAAAAACAAGGCTACCAAAATTGAAGGCCCAGAAACATTGTTTGATGGCATCAAAAAAAGGACCGCATGATGTGGGCGAAGGTAACGAAAAGAAAAAAATATTACCGTCCTTGATGTCATCATAGAGCTTCTACGCAGTCCTTCAGTGCTGTGAGGAGAAGCTCGAATTGTAATCGTTGATTACTTCATCAGTTTTAAAGATAGCACACAAACACAAACACAAAGCATTAGCGACAGCTTATGGAGAGTCAAATTCCTGAATGTCGCAGAATTCTCGAAAAGTGAGGCAGCTGCGCTTTAATGGCTCATACTGTCGGCGTTCGTTCGGTCACAATATAGCTTTCAATCAAATTACATCACCTGAAACCGAAACTAATGTCATCGGAAAAATAAAAATCCTGCATCCCTCGCATCGCCAGCCTAAGCTTTAACCAACTGCGCCACGCCCGGGATCGTGAACTGCACATAAATCTTGTCTACAGTGGTTTGGTTTGGTTTGCGGGATTTAACATCCTAAACCGACTCAGGCTATGATAGATGCCGTAGTGGAGGACTCCGGAAATTTTGACCACCTGGGGTTCTTTCGCATCGCATAGAACACAGGCGGCCTTGCTTTCGTCTCCATCGAAAAGCGGCCGCCGAAGCCCGGTTACGATCCCGCATTCTTGGGAACAGTAGTCGAGCGCCGTAACCACTGCCTTGTCTATCGTGAGGATGAGTTAAAACACACATCAAAATTCTCCTTGTCTGCATGATGCTGATGCGGCCACTCCCCTTTGTAGCGAGGGATCACAGAGTTCTTCATTAGGCCAATAAATAAAGGAGTAGAAAAAGAACAAAAACTATACCAACTGCTGTGCATTGGTCAAAATTCCAGAAAAAAGAAATGAGGAAGGAAAAGAAGGTTTACCCCACCAGTCAAGGCGGAGAGTTTTTTGTATTATGTGGTCTTTTGTCGGCTTCTCTCTCAACGACGCTGAGTGGATTCAAATCTGGACAACTAGGAGGCCACAAGTTGGGAGTGATGTGGTTATTGGAAGTTGTTGGCCAGCCACTCGTGGGTGACGCGGGCGGTGTGGGCGAGAGCCGTATGTTGCTGAAAGACACAAGGTTTTCCTTTCTTTCGAAACAGTATCGGTCCAGAGCTTCACAACGGTGGCAAGCACCTCTGCGTACTCGGCAGTATTAATGCGGAGTCCTTCTGCAAAACAGTGTGGCAGCATGACATCGCCCTTGTTGCTGACGGCTGCTGACACCATCACACACAAATTTTGTGTGCAATGCTGTCGGCACCTCATTAGCGCTTCCGTAAAGCCATCTTTCATTATGGCAATTAGCTTTTTGGTCTTGATCGAAGTTCTTTTCATCTGAAAGAAAAAAAAAAAGAGCATTCCAGGCTCTTCAGCTTGCCTAGCAAGCGCTTGGACCAGAGCAGACAATTCTCCCGAGCTTTACCACAAAAGAATTGCGCCCTCCTCATGACACAGAAATGGTACCGCACGTCCTCGTGCACAGCAAGCCTGACAGCTGACTCTGCGACATCGAGCTCCTTTGCAATGGCCCGCATTGACTTCTCTGGGTTGTCACTCATGATGACTTGCAGCCTCTGAAGAAAATCAGGTGTTCTGACGACGTCTGACCGCTGATTGTGTTTTTTCCTTTTCGCCACAGATGCCACGTCACCGTCACAGCACATCAGTTCTGTTCGCCCCTTGTTAACAAAAGACCTCGCTACATTCAGAAAGTTGGCAATTTCCAAGTCGCTATGGCGCGCGGCCAGTGCGACGAGGACTGCATGGCGTTTCATTTCCTGCGTCAACTTGTACGCTTCCATTATTCAACAAACTGCGCAGTATAAATGATAAGGGGTCAACCAACAAGAAGCCGCATGCCTAGATACATATGCTGAGCCTGCTGGTGTCTATGGCGATAAGGAGTAGTAACGTCAAATACCTCATGCACCAGTGAGCTACGAGACTGCTATAACTGTGCCTAGTGACGGGCAATCGAAGTAGCTTCAACAACCTCGAGCCTTCCCTCGTGAAGTAAGTGGTCAAATTCATCATTCGCAAAGAACACGCAGTGAGCAAAAAAAAAAAAAAAAAGAAATTACAGGCTCTCAATTTGTGTTTGAAGTTTTCAGGTGCAATCAAATCTATTCGCTGCAACCCATCATGCTTCGAAAACCTTAATGAAAAGCATGGGTAAAAAGTTGTTCAGAGTGCAATATGAAAGACCTGCAGTAGACCTGCAAGTAGTGCTAAAGGAACACTGAAAGAAAAAGTAGGCTTGCAGCGATGGTATACTGGCTCCTAATCACAAAAACACCACTTTCACTGAAAACAAAACTCTTATAAGGTAGAAAAAAGAGAACAGAAATGCAGGCATTGCAGAAATACAGAAATCGCAAATGCATGCACAATGACATGCAAGGGATCCCGGAGGCTGCCTAACATGTATTATGGTTGCATGTTTGAATTGTTAACTTTTGTTCCAAAAATGGCAAAAAGACAGGCTAAATATTGGAAGCCAAAAATAAATTTGCGCTTGGCAGTGCCACAGGCAGTCAGTTTCGTTTTGGTATGTTTTGGTTCTTTGAAGTCACAGCTATGCATTTGGCATCACCACATGGTTTCATTTTTGATATACATGCTTTGGTTTACAAGTGCGGAGCAGCAGAGTTTTCCTCTGATGAAGTTCATGCCTCAGTAAGCGCTTCTCTATTGAAAAATCTGGTATGAAATGCACACAGGATTAAGTTATAACTTACTGGGCAGAATAAACCCCCACAGACCCGAGTGGAGCTGGGAAAGAAAAGAAAGGCTGGAAAAAGTAAGATTTAAAATGGTATGGATGCTTATAAAAAACACCTCGAAAGGGATTTAATCCTAAGTCCTTTGGAGCTTTAACTGAATGTCTTAGCCATTGCGCCACACGAACAGCTGAGACCTCTCGCATTACATTACTTGTGTAGTGCACTTGCATTTTTTACATATTTTTCACTCACCCCTAAACAATTGCATCCCAAGTGTGCTGAATGCTTTTGCTGGCTGTTAATAGTGTCACCGATGTCTCATATCTATGATAAGCATAGGATTTTGCCAAAATATCTCTATTTCTCTATTGTCTGCTGTCCCAGCGTGCATGCACAGACCTTACTGGCACATCAGTTTGCCATCTGCAGGGCAGCGACGCTAGAGTACACCACATAAGGTGTAGACACCCAAGGAAGCATTGAACGAAAGGGAGCTCAGTTGGTTCATATTAAGAAATACAATAGTGAAGGAAACGAAATAAATTGAACAAAACAGGCCCTGTGTACCCCTTTTTTATTTTAACTTTCTGCCACAATGCATTGTTCACCCCTTGCTGCTATTCAAAAAAGACCATCTGTAGCAGTCTTTACTCGTCACTCGTGATGGTAGCTCGGCAATGTCAGTGGCCGCATCCATAGCTTCACTAGCTACAAACTTTGCCGCCACGTCAGCGCTCGTACATTCTATCCTGTTAGTCAAGTGACCGCAACTCTAAAAAGCACCGCATGCTCTGTGGGTGCCAAGGTCAAGATTCACTGCGAGAACTTTGCAGTCAAGCTCAGGATCTATGCCTGGTGCAAACAAATAGGCGGCTTTGGCGAACTGTAGCTTTAATTTCAGCTGCTGCTAGATTGCACTGCTCGCTATGCATCAAGAATCACGGAGTCTATGTTTACACCATCGTTTGCGTCATTTTCGCAAGTCTAAATCCCTTGGAAGGAAAGCAGACCTCTTCAACTTCAAATCGAAATATCTCAGCAATAAATGTGTCTTGCTGCAGGACAAGCGACAAAAAAGTCACGAAACACTGCACTATTAGATTCTAGCAACAAAAAATATTGTGATGGGTCCCATACTGCAGAAAATCTGGCATGCATGAAAAATTAGGGCATGTATCTGGCAAGTGGCAGGAAGGTGACGCAGCACTGCAATGACTGTCCGTCAGGTTGCGTGACATCACAAGGCCACATGACATGACCAAGTCAGCAGGTGCTGCCACACAGGGTGCTTTTTGTGGTATCAAGTTAAAAAGGAAAACAAAGAGAACATCGCTTGGAGCAATTACGCGCCACTATTTGTTTCTTGCAGGTGTATCCGTGAAAAAGGTTTGTGCATGCAGGGCTACCTGGAATCACTTGAGGCAAATCCTTGAAGCCTTTGTTATGAAATATTAAAAATTGTAGAGGTTCAACTCTCTTTGAACCAAGTCAAGAGCATTAGCCATCGGCCGGTGCCGCATTTGTAGCTGCCGCTTCAGTCTTGGCTTGATTCCGCATTTGGTAAGCTTCTTGGCAATAGGCTAGTCTGGCTTCTCGTTCGATGTCTTGGCAACCTGTCTGGCATGGTTGCAGTCTGTCTGGCACAAGTGGATTCCTCTACACCACACTGCCTCCTTTTGTCATGCCGCCTGGTGAATTCGCCCAACACTATGCTCGCGGTCTCGACTGCACTTACCCAGAAATGTTTTAAAGCAACGAACAGAATATGGGTGCACAAAACACAGACAACAGAACATGTTGCTGCCGCTGCAAATGAATGAACGAAATAGCTATTAGAAATGACAGCAGTGCCTACTCTGCTGGCAGAAATCTTGAGCAAAAAGTTCTCATCAATTGGCCCTAATTGGCTATACAAGGCCATGCGACATTTTCCCATGAAAATAGCAGTGACTAAAATTTTTCATGCTTTCACAATCATCACTTAGCAAATAATGACCTGCTTTTGTTTCGCACTACATGCGCCATAGTGTCAGCAAATAAATTGCAATGCTGTTTGTACAGCAAGCGACTGCAGGCAAGGGACACATCTGGGTGATATTTTTGAGGTAGTCGTGTAAGCCAGATATCGCCCAAGTTTCTAGGGCAAAAAAATTATGGCATGTAATTTCTCCCTAACAAAGATTACCAAAGTACTGCCTGCTGAGAACTTATTCTCGGCAAATAATTTCAACAGTGTATGGAGCAGAGCATGAATTCGGGCAGCCCGAAAACCTGGGCCGGGCTGGAAAATTGCCATTTTTATTGGTCTGGACCTGGCTCGGGCTTGACATACAGGCCTGGGCTTGCAGCTTGCAGTGGCGGAACCAGGCCAGGCTGGGTAAAGCTGTGTATGGCTTCTTTTGGAGATGGAATTCGAGCACTAAAATCATTCCAGTGGTTTATGAATGAACCACTACTAGTACATATGTTGACAGAGAATGAGAGAAAGCTCATTTGTAAACAGAGTTTAATCAGTGCCACTCGGTACTTTGTCCAAGTAATTTAGTACGAACATGCCGGGCTACATTCAATGACACAAGTGAAAAAAGTTAAAAAGGAAAGGCTCAAAACTTGATAGCGAACTGTACTACAATGGAGGTGTTATGAAGTGCTGTAACCTGTCATGCATGACACAGCCCGTTTGCATAAGCACGTGCCTACTGAAGTACTCAACGCCATCAGCTTAGGATTTCTCAGCAATCAGTGAGCAAGAGGGTAGCTTCTAACCTTTGTGTTACTGCTAACGGCTGGACATTTGAAGCCTCATAACAGCCCATGGACAAGGACCTTCAATTGACTGCTCGGCAGGCAGCCATCTGTTTATAAAAATTCTGACTGTCTGCTTTGCCCCCCCCCTCCCCCCCCCCCCCTCCAAAAAATGTCTCTACGCTACAATAAATGCTGTAGGATAAGAGCTTATTGCTTTAGGAATCTTTACATATCCAATAACATATACATGCACAATGAACAGACACTACCGCTTTTCGTCTCCACAGAGATGTGGCAATGTGGCTGTGATTTCTTCAATGAATATGTAAATTTTGGTTTTTTCTGCCCTAGCCCACTCATGTTCCTGGGGCAAAGTTGCCAGGGGCAGTCTTTTTGTAGGTGATTAAGCAAAGAACTTGCACCAAGAGCCAATTGCTTATAAGGGGTCATAGTTAAAATGCCCGTAATCCATACCTTTTAAATGTACATTGTGCTAGATAGCTTTACATAAAATGTCTTCTCAAAATATTCTTCACCAAGCCTTTGCTTCTGTCGGTGCTTTAACTGTGCCCTTCTCTACCAAGAATATTTTGCAAGGTTTGTCTCTCATCTTGATTTATTGTTATGTGCTAGTTAAGCAATACATTTTTAAGGCGTCTGCTCAGACTTACTTTGCAGGTTTGGCACGGGCCCTGTCGTGGAAGCGCAGGCCGGGTCCACGGCCATGTAATCATTGCCGATCGGCTTGGTACCATGGGCCCGGGATGGTCTTCAAACGTGGGCCAGGGAAGGGGCTGGAAAATCCAACCCGTGCAGGGCTCTAGTAAGGAGTGTAAGAAACAGGAAAGAAAAATCACACACACATAAGGGGAGTTCAGTAGCGAGTTCATTACTTCGAAGCACCGCTACGTGGTCTACAATGGAGTTGTCTAAACGGTATTTACGTTATCATTTCTGTTGTCTCAACAGAGCTTATCCTTTTGTCGTACCCGACGCAAACTAGGTAAAATTTCATCAAGGGTACGCAGAATATCATCCATATAGCTGCCGCTTTTGGCTGTAAAAGGTTCAGTGCTAGTTTCGAGCTTTTGGTGCTCAATATGTATCACTAGTTTCAAGCTACAAGCAGATCAATTAAGGGGAAATGAGGGTGCTCGTAGTGATGCTCGAGCGATATCATAAGCCCTGTATACATGGACTCGACAGAGTCGGGTCGAGTAAGCCTGTCGAGTAAAAAACCAGTTGTCGGGTTCATGTATACCCAGTCGGGTCGAGTAAAATAGCCGCGGAGCGGGTCGCGTTAACTCGCTAGCAGGGGGTAGGTTAACTCGCTTGACCCGCTTGTCTAAAAGCATGTAGACGCTGTCGAGTCAGCGAGTCGAGTTATGGCGAACTCTGGGATTAAAATGCAACCGGAGCGGCGAGGAGCGTCAGCGAAGTTGAATGCTTTTTAGCCCTCATCAACGATAAAAAAAGAATAATCGAAGCTCTCAATAGTAAAAGGCAACGGAATCAAATACGAGTAAGAAACTTGCACAATAACTACAAATCTCGACGCTACGCGCCGCTACGATACTTACTCGCTAGAAAGCGAGTTCATGTAGACACCAATCGGGTCGAGTAATGGTGACCTCACTTACTCGACGCTTACTCGACCCGGTGCTGTCGAGTCCATGTATAGTACTTCACCCGAGCCCTGTATACATGGACTCGACAGCACCGGGTCGGGTAAGCGTCGAGTAAGCGAGGTCACAATTACTCGACCCGATTGGTGTCTACAAGAACTCGCTTTCTAGCGAGTAAGTATCGCAGCGGCGCGTAGCGTCGAGATTTGTAGTTATTGTGCAAGTTTCTTACTCGTATTTGATTCCGTTGCCTTTTACTATCGAGAGCTTCGATTATTCTTTTTTATCGTTGATGAGGGCTAAAAAGCATTCAACTTCGCTGACACTCCTCGCCGCTCCGGTTGCTTTTTAATCCCAGAGTTCGCCATAACTCGACTCGCTGACTCGACAGCGTCTACATGCTTTTAGACAAGCGGGTCAAGCGAGTTAACCTACCCCCTGCAAGCGAGTTAACGCGACCCGCTCCGCGGCTATTTTACTCGACCCGACTGGGTATACATGAACCCGACAACTGGATTTTTACTCGACAGGCTTACTCGACCCGACTCTGTCGAGTCCATGTATACAGGGCTCCGGATGTGATCAAAACGAACAGCGTATGGAGAATCGGGGCCAAGAACGAAAAAAGCATAAAATGAGCTTCGTCGCCCTAAGCAGCTAATCACTGACGAGTGCCGTGAGTATCTGGTTGATAAAAGACAAAGCATCAAGCGCCAGTCAGCAGCATCATAAGACAGTGCAGTGCTCGCCTTCAACCGTGCTAAATTGGCGCGTGCTGTAAGTGCATACCTTGGCACAAATCCCTGCAGTATGTGACAAATAAGAACGGTAAGCGGACAGCATATAACCACGAACATTGCACGCAAAAGGGGCAGCTAAAATTTGAACATGGCGGCACCTTCATTGGCATGCTTTGTCCACAACTAAACAAATCTTTTCACAGAACGGGCACTAACCTTTCTGTACCGAAGCCGCAGCAGATGTGCCAGGGTTGTTCACGGCGCGCACACCAGTCAGTTCGATCGCACCCGTCCGTGGAACAGGCACAGTCTCGTTTACTACAACAAAAGCCACGGCACCAAACCGCCGCCGCGGCACCGGCGGCAGCCCCAAGCAGGGGCCCGATCCTCGATATTCGCCTTCCCCTGGCGGCGCCATATTTTCTTTCTGATTGGCTCTGGAAAGAGTCACGTGCTTCAAACTTGTGGCGCGAAAACCATCAGTTGAGGCAAGCACTTTTAGCGGTTACGTCAAAATGACGTAGACGGGAAAATTGATTTCAACCGGAGCTATCCTTGTTGCCTGGATGACAAATACGAATGATTTCGCAGTGGAAGCAAAGTTACTGATGGTGGTTTGGAGAACACTTACGCTCGATTAACCAATGTGATGAAAATAATGGCATACTGGGAAGGAGCGGATGCTCAAATTTGATTGGCTGGAGCTATGTCACGTGAAACACGTGATACGCAAGCATATTTAAGCTACGTCAAATTGACGCGTCATGACGTAACTGATGTGCCGCCATTACCGAAAATGCTGACGTTTGGCCGCCATAATTTCGCCGAGTGGCGAGGTGCCCGAATTATGCTAATGAGACTATGGCGACAGGCAAGCTGATTTATCCAGCCGTTAGCCTACCGTAGTTTCTTAGCTTGTTATTAAAAGTAAAAGGATAACTTTATATACACCTTGCATGGCTTTTTAGACGCAATAGAAAGCCAAATTATGAGCGCGTATGAAATAAAGGAGGCTTGAGATAATCTCTAATGGGGGCAGAAGCGTGCGGCCGCGTGACGGCGCTAACTGCTTTCTCATTTCAAACCCTTTCTTCCCATGGTAAGAAATCATTGGTCTGCGCGGTTATGATAACCCAGCAATGGCGGCGGCCGTGGAGGGAGGCATGGAGGGAGGTACGCTTACATTATAGTGAACTAGAATATATATTCTAGTTCACTATAGCTTACATGGAGGAAAGAAAGAACTTGTACGCTTATGAGTGGTCTTCGTGCCGTTCGTCGTCTGCAAGTAGTAATCGAGGATTTGCTGCAGCACAGCAATGCTGTCAAATTGTCTTGAAAGATAGCTCGTCAGTACAGTCAGATCAGTCATATGACGAGTAGTGAGGTGTGGCGGCTTTGCAAGCTCCGAGGCGAGAATTGTCCTGCGCTCGGAGTGTTGAACTGTTGAGCTACTGGTGTTTCGGGTGTGATCGCCAGTGGTGAACGCCTCTGACGTTGGATGGCACGAAATGTATTCGTTCGGCCGAGTGACAAGCTCCCGGAATGTGTCGGGCTTCTCGATGGGTGTCGACCAGCAAGGCAACGCAGTCAATCTGCTGGAAATGGTGCAGCACGTCGAGCATCACAGAGGTAAGTGCAATAGGAAAACCTGTAAAGGTGACTGTTCATACAGCGTCATTCGCATTCAAGTTGTACGCAGGCGGGAAATGACTGAAGATTAAAGGAATACTCACAGGACGCATGCGGCGAATCCGATATTTTTAATCAGCATTTTGCGTTGCTTTTAGCTGCATATTTCTACGACGCATTATAATTTTCTTCAACTTCTCTACACTGCACGAACTTAAAAAAAAAAAAAAAAAAAAAAAAAGAGGGTGTGCTTGTAGTTGTCAAGATTTCTTTGTTAATGGTTTCGACGACCGAAAAAGGAAAAACAAGTGAAATCGCCTGATATAAGTCGTTCCAATTGCAAAAAAAAAGAGCCGTCACAATACAATTTCCGCCCAAGCCGTCTTTACCTGTTACGGAAATGGTTCACTTAGGTTTAGGTTTTGCACTGACCATTTCTTGCATTCATAGATTACACTTTACCGCAGCTTAGCTTGCAGCTTTGATGATTTTTAATGTTCCTGTGCCATGCGTGTTTGATATTTTATTTGCATATAATTTAGGCACTAAACATTTGCAGGTGATCGTGTAGACCTTGTGCAGCCGTTGCAGCACTTCCGATCCGAGTCATCATGTGGGCGAGAAGTCCTGGGGCCATATTCAACATCATTAACCTCTCTGCTAGGCTTGTATAATCTGGGAGGCCACGCCTTGTCCCTGGACGGCCACATCAGATGTGAAGTGTTGAAGATCGTTACTTCTTGTAGTGTGTGTAGATCACATGACATTGACGCCACCTGCAAATGGCAATCGCAGCAGGAACATCAACAAGTACAAGGAAGAGGACGTGCAACATTTATATTAACTCGGACAGGAACAACTTGATCACCTGCACTTGAGATTTTCACTCGCTGTCATGATTTTGATATATGCCACAAGTGATCAATGTGCACATTCTTACTGCTTCATGTTCGATAGCATACTGCTGAAAAGCCGTCCAAGTCTTAATTTTTTCTGTGGTTTTGAGATATAACCATCTCTTTGGTGTACATTTTGTTGATAGCATGTGCAAGAACCAAGTTCAGCTTTGGGGTGGCGCAGTGGTTACGGCGCTCGACTATTGTTCCCAAAGACGCGGGATCGAATCCCGGCCTCGGCGGCCACTTTTCGATGGAGGCGAAAAGCAAGGCGCCCGTGGGCTGTGCGATGTTAGTGCACGTTAGTGCGATGTTAGAACCCCAGGCGGTCGAAATTTCCGGAGCCCTCCACTACGGCGTCTCTCATAGCCTGAGTCGCTTTGGGACGTTAAACCCCACAAACCAAACCAAACCTTTCCTTGGTGCTATAATTTTTTGTCTACCATCTGTAGACATACTGAGTGTATTCTTCTATAAGTGCTGTGGCCCTTGCTGAGAGCTGTCATTCTTTGTTGTATACTTTGCTTTTTTTGTGTTCTGCTTAAACTCAGTGTGTATTTTATTAAGTGCTTCATGTCAATGAAACACAGGAAGGTACAAAAACGTTCTCCTTCTACCTCCAGAAGTGCCATTCTGAGTAGGACGTGCGTGCACCAATAGTTCACAATTCACTTTTGTGTTTGTGGCAAGCAGGCAGTCTGCGATGTACTACTTCAGTGAGAATATTTGACATACGTGCACCCTGGTGGATGTGTCTGCAGTCGTTTACCATAGCAGAGTCCATTTCGTTACACCTATCTTGTGTGCTACTAGGGTGAAACGTGAGGTGCCCACTGTGTTTTTCCACAAACTGCAGAGTGAAGCGAGCTGTGCTTCTTTGTATTTGGTTGCCTTTATTCTTGTTTTCTATTGCTTTCTTCATATGCTGAATGTAGATGAACAGCAATCAGCTAGTTTTCCCAAGGATAATTTGTGCATCTATTTGGTGGTCATTGTCTTTCATTGTTGTATGCACGGAAAATGAGGCCCCCGCCAACTTGTCAACCCAATTTGGCAATTTTAGATTCCACTTTTGCAAAATTTGCCAGTTTCATTTTGCACTGCAATTACTGATGCTTTGTAGTAATGTTAATCAAGATCCCAGATAACCTGTTTAACCTCTGCATCATTTGTGTGGCTCGGCTATCAATGAACATTTTTGTATTCTTCAGTTTTTTCGCAAAGGCAACTATTGACTTCTCTGTTTGGTAACTAGGTGATATTGATGTGCATGTGCACCCACTGGCAAAAGTTCTTGAAGGTGGCTTCGCAGGGGAAAGAATGCATTCATTTGTGTACGAGATAAATTGCTTGACATTTCATGTTTCACTATATAACCCATAGTCACAATAATGATGCACAAGCGTAGGAATGAAATGAAAACTTTTTGATAAGATTGTCCTTCATAAATTTTTGACTGCAGCTCTACAAAATGCTTTGCTCCTTTTGTGCATTGCTACATATCTTGTTCCATAAAATATCTCCCTCCATGATAGCGTTGTGTGTAGACCTTCCATACCCCTATTATGAGGCTGCTATCTGGGCCAGTTGCTTCTTGACACATTCTTGCTGCTGCCACATGCCCTCCGGCACTCACATATGTTAAAAGAGGGTTGGTAAAGCTCACATATTCATGCTCTAAGCCACTGGAGCATGGCTTCATCACTCGAGATGTTTATCGAATGATTGCAGCTGTGTATAACTGCTTCATTATTTTTTTTTCTGTTAGTTGCTTTTGTAGCCTTATCTTCATTGTTCTTTGTGAGCTTTAAATTGAGAATTTTAAGGAAGGGGCATAAATTTTATGCCAATCACTTTCATTTCATTTATGTAGAAGCACTTTCAAGGAAACTTGTGTTTCATCATCACTTTTCAACATTTTGTACCATTGTGCTAGTACTGAGTTGTATAACTTTTTGCTCTCATAAGGGACAGCTGCACTAGTTTCACTTACACCTATCCTATTGTCACATGTGTTTTCTACGTTATCTAGTATCCCTATGCTTTCCTATTATATCAGCTTCAGCAATCCTCTCTGCATTTAACCCTCAGAATGTGTTCCATATTTTGCATGTCTGCTATGTGTACAGCCTAAATTGAACACCACAATATATTCTTAAGATTGCATTCAAAAGGTAACTTCCTGAAGGTACAATCCTATTGAACACAGTAGACGTCATACTATCCATAAGTGAGCCATTCTTTTTCATGATGTATTGAAGAATTTGTGAACAAAGCGATTTCATTTTATCTTGACCACATTCATCTGTTGTTTCTGTGGTACAGCCTCTGCCACAGCTGCATCTATAACTTGGCTGTTGGCACTGTGGTCAAATGTCTTGCGAGCCAGCAGAGCCTAATGTAGCGTAGATGTTCAGCTATTGGCTTCTTGCTTTTTTTTTTTTTTTGATGCAGCAACGTTAAAGCCTCTTTTCTGCACAAAACGCAACGTTGCGAGTGGAAAGTCTTGGGCACATTTCAGACAGGTGACATGGCCGAGTACTCAATGTGATGTCTCTGGCTTCACCTTTGAGATGAATGTGTGAGGTGATAAACCTTGCAGGATCTTTGGGTAATAAGACAGGCAACTCTTAGGCTATGGAACCGCATCCGTACAGCTTGGTTAGAGTGGGCTTTATAGGTATCTAGACAAGTGGTCTTCCACATAATTGGATACCTTACAGGTATATGCTACTGATATGTATCATAGAATAAATACTAGGTGTTAGCAGTAGCAAAGTCGATTGACACGAATGAGAGTCTGCAGACAGGAGCCATAAAAGCTGTTGTGTCATAGCGGTAAATGCTGAGCTTGCGTGTCCCCACAATTGTTTTTAGAGCATGAAGTTTTCAAGTGCTGTGCTGGTTTGCCTGATAGCCGTCACATTGAGTGACTTGCTGAAATAATGCTTAAGGCTTGTCTTCCTGAGACAAACATTTCTGCTTTTTGGTAGACTGCATAAAGGGAACATTCTAGGTGTGGCAGGCATTTATGCACAGATAAAATCATTCTTACACACACTATAACTACCTTTGCCCTGTCCATAACAGAATCAGGGAATACTTGCGCTGTCTCAGGTGCCGACTACCATTTAGATGACGTTGAGTTCCATAATCTTTGATACTGGTAATACTGCGGAACGCATAGCATCCCTTGACTGTAGTTGCAGCCTAGTGGTTTCAGCATTTGGGGACCAGTCCTCAGTGGTGTTGGGTACTCATTGGTAAAACAGTGGGTGCTTGCTTTGCTGGTGCTGGGGTTATCTTGGGCCGAACGCTTGGAGAATGAGTTTTTGACCCTATCTTGTTTTCCCTTGCTTTGTATAACTAATTTCTCTTCTTTGGTCTCCAAGGCCGTGCCACCTTTCAGATATGGCAATGAGCTGTACAACAATACCGTAATTATTTGAATGTGTGACAGCCTTTCATTTTAGGCTGTGTATTGTAGAGTGTGCAGTGCTGTAAATAAATTTTGTATTGTTTTGTATATTGTAATTTTCAGTTTTGTTATAAGCAAGGCTTCATGTCAGGTGCATGTAAAAAAAAATGCCAAAAAGTATCGAAAGCAAATGATACACCAATTGTTAGTCAACGACGAGCTGTTTAAAGCTACAGGGAATGTGTTACGTGAGTAGCAGGTCTCTTAAAGTGTGCATGTTTTGCCAAAATAAAGACAGAAGCTATACTGCAACCTGTTGGGAAAACCATGTATACAAGACACACTAGCTGCAAATCATACGCTCATTTAAACAAGCCATCACATTTAGTTTTCCAATGATATGCAATCAGAATATCGAAAAAGTAAATTCCATGCTTTATTCCCATATTTATGCCCGTATTCAGGTGAGGTTCATTTGAGCATGTTTTTGAGTCAGAGTGTAGAGAGTGGATGTTAGACAGTTGCACATTGGACATTATGCATTGCTGGAAGAGCACACAGGGGATGGCAAAGCCAATACAAATCATACAGTATTATCACCTGGCATTAATGAACCTTTGCCAAAAAATCCAGAACACCACCCGATTGCGTTGCTGTCTCTCCTAAAAATAATGTACTGCAGGCCACATCAGCCTTGCAATTCATGCCTCTTTTTGTCTAATATTGTCCCCGTGCATGCTTCTGTGTTTCGTTTTTGTTGCTGTTACTTTTAACTTGCGGTGTCCTTAAAGTCACGCTTGTTTTCCCCTTTGGCTCCCTTGCTTCACTCAGAGACAGGTTCGGGCTTTGTGTAGCATGTGCACTGGCTAATGTGTGCATGAATGCTACATTCAATGACAATTGCTTCAAGACAATGGTTTTCATACTGCATCTAGCTCATTGTAATTAGGCATCATATCATATTCACTATTCATGTCTGTTCCTTCACTTCCTGAGCGTCAAATAGTATATGTGAAGGCATTTCTCTAGCCGACCTCTTCACCCTTTTCTCTCCTCTGAAGAATCTTGCTGCACTGAAAGAAAGTGCCAGATGCTATTGCAAGTGCAAAACTGGTAAACAGCTTAGCAAAGGAACCTGTACCTGACAAATTTTGTTTCACTTGTGACATTGTGGTGTGATGTGTACCTGCATCAGACGAACAGTGTTGCTACTTTTATAAAATGTTTTTATGCAACATGCTCAGAAACCAAGGAGAATATTTTTTTTTTTTATTTTAAAGAGGTAATACATCTGCCACAACAGTGACACACTCTGTATGCGGTGAAATGTGCATACAGCGTGCTATGTCTAATTCAGGGCACATTAAATGCCATCAGCGTGAAAGCTAACCTGTTGTTGCCAGTGGGCATCTGGCTACACTTTTTATTTCATTTTGATTGCTGCCAGAAAATCTTCTCTGCTTATTTTTGTGACGAAATTCGCGGTAACGTTTCCTGTGCGGCAGCGTGAAAACGCGTCCCAGCCGCGATGGCTCAATAATGATTATAGACGCTCGGCTCTCTGATCCGCAGTATGTGCGTTGCCCAGCCATGACGATCGCATTTCGATGTAATTAACGCGCTAAATGTGGTCCGACGTCAGCGCAGGCTCAGATCGCCAGATATATGGCCTAATCGAGCTCTCCACTATGCGTGTTTTCGCTACGCCGCTCCACCGGGCCGACATCCGCACGCTACGTCACTGAAGCCGACACGGAGCCGTAGCAGACTTGCTAACATATGATGGAAGCGGTGGGCTGCCGCAGGCAGTTTCCAACGACAGTGGTACCTTGAGAAGGCCAGCATTGTCGTCGAACAGGTGTGTCTCTTCTCTAGTGGCAACTGGAGCCCGAAAATCTGCTGGGCACTTCCAATTCTCAGTATTCGTAAACAAATTCTTTATACCCACTAGCTGAGAAGTGAATGTGCAAAGCTCGATCCTGTATACTCGCCGATTTCTCTGCGCGACTAAGTCCATAAATGAAATTTACGCACAGCTAGCCACATGCACTCATCTCAAGTAAGGCATCGCTCACACTTGACGACCGGCTGTTTGTGGGGTTTGCGTCGAGTACCGCCGTTCGCTCAGCCTATACTGCTGCTGGACGTCCGACAGCGTACGTGTACTATGATGCACTGTGGTCGCAACGACCGTAACTAATAGTATAGTACAGCCGCAACGTATATGTAAGTATCTCACTATCTCCTCAGCCTTGCCCTGCCGCGCGACGCGTATATGCAGCGTAAACACGGTTCTCACCGACCCTTCAGCTTCTCGGCATCGCAGCGTTGGCTTTTTTGTAATCGGCGCCAAGTAGCAGACGACGGCGTTATTTTTTGTAACTTTTTTCCTTGTTTTTTAAATTTCGTCATGAATTCCTGTGTTCACGCGCTTTAGCACCGCCTTAATTTTCACGTCACGGTTACGTCACAACATGGCCGAAAAGGCGAATATCGAGGATCGGGAACTTTTTTGGCGGTGACTGGTGACACGCACCGTGGCACCAGCATAACGCTGCTGCCACGCACAAAATACGTCACCCTACGTCATCATAAACTAAGCAAAAGAAAAAATGTGCGCAACAGCAAGTGAAACATTTATAATACTAATTTATAACTTAAAATTGTGGCTTAAAATAAGTTATTGCTCATTTTCTTAATCATTTTAACTTATGTAGGTATCGGCGGCGTTGGCGCTTTGGTCATGGCGTTGGTCGCGCACTTGTACTCATGGCTTATTTCCATGCCTATTTCAG
Organism: Amblyomma maculatum; assembly: GCF_055883805.1. Lineage (NCBI taxonomy): Eukaryota > Metazoa > Arthropoda > Arachnida > Ixodida > Ixodidae > Amblyomma > Amblyomma maculatum. The sequence goes on along the minus strand of NW_028146749.1, from coordinate 3,009,192 downwards.
TCGAAGCGTTTCGCGTACTCATATATCAAATCCTCCTCGCTAATCTCCTTGCTAATCTCTGGATTGGCAAGGAGGATTTGAGAAATCCGCGCTTGGTTGCTACAATCAAGCACGGAGTTTGGACGCGCTTGATTGTGACGTACAGTTGCAGACGAAGTTTTTCTCGTGTAGTGCAATTTCTAGCTTAGCTCTGGGCTTCGGGTTCGGCTGTGCATTGTGCGCTTCATTCGACGCAAGGGAATTAGGCTCCCCGTGGGCTGCTTATCTCGTTGTTCTGCCGAAAGTATTCCGCCTTCAAATACGCAGTTGGTGCAGTGTTCTGGTCCATAGCTCTAAGGCTGTACGTTATGGCACTGCATTTATTTACCTCCGAATTCCTTTTTGCAATCAGCTAGGCTACGAGTTCGCAATTAATAATTCAGTGTTTAATGTATCTGATAGAGACAGGAAATACAGGCTGTATGGCCGGTTAATATCGCTTGTCAGAAAGAAACTGCAGGCAGCTACAGCTGGTGAATATTCGAGGTTGCTTTGGTTGCCTTTGGTACTTATATGAAACTATATATGTATGACCGCGAACTGGGTTTGCATTATGGCTCAGCAGTGTGGCTGATCAATCTGTAAGTCAGAAAAAACGGTACATAATGCAAACTCCTGTTTTTGGAAGGTGCAGTTGTACTGAGTGTGCCCTGTATCTGAATTAACTCAGCAGTTTTCGTGGAGCCTCCCCGCCCATACTTCTATAGTTTCCATCTTTCAGAGATTTGTTCCAAGTCAGTGCAGTGGCATCGTCTTTTGACTTGTTATTATGTGAAAGTTGCGATATGGGCAGTATGGTATGTTTTTCATCGAGACACTGGCCCAGTCAAGAAAAAAAATTATGATTTTCAATTGAGGTTTGTAGTTGCAAAATTTCTAAATATGCTTTTGGCACAGACTCGAAGCACCAGTTTGAATAAATTGAACATTCCAATTAGGCAGTTTAGCTAAGGCTTCCAGTTTTAATGCTTATTTTGCTGGCACTGACCTGAAATGGCAGCTCCAAGCGGGCGACAGGCAAGCATGCATTCATATGACACATAGACCATAGGAACACTATATATACCCGAAGAGTTGACACGATCTTTTCTTTGTTGGGGCTTAACCTCGCACATTGGACCCTCCTCTTGCATTCAGTGGCAGATCTTCAGGAGTCAGAGTTACTTTGTTTAATCACAACTTATGTGGTTATAGAAATTATGCAAACTACACAGCAGTTTAAGTTGTAACATTTTTTTATTGAATGTTCAACAGGGCCTTCCAATTGAATATTCCGAAGTAAGTGCCAATCAGAAGTAGAGAAACCATTTGAGCTACCTGATTACATTCACAAGTCCAGCTGGCATGTCTTAATCTATTTCATTCCTAACAGACACTTGGTGTCTTTTATTCTGGGGTAAATTGGCAGCACACTTGGCAAAGTTACTGTTCAAAAGCAATTAAATTACATTACCAATTACTTGCTAAGCCTTAAAAATATAATGAAATTGCTAAATACTGCTCCTAAAAAGTAATGACATTACCATTACTTCTGCAGAGCAAATTCCTTCTCATTATAATTACTGTCTGGATTTCATCTGTATATAAACTAAGTAAAGCTTGTGAACAAAACCTCTCCAAACACTAGAGCACATTCTTTCATCTTCCTGCCAAATTCTATCCAGTAAGACTATTCCCTCCCCTTTTCCTACAGAACAGGCTATTAAAAATATAAGACAATGGCAACAAAAATAATCGTGGTCAAACACGCCGTGAACATTTCCGCCTGTCTCTTCCCCAAAACCCCTTGTTTGCCCGTGATGGCAAGTGTAACCAGGCGCCACTGTGCCTATAGCCAGTATGCAACAGTGAGTGCTACTGCACACTTTCAACTAGTTTTGACCTTCTACCATTTTGCACCATCTGTCACTTCGATGGACTCTCAACGCCTTACATGTATACCTTCTGCTTAGAGAATGGTTGTGATCCGGAGACACAGGGCAGGTCTGAGGCCTTGAACATGTAGTTCTACTCAATTCTGTCTTTTTTTGCTTATCCATCACTGTGGGACAGGCTTGCTGCATGTCATTACTGTTTTCTTGGCATCGTACCGGGAGTACATAGTATGAAGTATAGAAACAGCAGTGAGTCACTTTAGTAAAAGTAATTTTGAAATGAATGACTTACTTTCAGTGCTTAAAGTCTGGTTCTATCAGAGAGACTGTAGAAATTTGAGCGCAATTGTTGAGGAGGAACTAAGAGGGTGAGAGAAAGGGCTGGCGGTCTTTGCACATGTTTCTATTTAAATGGGAGAAATTATATATATATATATTAAGGAGGTTTTTGTGATCATTTTATGACATGCACCTGAAAAAGTGATCCCTGCACTCTGCCAGCATGATCGATGATCTGTGATGTAAAGCAGCTTATAGTGAAACAACAAAGTGTCAGCACTTGTAACATATGCAATATTTCTTTAAAGCACTTTATATAGAAAGTACAATCTTAATTGCACGTTAAATGTAAAATCAACTAAGTAAACAATATATATGCTATAATTTTTACACTTCAAGTGAACGCAATGAAAATTAGCAAAAAATATTGTAAGAGCTACCAGCTTGGTTTGTCTGGTGACAAGTACATCATCTGAATAATATTGCGTGAGCATATTGACAATTTGCTCAGCTAGTACCAAAACACAGTGCGAACCGGCAAAACCGAAGAGATGGCATGTGAAAATACCTTAATTAGTTCCAGCCTCTGTGTAAAGGACTAACTTTTGTTTTCTTCATCACAGGTTTTAGAAAATTCTAATTCTTACTAAAATTAAGTAATAATTCTTACAAAAACTTGCTGCAAAATTTTCTGACAATCATAAGCATTCTCTGATTTTCACTGAAAAGAATAAAATTCGAGGACACTTTGGCGACTAAAGTGATGAAAGGCGAAAACCTGAGTGCTGCATTCTGCTACGTGACTGTTGCGCATGTAGCGATGAGTGCTGCTACAAGTAAAGCTAGTGACTACTCTTTCACATTCTGCAAGTGCATTTATTCAGTGCATTCTGCTTGGCAGCGCAGTGACAAGATCGCGCTCCTTGTATCTTTGCAGTTGTTCTACATTTACTGTTGTGTGGTTGATTTTACCAAGTGTGTGGCATTAATTAGTAATTATGAATGAATTAGGCATTAATGTGTAATTAGTAATGAAATAAATAATAAGTCATTTATTTGCAGTTAGCCATTAATTGATTAGTAAACAGTCATTGATTGCCATATGGCCATATAAGCCACGCATTCGCGCATACTGTGGTGGTGCTCTGCGATTGGTGGAGACCTCCATGACGTCATCCTGTCTCGACCGATCAGAGCTGCCGCAAAAGCGTGATACTTTGGCTGACGACAACGATGAGGCAATATAAAGGCCTTTGCCAAACGGATGCACCTGCTTCATATTCGTGCAGTGCTGGACACCGGATATATTCAAATGCGGGGGGTCTCAGACCTCTCGTAAAAACTGATGAGGGTTCTCAGACACAATGACACCCCCCTGACTTTAAGTGATAATCTTTTCATGTATCTAAATAATAATGTGGGCTATTGTGAATTGCACCTTTATTGTAATGCTAGTGTAGTGCATCTGGCAAGTATATTCCCACTGAAATCAGGGCTAGCAGCTGGTAATCGATATGCCTCCAAGAGTATATGATACCTATATGATACCTTGCTTGTGACCATTGATGAGATAGAAACTTCAAAAAGGCTTGAAATTGAATCTAAGACAGCAGCAAAGGTAGGAAGAGAGCCTAGTGGATTAGTGAACCAGCAGGAGCTCAAAGGCAAGATATTCAACAGTTAGTTGTAAAGGAATGAATTCCAGGAAAAGATATATGTAACAAGGGGACCCAGATAGCCAGGTGGGCTGGTGAAGTAGATAGCTTGTAGGGATAAAGCAGTTTACACTGGAGAGGGTTAGTTGGAGAAAAACTATAGATGCCTTTGTCCTAGTTGTATAGTGAATGCGATTATGCTAATGATATGTAACTTGAAACTTACATGCCCTGGAGAGGCATGCTGTGTTGAACATTTGCATGCCTAAGAGAAACTGAGATATTTAATGTTTAAAACATCTGCATTTTACCGTCATATATTTAATACAAGCTGTTTTCATAGGCAGCTGAATTTGACACACACATTTAAGATGGCGCACATATCAAGCACATTAATTTGAGTGTACTAAAATTGCCCTTAGTAACTAGGTCTAGGTCGGTTATCCCCCATGAAAATAGACACCTAGTAGACTTTGTTCAAACGTACCCATTTCAGCTGGAAAAGCACATTTCCAGATGAATTTCTAGCTGGACGGCCATATTTTCCAGCTGGAAAAAAAATGATATTCCAGATAGAGGCTTGACTGGAGGTGTAAATTTTCCAGCTGGAAATCTCAAAATTCCAGCTGGGCATGCATGATTTCTGGTTCCATAATCTAGCAGGAAATAGATGTCATTCCAAATGGAATTGCTTTTTCCCAGCCGGAAATCGCAGTTTTCCAGTTGGATAATTTCGGTACACGGTTCCATAATCCAGCAGGAAATGAGTGTTTTTTTTTTCGTCTGGGATGAGCTTTAACATCCTAGAGCAGCTCAAGCTATGCGACATGCTGTAGTGGAGGGCTTCATAAATTTTTACCACTTGTGCACTGACATCGCATAGCACATGGGCACCTCCAAGCAGTCTCCACAGCCGTGAATCGATCCCATATTCTTCAATAGAGCAGTCGAGCACCCAATCACTGAGCCATCAGGTTGGAGCGCTATTTAAATACTTATACTTACCATGTGGATTGTATATAGACATACACACATCAAATGAAAAAAAAAAAAAACAAGTTATCTATAGGTGGCAAAATGGAACTGCAGTTTCACTTCACTAGCTGTACCATGCATGTTCTTCAGCATACAGTTTTACTGATTCTGACGGAATGTATATGATAATATTGATAGTATTAATTGGCAACTCATGGATGCATTTAGAAACACTGAGCTTTGTTCACCACTTGATGCAGCATATAACTACAGTAGAACCCCGTTGTAATAAACTCGGATATAGTAAAGTGAAACTGAAGTCCCAGTCAATCTTCCATAGACAGCTGTACTTTTTCCCCCCTTTATGTAAAGATAATTTTGGTAAAAATCGGTTATAGTAAAGTGGGCCTGGCCGCGGCGACGACTCCCAAGATATGACATCGCATTAATGTCCTCTCTAAATACCAACTAGTATATTATCTGAGGTTCTCTTCTCCCACAGCAGCTGCTTTTCTTGTGTCCCTCGCTAAATTAAAACCAAAAGAGAAATATATCTTCACCCGATGCAGTGATAAATTGGTTCTGCGCCACCCTTAAGAATAAATTATGCAAGACACTGCAGGCACTAAAGTAGTTCTCATTGCCTCATTTAATTGGTAAATAAATATACTTCCAGGGTAAATGATTTCTTTTCCCCATCTCTGAGGGCACTGAAGTTGCATTTTGTCGTGAGTATGGTTGATGTACACCAACATTATTATTCCATTATATATATATATACATATTGCCGTGTAATTCGTTAGCTTTGTTTGCAAGCTCCCTTGTATGCCATTTTATTGTTTATGTTGCTTTTGCACTGGGTCACTCACTTTCAAGCTACAGAGTGGTAGTTTTTTCGTCTGCGGTCGCTGAGTCACAACCATTCTCCGAGCAGAATTTATAGGTATGTGTGGCGTCGAGGGTCCGTCGAAGGGACAGATGGTGCAAGGTGGTTGAAATTCAAAACTAGTTGAAAGTGCTCAGCAGCACTCACTGTTGTGTCAGCTATAGGCACAGTGGTGCCTACACTTGCCGTCACGGGCGAAAAGGGGGGGAGGGGGAGGAGAGACAGGTGGAAATGTTTATGGCGTGAACATTACCAACTGCAAGCTGCTGTGGTCAAGTGTAAAATATATAATGTTCATTCATTCATTCATTCATTCATTCATTCATTCATTCATTCATTCATTCATTCATTCATTCATTCATTCATTTTATGGATAAGGAGACATGAAGCAGTAATCTACTGCTTTTGAGTACTGCAATTCCTTTATTTATATTTGCAGTCTTCTGAAAGTGAAGCTTCCAGTACAGCACTTGGAAAATATTATTTAAAATATAAGACTGTTGGGACTGTGGTTGCTTCAAATACCAATGAAGAGAAACAAGCCATATATATCTCCAGCTGCTTGCTAACTTCACCTTGAAAATAAACTGACATCTGATGTACAGACCAAATGGCTAGCCAATTGAACTGAATTGAGCATAGAACTTGCTACAGCAAACAGCTCATGGTTACATTTAATGAAAACTCAAGTCGCAGTTCGTCTTCTGCAGACGACTGTAATTTTTTCACTCTTATAGTAAATACATTTTTGACAAAAATTTGAAGTGCGTCTGGCCGCGCTGACGTACTTCCCATGAATTAAAATATACCTATAGAAACGCAAAAGCAAAAGGCAAAGTTTTTTAAACTCTTTACCACTAGGCTCAGCAGCTCTGATAAGCAGATATAGTAAAGAAATTTGCTGGTCCGAGTGACTTTACTATAAAGGGGTTTTACTAGTACTTATTCAACCTGAATTAATGCTTTCAGGGCCTGCATTATACGAGCTCAGTCAAAAAAGACCAATTGGATATTTTCAACTGTAACCATTTAATTTTCCAACTGGAACCAATGGTGTTTTTTGACACTTAACCCATTGCAGCCAATAGGTGAGACCAATAGCACTCAGTGGGTCCAATGGGATGTGCCAATGGTACGTACATACAATGGGTCACACTAATTGCATACAATGGGTCCAACGGAACATACCGAATGGGACAAAAGGTAGACTGACTTACAATTTGCATGGAAACATGCTTGATGGATATCAAGGAGTACAGGCAAGCATACGTCTCGCATAAGAAATGCAATACTGTACAGTTTCACAGATGCATTATATAACACACCCAGCAAACATACTTCTTAATTCCTACTCTCATGCTGGGGTCAGTCTTGCCATTCGAGTGTAGCTATTTCATTTAATTTTGTAGGCGCAGCGATAGTAAGAGGAAGAATTGTGTTTTACAGGTTAAGCTACTGATAGTCATATATCCAAACCAACTCCTCCAGTTTTCTGTCTTCCAGAAGTTAACTGCTGATTGTTGTTATTTTGAATATTGTGTTTGTTTTCTTTGTGAAATATGGAAAGGTTCCCATGGATACACCCAGTGCAGTTACTCAGATGGTAATTGTCTCACTGTGCGCATATGGGTTTGATAAAGTGGGCTAACCAGTTGGTAAAGATTCATTTAACCGAGTAATCATTTGGAACATATATGAACTGACTAATACTATAGTTATGCACAGATGGCACTCTATAGACTACTTTGCACAAGTAGTTGCAGGATCCAAGTGACCTATCAAATTGGAACCTACTGGAATGAGATTTTCAAATGGAATCAAGTGTTCCAAATAGACTTTCCAGTGGGTTCCTATGAATTCCAACTGGAACCCATTGAGCCCAATTGGGCTGCCTACTTGAAAGGAAAATTCCAATTGGAAAAAAATTGAGTGCATCAGTACGATTGACATTCCAGGGGGTTCCAATGTTTTTTTTTTTTTTTTTTTTTTTTTTTTTTTTTACTGGGGCCACTTTAACTCCCTCTTTGCCATCGCACAGATGAATCGTAAGTGTATCATACTTTCTTGTGGTACACTATCTTCGACGTTGACATTTGTTAGCACTACATGTTTACAGAATTTTCAACCTCTAGTTGCTTATATTTCATCTGGAAGTTTTCTAAATGACATGAAATAAGGAAAAGTTTTGGTCATATATAAAAGATGAAAGAATATTTTCCAAGGGCCTTGAAAAGGTTATTAAGCCACCTCGACATAGTCAAGCACAATATTTTATCAAAATCTTGGCATGGCTTTCGAAAGGGCAGGTTGATCTGCCCTTCTATGGTTAAAACATTAAGGCTGACATATTCTCTTTTGGCATTTTTGTTTTATTTATTATGCCATGTGACTCTTAATAAATTAGATTGTTATAGTGTCCATGCTCTTTTGCAATCATATCTAACCGGCTGAACTCGGTACATTCACATCAATGGCTATCATTCTAATTTGCTATGCCAGGTGAAAACCTTAACTGGTCTAACTGGTTTAAGGAACAAATTTCCAGTTAATCGCAGTTGAATTACAGTTGGGGATCCATTGTTATCCAACTGGGATGAACTAGAAATTTGTTCCTTAAGCCAGTTAGAGGGATTTGCACCTATGTTCCACCAGTCAGCATTCTTGGGCTGTTCTTAAATCTAATTTATACATAAATGATCTCATGCATCAACTTAAGTTTGTTTTTTAGCTCAACTAATAAACTTGATATGTTTGAAATGGCTAACGGCTAGTGCACTGTAAAAACTACTTGAACTACCAAATAAACAGCCTAAAAATTGATGAAACTAAAATCGAAGGAATTTTATTTGCTCCTAAAAACAAACATGTTTCCCCAAGCCTCAATTTAGAAATTAAGAAGTCATGAAATAAATGTTGTGATACAGCATAAAATCCTAGGTGTATATTCTCAAGTCACCTGACATGGGATAGTCATATTGAGCAGGTATCCAAAAAACTCCTGTTGTAGATATGCCCTCTTTCAGACCCAGAATCAAGTTTACCATGTCATATTCTGTTCCCACCTTAACTATTGCATGCTGGTATGGAAGGCAACTACTAAAAAAAAGACATCAGTGCACTTCTGCCTCTAGAAAAAAAAAAAAGCCGTTTGTTTCATAAACAATGTACTGTCAAGCTTCAACAGAGCTAACCATTCAGCATCAAATTGTCTATCTCTATTATTTCTCTATAATTTATTATTACCATCTTTTTATCATTTGCACTTTGATGATGAAAAATGTCAGCAATTTAATAACCCAATCAGGGGCAACATTGCTTTAATATTTTGTACCTGTGAAAAAGGGATGATTTGACATTGCCAAACTAATTACCTCCTTTAGTCTTTTAACTTGTACAGTGCTGGTTCTACTAAATAAACTGTATTTTTCCAATATCAACCTTGTGAGTGACAAAGTTTTGTGTTTAATATTTCTAGAGGGGCCTGTGTTTTCTATTTTACTGTGCATTGCATGGTACCTTGTTCACTGAACCTATAAATGTGAATTTCGTGTGCATTTTGCTATGTTATTTTAGGAATAGTAATGTTGCATATTGTCAGTACTTTGGTTCATCTTTCATTAATTGCATGCACTCAGAAAAGGCTGAATTTCTTCATTAGAAACTTCTTGTTCGAACTTTTGATAATTCTGTCACTGCAGCCTCCCTTACCTCGTCCTAAACTGTCTCTGCAGTTTTTTGTCCGAGAGTTCATAAATGAAATGTTCAGCATAAATTAGATGAATTGAATTAAAATAATTTGAATTACAGCTGGGCTTTTGAACGGGAAATCACTTCTTTCCAGCTGGAAACCATATATATTCCTGCCAGAATGACATAGTTTTCAGGCTGGATTATTGAACTGCCTATCCATCTGAAAAGTATTTTTGTTTCCAGATAGAAAATTTACATCTCCAGTCAAACAGCTAAACAATTTTTAGCTGGAGTGACTCCAACAAGTCATATAGTGACATATATATGATCCTGCACAACACTAAACAACATATACAACTCGGCGCACTCGCGTCGATACCATGCATGGAGCCAAGCATATAATAACTAGGCCATAATTAAGAGGTGCTATAGAGTACTTGGTTTTATATGCTAGTGTACTGACTGTGTTTGTGTGATATTATGTAGATATGTTAACGTAATGCTTAATGTCAGACCAGGTGATTCATATGAGTGGGTGAAAATAAGTAGCCAGAGCCCTCTGCTTTATTGTTTATGTAAATAGAAAAAAAAAGGGTGCCCCACGGGGTAGTGATGAATGGGTAGTAAGCAAACCTTTCTAACAAAATACTATATCTGTGCATGTGCTCTGTTGCAGGCAGAATTTAACAGATTTAGTTGCAAAGTACTGTTAGTTAAAAATGTCTTCGCGGTAAGAGACAGGGAGAAAATTCTGCAACCCACTGCTTCAAGTATATTTTTATTATGTTGTTTTACAGTTATTATTGGAAAAGTGCATAACGATGTAGAGAAGACTATATCAAAGGGATTTTGCTTTGTAATGTTAAATAATGTTTATAATACAACATAATGATATTCTTTGATAATTTATAACAACATAATAATTATAACATTGAAAAGATCAGATAATTACTTATGTAACACAAACAATAATACAACTTACACAATAGTTTTATTATTCTAATGTTGCTACCAGCTGAAGAATTATTTGGCAATTGCTGATTTGCTTCTTGTTCATTGTTTATTGGCATAGATGAAGCATGTATCTATGAGCGGAAACAGGTCTTGTCATCACCTTTGCATGCGGTTCACTCTGCGGAGCAAGCACTTTACATTAACATGACCAACATATGTGCAGCATTCCCGTCCTTTGAGCTAAATTGTAGAATATATTTGTAGCAAAAGTTATAAATTTTCAACATGGATCTTTTTTATCACATTAACCAATTCCTATCACTGCTTTGCCGGCTTCCGCCCACGATGCAGCATGACAGCCAGTGAAGAGGATATCGGGTACTTTTTTGTAAAAAAATATCATAATGGGTGGGCTTTACAGCAACATAAGTTGACATGCAGAGAAGCCCCCTGTTTGTATACTGAAAACGTCCTTGCATTCCATCATTCTACAGTGTTCCTTTTTCTTTTCTCTTTCAAAAACAGCGTACCTGAAAAATCATTGAGATGGGGCAGTAAGTAAATATTTTCCAGCGCTGAAAAATTCGGCAGATATAATATGTGCCGCGTGACTATAGTTCAACCCGCATGCATTAAATAAAGATTTTAGTTTTTTATTATTATTTTGCATGATCACCACAGCTCGTTTCGTAATATATTCAACCAGCTGTTACGCCCAAATGCGAGCACCCTGTTCTTTCCGTGGTACATATGTCTCACTTGTAATATATGTGGCACATATGATAACAGGCCGCGCGCACTACCGCGACCCTAGTGTGATTCGCATTTCATATAACCTAGAATTGCTTACACGGAAGCTCTACGGATAATATATAGCTACGCTTCGGCGTCGTTTGGTCGGATGTCCTGTTCACTGCAGTTCTCTGAGACACTCGAAGTTGTATACTATCTCGTGTATGGTGTTCTTGTGTCTCCCAGGCCGCGTCGTCTGCCATCTCAGCTGCAGCCATGGATGGTATAACAGAATCGGCAGGCGAAAACTAAAACACACCATCTATGCGGATCTTTATAGAGCCTGAAATTTAATTTTTAAGTGCAATATTTTTATTTGCGGCTGCTTTCTTTTTCTTTTTTTGTCAACAAATGGTACAGTGCGGCACTGCTGCAAGCTACTTTCACTGCGGGACGTATTACAAATGGCGGCGCACTGTAGTTGAGGATATTCTAGGCACTATATAGAGGTTAGTCAAATGTGCTAACCTCTATAGTGTCATGTCTCTTTCCAGGGACCATTACCACATTGAGAACACTTCCCGCATTGACTGTTTTGGTAAGGCTCTCTTAGCATTACTGAAAGTTATATAAAAAGAATTCACAGTGGATTTATTGCATCAGTCATTTATCGTAAAATTTGCGCGTAAATACTTTAATCATTTGTGCTCCCGGTTCCTTCACGTCGTTGGGATACAAGCGGGACAGTGTGTGTACTTGCGAGGTTTGTGTACAGTGCGAGTTGCTTACAGCCCCTTCGATCACGTCTTCTTCAAGTGTGCAGTGCTGTACTTAAAGTAGTACGTAGTACATGTTAATTTGGTTCGGTAGCTACCCGTATAGCTACTCGCTGTTGCAGTATTTTTTTTTTTTTTTATGTTGCTTTCCCGAGAACTGGCCTTCATATGTAAGTGCATCGTTGTTGCTTTCAGCTGTTTTAGGCACAGCCTGCCTGTATGCTAGCACACCGTTTGTTGTGTATGCTTCGCCCCTCTGTACCTGTGCACTGCAGAGAAGCAACAGGGCAGATGATCATCTATTTTAGTTCATGTCATGGGCTGCCGGGACTTCATGTACTGCCTTGTTGTACATGCTTACATTTTAGTTAACTGTTAATTCGTAAAATATAAACAAAGGTTAACTTTTTTCATATAGCTGTAAATATTTCGTCATACTGTCTAGGATGCCAAATGAGTTGTTGAAATGTCAGGATGATGCTAGAAATATATTGATCCTTGTTTACCCTTTTGTGCTGTGCTACTACCACAAATTCTGAACAGAACCAGTCAATTCATTTTCTATTGCTGTCCAAAAGAACTTCAGTATACTTTCTTCATCAGTTTAAAAGCACTTCTGCTTTTGTTGCCTCATATATGTTCTGTTTTCACCCAGAACCTCTCCACCTTCCCCAGTACTTCAAGAAATAAAAGTAGTCACTGAGCCGAGCTTAATTGTCCTTTGCTACTTTCACTAGAAAAACATGACCCTGCTCGTCCATGTCATGGGCACGGTTAATGCAGACTTTGCAGAGCATGCTTTTCTTGTCTGCAATATTTGGGCATTTTCAAAACATATTCATCATTGCTCATAGCAGGCATGCCCATGTGGACTAAAATACTGACTCTTCTAGAAATGAGCCCCACCCTGGCTTATGTGTCATGACATCAACTGTAGTTGATGTTGGGACTTGAGTCACAGGTGCTGACTCTGTAACTACAAAAGGCCTCAATTCAACCGGGAAGGGCATTCTTACACATCTCTTGACTGTGGACCAGTGCACTTGTGCTATTTCGAAAACATGAAAAAATACAGATCAAAACAGGATTGGTGTGCTGGGTGTTTAAATGTACAGCAGTGGACAGTAGGTGCAGCAATTTCACAAGAGTCCATGTGCCTGGTACGTTGTCACAAGAATGCACACAAAGAGACATATATATTACTTTGGTTGTTTTTATTCTAAAAGTCTTGTGAGCTTGAAAAATTCCTTTATGCCGACAAAAGTATGTTCTCTGTGCGAGTTCAAAGCGTTGTGGTGGTGCCTGCTGGCCACAAGGTCAAAAGACATGCACAGAGAGAGAGAGACCCTTTAATGAAGAACAGAGATTTTAGCCGTTTAAATTTCTCTGACATGCTACTCTGTGTAGGAAGGGGAATTCGGGAGGTAAAGATGGAAAAAGAATCCTGAGGAGATTAAAAGAAATGAAGAGGGAGGTAAAATGCATAGTCCGATAAATGTGCTTATAGAGTTCACAGTGTGAAAAATGCCACAGTGTGACATTCAAGGTGAATTTAGTTTGTCTAAAAGTCCAATGTCTTTCAAATACGTAAATAAAAAGTTTGTTGCGAGTCTCTGTTGCCTAGGGCAGGCTGAGAGACCTAAAACAATGCCCATTGTTAAAGGCACTGGGGAGAGCTTTTCTATGCTATGTTCGTAGTATGCACACTCGTCAGCGTATGCAGGACACTCAAAAGACATGCACATGTTTATTCAAAGCTTTAGGCACTAAAAAAAAAATTATTACTGCTTAGAAGTGTGCTTCCTGTCATAGCAGTATGTGTACACATGCATGTCCTTTTAAGAACCAGCTGGCAGTAAATTTACTACCAGTAGATTATTATACCTACAGCTGTATGTGCTCACATTTTCTGTGATTCAGTTAACTTTCTTTTCAGCCGTATAATGTGCTACTCCTGTGTGGGTGAAGAAAGATCACTTGGGGTTTACTTCTTTAGTTAATCGGTTTAACGTCTCAAAGCATAGTAGAATAGTCCAGAAATTTAAACCACCTGGGTTTTATAACGTGCGCTGACATCGCACAACCCAAGGGCGCCTTGGTTTACCCATCACAAAAGGGGTCGCCGCGGCATGGAACTTAGGGTCTACCTCAGTCTTTTTGTGAGCCGAAGTATTCAATGTAAGTGTAGTTAATGCAAAAATGATCATACTTAGATCTGTACTGTAACGAAGAAATGCTGCTCTTTTGCTGTTATATACACCTGAAAAAAATTTTTAATGTGGGAAATTTAATAAAGCAAGCAAGAACACTAGTTTGGCGTAGTTTATTTTGATATACGTGATATAAGGTGTATGTAGATGACTTTGTATCTTCTTGCCTGCTGTTCCTTGTATCGCTTAGCGCAAGTTTCTCGGCATTTGACAACTGCCACAAAGGACCAGGCCTGCTATTTTAAAGCAGATTGAAGATCAGGACAGTTTACATGGTTAAACCACATGAGAACATATGTCGCTGCTGATGTCACACGCACATTTAATGTAAGCAAACACAAAGGCAGGTAAATTTAAGACAGATGATGTCACAGAAACAGCCGAAAAGTGGCCAGCCATGCCACCTGCCAGAGGCATGCTGTGAGGTGGGCCATAATGTGTGCTGCTCAAGCTGCCGGGAGTGACATAGATATAAAGCCCAACTTTAACCAAGCCGTATGAATGTGCTTGTGTGACCTAGGGTAGCATGTCTAGCCTGGGACTCAAAAGGCGATTCTGATCTCACCCTCCCATCTCAATGGCGAAGCTAAAGTTAGCAGCACTTGCCGATTCCACCGTGACGTGCGGTCTTGTGACGTCACAGGAGTCACCTGTTCATTTCACCTGCCAACTGCAAGAGGCATCCTCAAATAGTTGAAGACAAAGGCCACAGCATCAGACATACCTCACATCTTTATTTGCCCCATGCTTTTGCAGTAAATTTGAATTCGGCATAATTTTTTTGCTTTATCTTGGTTGTTGAAAAGTCCTACCTTTGTTAAGAAACGAAGGTGCCATTTAAAAGCACTTTATGAAGCAGAATGTATATAATAGGTCACAATCTTTTGACTCACAGGCACAAATAGCCCAAAGCTCAAGATGTATGTAAGGTGAGGATGGTCTTGTCTGCTACCCTGAGAAACTTTGGCAGCTTCACAAGTTCCCCATTGTGCAGCTTAACTGCACACCTCAAGGCATGGGGTCCTTTGACCAACCATGCAGGTAACCTGCATGCAACAAGTGTGCTACGAAAGCTTTAGTAAAAGTTCACGAGGAATCTGTGCTTGGCTTACTGACTACTGCTGTCAAACCTTATAGGCCACAATGTCATGCAAAAGGTGCTGTCACAGATACCAAAGCCAAGGGAGTAAGTAGACGGGGCATTGCAACAAAAGCAAGCATTTCCTGAAGAGTAACAAAATCATAGGAAGTGCCAGGCAACTCTACTCTTTGTTCTTGCAGAGAATCAGGTTCTGCCATTATAGTACTCTCGGTGGGGTGGCACAAAGAAAAAAATGGGGGAGAGTACTGCTCTTCATAAACATAATTCAAAAGAAAAACAAAAAACAAAATTGTAACAATGAGAGTTTCACATGCTTACCAGGAAGGAGGCATTATATGAAAGTGTTCTTTCTGTCAGGGCCCGAAAGGGGCTATCGGATAGCTTTGTAGATGGTGCCCGCCTGCCACCGTCTCTCGCCTTCCTTCGCCATAGTCATTGCATACAGTGCATTAGGAGTGCACAGTAACTGTTCAAGCTTTGCAACCTGTCACCAAAGTTGCAAGATCACTTGACTGGGTGGCAGCAGTGCCCTCAGCACTGCATGGGCTAAGATGGCCTTAGAGCTTGGGTTTAAAGTTGCGGCTCCATACGCAGAATTCTATATGGGGTTTTATGGCGCATAAGCAACTGTGGCTATCACAAATGTCTTGGCTTTTGATTCATTATTGTCAAGTGAAGTAAACTTAGGGTGTTACAGCAGAGACATGGATGGAATAAACTATAGTGTGTGCAAAGAAAAAAGTCAAGGCTTATATACCTATTTTTTTACTTTTACCCCGCCACAGTGGCTCGGTGGTTAAGATGCTCAACCACTGAACCAGGGTACAGTGGTTTGAGCCGTGGCAGCCGTGTTTGAATTGATGCAGAAAGCATAGCACCCGTGTACTGTGAACAGTCAGTACCTGTTAAAGAAGTTAAAGGTGATCGAAATGATCCAGAGCCCTCCCCTACAGTGTCGCTCATAGCCCAAGTTGGTCTGGAATGTATACAGCTGTTGTGCTTTTCGTCCGGTTCGATCATGAATTCAACCCATAAAGCTATTGATTAAAAAATGTAATTCCACTGGCTGCAAGGATGTTTTAATATTTAGACATAGTAGGTCAAAAAATATGACTGAATAAACATGTTTACTAAATGCTAAGTAATTTAACTGCATGTGTATGCAACATTCCCCATTTAGGCTCTTGGAACGTCCGATCACTGTTAAAAAGGAAGCTGATCAGTGTAGCGCCTTAACAAAGGAGCACTATTTAATTATTTTCCTGGAAACCTGAAGTAAAAGCAGATAACCTTGTTGGTGGAAAGTAGTTCTAATAAATAGCGTCGCAGGTCAGTTCCAGCCCAAAATGGGGAGACTCGACTATTCGTCCAGTATGTGCGCTGAATAGAGCGCCTCTGCAACTCCAGCCAAGGAACAGGCCTACTGGTAGTCTACCAGATATGGTTCCCTCACCACCTTGGATACACAATGCAGTGCCTGCCTATAACGATCGTTTGTGTGTAGAAGTTGAGTGGTCTGGCTTACATTAGCTGTGTACTTGTTCTGGTCTCACAGGAGAATGGCAAAGAAAGCGATCTTGCTCTCGACAATGCCGTAAGCTAACCGGTCAAGTGAATTGGTAAATGAGAACATAGATGTCATTTGCCCCGTGCAAACATCTTTAGCTATTTCTGTCTGCTCGTACAAAATCGTGACTGCGACATGATGAAAAATATTGGTCAACGTAATTCACTGTCCTAGTCACCATGCAGCCACCACACGACACACTATTTGAAGGTTAGCAAAAGTAAGGAACATCCCTTTATCTTCCACGCGACAATATGCACAAAAGGCCAGAAGGGCTATGTAATATATGCAAAAGACTAGCTCATTCCTACCAAATGCCTATACCTGAATTGAGCAACACTTTACATAACAAACTATCGTTCTGAAGTACCCGGGTTCGAACCAAAGAAACATAATGCAACTTGTAGCGTAGACAAGACAGCAATGCAGCAATTGACTACTCTCCAGCCGTTCTGTATTTCACTTCCTAGTTTTCTTGCGTGTGCAACAACACCGTCTTCATCACATTTCCACCGCACTTAAAAAAAAAACAAAAAAACCTTGCTGGCAAATGGCTAAATATCCTCTAATACATCACGGTCTTTTAAACCTTGCGGGAAGCTTCTTTTCACATTTACTTCTGCGGGGAGAAGGAAGAGGAGTAGTAGTTGCTGCTGTTGAGGCACACTTTGGTTGAGGGGGGTCTGTCGGTTCTGTGTCGGGCAAAGCCAGAAATGAGGAAGTTCCCGGGCTAACATCTGCGTTATTGGGGTTATGCGAGGTTGGACTCTGGTCTGCGTTTCTGGTAGTGGACTGGTCGACACTCGGGTGCAGTCAGTGGGCAACAAAATGTTAGCGGGGAGAGCCATCAGAGCTGAGGGCGGAGGTTGGCGCTGAACAACTGCTTTTCTAACAGCTCATAATTTGGACGAGTGCCACACTCGCCCATCATCCAGCAGGTGTGAGACTGGTACAATTCGCTCAACAACTCTTCGAGGCTCTGAAACCGAGCAGCCAGCTTGCCTCACACAATCGGCTTGCAAACTCACACATAGTCGCCAATCTGAAAGTCATAGTGCTTGGCTCCACTCCGCTGGTCTGCATAAAGCTTATATTTGGCTTGCTTCTGCTCTAGCCACTGGCAATAGAGCTTCAGCGCTCTTGTATGATCAGTCGAGAAGCACTGATCCGGGCAGGCACACAACGTTAAGTCTTATGCAAGGCATCTGGCCATGAACTAGGATGGCTAGTGCGATTCCTGTCGTGGAATGTGGCGCACAGTGGTAGACACAGAGTTATAATAGCGGACGTAGGTCACGTTGCTCGCAAAGAGCCATCTGAACATATGCCCTGAAAACCCTATTAAACTGTCCTACAAGTCCATTGGGTTAAGGGTCATAAACTGAGGAGTAGCAGTTACGTATACCCCGAGGATGAGAATTGTGGTCCGTGATCCGACACTATTTCCTCAGGGTAATCCTCGTGAACAAATGTACCTAGAGGCAATTCTTAAACTGTGGCAGTTGTGAAAGAAGCCTCTGGCCATTTACTGTAATAGTCAATGAGTGTTATTGCAAAGCGACAGTTACTAGGAGCTTGGTCGAAACGCCCCACGATGTCAATAGCAGGCTTATCCCAAAGCTTGCCTGGCAAAGCAACAGGCTGCAGAGGAACAGTAGAGACCTGAACAATAGCAGCACTGCTGGAAGAATCATCTTCGACTTTCTGCGCTTCACTGGAACGATCAGACGACTTGCAGACAGATTCCAAATAGCCCACTTCGCCGCACCGACGACACTTTCGTTTGCGAGCTTGCCACGTGGAGTCGTTCGCCAAGTGGGCAGGAGAACCGCGGCGATAGCGCGAACACTCCGGAAGTGCAGATGAAGATTTACATAGGTGGCAACTGCATTTGATGCAAGGGACCTGAAGGACCCGTTCTGATGTGCACTCGCATCCCACGCGCTGTACTGGTGCGACCTCTTCTGATAGCTCCTTTGCTTCACAGGAAGCTTGCTGGCACTGTCTAGCGCGACAGAGTCAAGAAGGAGATGGCGTTCACTGAAATAGTGACTAATGGTCTTCACCAGCTGGTCCCTGATGATGTCCGCGAAGCTCCCAAAACCGCAGTCGCCGACAAGGCTGCGAAGAGCACCGATGTACTCATATGCTATCTCTCCGGCAGTTTGTACGCTGCAGTGAAAACGGTGGCGTGCGGCGATCACATTTACGGAAGATTTGTAATGCGTCGCCAGTATAAAGATAGCATCGTCACCGGAGTGTGAGGCAGCAGCGGTAGGTGCTGAAGGGGACGACGGCGACAATGATAGAAAATGTGGAGGTATCTAGTGGAGGCACCAGACGCCAGCCTCCATTACCCCCACGGAAGGGCGGAGGCGGCTGAAGACCTGAAAAGCTCATGATGGACGGCCAGCAGTCTACGCCGAGGTCTTGGATTAAGCTAACATCATCGTCGCCAAAATATGTAGTATCTTACACGAGACAGGAACGCAGCAATTGGCTTTTTCTCGCTGCGCGCGTGCAACACTTCGCCTTTACCGCACAACTCACAACACAAAATAGCTCATGCGTACCAATAGCAATAATTAACACCGCCGCAACAAAATTAACACCTTTAAAGCTATGACGAGCAAATATCACACAGATGAAACGCTACTCGGCTGAACACTTGCAGAGCGCCATTTTAAACGGAAGCGCGCATCCACTGACGTCATCATGCGCGGGTCACGTGAGTGTGACGTATTTCCGTGCGTGGCAGCAGGAGAAACGTGTGTGGGGTCGGCTGAAGCCACGGGCGTGTCTGCAGCCTCGGCCAACTTTTTTAAACGGATTTACGCCGCGCCAATTTTCCAAGTTAACTTATTCAACATCGTAAAGATGGCGCGACGGACGCCATCGATGTATCACGCTCTTTACAGTAATTTTAATCCATAAAATTATTTCATTATTATTTCATTTCAGTTTCTGTATTTCGCTTTATTCTCAAAGAAAACGTAAGGTTGTGTTTTATTTTTGAGTGATGCATCCTGCATTTCCGTTGCTGCCATTTAGACAAGCGAAGTGCTACGCAACTGACGCAACTACTGCGACTGCCTACTGTGCCTACCTCCTTGACTACTGTGCGTTCGAAAACGACCAAAGCGTCCGAAGTTGTGCTGAAGTTCAGTACCAAAATAGAAAGTCATGGCGCTGACCCAGCGGGTTGTCTCATGGAGTGATGCCGCAGAAAACGCCCATTGTGGTAAGTATCGTCCGCACACGCCTACGACGTATCATTTTTCGACGCTCTTGAGGAAAGAGCCCAAGCCTTGAATGAACTGCTGCATGTTGAAAAGCTCTGCCCTAACTATGTCCTAACCATAGTCTGTATTCGAGGTCTTCATTTGTTAGTGGTTCGCAAGCGTCGCCTCTCAGACAATGAATTCGAAATCTGGAAGTATCAATTTGACAAGGGAAGAGACATATGCCCCTGTTTGTTTTCGAGCTACAAAGGCAGTCAAAGCGAGGCTTACTGCTTGCCTACGTGTGCAGTCTTGCCTGTGATAAGTTTGCTCGCATCACTGCAGCTGATATGTAACTTTGCAACCTAATCAAATAAATGCTTACAGTGTGAAAAGAGGCCGCAGGTACACATTGTGTCACTACTGCCATGCGTGAACGCTTGATTGCACGTGAGTGCGGCCTTAATTTAACAGTGCAACGTTTTTATACCAGAAGTGGGAAAGCTGCTGGAAATCAAAAGTGCAAGTCAAAAGCTTCGTCTCTGGCGAATAGCCACATTAAAATGCTACTTCTGTATCCCCCCCCCCCCTTTTTTTTTCTGCCATGTAAAACGACTGGTAGAAAAGTGATTTTTTTTTTCTGAGTTTAATTGCTGTAGCTAACTGGCTAGCATGTATGTTCTCTAAATATAGCATCTACAGCCATTTACTTGTTTTGTTAAATTGTAGTATTGACAGTTTATCTTCGAGTCTTCAATCTGACTGCAGCACATTTGTGCAGAGTAGCATCACATTCGAAGTAGACGGTACTGGTCATAAATGAAAATTTTATTATGAGAGACAACAAAATATATATTTTTTCTAATTTCAGGATATCGCAATAGTTCCCATGTTATGGGAAAATAAAAGAAGCATAATTAGGTTATTTCTTATGGAAGACTTTTCAATATTCTTTAGTTCTGGTCAAAATGGTTGTAGCCAAAAACCTGCTGTGCAGATTATGGTATTTATATTCTTATTGGAAGTATGCTATCGTGATATACCTAAGTGGTTGGTAGTTGTTTGTGAATAGTGGTCAAGGAACTCTTTTTACCAAAATAAAACTTTCATAGTTAACACAACAAAGCGCAATGACAAAGTATGCAAGTCGAAGTAGCATTTGGCACGCCTGTTTGTCAGAGCAGAAAAACTAAAAAATATTTCCAAAATTCTGTATTCATGGTCAATTTGCAAAGCCTGGGGCCGAATTACGGGACTCGCTCTAAAGTTATAGAGCGTGACATCAAATGACGACGCCGTGACGCCTCGGCGAGACGTCAACGCGTGACGAAAATCTGAATCAATGATCGCCAGGGTGCGGTTTATTCGCAAGTCAAGGAGCCGTTTGCTAACTTTTTTATAGATATAGCATGTGAATAAATTAACTAAAGCTTTATTTTTTCATGAAGCCGCATTTCAAGGTCAACGTCATCACAGAAATCATGAAGCAGCTACAGTTTTGCAATTAAACGCTCTCGTGGGTACCTTCTTTTGCCGCGAGGGCGTGCTGGCAGAGGTAAACAAACCGTAAAAATGGCGCTTTTCAGTAAAACCAATCCACATTGAATTATTAAAATTCAAAGTGTTTGTTTACCTGTATTTCAAGCAATGCCTTGTTTATGCTTGTGCAGGTGCTCGCTCCCATGCTTCTGCTGGCTGCCAGCCCAAGGTAAAGTGGTCTCGCTCCCAAGTATGCAGTTTTGTACTCATCATCATCATCAGCCTGATTATACCCACTGCAGGGCGAAGGTCTCTCCCATATTTCTCCACTTAACCCGGTTCTGTGCTATCTGCATCCACTTGACCCCTGCGAACTTCTTAATCTCATCCGCCCACCTAACTTTCTGCCGCCCCCTGCTACGCTTTCCTTCCTTTGGAATCCAATTTGTTACCCTCAGCGACCATCGGTTATCCTCTCTTCGCACTACATGTCCTGCCCATGTCCATTTCTTCTTCTTAATTTCTACTAGAATGTCGGTAACTTGAGTTATTTCTCTGACCTTCTATGCATTTCTCTGACTATTGTGCATTTTTCTCGGGTCATAGGGAAGAATAATGGAGTTTTTCCCAAGTAATATGTTGTGAATCTGCATTGCTTTCTCATCCGAGGTTGCTCTCAACCTTCATTCGTTGTCGCCAACATTTGCTCGACTAATGATTCAATAGTAGATCTGGTTTGTTGGCATCTTTGCATTAGGGGTTGAGCAAATTAGGTGTTACTGATAATGCATCCGCGGATACTGCTGGCATGTTGTCTTAGGTTAGATGGTGCCAGCACAACTAATAATTTCTTCTCTGATGTGAGCTCACACTGCAACTGGCTTCCTTGCTACACAAGGAAGCCAGGTTCCAGTTTTTTCTTGCATTCCATGCTAACCTCGTGTATAGAACACTTCGTACGGATAGGAAAAATGTTGCATGGTATGTGTAAAACATGGCCTAGTAGTTAGGTCACCCGTGTGGGTTGTGGAAGGTGGATGTTTCGAAGCTCTCTGAAGGACACCCACTGGTAGAATCAGGTACAAAAAGCCCCCATCTAGGCAACCGGCTTTCTTCGGAGCAGTGCGCTTAGGTGAAGCTCTGTTAACCCCGCTGCACTTTGTGTGGCAAAGTCAGTTTTGAGTGACCGCTCAGTCTGCAAAGCTGGTTGTTAGCAGTCTTGATTCCCACACTGGACCTTTGCAGGAGGGTTTGCACAGTAAAGGCATTCGCAGCCTCACACCAGCAGGACAGACACAAAACCCTTTCAGTTACCATTGGTAAATATAGTAATGGTAATCAGGACTGCCACTGCAGAGCGAAGGATTTCGATACTCAGTTTCAAACATTAGGTGCAGTACTGCAGAGGCTACGCAAGTAGTTCGCAACAAAAAATGGAGAAATTACTCGCTCCGTGGTGGTTTCATGGTGCAGAACTGAAAGGCACAAAACTGTCTAGCTTCCCAGTGGGCACCTAAAATGTGCTCAGAAGAGACATGCTAAAGGAGAAATGAGCCACTCTTGAGCACGGTGAGCTTTTCCTCCAATACATTTCCTGCTTACATCTACTCTCCATGAAGAGATCAGCAATGGACTAAACAGCAAATGCAAAGTATTAATTCATATTCTGGTCATTTTGCCGGAAATCTAAATTTTTTTGAAGCTAATGACGAATGCCTTGTATATAGCCTGTATGGAAATCATTTGTTTTTTGTGCACCACAGGCAACACACTATTCTTGGTCACGGACACAGGCTACTTAAACAGGAGCGCTAGTTTTCGTAACGTTGCACCTAATGTATGAAACGAAGTTTAGCTAGGCCTGGTCCCGTAATCATACTGCGACGGGCCGCTACATACACCATGGCACTTTTTTCTGCCTTTAGAGTAGAGGATGTGGAAATTAAGCACTCCCTTCTTTTTTTTTTTCCCCCATGCAGCAGAGTGTAGTCAGTTTGCTGTTACTAGGTTTCTTCTTGTATCGCATATTGTAGTATATTGTCATATATGACAACAGCAAATTGTCAGCATTGATTATTAATGCGAAAGCATTACTAGGCTATGTTGGCAAGGTCGCATGTACAGGACGTGTCCGCAGCCGTTGTCGTTCTTAGAAGAGTTAGGATGAAATGAATCATTTTGAATCGTAGAGGATGATGTCAGCATACTGCAGTGGTGGAATTAAGTGAATAGGTTAGTTAATTACACCCAAAGATGTAAAAGTAAAATCGATCACGTGTTGAAGTAGCTATATGATAAATGTCAACATCCAAGGGATGTGAAGCCCCGCCAATTCTCAGAATTTTTTAAAGCTTTTATCTGCACACAACTGCGAACATTTAATGTTAGAAAGTGAAGAAAAAAATTTTTTTCTTATTAGGAGTAAATTGCTTGGTGCTTCTAGTTAGAAGTAGCTTCAGTAAATGGCATCAGCTACATTGGCACCAATGTGTGCTTTTGGAGAGAGCACCATCTTGTGATCAAATAGTTTGGTGGAATGACACTAATGAACAATCTCTGTCCTTGTATCCCTCCGTTCATTGCAAAGAAAACCATTTGTAGGTTATAGAGGACGCACTGTTGAAAAGCGTTCATTATTCCGAGTAGTTTCTTACCTGCAAGAAATCAGTATGCTGTTGCAGCAAAGTGGCTTATCCTGCTTTATATTTACTGACCGTAAAAGCTGTCTTTAGAGTGATGTGGCGATTAAGGCTGTTTTCGCTATTTGTGAGCGAAATATAACCAAATTTGGCATAATTATGTATATTCTTAGCTGTGTTTTGCAGATTTGAATTTAAATTAGGGTACCTGGTACAGCTGTTGAGTACTTACGATTAACATCTTCTTAAACTTATCCCTGGGGTGATAAATAATCGGTTTAAAGTGCGCACGTTTGGCAGTTGAACATTTTTGCAGTGGTCTGTTATGTACAATGAAATGTTTTTTTGATACGGACATATTTAGAAACAAAGGTTACAACTTAGGGATAGTTGACGACTGTTTTTCAAAAGTCAATTTCAAGAATATTATAGGCATAATCGTTAAAGGCCTTACTGCACTCTTCAGTTTCCTTGGAGTCAGAGCAAACAGGATCTTTCTGTAGCTGGTTTTGAAATGCTGCAACGATGAGTAATAGCAATAGCCTGAAAAGAGATGAGAAAATCAGCTCCAAAGGTTTTTTTCTCCGTGTTTGCCAGGTATGGTTGCCTCACATATTTGGGATCTTGATCAGAAGAATAAGGCTTTGTAACTGATAGAAGCTTTGTTCTTTTTCTCTCCACTTAATGGTAATACTAAGATAGGTTGTGTTCTGTCATCTGAAGTCCATTGAATTCACGTGCTAGGGCCATCACAAGTACGACTTATTCATAAATATGACCACTGTTCAATTAAAAAAGATATATTTTAAATATTTACCGTAAGCATTTTATTAACGTTTCGGCACAATGCAGGTAAAGAGCAGAGAGTTAAGAAAATAGATGAAGTGAGGGTTGGAAGATGCCTCTGAATTGGTAATTTAATTTGTCTTGCCACCCTCAATGCGACAGTAGCACTGTAACCACAATGGGAATACATCTGCAAGGCTCAAGTTTCAGATTCTGGACTTGTAAAACTTGACATTAAAGCTGTCGTTTGGCTTCAGATAACTTCATTTCCTCAAGAGTAGAGGCTTAATGCCGATGCCCGAGCAGGAGCTGTTTTGGGAGGTTAAACCTCATTAACCAAACCAGATTTAAGTGCTGGCCACAGAAAATGCAGAACAGTGTTCTGGTGCTTTTTTGTAGCCTGTGGTGTAACCATGATAGCATTGCAAGGTCACATTCATTCTTGTTCAGTTCCATGACAGTGCAGGCATTGACAAAGTGTCCTATCAAAGGGTGCTACCATGCATTTCATGTGCTGTTGATCCCCTGTGAGCATGCAAAGGCTTTTTGAAGTTTGGGTGGTAAGATTAACAGGTTTGCGCTCTGGTCGCTTTAGTGAGAACACAAACGCCACTTGATTGTTGAACAGCTCAGATGAGGATCTGTGGCCAATGTAGAACTAAGCATGTTTGTTTCAAAGAGGTGCTTCTGTTCATACTTTTGGACGTCACTTGACTGGGTGATTGATTGATGCCACTCACCTTCAATTATTGGTAGGTATGGCTGGAAGAATCCGAAACCTTAGTATGTGAAGCATGAACCACACAGCAGCTGTGTAATAACATTTCTACATATGTAGATGACCTAGCCTTGCTAGAGCAGGCTGAAATACAAGCACTGTGCAGGTTTTGAAATTTTGAAGTTCAGTTGAAACCTATGTTTTGTACCAAACTGGCCACAAACTGTAATTTAACTTAAGGCTGGCCAGAGAGTCAGTTTAGCAAATAAGACTCGTTGAGTTGGCTCATTCATGCAGTTGTCTTTCAGCATTCCTTCAATTCGGCACAGACACCTCTAACCAGTGCCCATTTTTGTCCACGATGATTCTGAAGCTGGCTGATTGGGTACTTTTTGCACAGGTACGTCCTGAAAATATCATCAAGGAAGACTTTGTCGACGCAAGTTCTGGCTTGAGCATGGACGACCTGTGCAGTCATTTGAAGGACAGTGATCACTTGTGCACCATCAGTTGCACAACAAAGTCCAGCCCCATGCTTGGGTAAGTGTGCACTGTAGCCTTCTGTTATTTTGTGGATTTCGGAGATTTACTGCTCGAAAGTATTTTTTTTTTTTTTTTTTTTCTGTGCTTGTGGGGGGCTGCTCAAGCTTTTGTTTATGTGATATGTATTGGGTTTTGAAAGAAGGATCCATCAGCAGGTTTCCCAGTTTCTTTCTAAACCCATTCCCCTCGTTAATCTTTCATCTGTCCTGCCAGTGTCAGTCTAAAACTTAGCAGTATGTTGACCTAAGACCGGACTTGGCTCAAAGCTTGTATTTTTTACACATAACTTGTCAGCCTCATGCTGTTCAGAGCAAGTTTTATTTTCTGTTCTTGCTGTAACTTTTAAAAAGTACAAACGGTCTTGGGTGCCTCAGGGCCTTCGGCATTTTTCAAAAATTATCCCCACCGTGACTGCCAAGTGAAGAAGCCAACATGGTGGTTTTCTTCTCTCCTTGTTCCAGCAGAGAAGCGATGATGGAAGGCGGTTGCAGCGCAGACAGGATTGCAGAGAGGGCAGTGAATGGTCGCCGCGACATCCTTCTGCTCAACTGGTGTGCGCTTGCCGCAGTCGAAGATCTTTTGACCATCTGTCATGGCTGTGCTCTAAATGCCACCATTGATTGTTATCTTATGAGCTCACCACCTTATCACAAGTTCTGCCAAGAAGAACTTGTTACGTTTCGTTGATTCTTGTGAGCAGACCATTCATTGCGACACTACTTTGTCATCCGAGACTTCGTTTGTCAGTATTTTGCTCTCTATGGCTGAAATTCTGATTTTTCGACGAAGTCTCGTTTTGTATAGTTTTTGTTCATAATAAACATCAGCAATTTCGTTGCAAGTGGCTTAGCATGAACTGTTCCAACCTGGCAAAGCCTTCAAATGCCGGTGAATAATATAGTTCCTTAGCAGAATTTTTCCTCTACGCGCATTCTAATTAACTAAACAATTCAAAGCACCAGCCTGGATCGTTTTCTGAAGTTTTACCACGGTGACAGATTTCACGCTCTAAAAAAAAACAAACACAAAGTCAGAGGCAGTACTAGATTAAGTGCACAAAGTAAAACCTTATCATGAGACTTAAAAAGTGTCTGTAGCACAGAACTCGCCTGAAAGCTTTGTTTATCAGTATTCCCCATTCAAACAGTTCTAAGAAGAAACCAATCAATTCATGAACTTTACTATCGGCATTCTCAATGCTTTTCTCGCAATTTTTCAAAAATTTTGTGCACTCCTGGAGCGCAGACCTGGCCCAAAAGCTCGCGCTTCACTCACTGCTGCGGCCGGCCGGCGGGCGTCGGGGAAAAAGCGTGTCGTGCGCAGCGCTCGCCGCCGCCGCGCGAGGAGAATCGAGGAGGAAAGCGCGGCGCGGAGGAGAGTGTCGCTACTTTTAAATTATTAAGGGACTTTATGTCCGCCGCGGTGATGCCTTCCCGCCGCCACCGCGGGGCGGCGCTACCAATAGCTAAGGTGCTATCGCTCCGCGTTCGCGGCCTCGGCAGCATAGGCGGCATATAGGCCCGGATAGCGCGCTGCGCTTTTCACTGCGAAACCTGTCTCTTAACGGTTTAAGCGCACTTTGTGTCTAAAAACAGTCTTGGTGGAAGACATTCATACCGTCCTAGTACTGTGC
Source organism: Amblyomma maculatum (assembly GCF_055883805.1). NCBI lineage: Eukaryota > Metazoa > Arthropoda > Arachnida > Ixodida > Ixodidae > Amblyomma > Amblyomma maculatum. Next base: position 2,981,434 of record NW_028146749.1, on the reverse strand, counting down.
GGAGGAAATCATACGCTCAAATAGCGCTCGAGGAAGCGTTTAACAAATATACTGTCTGGTCCATGTCTGCTATATATCTGTTTTATTTATTCAGCTGAACCGGATAAGGTCTTAAGCAGAACACATATTGACTTCCTGATATCCAGCGAGAGAAGAAATTTGAGAAAACCACCTTAAGTTGACACGGTTGCAAGAGTTTGTTAATCTTTGATTAAACGATCGAGTACGGGCTGGATTCAATATATGAAATATTCCGATGACGATTTTATTTGATCTAGAGCAACTCGATTGCGATCCACGCATCGCGATTGCGGATGTAAGGTATCGTATGCATCTTCCTTCTGAGTGAGCGCTCAGTCAGCCCAGGTGGTTGTCCCAATTATGGGAACTATATTCTCAATCGCGATCTAACCCGGAACGGATCGATGACGACTGTTATTGTCCGTGTGACACAGGTATCAGAAAATACCCTCAATATTTTACACTGTTCATTAATCCAACTTTGAATTTTATTTACTCTTCGGTCTTTTCTTATGGTCCATGGTATATCGCGATGCCGCAGTCAAGTGCTACGAACGTCAATACGTATAAGGGCCTCATGCTTTCGGATAGGTTACGTCGACGTTTCTGCAATTCAGTCATGCTTATTGCTAAGGTGATATATATCAGGTTAGTGACGTTTCATAGCGTCACATATATGCTACAGAAAAGAAGGGCGATCTTGCTTTTTCGTAACATCACGCGCGCATGTTTTCAAAGATCGCATTCGACAATAAACACAAGCAGTCTGAATCTGACTTCAGTTTTTGTTCTTACTCTTTAATTATTTGTTTTATTAGGAAGTCAGTTAATTGTTGCTTCATACATAAATGATTATTGTGCGGTGTGCTTTCTTTTGTAACAGAAGGAAAGGCAAGAAACAAAAGTGGTGATTGTATCACTGATTCTTCTTTTTTTTTTACAAAGTCTACAATATAGTAAAATTTGAGCAAAAAGGCGCAGCAACAATAAACAAGTAAAAATATAGAAATGACCGCTAAAGGTTTTGGAGTAAGGCCGCACATATGACACCGCAATAATTTTAAAGTAGTCTGATACCAATTTTTGGTGGTATTTTTTTTTTCACTTGCTAACGATGCGCTAGATATTCCTGTATAATTCTCCACGTGGTTTCTCGCTTACCACCGCTATGTAATTTATAATTAATTTTACTTTCTTCACCAATTTCGGCTTCGCGGTTTCAGCAGCTGAGCGGTTGTTGTACGGTCACAATTGTCTAGGTCACGCGCGGGATTTAAAAAAAAAAAAAAAAGCTTTAACCACAGACTCACTTATTAGCTCCTCATTTTGCGCTTTCAATAGAGCCACTTGTTCTGCGCTCCATGCCAGTTTTCTCTTAGCTCTTCTCAGAGCGCGAGAAATGTTGCAGCATTTATTTGGCTAGTTGCATGCTTTTCCCTTCTTTCTGCGCATCTTGTGTAAGCCTCCGCTGGTATTTGCATTAAGCGCAGCTAACCCCTTCAGAGTTCATGGTCAAGCGACACTTTTTCTGCAAAATATATTCCCATGAATGATATGTGCTTCCTGAATCAGCTGGTTGCAGGCCACATTCGGAACAAAGACCCTCCAGTGCACTCTACCTATATAGCTCTATCTTCAGCTTTAGATATTGTTGTATTGTACGCGCTTGTTTTTTTCTTTTCCCAGAATATACACTGTAGTGTCCACAGAACTGCGTTCAGGCTTCCAAAAGTTATCACATTTTCTATGTACAAAGTGACAAAATGACAAAGTTCTTTTTTTTTTTTAGGCTCGATAACGCGCGTAGGCTACAGATCCAGCAGGTGCTTCGGTTAATTTGGTCCAAGTTGCAGGTATGTAAATTGAGTCAAACGGATCCCGAGGCTCAAAGCTGCACGTCTGCTGCTGCGGGCATGAGTTCTCGCTCGGCTCTTCTGCTGCCAGCTCCTTGGAAGCATTGTCAAACATCCTTGACGGTGCGTGCATGGCTGTCGTCTGCACCACTGGCATTACGGCACTGCGTTTTTGTCGTTTAGCGGCCGGTTGGTCACAGAGGTTCCTCAACTTTCTTTTCGATGTCTTCTTAGGCAGAAGATGGTTCGGATAATGGTCGAATAGCGTTGGCACGGTTTCGGGCTTAATTCGTGGTCTATCTCTAGCGAGCTCGTTGACGATGCCGCTTACTGTCACTTTGAACGTTCTCTCGATGTAGCTCTCCTCAAAATATTTTTCGCAGACAACACACGTTGAAGTCAACTTGCGGTCCTGTCTTTTAATCAGCCGCTTCCACTACGCAAGCTGCGCAGGGTTCGATGCCACACCGAACATAGAAAACTAGTCCTGATTCGAGCGGTAGCCACTCCGACAGAGCGACACGAAACATGTCTTTTCCCTGCCCTGATGCTTTATTTTTAGCGTCATTAGTCGTTGCAAATTTAATTATCTCATATGAATGCAAGAAACAGAACGACTAAAACAAAAGAACAGTGTAGACGCGTCCAAAGCGCTCGAACCCACTGATGGCTCGGCCAGCGCAGCTGCGGCAAATCAAGGGCGCGCCGGCGGCCGACGGCGTCGACGGCACCTTTACGATGAGCAGCGCCCCTGGCGGCCAAAGTTGGAAGGCATCGCCGGCGCGGTTACCTCCTCCCATTGAGAGAGCCCTCCGCACGTCACACTAGCCAGTATATTCTAGGCACTATAGTAGTATGGTGGTTAGTTCACATTACACTGTAGTTCACATGTAGCTATAGTGCTTAGAATATCCTTAAGGTGGCGATCCCACTCCAGCGGTGAAGAGACGACATTTTTGGCGATATTCATACGCCTACTGCGCCTCACTAGTTTAGTTTATAAATGTGACTTTAATATATTTGTAAAGTTTATTTCCTTACCTTTCTAATGGGGCATTTGGTTTATAAATAGCTGCAACGATGTTTAAGCTGTAAAGGAAAACACAAAGGTAAGAAACGGCTTTTCAGCTCTACTTGTCTCGGAAAAAGCAAAATTGTGCAAAATCTTTTCCACCTAGGATAACACCGTTCAAGATGTTTTGAGATTAGATGTTAATGAACAAAGTTAAGCATTTTTATTACTGTGTATCGCATAGTTTATTAGCCACGCGCCTGTGAAAAGTGTATAAAACAGGTAATTATACATACAATAACTTTCAAGATACGCATTCTGCTGCAGAGATTTTTTGCGCAGTTGGAGGTCGTACATAGTTCGCTTTTTCCTGAAAATATCATCTGTATGCTTCATTTAGTGTAAAAGTTATTTGGGATCAAACTTTGCGTTTTTTGCAAAATGGCTAAAAGTAAATGCTAAACTGTTCAAGTAATAAGCTTTTATCTGTGCTGAAATTTCGCGTGGAAAAACTTTACACCTCGCTGTCAGAGGATAAGCATCGGTTTTGTTCTACGACTCTCGAGGAATGTGCACTGTCAGGATGATTTCAGCTAATTTTTTCGTGGTTCACTTGAAGCGCGCGAGCTCTTCATGAAATATTTTAAGCATGATTGAAATGCTCCATGGCTTATTTGTTTCTGGCGAATATAACTTAAAGGTTCGGGCTTTCGTTCCTTTATTCAACCGGTAACAATTATCAACTACAAAGTGTACAAAAAGCAAATAATAGTGCAATAACAGAGCCACGTGTGATAAACGTAGTAGGTAGCGCCATCTATGAAATTTCATGTGCACTAAAATGTCGCAGTTCAGAAAAATTACGAGGATAGCGCCACAAACACCCTGAATCGAGGGGTATTTACGAGAGGGTATTGTGCTTCTACAACGTTTTCCCTCTGGCCTTTCCTTTCCATCGGGCGAGAGAGGTAAGCACTGGCGAGTCGGGTCGAGTGGTCGGGTCGAACCGAGGTGCAGGTGCTTCGCGCATGCGCAGTAGCTCTACTTGAAAATGGTCCCTTGACAGATGTACACTTGCTTGCTTTGAGATTTATTTATCGCCTCGAATAAAGTGTGTCATACTGTTTGTGTGCCGAAACGTTGCCAGCTAAGGCTCTCGCGCTACTTACTTACTCTACTTACTCAGCAAGATATAATCGTGCCAGAGACATTGAAATTTTTTTTTCTGGTTTTGTTTTGTAGTCTAGTAGCGCCCCTCGCGCCGCGCTTTTATCACAAACAACAGCACGGCGCTGGACAAAGAAGAATTTGGCACTAAGCGTCTCAGTGCAAGCAGCGAAAAAAAAAAACAGTTCGAACCCGAACGCTGTCGGAGCTGGTTATTCCTCGTCTTAGCTCCTCCACAAAGCTATCTTCAGATGTTCGCGGTGTTAGCATATATTGTGAGGATGTGGAATATAGACTCTTTTTTTTTTCAGTGGCAAGAAGAAAAAATAACTTCCCCTTTCTACGATAAAATGAATAGTAGGGCACGGAACTATAACACTGCATAAATTAATATAATATAATTTCAAAGAGCATCTCCCTAGGAGAAATTGCACGAATACTTGTACCCTCTGCCACTTTACTGGTACAGATAAAATGTTTCGACAGTCTGCCAAGTGCAAATTGAAAACCTGAACATGCACAAGCATGCCTCTTCAACCTTCCCACTGAAGTTCCTATATAGCGCAAGCAGTGCAGGCTCCAAAGAAAAGGAGAAAAAATGATATAGTGGGCAGCCGAAGATAATCACCAGCGTTTCAGTCATGCTTTTTTTTTTTTTTTGTTTTTTTTTTCCGAATGTTGCGTTCCGGTGATGATAGTAAAGGTGCCGCAGTAGCTGCCGGGGATATTTTCGGTGAATGGGCAAGTAGGAAACAGCCATGTGAAGCTTCGCCAATACAAAAATGTGATGTTGAATCGCGTTTTGCCACTGCATTTCCGTCATTCCCCTGACTAAAAATTAAAAAAACAACGATGAGGCTCAACGCTGCTGAACCGAACGTCGAGCTTAGCTCAAATGAGAGAAACCACTGTAATCAAGAGTTCGACGAAATGCAGTCTGATCAGGTGGTGGCATAAAAAAAATATACAGGCTCACTGGCCAAGTCAAAGTTTCATGAAAACATACTATCGTTTCGACAGCCCTACAGCTTCGTTGTTCACAATGGAGAAACCAGACAAAAAGCATTCGTTAATATCTTCTTCAAATACTTTGACTTGATCAGTGGCCCTATATATATATATATATTTTTTTTTTTTTTTTTATGAGAGAAAACACTGAATTGGTTTCCCGTTTGATGCTTTTAGTTGCGCTTATCTTATTTATTTTATACGTGCATGATGTCCCGTCCTCTTCCCAGCTAATTCCGCTTCGTGAAGGGGGATATACCGCGGATTGTTCGAAGCATTACGGCGTCTAGGGTAAACCGTTGATGCATTCGGCAGGGAAGCTGGTTCGGCGTTCATTTTGCTATAATGCTATACCTGCCTAGCATCGCCTGCTACCGCGCTTTGCCGCTGTGGCCGTGGGCGTGGAGCGTTCGATCTATTTTGCCCGGGCACAGTGAAGACGGCGATGTTGCTATGGTGATGGCACTGTTTACGATTCTTAGAAAGACGCACCACTCGTGCAAGTGAGCAACAGAGCTAACGCTCTAAAAGCCCGTCGGCAGGCAGAGCGTTTCCAAACGAATGGGGCCCTTATCTCGAGTAAGGTAGATACCGTGTCACCCAGGCGTCCACTCACCCGCCGTCTCAACGCCCAACTTGTTGACTTTATATTTGAACCTTGTTTTGAAGCAACTCGGCTTTCTGTGCTCTGAAAGGTATCCGATCATGTTAGCAAAGTGACATAGAAGCGTGTGAGAATTTCGAAGCATACAAAGAATGTGCTTCCGTTTGACCACATGAAGCAAAACCGCTAGACTGCATTGGTATGGAAAAATTCACAAATTATAGCACATGCCAAATCTGACCGAACGCGATCTGATCGATGCGTCTAATCGTTTGGCATTTGCAGGAAAACATTTGGTAAGCATGGGCGCTCTTGCATGGAGTAAAAATTGGGCTCTGATTATTATGTTGCAAATGTGTGAATGTACAAGTGCCACATCACGAAATTATTTACTACGAATACATAAAGCCGAAAGGCGTGCTCAACACTAAAGTATACTTGTTGCATACGTGTGTGTGCCCTGTGAAATGAGTACAATAAAGTAGGCTACAAGCTACAGTAGTCCACCCAATATATTGATTCAGAAAGCGCATGCATCATCACGGGAAGCTGCAGCAGGACAGGTCAGCGTCTTCCATAGCATGCTACTTTTCACATCAGATTTCAGTGTCAAGTGAAATTCTGCAGGAGAAAAATGTTTCTAGGAGATTGATTGTTAAAATTTTATTCTAATTGCCTGAAAATACTGTGTTCCTTTAATTGCACACACACACAAACACACACACGCACGCGCGAGCGAAAAAATAAAATGAAGACTGTGGAGCATCCAACTGGGAGTGGGGAAGTGGCCGCCATAAGCGCCTACAAAACTGTCCCCGTTAGGTCCTTTCTTCTGGCAACCTTCCTTTACAACCCCTTCTCCCCTTCCCCCATTTCCTACATAGTTTAGTGTGAATGCGCCTCCTCAGTGCCGAAGAGAACATGAATACATGCCGGCCTCCTGCGCGATAAGTAGCCTCTTGGTGGATTTCACATCCATTTCGGAATATCGATTCATCTCAAAAGGAAAAAATTGGCAATCGTTCACTTATTTGCACATTGTAACTTACCAGCTCTAGTTTCCAAGATTGGACAAGCACGAACAAAAAATAAACAAGGGCGACTGTTGACTGAAGTTCAGCTAATTATAGCTACGTTATCATATTTGTAATCACGTTTGATAAAGCAAATTTCTGGTGACCGCAAGAACTGACAGCTTCCACTACAGTCAAGGAGTGTTCCGATCCTTACTATATCTATGGCATCAACAATAGGGAGGTTTAGAATATGGTACCCCTACCGCTTAGGGGGACAGGGCAATAGCGCGGGTGACAGTAGGAGCACAATTCTCTATTATAGTGCGCACGCTCCGCTATTAGTCTATCCCACTTACGGATAGGGTCGCCGTATTCTAAAGCTCGCTAATGATCACTCGATTGCACAGCCCAAAAGACGAGGATCAAAAGAACACAAGACAGGCGCCGACTACAACTAAGGTTCATTGACGAAGTGTGCAGAAATAATGTCATTCGCTTTTCCTTTTCACTCGTACTAAGATTGCACTGTGCAATCATGTTGACACCCTGTTTTATTTGTGTTCAGTCAAGCTAGCCTACTGCAGTCCAGTCCAACCCCCTCACGCTCGGCGAGTAGGAGCAATGTTCGTGGCTCTACAGCGGAAACTATACTTCGTCTCACAAGATATCTGCAGCACTGCGAAAGGCAGAGGAGCCCTTTCAATTGTGCGCCTAAGTGCCTCTCGCCTGTGCGCACTATAATAGAGAATTGTGCTCCTACTGTCACTCCCGCCAATTTGGGGGGGGGCGAGAGGCCCTTAGAAGCACAATTGCCTATTGTACGCGTGATCCTGGTGAGACCAGCTGGGGTGCCTCTGCCTTTCGCTGTGCTGCAAACATCTTGTGAGACGAAGTATAGGCAAGAGAGGGAAGACTCTAGTCCAATTGTCAGGGCGCGTATTATTCGAAGTAGAGTAGTGGTGGGGTGGCGTGAAGAGGGGAGTTCAATGGGGCAGCCCATGCTGCGCAGGACGGGGACAAAATCCCTCCGCTTCTCTGCCTGGACACTGCTGTGGAGCCGCAAAAACCTTTGAAAGTCCACGCAGCAACACAAGAAAAGCGTTCAGGCCGTTCAAGTCGCGAGGGCTGCGTGGCTGGGTACTCAATTCTCAGTCATGGATTAGTGGCGTAGCCTGGTGGCAGAATTTGAACTACTTCCAAGATGGCGACCGTAGAAACGCCACTCCGCCACCTTAAAGAACTATAGTAGTGCGGTCTTTAAATGCGCTCTTTTTCATTTCGATTCAACGCACTGAAGATGGCGTGACGGACTCAACTGGCATAAAACCATCCAATAAACTAAAAGTAGTGCCAACATGTCAAGTTTGCTGCCCGCATCCTCTCCTGGGTACAGTGCCCTATCCGGGTGCCCTCGTTCGTCGTTCGACGCTCTCATTAGCCGAACGCCGTCGCGTGTCATGCCGTGTGTTTTCCTGCAGTTCGCACCTCTTTGTCGCTGCTCTTTGAAGTCTTTTGTTTCAAATGCCGGCTTGCTGCGCATTCGGGTGCAGCACAACTGAGCGTGATCGCAAGAGGTTATTTAGAATACCGTCCGGGAATCGAAATGCTGCTCGGAGGAAGGTCTGGCTTCATTGACTGGGCCGGGCGAATTTCAATGCAACACACGGTCCATGGTGTTTTCAAATATTCAAAACTGGTTCTCTTTGCCGTTCAGCGGAGTGATATACACACTGCTTACCACTGATATAGTTAGTAACTTCTGTTTTATTAGGTTGTATCCTATTATATATGTGTTGACAATATTTTCTGTGATCTCATCTTCTACAGGTATGCCTCTTCCGAATTTTTTCATGTTGTACAGAGCATGTTTAAATCTCATTTATGCCGCGTCTAGTTTGTTTGCATCTTGAACAAGTCTGTATAAATGTATACTTACAGTATTTTATCGATCCTGCTTTCTGTTTTCCACCATATATGTACACAAAGTAAAGCAATATGGTGTTTGCTGTTAATTGATGTTTCATACATCTTATTTTATTTTTACATATTCTTTTATGCGCTGAGGCAATAAACAACGTTATTAAATAAAACTGCTATCACGCTTCTCAAGTTTACCGGTAGCTCACAAATCAGTCAAAGTTGCAAAGAAACCACGCGGACTGCTGCTAAATTGTTCTACTCCGCCGGCTAGTTATTTTTTTTTTTTTAAGAATGTTGCGCACTTTGGCCGGCGGCTGATAGAAGAACGGAGGTGAAGACGAGTTGAGCCAACGCAGACGTCACGTACGAATGATGTCACACACTGACAGTTGAAAACGAAACCGTTTCAGCGCAAAATATTACAAAAAAAAAAGCTGCTACCACGCTTCTCAAGATTAACGGTAGCTTACAATTCAGTGAAACCTGCAAAGAAACCACACAGACTCCAGCTTCCGCCGCCTAGTTAATTTTTTTTCAAGCACGTTGCGCACTTTTATCAACGGCTGACAGACTCAAGGTGGTGAAGGCTAGTTAAACCGACGCCGAAATCGTGTACGTATGGTGACACACCACGACAGCTGAAAACGGCACCGTCTCAGCGCAAAATATTAAAAAGAATACCTGCTACCACCCTTCCCAAGTTTACCGGTAGCTCACAAGTCAATCAAAGCTGCAAAGACACCACACAGACTCCAGCTTCTGCAGCTGAAGTGGAAAATACATGGAGGACAACTGCTGCCACACTTCTCAAGTTCACCGGCAGCTCGCAAACCAATCAATGCTGCAAAGAAATCATACACAGACTGTTGCTAAATTGTTCTTGTCCGCGGCCTAGTTACAAATGTTTTAAAGCATGCCGCTGAGTTTGGCCAAGGGTGACGAGCTACGGACACGCGGAGATGACGAGTTGAACCAATGCCGAAATCGTGTACATGGGGTGTAAGACACAACTGAAACTATTTTCGCGCTACCTTCAAAATGAAACTATTTTGGCGGGAAATCCCTGTCAACATTCGGTAATTGTGTTTCAGCAGTGAGTAATATTTTAACCTGAACACATTGTGACAATATGCAAGCTGAAATACTCTGGTGAGACCCGGCACCAGCGCTTTTACCAGCGCACGGCCGCCTCGATCGGCGCGCGCTAGTCGCGCACAGCGTAGGTGGAGCCACGGACGAAATGCGAGAGGATGAGCGGCGCCGCCGGAAGAGGAGGGAGGAGCCGTGCCAGAGTTGTGCGAGTGTTGTCTGCTTCTAGGCTGCGTGCGGCCAAGCTACCTTTCTGCATTTTATTCGCTTTTTTTTTTTTTTGCGCGAGTTTTGACAGAGTACAAGGACGAGGAACTTCGTTACATTTCGACTGCATCAAGGCAGATCTAGAAATAATCATGCATAGTTATGGCTTAGGACCAGCTTTGTTGTAATTTTTAGCAAGCATTTACGTAGAGATACGCAGAGTGCGATTTGTTTATGAAGTAGGCATATTAGCCGTTTTACTGACCTGAACATCAGCAGAGGATATATCCCAAGTGCAATTTTAAAGAGTCTTGTTCCTTGTACACCCTTGTTTGATCCATCAGTCTATTTTCCAGTAATTATAGCTCTCCGCGGTTGTGATAGAAACACGCAAGTGCAGATATGTGTGCATGACGCCTTGGAGAGCGAAGCACTATTCAGAATGTCTTGTTAGGAACTGTGTTTTGAAACATGCAAAAAGATGACCTCAGAGATACAATATCTTTTATATATATTTGAAATTCAAAACCTTTTAATATGTGGGGCATGGAGACAGAAAACTCAACTTTTCAAAAACGTGGTTGCAAAAAGTACATACTCAAACAGCAAAAATAATCTAGCAATACACACAAGACAGCAAACACACATCTGCCGAAGTGGCGTCCGTGTGCTGTGTGATGTCAGCGCACGTTGAAGATCCCCAGGTGGTCGAAATTACTCCGTAGTCCTCCACTACGGCTCCCCTTCCTCTCTTTTCACTTTCACTCCCACCTTCCTCCCTTCCCTTACGGCGCGGTTCAGGTGTCCACAGAGCAAGTGTGACAGATACTGTGCCGTTCCCTTCCAGTGAACCAATTGATAATAATAATAATAATAATAATAATAAAATTGGCCTTAATCCATACAGGGCGAATTTTACAAGAGGTGGAAAACTGAAATTATTTATTCACTGGAAATTTTTTCAAAAGTCGGAAAGGCATGCAATAGCAGAAAAATGAAAAATTCGATAACTATAAATAAAATAATCAAAAGGCTAATACTGATTGGTTTTCAAACATAACCATAGTTAATTAGGCAGGGGGCGCCTTGTCTTTGGTACGGGTTTCAGTGAAGAGCACTCTTTCGTTGGTGAGCCCCTTATGGGAAGCCCAGAACTTTCGGACACGGCTGCCACTATCTTCTGGAGAGTATTTTGAACTAAATCTTTGATTTCCAGCAGTGTTTCGACTCGATGACAATGAAAAATGAGAGAATTGCATTTCTGCAACTCTGCTACAATATCACTTTGAAGTGCTGCAGCCACTGAACTTGTAGAAGGCGCAGGTATAAACTCTGGTTAATCGGGAGGTTCTACAGTGTTCATCTCAGCAGTACTGCTCTGGTTAAGGGCTTCATGGGATAGCGTACTATGGTGCTGAGATATGTATGGCCCGTCCAAGCAGTTTTTAGACAGTGAAAAGACAAACCACCAAAGAAAGAGCGGCAGAGCGTAGTCACTTGTCTTGTGTGTTGCATCCAAGCAAACAGCAGCGGTTCCGTACTTTCTAAGCATATCCCTCATGAACTTAGACTGGAAACAAAGTAGCAATGTCTCCTCGCACTCACTGGCATCACTCTCTTCCGTGTCATCTCTGTTGCTGCTGTTTGCGTTTTTGGTTGGTGCATAGGAGCGATAAAGTACAGAACATTAGGGTTGCTCACTTTGTAGCTTTTTGACCAATTTACGATCGTTTTCTTGATCGATAGTGCTGAAGCGGTCTTTTTTAAGAATGTTCTGAATGTGGCTGTATATGACTACTTGTTGGAAAAAATGCCCTGCAGCTGCCAGTTGGCTTTTCCTTCCCAGGAAACAGTACATCGTGAACATAATAATGAAGACACTTTTTCACGTCGGATGCCGATGCAACTCCTTCTCTAACTAAAGCGTCAATCCTCTCGGCAACATTTTTGTCCATAGTCTCACCAAAACATTCAATTGCATCACACCTGTGATTTACATGGGATGCGCAGTCGGCAATCGTGACATAAATCCTTCGTTCTGTGGCCACAGTTTCCAATGCTTGAAGCGCTTCGTGCAATTGCCTGACCTTGTTCGACTTCAGCTTCTGTTCGTTTCCATGACCGCAAGGCTGGGGGATGTCCACCTAAACATAAATCGCCATTATTTGAAATGTGCGTGCCTGAATTCATGCTAGTGCTAAAGCTTTGTGCCGCGTACGTAAACGTAGCTTTCCCTAAGCGCTATCAAACCAATTTGTATTTAAACATCTTGAGTAACCGTTGTGATATATATGAAAACTTTCTTGGCCCTGCAAAAGCGTACTTTTTAAACTCACGCAACTGGCAGTCTGCGTGAGTGAACATAAGTGGCCTATATGCATTGTATGGGCCATCTTCTGTCGTTCTTTAAACAGGTGGTAAAGAGATTTTATTGTGGGCTCTTCTTTTGATCCGTATCACGATAGCTCCCATTTTCTCAAAGTAAGAGGTAGTCTAATCTGCACCAGCGAATACTGTAAAATGTTGGAGGGTTACAATACATCAGTACGCACCGAGGAATAAAACGCGATGGCCAGGGATTTGGCATACAAGGCTACACACACACACACACACACACACACGCACGCACGCACGCTCTTTCTACTTTAAAGCAATTAAACACGAAAACGAAGGATTTCGCGCAAGAAGTGGAAAACTTGCATGCAATAAATGTGCTAATGCTGTAGAACCTTTTTTTACTACCTCAACTACATGAAGGCCATCGATATTTTCTTGTTTGCTGTTAGCACTGTTGTTATATCACAAAGTTAAGGTTGCAGAGATAAGTACACACTGCCTACCTGAAAACCTCAACTCTAACAGGAGTTGGAAAAGCAAGCGTACGAAAATCATATTTTCCAAAACAGGCCCCAAAGTGCGCGAATATGAAACATACGCGGTACGTGACCTATTATCACGCTTCAAATAGTCTGTCACAAATTTGTCTGTTACGCGGCTACAACCTCCCCCCCCCCCCCTCCTCTCCCCTCCTACTAGGACTTTTCGCTGCCTCTTAGGCGGGAATTCGAAACGACGGGAGTTCTTTATACATTTCGGCGGTCGTATTATCCAACCCTTCGTGAAAATACTATCGTGTTAGCCGTATGAAAATGCACGGTGTTTTTTTCTCTTGCCATTGTGTCGCTCCATACTATTCATAGATTCTTCACCAACATCTTCGGCATTAAGAGCGTCCATGAAACTTGTCTCCGAAGTTTCACTTGGCCGTTCCGCATCAAGAGATCTTGACCGGCGTGCTCGTCAGGCTGATACATACGCACGGTGTTTAGCTCGCCGTTCTTCCCACTCTTCGTCTGTTTCTTCGGCACGGCGCCGTCGCTTGGCCGCAGCAGATCGTTCCAGCCTCGCCTTGTACACATCATCCGAGCGCAGCTGCAGCCCCCTGTTTTATCCCGCTCTAGCGAGCGCTTTCTCTCGGCAGCGGCCCTGCCGGCCTGTGAAGCCTCACCTCCGCCATCGATGGCGCTACCTGGGTCCCCGTCTCTCGGTCTGTCGTGACGTCACGTGGTCACGTGGTAACGGCATGACGTCACCGCTCTGGCTCTTGTGAAGCCTCACCTCCACCATCGATGGCGCGGGCCGGGGCCCTCTCGGTCTGTCGTGACGTCACACGGTCACGTGGCGCGCAGCTGTACGAAGAGGTGCCAAACCATCAATGGCACAAAGTGCAATCAGTATTGCTTTCGCAATAAAAAGAGCATCGTACTGTGCCGAAAAACGTATTAGGCGGGATAGTATCAACGAGATTTCACGCTATCTTCCTTTACCACTTACCTTAAAGTCTGGGTATAGTTCAATCCACTGGGGCATCCCTTTCTCTTGGTTCCTTGGAGGTTGATTCTCTTTTTCTGGTAGACGTGCGTCCAATTTGTCGTTGCCGGACCCTGTGAATTAGGTTTCATAACGTTTCACGTCTTAGCATTGGCAGCAAGATAGAGTTTAAGAGGCGCGGCTAGGCGACAGAAAGACATACGATATACGGAGGCAGCGGCACAAATTATAATCGTAGCGAGGCAACGGTATAAACAAGCGGCCGGTTCTGTATATGCAGATAAGCTCAATGCCGTATCATGTGATTTCAAGAAAGAAAAAGGGTATCATTTTGCTCATGGAGGGTTTAGGCGGGATGGGTATCTAACATTTTTTTTTTCGTAACGATGACAAGCTGCATTTTGACGAAGAAAGTCCAAGGAATTAACTACGCGAATATGATGAATTCCTTCACTAACCATATAATAGGGGATATGCAAAATTACTTCGACGTCGGCCAACACTGGGTGCAAAAGTCGGGCCGCCATCTTTGTTAGGTCAAGCGCCGGCTGGTACGGAGCATATTGCATTGCCGCACGTATCACCTTGCAGCCGGACAGTCCCTGAGTAGCGTGCGACGTTGACATGGCAGAACAACGGCGTTTCCCAAATTCTGACCATGCGATGTGGAAAAACGACTTGGAAGCCCTTCCACATTTGTCTGAGGGCACGTTAGCAGGCTTATGTGCGTCGGCAGGTCCGTCTAGTCGGCAGCAAAACAAGTCGTACATCTTTGCCGTCGAAGCCTATACATTGCCTTCATCGGTGTCGACTAACATTTGCGACTCAAGGTATGTATGCATGATATGAGCTACAATTTTTAGCCAGCATTGCTCCTAGCCAGAAGCCATTTGCGCGAATGTGGGCTACTTCTGACGCCCTAGTGACACCCCCGTACGACCGTGTGCTCCGCGTTTCGAGATAGACGTACGCCAGTTTAGTCTGAGTTTAAGCGGCAAGAACGGCAAAAAAAAAAAAAAGGCAAACAATGTATTCCATAGTTCCTTAAGCAAGCTGCGCGTCGTGCTCGCAGCTACACACCAAACTTGGTGGGACATCGCGTCGTGGCCGCGGCTCAGCTGACATGCTGCAGTCAGTATTAGCGCGAGTGTAAAAAGCACGGGAAACAATACTTTGTACGCCAGACTTCACCCATTATTCTTTCCTCGGATGAGCGTTCATACTATCTTTGTGTCTGCTCTGCAATGTGTATGGCGATAAACCAGCTTCTCGTTGGCATTCTTCCCATTCATTAACGCATGCCTTGTGCCGCAGATGTAAAAGCAATGCGTTGCTTCGCCGTGGCTTGCACGGACTTTTTTTACGTCACCTGCATACTTATAGCGGACACATACAAGAGTAGGACTGTGGCTGAGCTGTAGTAGGAGGGACAATAATTTGCACGAATCGTATGAAGGACAGCACGAAGCAGGGTTATCATGCAGTTCATGTTTATTAACTGATATCTTATTTACTGATAAAATGTTCATTACACAAAGGTTACAGAGGGATTTTAAGTTGTTGTCCAGTGGACATAAGAGGTAAGTCATTCTGTGTACTTAAAATATTTTTTTTTACAGACTTGGCATCGTCTACGCGAGAGCGACATGCTTTAGAAGCCAGAAAAAAACAGGCCGGCCTTACAAGGTTCATCTGGCATTTCAGTTGAACAGTTCTACAGTCACTGACACAACATGTGAATGTGCTGCTGGGACAAGCGGATCGTGCAGCCATATTCTTGCTGCCCTGCGGCTCATGATTTTGTTAAAAAAAAAATTTAAAGAAGCACCACCAGAGCTGTCATGCACGGAGCTCCCTCAGCAATGGAGGCGCCCTCGACAACATAACATCAGGCCAATGAGTGTGCTCGACGTCGATTGGAGGAGCCCTCGTGAAGATGGCACCCTTCTACCAACACCTGCAAAAGTGTATGATGCACGAGCTAAGAAGTTAGAGGAGCAGCAGCAACTGGACAGTTTTCACAAGTTGGGTGAAAGTCTCCGTCGACTTGGAAATGATGAATTTGCAGCTGCCCTGTGCACCGCAAAGGGACCTTTTAAGGATACCAAACTAGGGATGGCACCTCCTGGCTCAGCACTGTCCTACCAGCAAAAAAAGCTGCCTGCAGGCTTCAAGACATGGAAAAATATTCCAGATGGAAGTGGAGTATTCCTATTAGTCCCAGAATTATTCCTGTTCGACCAAGCTGTGCCGCATACATTTGTCGACAGATTCAGTGCAGATGAATGGAGTATATTGAGGGTGAGTGGAGCTTAAAGTACCTCACCTCACTTCCCCCTAGTGCAGTATTGTTAACTGTAACCCTGTAATATGGCAGGCTTATATACTGCAAGCATTCACAGCACTGCACTCTTTAATAGCTGTATAGTCTACTTGTAGAGATGCAACCCTGTAGAAACAGCACGGTTTAATCCTGCATGAAGACAGTGTACTCAGCCACAGTGAGAACACTAAGGACATATATCATGGAACTTATTTCAAGTTGATGGGGTAACAAAATATGGTATGATTTTAATTATTTAAAGATAGTTAGAGTAGGACGTGCGAAAGCTGTTTGCCCATCGATGGAAGTTGATGGAGACAATGTAGAATGCACAGAGTGAGTGTGTTTCAGTTTAACATGCGGGCTGATCAGCCGTAGTGATAGCTACGACGTTGAATAATTGTTTCCCATGAGAAATTCCTGGGATCGAAATGTTCTGCTTTGACAAGTTTTTTTTTTTTTTTCCCCGAGCTTGGCAGATGAAAACCATAACATTCTTGGTTGAGTTTGCCCGCGTGTAGTTTTCACACTAAAATGTGGCTCTCAACAGCCAGCTGCTGGAACTTGTCGCTTTATGCTTTGTTCTATTTGTTTATTGCAGGAAATGCAAGTATCCCCTGAGGATGCCAGGCGACTAGAGCTCAATTCAAGGCAACAAGCACGAAGTGAATGCTGGAAGGAGGGCCGGTTGAACAGGTTAACTGCGTCGTGCTTTGGGAGAGTACTCAAAAGGGACCAGTGGACGGACAAGGGCCTGCGGAATCTTATTGAACCGAAGGACTTGTCCCGTGTACGTGCTATTCAGTATGGACAAAGGAATGAAAGTGCGGCCTCAGACCGGTATTGTGTCACCATGTGGAACCTAGGACATCATGTTACACTGCAGCACTGCGGCTTGGTAGTACACCCAGAATGCCCATGGCTAGGCGCTAGCCCCGACAGGCTTGTGTATGACCCAGAAGAACAAACATACGGGGTCCTTGAGGTCAAGTGTCCATACTCTTTAAAGGACAGCGAGCCAGAGCAAGCTAGGTCGGCAGAGTTCTGCATGACATTTACTGAAAATGATGTACCAAGTCTAAAAAGAGACCATGAATACTACGCCCAAGTACTTGGCCAAATGGCTCTGACAGAATGCAAGTGGGGGGACTTTGTTGTCTGTTCGGAAAAGTGGATTGTCATAGAGCGCATTTGCTTTGATGAAGCAGAGTGGACACGCATGAAGGCAAAGCTGGATAGCTTCTTTTTCAGTCATATGCTGCAATATGTTGTAAGTAGGAGGAGCCTTTAATTTTCGCATGCAGGCTAAACAGAAGTTATCAGCCGGACTGTAGCCACACAGGGCAAAGGCCTCTTTCTTCGCGTTTGTTTTCTGAACCATTCGGCACGCTTCCTGTCTTTTTCTGAACCATTCTGCACGCTAACATTAACAGACAGCAGCCTCTTAATGTTACACTTTAAAGTAGCGGTGCGCTAACAGAATACAAAAAGACAGCACAAAACACAAGGGCAAACTTGCTGCATTTTCATCTTCACCTACATGAATGAGGATGAGACAAAAAACTGGGAACGAAAGTACAACCAAAAGCTAAAGCACCTAACCCTCCTTTTCTGATCCGATAAAAACAATAATCATGTTGTGTCAGGCACCAAAACAAGTTGGTGGCCTGTGCTGAAGGAGTGGTTTACAAGATTCCACTCTCTTGCGGTAAGGCCTATGTGGGTCAGACTGGCAAGTGTGTGAATGGGAGGTTGCGACAGCACAATACGAATGTCTCGTAAGACGTGGAAATATAAATATCTTCCGATAATTTCACATATGGCTCCTCTAAACCACGATTTCACAATGCCTGCCAAGGTTTCAACGGTGTCAAGTGCTTTTTTGTAATCTATGTATAAAGATTGATTATATTACAAGCAATTTTCTATCACCTGATTGATAGTGTGGGTATAATTCATTGTACAGTAGCGTTTACGAAATCCTGCCTGATCTCAAATGTGAATATACATAATACTTAGAGTTGTTTTGCCTCCGTATTCAAATGCTCTGAATATGAGAATACAAAACGTGCAGTGAAAATCCACAGTACAGACCACAATATCACAATGAAAAAATGAGAAAAAAAGCCCATATCACTAGTCTTTGCAACGCCAGAAATATGAACACAACAATAAAGAGCAAAAAACTATAGCAACGCACATTAACAGAAATGAATCTTCTCACCATTACATACAAAACATGAAAATATAAGTAGCGTTCCAGCATGACCTATTACCTTCCATACATGACCTCTATGCAGTTAAATGCAATGTTAATCACAATTTCTGATATGCAGTCCAGTGGAACACAATAGCTAATCTAGACGAAGTGCACAAACTTTCATGATAATGGGTGCAGTTGCATGTTAATCCTGATATTTCGTTCTTCATATTCTATTTTGTTATCGACATTAATGAACAGGACAGTCGAGCATACAACAACACAAGCTGCATAGAGTGAACTGGTTGTACAAAGCTCGCAAAAAAGAAATAAAGCAATACAAAAGACAGGGTGGAGCACTGCCTCTAGTTTCATAATAAATGCTCCATCAAGCATGGCACTCATGCAACATTTAATGGTTTTGTCATCCAATCAACTATGTAAAGAATTCATCATCCTCTGAATGACACGGTGCAGGAATGGAACTTTGCACGAGTTGGTCATTCTGTGCATGTGGCTGCAAACACAACAAACACCAAGTAGCTGACACTGCTGGATATGCAGCGGTGCATCATATAACCTCATGTGGAGTCATCAAACGCCCACAAAACATCTGTATTGCTTTGACGCTGAATTAGAGCAGTTTGGAAATTCGTGAGGATAGCTGCTACTGTCCAAATCTGATTAATAACTGGTGCCAGAGTAAGTGGAATCGGTCGGTCAAAAATATGGTACCCTTTGATCCGCTGTATTCTCCGCTCCACATGTATCCTGAGTGAAGCAATCTCTTTAGTTTCTTGCACCTGGCCTTTTGAGAATGTTCCACCTCTTAGAAATGGGGGTATGTTTAGCTTCACACCCTTGCTTTCCAAGAGATCCTCAATAACGAATCCCTTGTCTGCCATCACACCATCATTCTCTTCAAAGTCCAGCTCTAGAAACCCACTCCTTACGACACACTCCCTGTCTGAAGTGGACCGTGTGAAAAGCTCAGAAACAAATGTTACAAGTCCATTAGGAGAAACGCCTATCAGCCCTTTAAATGTGTTTGAGGACTTGTATGAGGAGTAGGTGCTTGACTGAAGTGAGAGAGATGATGGCACCTCACAACGGATCTCAGTAGCATCCAAGATTACCCTTGTTGATGCATAATCCCCAACAAATACAACTGGCATGTAGTCATCGACCACTTTCCTAGATGCCCACAATGGCAAAGTGCCCAATTTACCATAAAGGAAATTCAGCCATGATGTGCATATCCTAGACACTGTTGACTGCGTAATGCCAAACCTATGTGCAAGGTCAGTCTCAAACAATCCCAGGCGCAACCTAACCAAAACCAAGAAAAGCTGGTTCTCAGTGCTGAGCTTTCTCTTGCGGCCCCTTGTTGCAGAGGATCCCTCGGCACGCAACACATTGCAGCCACCATCGCCAGCCTCCAGGAATACAAGGAGGGATGTGAAGTGCTCATAGCTCGGCAGCCCGGTATAGAACTGAAGAGCTTCATCTGATTGCTTGAACCGGTCGATACAAAAAGGAGATGTTCTTTCTTTTTCTACATTGAGCTGCTGAGTCACGCTATCTTTTTCTGATCGCAGCTCTTGAATTTCAGCCCTTGCTGATTGCAGCTGCTCTCTCAGATGGCTGCATTCATCACGAAGTTTTCTGATATCCTTGTCTTGTCTGTCAATCACAGCGACCAGATGTTCAACTTTTTCATGGTGCGCATGATCTGCACCAGCATGCTCAGACATATCTCCAGTCTGCACATCCATGTTGCCGTCGCTAGAATCAGGTGGAGTCTGCTGTGGTGCATTTGGCGTTAAATCTTGCACCGGCAGCAGTTGATCCTGCAGCTTGGCGGCTTGCCTGGCTGGCAGTGCTGCACGCTGCTTCGGGGGCTTCCGCTGCTTGCGCTGTTTGGCAAAGTTAAACACAGAAGGTACTGCTGTGTCTCTGAGGATGTTGTGACCACTAGCCACTCCAGGAATGTAGTCACACACTCGAAAGTGTTTCGAGCATACTTTCGTATACTCAGACACTTTAAAATTCGGGCCTTCATCTCTCTTGATCGCGATGATCCACTTCTTGCGAAGCGCGATATCCTTGGGGAAACGGTGAAAAGACACCTATAAAAAAAAACACGAACAACTGTTACTTAACCTAAATCTTGAGGTAACATGATGACCTAAAGTTCCTTTAGCTACAATGAATAACAAATAACTTGTTAGGAGCTGCTTTGATTCCAGTCACCACATGAAACTTGCTTACTTTGAAAAAGTCAGGGAGCACCTGTGAACAACTGTGTATTGATGCTAACATTGGACACGCACTCCCGGTCAGTGGCATAGAGTCTCAGGTGACTGCGGCCTGAGTGATATCAACTCGTCATTAATATAAAGTCATGAGCAGACTTGTCTAAAGCCCTGCAGTTACCAGCAAAGTGAAATCATAGCATAGCTGCAGTGCTAAAGGCACTGTGTTTCCGCCTTTCTTGCCTGTCTTATACAGCCTCGCTAGAGCAGAGCCCGAGCTTCAAAACTAGTAGCCTTTGCTCCTCAGTGGACCGCTCGAACGCTATAGACAAGCCTGCTCACGCCGCTTAGGCAATATTCGTTGCACGATTTTACAATGATGTCTGCACCTGTGCAGAACGTACACAAATGAATGTAAGCTTATTTGCGTGTGTTACCAGCTTTCGCCACGAAGTAATGCTGGACGTATTTAAGCGCGATCGCGGGCACACAGCAGTTCGAAGCAGCCCACAATCTTCAACGCGACCGGGTGCAGAAATAATCGAGCCCTAGCGTTTGGTTCCGTGTGCGGCTCTTGCAGCTGTTTCTACAGCCAGAGGCGCTTCTTCTACAGCTAACCAGCGGAGCACTCGAACGGAACGCTCTAGACAAGCCTGCATGTTCACGTCGCTTAGGCAAGGTTCGTTGCACGATTATTTTCGATAATGTCCGCACTTGTGGAGAACATACACAAATGAACGTAAGCTTTTATTTATGCGTGTTACCAGCTTTCGCCACGGAAGATTTCTGGACGTATGAAGTTCATTCGCGGCCACATCGCGCATCGGAGCCGCCAACAATCTTCGACGCGACCGGGTGCAGAAATAATCGCTAGCGTTTGGTTCTGCATGCGGCACAAATCAGCCGTTTATACAGCTAAGCCCTGCTAAGTTGCTTGCTGCATCAAGCCTGAGAACTAATCGCGGCACCGTGGGAAACGCGAGATGGACGCACTCTGCATCCTGCGCGATAACTAAGCGCCGAGGAGGTTATCAAACGGCGCAGTCATTGAGTTTCGCTACAAACACCGGCTAGCATAAAACTAGCTTAGTTTACACACCTTGGCTCATGCGCCAAGAACAATTGCGGTAGCTCTTCAGACGCGGCCATTTCATCACGGAGCAACAACCGCAACATCGAGCAGCACGTACCTTTTTTCTGTCGCTATCGATGATTCCTCGCTGTTTACATAGCGGAACGCAGCAGTGCGACGGCATCGTCCAGCGAGCAAAGAGAATTAAAAATCGTGTAGAACACAAATATGCTCCGAACAAGCAGCACGCTGTACCAAGATACACTGCGTCGACGGCGACTGCTGGCTGGCGGCTGCCGTCGGCTACGTTCCTTGACCCAACAAACATGGCTGACATGGTTACTTTTGCTATAACTAGATGGCGCTACCTATTTTGCATATCTCCTATTGTATGCACTAGGAGCACCATACATCTACTGCGGCTTCAGTGCATGAAAGTGCAATAAAACAACACTGGAACATGCGCATTGCATTAAAACATTTTCACCTACCGAGTCAGTTTTCCCGTAGTACATTTCGCCGAACATGCAGACTTTCTGTATTTCTTTCACTACACGAAACGGTATATTGCCTGCATAGATCCTGTGGCTATTGTTGTATCATGGAGAAGAGCTTTTTGGCTGAAAAAAAAAAATGTATAAGGCATATGTATTCCTTGCAGCCAATGCTTAAAGCCTGGATCCATCGGAAGGGAGTCTGTAGCGATTCGAGCACTGGTGGAACTGGAAATAAAGAGGGAAAGAGGGAAAGCGGCTGGCTGGCTGTTTTGCAAATCGTTTTATACAAAGGGGAGAAATCATTATGTTTCTCCATCCCTGGTTTTAGAAAACGTGTTACTGGTTCTTATTAATACTCACTGTGAAACTATCGAAACGATAGAGAAGAAACCTTCTCATTACACCAGTCTCAGAACAAAAAATGGTTTCCTGCTTTGTTTTCATACAGTCCTTATACTTTCAAGCTCTGGGGGTCTCAGACCCCTTTTAAATATTACTGGGGGAAAGGGGGGGGTCACGTCAGGTGAGGTCAGTTGACGTAGCACGTGACAGCAGCGAGGGATCCCCCCCCCCCCCCCCCCCCCCGGTGATTGATTGATGGATGGATGGAGGGACGGACAGACGGACGGATGGATGGATGGATGGATGGATATGTGGGTGGGTGGACGGATGGATGTAATATAGGAGCGCTCCTTTGAATCAGGGTGATAGCAGTCTATCATGCTCATTTTCCCCCCATACTTTATTATTTTAGATTGGTTAACCATACCATCATTCTATTTGTTGAATTTTTTCTACGTTGCTAACATTGTTACTTTTCTGCTAGTAAAAATCACAACAGGTTCTTCTTCTTCTTCTTCTTTAAATCTTCCAGCACCTCTACAAGGTAGGTGCTCCTCGATTCGGCGGGCGACGTGCAGTTCACACGCAAACACACTGAGACGAAGGCCAACGAACTTGTAGCATCAAAACGAACATTAACTTTATATAACAAGAACACGAAGCACAGGGTACAGATAACTTATTCACACGAGACAGAGAGGCTACACACTATACAAAAGAGACTAACTAACGGCAATACGAGCGCATCACTCTTTTTAACGACTTCTCAGTCGGGGCCTGCCTGCTACGCTATCTCCATCAACGACTAGCCTTAGCACAAGAACCAGAACCGTCAGTAACTGCGCGGCGCGCTCTTAAATAGCCAGCGCCGAACCTTCTAGAAGCGGGGGAGGAACGGAAAAACAGCTTAGAGCTGCCAAAGCTATGCCTTCCCCCCTTGGCCTTCTGGAGAAGCCTCGAACTTTCTCGAACGTGGTCAACACGGGCGGCCCTCCCGCGAGAAGCGAGGAGGAGGGCCGGGACCGTGCGGGGGGATGCACGTTCGACTCCGCGCATGGCGACGGCGCAGCACGGTGGCCGAGATGACGCAATCGGTCGCGTCGATTTCTCGTAGCTTGGGGAAGCTTCCATCGCTGTTTTCTGCGGCGCGCGCGCCGAAACATTAAAAAAAGGGCCACCGCGGCCTTACACGCCCCACCATAAGAGGATTGCTGGGCTTTTTTGCCCAGCCAAACCGAATACACACTAAAGGCCGCGGCTCTTCGTCCGCTGACACACGGTCTACATACACAGTTCCCTTTGCTCACAGTCTCAGGGTGGCACGAATGACATTCAAAGTTGGTCGCAGTTCCTGGCGCAGAAAGCTCACAAGCACAAAGTTCAAAAGCACTTCTCTCGCGCACAGTCACTGCACAGCAGGCAAAACGTTCAGAGCAAGTCCCAGATCCTGGAGGTCCACACACATTATATGTGGTCGAGTCCGGCAAGTGTTCTTCGCGCGCTTCGCTTGTCACTCCGTGCTCGCGAGCGCACACACTTTCATGCACAGGCGAGCAGGACCGGTACGCCCGCCGGCGCAACGCTGCTCAGGCACAAGTGGAGAATTTATTTCATCTCGAAACTCGTTAGAACTAGGGAGGGGCGCGGCATCATGCGGCGCGTGTAGGTCTGCAACAATGCAGCCTGCTAGACACTCGCCTTCGAATGGGAGACTCGTCGCTTTACTGAGCGTCTCGGGTTCACGAGCGCTAGTGGCGGCCAATTCCGCGACTGTTGCGGTGCTGACGTTGATGTTCGCGATAGCTGCTGGGACGTCTGCCCTACAAACCGCATCACTCGTGCCCGCTGTCACTGAACCAACTGTGGCGCCCTGTTCTTGGTAAACGCTCGCGCCCGGTGTCGCTGCTTCACCCGCATTTGCTACATTTAACGCGTCAGGATCGGTTTGTAAACACGCGGCAGCTTTACGCTCTTCGAATACCTCGTCTACAGCGAGTTTTAGTACGGTCTTCTGCTGCCGCGCGCCTTCCGGTGCACCTGGCTGAACGCTGACGCCCTCGGTAATCTGATCGCACGCGGGCACTTCTGTAGCTACAGCTTCCGTAGTTGTTTTGGCGTTCTTTACTTCCTTGGCCGGCGACGCGCCGCACACGCCGACTGAACCGTTCTCCTCGGCGAAGTTCCTCTCCGCCGCCTCGCTCGCGGTAGTGTCTGACGCTGAAGCTGCACCGTTACCTGACACATCCCCTTCGAGCACTATTCGGGGCCGCTCTTTCGGAGGGTTCTTTTTAGTTTCACCACTGTCATCGTTGAGCTGTCGTAGTAGCTCCCAATCCTCTCTGGAGATTAAGCAGTCCACTCCCTCTGAAAGTTTGTTGGTAAGCGCACACACTAGTTGTGCCCTCTGCGGGGTTTCGGTTGTCAACATCTCTCGTTTTAAGCTGACTGGTAAGGTAACTAGTGCAGCGTCGATTTTCTCGCCAAAAGCGGAGACCAGTTTTATTCTTCCAGATGGTTCGCGTTCCTTGACTGGCACTTTATCTTCTCTCACCACCGTGATCTCGGTACCGGTGTCAAGAATTGCCACAACAGGTACACCCGCGCAGTCTATTTCAACCTTCTGTAGTTCTGAAATCCGCACGGCGTCGACATTCCCTGCAGTGTTTATATCGGCTACGAGCGTTTTCTCGCCACCAGTCTGCTCAGAGATCTCGTTGTTGTCTTTAACCGCTACCGCCACTCTGTGTGTTCGCGCTCCTCGGGTGGTAACATTGCGTTCATTGTTGTTTCGACCGGCGTGCGGGCAGTCTCTGGCGAAGTGACCTTCCTCATTACACGTGAAACATCCGGAACTTCTTTTGAGCGTAGGTCTATGTTCACGTACGTTTGGGCGCTGAAGTGGTGCCGTTGGTTGCCGTACTGCTTTACCTTTGCCCTTAGCGTCTTCGAACGTATCTAACTCACTGGCAAGCTCTTTAGGTGTGAGCCACTTGGAGCCCTCGTGCAGGCGTATATATTCTAGTCCTTCGGGACTGAGGCCAGCTTTCATGCGATCGGCTACCATTAGTGAAATAATTTCCTCCTTTGTTTCCACCTTCCTAGCTTGCAAGTAATAATCAAAATACGCCTGCATACGCGAGGCGAATTGTGACCACGATTCATCGCTAGTCTTACGTGCGTTTTCGAAGCGTTCGAGGCACCGTGGAGGGGTCAGCTTCAGCTCGTTAATTACTGCGGCTTTCACTGCTGCATAGTTGTTACATTCGTCAGGCTCTAGTCCGTGTAGGAGATATTTAACTCGTTCCGTGAGTGCCGGCAAAATCAGATGTACTCGTTGGTCCTCTGGTATATTATACGAGGTGAATGTACGTTCGACTATCTCGAACCATACTGGGACGTCCGGGTCGCTCGGAATTTTTAGCCCTGACAAAACTTTAGCACACTCAGTGATGGGGTCTAAGCCTGACCGCGGCGCCGCAATCGAAGAGGTTTGCCCACAATCCGCCCGGCTTAGCCAGCCGTTTTGCGGGGTCCACCCTGCTTCAGCTTGAACCTTCTGGGCTTCTGCTAATGCTTTTTGAGTATCCAATTCGTGCTTTCTCAGTTCTGCCTCCATTTTTCTCATTTCCATCTCGGCTTCTATCTTTCTCTTTTCCATCTCGGCTTCTATTTTTCTCATTTCCATCTCCATCTCCATCTTTCTAATTTCTAATTCGGTTTCTCGTTCCGTTTTTGCTGTGTGTTCCTTTTGCCTTCTTGCGTCTGCGGTAGTACTAACAGGCACACTAGTCCGACCAGCACGCGTCATCTTCCTACTACTCATAGTGTTATTCTACTGCACGCCGACACCACGCACTTCCCGCTCCTTATGCCTGAGCCACGCACACCAACGGACGCAAGAAATCCCGCTCACCTGAGCAACGGTTCCGCCTTTCTCGCCGCGTCGCTCCTCGCTGTGGGGCACTTCCGATCGTCGCTGCCTCTGACCGTCACCGCTGGGGGTCCCTGGGTCCTTGCACGCGTCGACGAAGCTCCTACCCCGAACGACCGGGAGATCTCAGCACCTCAGCAACGGTTGCTCCCTCCTTGCCGCGCCGCTCCTCGCTGGTGGGCACTCCTATTCGCCGCTGCCTCTGACCGTCTCCTCTTGGGGTCCCTAGGTCCTCGCACGCGGCGAAGCTCTTCCACCTTGAACGGCCGGCAGACTTTGGTGAGCGCCGATAACGTTGCGACGGCTCGAGTAACGGGCTGGGCTTGCGGAGTGCCGCAGTTGCCGAATCGTACTGTCGGCTGCGCCAGTAAAAATCACAACAGGTTCTTCTTCTTCTTCTTCTTTAAATCTTCCAGCACCTCTCCAAGGTAGGTGCTCCTCGATTCGGCGGGCGACGTGCAGTTCACACGCAAACACACTGAGACGAAGGCCAACGAACTTGTAGTATCAAAACGAACATTAACTTTATATAACAAGAACACGAAGCACAGGGTACAGATAACTTATTCACACGAGACAGAGAGGCTACACACTATACAAAAGAGACTAACTAACGGCAATACGAGCGCATCACTCTTTTTAACGACTTCTCAGTCGGGGCCTGCCTGCTACGCTATCTCCATCAACGACTAGCCTTAGCACAAGAGCCAGAACCAGAACCGTCAGTAACTGCGCGGCGCGCTCTTAAATAGCCAGCGCCGAACCTTCTAGAAGCGGGGGAGGAACGGAAAAACAGCTTAGAGCTGCCAAAGCTATGCCTTCCCCCCTTGGCCTTCTGGAGAAGCCTCGAACTTTCTCGAACGTGGTCAACACGGGCGGCCCTCCCGCGAGAAGCGAGGAGGAGGGCCGGGACCGTGCGGGGGGATGCACGTTCGACTCCGCGCATGGCGACGAGGGCGAGGAGGCGCAGCACGGTGGCCGAGATGACGCAATCGGTCGCGTCGATTTCTCGTAGCTTGGGGAAGCTTCCATCGCTGTTTTCTGCGGCGCGCGCGCCGAAACATTAAAAAAAGGGCCACCGCGGCCTTACACTGCTTTTAAGCCATCAATCTTCCAATCGTTTTTTGCTAGCTTCCGCTGCATTCATTCACCCGATCACTGGTATCTTTAAACCCCAGAGCTTCAGGAAGAGTGAATGCACCTGCATCGACTCCCGGATAGATACCACTGCATTCGAGTATAATATTGATACGTGGCAAGGTAAGGCCAAGAGATTTATCCAAGATGACTCCGCACACAGCACACAGAAACACAGCAGCGTTAACCGGGCACCAACCGACACTGCTCGCACGTCGTCTTCACCAAAACTCACGAGATTCTTCTTCTTCCGTCCTTATGCAGATATCAGTGCATGCACCGCCTAATGTAGCACTACCCCGCCGGCTGAAAAGCACCGTCCCGGTGCGTACTAGCGTCCAAACCAGGGTCCGTGTAGTACGGCTTGAGGCGTGCAACATGGACCGTCTCGGTGCGTGGTGTAGAGGTATGCATTGCGGGGTGCAAGGGCGCAATTTCGTATGTCACTGGAGTGGCTTGTCGTAAAATTCGGTAGGGTCCTGTATAACGGTGCAAAAGTTTTTCCGAGAGGCCAACGCGACGAGCTGGGGTCCAAAGTAGCAAGAGATACCCGCAAGAATACTGGGTGTAGCGATGACAGGAATCATAGCGACGTTTCTGGGAGTGCTGGGAGGCTGCGAGTCGGTTACGAGCAACAACGCGGGCAGCATCAGCTCGGGCTATGGCGTCACGAGCGTATGAGCTGGCAGTGGCGGCAGAAGGGAGCAGGCTGTCAAAAGGAAGCAGAGGTTCACGGCCGTATAGAAGATAGAAGGGGCAGTAGCCGGCAGTGTCGTGACGCGACGAATTGTATGCAAATGTCACAAATGGCATGCGTTATGTCCCATTCGCGATGGTCATCAGAAATGTACATAGACAGCATGTCAGTTAATGTCCGGTTAAGGCGTTCAGTAAGCCCGTTGGCCTGTGGATGGTAGGCAGTCGTGAAAGAATGACGAACGTTGCACAACCGTGGGATCTCGTCGACTATACGCGCAAGAAAGCAATGGCCACGGTCGGTGAGCAGTTGGCGGCGAGCTCCGTGGACGAGTATAACGTCATTGAGGAGGAAAGCAGCGACATCAGATACACAATTGGTTGGTATTGCTCGTGTGACCGCGTAGCGTGTGGTGTAATCAGTGGCCACCGCAATCCATTTGTTCCCCGATGCGGACAGTGGAAAAGGCCTTAGAAGATCCAGACCCACTCGAGAAATGGTCTGTTGGGATGTCGATCGGCTGCAGGAGTCCAGCTGGTAAAACTGCATGATGGCTTTTTCCGGCGTAGACAGCGGTAACGAGCAGCCACGTAGTGGCGGACTGCGCGGTATAGGCCTGGCTAAAAGAACCGACGGCGCACACTAGTCGAATGTGCGAGAGACGCCTAGATGACCCGCTGTGCGAACGTCGTGAAGCTGTTCAAGGACGGCTGTGCGTAGGTGCTGAGGGACTACTAGTAGAAGGTCGGGGCCATCAGGTCGCATAAATTGTGCCGGTATAAGGTGCCGTCGTGGAGCACAAACGAAGGGAAGGGTCATGGCGATCGGCGCTGAGGCGATTAATAATTTCGCGAAGCTGAGGATCCTGGCGTTGCTCCCGACGAACGTTGGAAAAGTCAGAAATAGAGAGCACGCAAGCGTCATTGTCACATTCAAGTTGGCTTGGCGGGTCGACTAGATGACGGGACAGGCAATCGGCGTCTCGGTGCAACTGGCCAGACTTATAATAAACTACTGAAAAATTGTACTCCTGAAGGTGCTAGGCCCAACGTCCAAGGCGGCCGGTAGGGTCTTTGAGTGTGGAAAGCCAACACAATGCGTGGTGGTCAGTGACTACTGTGAATGGCCGCCCATATAAGTAAAGGCGGAACTTCGTAATGGCCCAAACTAGGGCTAAGCACTCACGTTCAGTGACGGAATAATTCTGTTCGGTAGCAGAGAGGAGTCGGCCGGCATAGGCGAGGACGCGAGGGGAACCGAGCTGACGTTGTGAGAGAACGGCACCAATTCCATGACCACTTGCGTCGGTGCGTACTTCTGTTGGCGCTGACGGATTGAAGTGAGCCAACACTGGCGGACCGGTGAGGTGGGCAATAAGAGCGACGAAGGCGGCCAATTGTTCGTGACCCCAGGGAAAGGAGACCCATTTTTTCAGAGGCTGCGTGAGTGGACAGGCGATTTCCGCGAAGTTTGGTACAAATCGCCGCAAATATGAGCAAAGTCCGAGGAAGCTACGCACGTCGCTGCTAGATTTCGGTATAGGAAAATCACAGCGCGAATTTTGTCGGGGTCCGGCTGGATGCCATGGGTGTTGACCAAGTGTCCTAGGACCTTGAGTTCCCGGCGACCAAAGCTACACTTCTTGGAGTTCAACTGAAGGCCAGCTCGTCGGAAAATCCCAAGAATAGCCGGAACGTGATGGAGGTGGCCCTCAAAGGTTGATGAAAATACGATGACGTCATCGAGGTAGCACAGACATGTGGTCCATTGGAACCCGCGTAGTAAAGAGTCCATCATGCGCTCGAAGGTCGCAGTTGCATTACATAAGCCGAAAGGCATCACCTTGAATTGGTAGAGGCCATCTGGGGTGACAAAAGCCGTCTTTTCACGATCTCTTTCGTCAACAAGATCTGCCAATGTCCAGAACGGAGATCGATGGAGGAGAAGTAGTTGGCACCATGCAGGCAGTCGAGGGCATCATCGATCCTGGGAAGAAGGTACACGTCTTTCTTGGTTATCTTGTTTAGGTGTCCATAATCTACGCAAAACCTCCAGCTGTTGTCTTTCTTTTCAACGAGTACTACCGGAGACAACAAGGTTGATAACTGGGAAAGTTGGTAAGGGTTCATATTTAACCAGACTCGTCCTTTGGCTGGTTAAATATGAACACTACCGGAGACGCCCAGGGGCTGCTCGGCGGCTCAATAATGTTGCTGGCCAACATTTTATCCACTTCTTCCTGAATGACCCGGCGTTTGGAAAGAGCAACTCTGTAAGGCCGTCTGTGAAACAGACGGCCTTACAGAGTTGTTCTTTGCAAACGCCGGGTCATTCAGGAAGAAGTGGATAAAATGTTGCCACAGACGGCCTTACAGAGTTGTTCTTTGCAAACGCCGGGTCATTCAGGAAGAAGTGGATAAAATGTTGGCCAGCAACATTATTGAGCCGTCGAGCAGCCCCTGGGCGTCTCCGGTAGTGTTCATATTTAACCAGCCTAGGGCGGGCATCTCCAGTATCGATGCGATGTGTGACGACGGACGTTTGGCCCAGGGATCCGTGACTGAAATCAAAAATGTCGCTGTATGACCGCAAAAGGCCGGCAGTTGTGCGCTTGCATATTCGGGACGCAGGTCAGAGGCAACCATGGCTGAGATGCGGTCCTCCGGACTATGTGACGGGACCGGTTGTGCAGGTACCTCGGCGTGACGGTCTGAAAGCACTGTAGAAATAGTAAAGCTGGACAAAGGTGACAGGTCGGCAAGGAAAATGCCCTCCGGGAGAACTTGCGAAGATATGCTGAAGTTGAGTACAGGAATGTAGGTGAGGTTATTCTCGACGTGTACAATGTTATGAGGTAGGACGATGTTGCGCTGTAGAGAGAGTCGCCGTGAGAAGGGAGGGAAATGGTGACATGGGCACGTATACTGCCGCCTCGGGAGGTAGGAGAGTAAATGTACTGGAGCGGAGGCGAGGCTGGGAATGGTCAGCACTAGGGTCGTGAACACAATGGGGCAGGGCTAGACGCAGAAGTCCGGAGGCACAGTCACTAAGAGCCGAATGGGTTGTTAAAAAGTCTAGGCCTAAAATCACGTCTTGAGGACAAGTAGTAAGGACGGCGAAGGGCACAGGGACGTGATGGCCGGCAATGCTGACGCGCGCAGTGCACATTCCGATGATGGTAGCAGTGTTTCCATCAGCAACACGAACTGTAGAGGTGTTAGCGGGCGTAAAAACTATTTTGAAGCGTTGGCTGATCGACGAACTAAGGACTGAAATATGGGCTCCAGTGTCAATAAGGGCAGAAACGGAGACTCCGTCCACAAGAATGTCAATGAGGTTACGTCTGTGTGTGGGGGTCGGTTCCGAGTTGACAGCCCGGGTCGGTAATGCAGCGTCACTCCCGGGCGCTGCACTCGCTAGTTTCCCGAGTAGGTGCCGGCGTATGATGGGGAGGAGCAGCGACGAGGTACCGGTGAACGGGGTCGACGAGCCAGTGGGGATGGAGATCGGCTGGCAAGACGGGCAGTGGGGACGGTTTCGTTGCGAGGCTGATCTGTTTGATGAAGATAATGTCCAGGTCCATCATAGGCGGGGCGGGGCTCCTCTGGTTGGGCAGGGAAGCGTCGAGGTCCATTGTAGTATCGATAGTCGGCGTTGTAATAACAGCGAGGGGCGAAGTAGGTACGGCTACGACAATAACGAAACGTGTGGCCGGCGAGACAGCAAATGAAGCAAATTGGCCTGTCGTCTGAGGTGCGCCACTCTGCAGGATTGCTGCTAAGGTAGCGACGTGGCGAAGCCTGGCTCGCGGTATCAGCAGCCAGGAACAGGGTGTGTTGGTGACGGCACGGGGCTGGAGGAGATGCCGACGTTGGAGAGTTCTTGGCGAACAACGGTCTGTATCATGGCCATGGTGTCGGGCGGCGGAGACGTGAGTGGTGCAGGAGCCAAGGCCTCGAGTTCTCTCCGGATGATCCGAGTGATGTTCGCTGGATGAGAAGGCTGTTCCAAAGGCGGCAGGTCAGCGCAGGATGATGTAGCCACCGTGTTTGGAAGGCGGTCAAAGCGATGTACGAGACGGCGTTGTTTAGCCTGCTCGAATTTTCGATAGACTTGAAGTAGCGAGTCAACGGTAGCGCAATCCGTACAGAAGAGGATATGTTGAATGCATCATCCGCTATACCCTTGAGGATATGCCCTATCTTGTCACTTTCTGGCATGGAGCACCTTGCGGCACAACGAAAGGACGTCTTGAATATAGGCAAGGTAAGGACTCCGTGGGGGATTGGGTGCGAGTGGAAAGTTCTGTTTTTGCTGCGAGAGCCCGCCCAATCGGCTTTCCGAACAAGTCCTAGCTTTTGTTTACAGATTTCCCAGGTCACTAACCTGAACAGATAGAATTGGCCTTGATATCAAAGCTAATCAATAGGCACAAGGTGGCCGATATAAGAAAGTATAACATGGAGAAAATTGAGCATGCTGTAAAGAACGGGGGAAGCCTTAGGTAAAGAAGAAATTGGGCATAAGCAAAACCAGATGTTTGCGATAAGGGACAAGGCCGGCAACGTCATCACGAATATGGACAAGATAGTCAAACTTAGCCGAGGAGTTCTGTACAGATCTCTACAAGAGCCAAAGTAGTCACGACCGTAACGAGATTAGCGGCAGGGAAAAACAGACGTTCCACCAGTGACGAAGGACGAGGTCAAGAAAGCATTAGAAACTATGAAAAGAGGGAAATCGGCTGGAGAGGAGCAGATAACTACAGATTTGCTAAAGGACGGGGGGGATATCGTGCTAGAAAAACTGGCCACCCTGTATACGCAGTGCCTGGTGTCATCGACGGTACCGGAATCATGGAAGAATGCAAACATTATCCTCATTAAAATTACAGACCAATCAGCCTACTGTCTGTTACGTATAAGGTATTTACTAAGGTAATCGCTAATAGAATCAGGACAACCTTAGACTGCAATCAAGCAAAGGATCAAGCAGGGTTTCGGAAACGGTACTCTACTATCGATCATATCCATACCATCAATCAGGTGATAGAAAAATGCTCGTAATGTAACCAGCCCTTATACATAGCATTCATTGATTACGAAAAAGCATTTGACTCAGTTGAAACCTCGGCGGTGATGCAGGCATTGCGAAATCAGGGGGTAGACGAGCCGTACGTGAAAGTG
The DNA here is from genome assembly GCF_055883805.1 of Amblyomma maculatum. Taxonomy (NCBI): domain Eukaryota; kingdom Metazoa; phylum Arthropoda; class Arachnida; order Ixodida; family Ixodidae; genus Amblyomma; species Amblyomma maculatum. The sequence goes on along the minus strand of NW_028146749.1, from coordinate 2,948,066 downwards.
CTGGAAGATATATATAGTGGCTGCACAGCAACCATAGTTCTGCATAAAGAAGGTAACAAAATTCCCATAAAGAAAGGTGTTAGGCAAGGAGACACAATCTCCCCAGTACTATTCACAGCTTGTTTAGAGGAAGTATTCAGAGACTTGGAATGGGAGCAGTTAGGGATAAGGGTAAATGGAGAATACCTCAGTAATCTGCGATTTGCTGATGACATTGCCTTGCTAAGCAACTCGGGGGATGAACTGCAAATAATGATTGGTGACCTAGACAGAAAAAGTAGAAAGGTAGGCTTGAAAATTAATATGCAGAAGACTAAGATAATGTTCAACAGCCTCGGAAAGAAACAGCAGTTTACATTAGGTAGCGAAGTACTGGAAGTAGTAGGCGAATATGTCTACTTAGGACAGGTAGTAACCGCAGATCCGGACCATGAAAAGGAAATAACAAGAAGAATAAGATTGGGATGGAGCGCATTTGGCAAGCACTCGCAGATTATGACTAGCAGCTTACCGGTATCGCTCAAGAGGAAAGTATACAACAGTTACATTTTACCTGCACTCACCTATATATGGGGCTGAAACGTGGAGGCTAACAAAGGGGGTTCTACTTAAGTTGAGGACAACGCAGAGGGTTATGGAATGAAAAAAGGTAGGGGTAACATTAAGAGATAGGAAGCGTGCAGAATGGGTCACAGAAATAGCTCAAGTTACTGGCATTCTAGTGGAAAGCAAGAAGAAATGGGCATGCATGGGCAGAACATGTAGAGCGAAGAAAGGGTAACCGATGGTCGCTTAGGGCAAAACACTGGATGCCAAGGGAAGGAAAGCGTAGCAGGGGGCGGCAGAAAATTAGGTGGGCGTATGAGGTTAAGAAGTTCGCAGGGGTCAAGTGGATTCAACTAGCACAGAACCGGGTTAATTGGAAAATTATGGGAGAGGCCTTCACCCTACAGTGGGTATAGTAAGGCTGATGATGATGATGATGAACAGCAAAACCCATATTCGCCGCGAATTCACTTCAATGCATGCATTAAGAAGATCATATGCTTGATTGGTAGCATATCTTGAGCTATTTCTGCTTGCCCGCCTCACAAAAATGCAGCCGTTCAACATATCATACCTCAGTCCAGGCAGGAGCTGGATGTATTGCATGTCTGGAAGGCCTAGCTTGTAGATGCCGATCTAGGACCTCGTCTGAGCTTTTTAGATGCTTATCTTTTAACTACGAGAAACAGCTTGAAGAACCGTGGAGAAGCGATAAGCTACACTAGCTCTCATCTCTCCTAACTCCCTAATTACCCAAACAGCGGCCGAGAGTTATATCCCTTTAATCAAATGAAAGCTTTATTCAATCATTATATGTTTTTCTTTTTATTCACAGCTGCCGCAGCTCGCTGCGTTTTCTACGCCGCATGCTCAGTTATTTTAAAGATATTTCAATTATTGTGGTAATCTTGCTTGTCGAATTTCTCTGCAGTTTTTATGATGTCTCCTCTATTCGCATTAGCTCTGAGTTGGAAGCCCCGTGCACAATTTCGCGTCATTGACATGCTTCAGAAGAGCTGTAATCAACGCTCAATTCACATGATATGAGAACTTTATGCACAACATATCATTGCCGTGACAATTAACCGCGCAATGACAAAAGTCTTCTCAACAAGCAAATTTCCTCGCCCTCATGGCTCGTCTATTTCCTCGTCGCGAAAATACTCAAATTTCCTTCGAATTGCTGGTACTGCGACGAACTCAAAATGATCCTAATCAAAATCCCTTTATGCAGCCAGCTCTGCTGTCAGATTTGCGCTGTGTATACACTGATAGGCTATTGGAATCTTGCAAGTTCTCTACTGGCATTGCTGTCGAAACACACGGGGCAGCGCGATTATTAGGGTGCTTTCTCTTCGGTATATAATGCATTTTGCGTTCGAAATATGTCTCAGCAAGAAAATAAGGAGCCTTGCTACAGGAACTATCACGTGAGTACTTGAATATGTTCCTTTTCTAAATGCAGATCAGAAATTCTTCACTTCGGAGCAAGTTATCTCTTAAGCTTGTGTCCACCTTTTAATCTCGAGGAAGCATATCAGTGTGACACGAACAAATGACGGACTTCCAAGTAATCGTTTCAATAGGCTTCGTTGCCGCCGGCATGCAGGCCGGCATGAAGAGTGCTGATGTAAACAAAAGTATAGCAGAAAGCTTCGTATTACGAGAGGACGCGATAGCGCCTTTAACGCCGTCTCTTCATTACGCCAATTTTAGGCATCTAGAGGCTGGCACTTAGTTGGCAAAGCGTACGTCTATTTGTTTTTGATTTTAGGGTAAAGACGCAGCATCTTCTCGGCGCACACCATGTATGTTTTTACAGTGAACGGCATAGAATTGGAGGCACACATGTCGACGGCTTGAATCCCTGTCACAAATTGGACGGAAACTGAAAAAGAAGGTATATGTTAAATAAGAAGCGAAAAATTGCATGACAGCAAGCTGAATGTGCGCAGTGAACGCGTCTACGTCGTAATTTAATACGAAATGACTTGCGCGTCACATAATCGCGTAAAAACTAGAACGCTGGCTCTGGCGAGCAAGTCGACAACGCTGTCACACATGTTTCACGGCATTAAATTTCGCATCACACCAACGCGTTCTCTGAGGAAATGCATGCCTTCGAAGCCAGAACTGTCATAGCGTAGTCATAACTGCACTGCGTTCGTGTAGAGTGCAACGGCAGCACAGCTACGCGTACGTCGGCCGCTTCATGCTTCCGTGTCGCTTCCGTAGTTTGTTCTATTATAGTAAAGCGAAAACCTGGGGTAGCGAGGTGGCTTTTGGACCAAACGAACTATAAACGCTTCGCATGATATATATACTTATTATTGCCCCATATACAGTGAGGAAAGACAGTGTCTATGCCGTGCGCTGAAGCATCTAGATGGACGCCCATTGACTGAAATTAAGATTTTAGGTCCCTGGCCGCGGCGATCGTCTGCGGTGAAGGCCTCCCAGACACTGCTCCTCTTTATGAAAAGCACAGGCCTAATCGAAACACTATGATTTTGCTGTTATGTTATGTGATATGACTTTGACGCGATGTGATGTGACATGTCTGTACTAACTTCACCCATCCCTCTCTCGCAACTTTTATATCCTCTCACCCCTTTCCCCCAGTGCAGGGTAGCAAACCGGTTTCTTCTACAGGTTAACCTCCCTGCCTTTCCTCCTCATCTTCCTCCTCCTCATCCGGATCCGGTGAACTTTGCCCTGCGACCCTCAACTGCTTTGCGTGCATCTCTAGAACAGATGGACAAAATATTTTTGTGAGAAGCTTGCAGCAGTTACTATGTGGTTCAATTGGTTTTTACCTCTTGAGCTCGAGGCCACGGGCTTTAGTCGAGCTGCAGAAGCCGCATTGGGACGGAAACCAAACGGAAAAACGGAAATGTGCTTTGCGATCGATATGCCAGCCCGAAGAATAACAAATATAATATATACGTACGTCGTGCTATTTTGGATAAATGAAGCTGCAGGTCATGTACATTGTACTGCGCCCGACACTTACTTTATGTGCAAGATATTCGGATAAAAGGAACATGCATTCCCTCCAAACCATATTTTTTTCATGCAAAGAACAACACCCGCTGAGTGTCCAGACGAGGGCTTCACAGAAGCCGTAGAAAAAAAAAAGAAAAAAAAAAGCAATCTCGACGCTTCTTGAACGACGGGGGAAATATGAGAGGGGTGGGGAGTAAGTCAAATTACAGCTGATTTTCTTCGATCGACAATGTACCGCAACTAATTATGTATTGTTTTGAAACTTATGCGCATCTTGTTACTGTAAATGCATATTTTGTAATTGGTGTGCGCGCCTTGCGCTGATCGTGCAGGAAGACTACATCAGCCGATCTGGAAACTGGCTGCGACAGTGGAAGCTCGTTTCGCCGAAGCCTGAGGTCCTTGGTCTCATCTACACCAAAACGCTGGCCTTTCACTTCTTCATGGCAGTGCACTTACCGGACAGGTATTAGCGCTGATTTTGTTCGGAGGAGGAGGAGGAGGAAAAAACTTTATTTGCAGAAGAATTCGAGGCACGCAGGCCTCCTGGGTCTCCGCACGACCCCACTCACGATCTAAACGTTCATATTATGTTTATCCATGACGTATGCGGCCCGGCTGACGACGATCTTCTGCCTGGCCGGGTCCGCTGATCGCAGTGAGGTCTCCCAGTCCTCGGTTCGGAGAGGCACCGGCCCGGCGGGGGGAGGAGACGCCGGGCAGGATAAAAGAATGTGGGTAAGAGTAGCCTTGGGGTGGGAGCACAAAGTGCATATGGGGGATACCGGCTGAAATTTCGAAAGTAGAGCTGGTGTCGGTAGAGTTCGTGTCTGCAGACGACGCCAGATTGACTGCTCTCTGATAGTGAGGGATGGGTGGGGTGACGGATAGATGAGGCGCTCAGCGCGGGAGTTTGCGGTGAACTCAGCAAACGAGTGCATACGATCCTTCGAGAAATCCCCCATGAGGTCCGCCTGTGCCCGGTTTCTAGACCCTCGGGCTAAGGAGTCGGCAGCCTCGTTGCCGGGATTTCCCGAGTGCGCAGGCACCCAGATGAGCTCAATCCGTCGGGGGAGGTGGGAGGTGGGCATGTGCAGCAAGTGGTGCGCCGGAGGATGAACCCGGCCCCTGGCATAATTTAGAATGGCAGTTTTTGAATCACTGAGTATGTAACTGGCATCGGTGTATGCCAGAGCAATAGCTATAGCGGTCTCCTCGGCTTCTTCAGGGGTCGTGCCTGAAGGAAGCTCAATAGTTAAGGGGGAAGTGTGGGGGTTGTGGACAACTGCAGTGGCTCCGCTCTCATCGCAGGCGGCATCTACCCAAACGGCATCGGGCTCATTCCCGTACCATTTGTGGAGCGCTGCCGCGCGTGCCTTCCTGCGACCTTGGTCATAGTGGGGGTGCATGTTCCGCGGTAATGGTTTGACATAGATTGAAGTGTAAATTTGGCTAGGGAGTGTTAATAGGGATGAATTGTTTGCAGGAATAGTGATGCCTAGCTTAGTGAGTATATGTCGTCCGGTAGTTGTAGCAGCTAATCTGAGGTATTGTGCTTGTAAATGGGCCTCTCGAAGTTCATGTATTGTATTATGGACTCCAAGTTCGAGTAGTCTCTCGTTACTAGTGCTTTTCGGTAATTTAAGTGCTGCCTTTGTTGCTTGCCGAATTAATGAGTCTATTTGCTGGACCTCACTGCATGATAGTTTGAGGTATGGTGTAGCATAAAGAATTCTGCTGAGGGTATAGGCGTGCACTACTCGAAGTGTGTCCGCCTCTCGAAGCCCATGTGCGCGTCCTGTCACCCTCTTTATGAGTTGTGTGGTGTTTGCAACGGCCTTTTTGAGCCGCTTAATTGTGTCGACGTTCTTTCCATCCTGTTGCAGGTATAGTCCCAGAATGCGGATGGTATGAACCTGTGGTACTTGTCTTCCCTGAATTCGAATTTCTATGGGGCTTTGGTAGGTCCGTCCTTTAGGGGGTATGATTAGTAATTCTGATTTTTCTGGGGAGCACTCTAATCCGATTGTTGCGGTAAGCTTGGCTATCGTGTCTGCTGCTGTTTGTAGCGTGTCTTCGATTTCACCGTCTGATCCGTGTGTTGTCCAGAGTGTGATGTCATCGGCGTATATGGTGTGACCGAGGTGAGGGATTTTCTGTAGTTCTGCGGTTAAGGGGATAAGGGTAATGTTGAACAGAAACGGGGAAAGAACGGAGCCTTGCGGCGTCCCCACGTTGGCAAGCGTGTACGGTGAGGTGTGGAGATTGTCGATGTGAAGTGTGGCTGTCCTGTGCTGAAGGAAGGCTCTTATGTAGTTGTAAAGCCTAGGACCAGTTTGAATGTTCGTGAGTGCCTGTAGGATTGCTGTGTGTTGTACATTATCAAACGCTTTTTTGAGATCTATTGCTAGTATCGCCTTAGTATGCGTTGGTATATGTGGGTCAAGCACTGCTGACGTTAGCTGCAGCATAGCGTCCTGCGTAGATAGACGGGGCCTGAAACCGACCATTGAGTGCGGGTATTGGTCCGTGTCATCCATGTATGCAGTTAGCCGAGCTAGTATAACCTGTTCAAAGAGTTTTCCTAAGTTTGAGGTGAGCGATATTGGGCGCATATTCGCTGGGGAAATTGGCTTGTTGGGTTTTGGTATGAGAATTACTTTCCCGTGTGTCCATTCTGCTGGGAGTGTCCCTTCTTCCCAGTGTTTGTTATAGAGGTCCGTTAGTTGCTCCAATGATTTATCATCTAGATTTCTTAGCGCCGCATTTGAAACCTGATCTTCGCCTGGCGTTGTGTTCTTGAGCTTGTGAAGTGCTGCCCGTATTTCTGATGTCGTTATTGCAGCATCTAATATATCATTTGGTCCTCCTGCATAGGAGGGAAGGGATTGTGGTTGACCCGGGGTGGTGTGCATATGCTTTAGAGTAGCTAGTAGGGCATCTGTGTCATCTCTGTGTTGATGGGTTAGTCTAGCTATTATGTTTCGTGTATATGTCTTGCTCTGGGTTGGGTCCAGAAGGTGCCGAAGTAGGTGCCATGCACGCTTTGTGGTGAGATTTCCTTTTAGCCCTTCACATATTTGTGTCCAATTCTGCTGAAACAATTGCGCTCCATAGTCTTCAATTTGGGTGGCCAGATCATTAATCTTCTGATTAAGTTTGCGGTTGTGCTTCTGTGTGGCATACCGTTTATTTAAACTACGGTGGGCCTCAAGTAAATGCGCCATTCTGGCATCTAACGTTGGCACATCTTCGTTTGTATCAATGACCTGCGTATTATTTTCCTGGTCCTGAAGTAGTTGTCGCACCCATTGCCTTAATTCTATGTTGTCTTCAGCAGGGGTGTTTTGTCGTTGTTTTCTAAAATTTTCCCAGTTCACCAAACGATGCTTATATGTCTTTGGCGTGCACTGTGGTCCCTCAAGGGTTAGGGCGATGATATAATGATCGCTGCCTAATGTGTGTCCGGTTCGTTCCCATTTTAGGTGCGGGATGTGTCTGCCGAGCGTGAGATCTGGGCTGGTATCCATAATACCAACTGTACCCTGTCTGGTGGGCATTTCAAAATCATTATGTACGGATAGCTGTGACTGCTGTATCTGATTGGACAGAACCTCTCCTCTGCTGTTTGTACGGCTGTATCCCCAATCAGCGTGTGCGCAGTTTAGGTCCCCCGCTATTAATAAAGGTGTTTTCTTGGCTTCCTTTGCTATGGTCCTAATTAGATTCGCGCAACGAGATGCGGGGCTACTAGGAGGGTTGTATATATTGGAGACTATTAATGATTCTTTAGTAACATCATTCGGTATAATTTCTACAGTAATGTGTGCTACCTCGTGTGTATAGTCGTGTATTGTGTGTCTGAGTGTGCGTCTGATGTAGGTTGTAACCACGGGCTTGTCCACGCTAGGTGCATGGTATGCTGTATATCCTGGTATGTTGAGTGCTATACGAGTTTCTTGTAGAAGTATAAGGTCTGGGGGTGACGAGTTGCTAGTAATAAGTTGCACTAGAGGATCCCGCTTTCGCTTAATGCTCCGGCAGTTCCAATGCCAGATTATTAGTGGGTTGTTGTTGCCCTTAAGAATTGGAGGATTAGCTGCCATCATGCTGCACTTGGGGTGCTACGGAGGGGGGTATTGGTGGTTGGATAGAGGGATAGCTTGGTGGGTGGATAGAGGGATAGCTTGGTGGGTGGATAGAGGGATGGCTTGGGAAGAGAGAAGTGGGGGATGGTTGGAGAGGGAGTGAGGATGAGCTGCCATCATGCTGCACTTGGGGTGCTACGGAGGGGGGTATTGGTGGTTGGATAGAGGGATGGCTTGGGAAGAAAGAAGTGGGGGATGGTTGGATGGGGAGTGTAGCCAATCTGGCGTCAACTACCTTCATTATGCGGGTAATTGCCCCCTCTACCATCGTTTCTACTTTAACAGTTAGATGGTCACAGAATGTGTTTAGCCGCGCCTCTAGCTGGGCCGTTAGGGTTTGGAATCGTTCTTCCATTTTTTGCTGGAAGAGTTCGAATTTTGCTTGAAATTTCGCCTCTAAGCGGGCTTCTAGTTCAGCTAGAGGATCGGTGTCGCTGTTTGACTCTATGCGTTTCTTTTTAGACGGGGGAGTAGCAGGAGGGGATGGAGTTTGTGTGGTTAGGGGGGTGGTGGGAGGAGGGATTTTGTTCGGGAAATTCAATGTTAAACAGGGCACCAAAAATTATCCGACTCACATCGATTGGACGCGTGCAACCCAGTTAAATGTCAAATGCTATCACTGATAGAAATATTGCAGCACCCCTCGCCATAGGAGCGATCAGAAGCTCTACAAGCATCATCGTTGCTGCCAAGCCGAAGCTCTGTACCAGGGCTGAGTACAAGATTTATGAGAAGTAGTTGAGATTTTTTTTTTTTTTTTTTGCTGCTGTAATGATATCTGTGCATGAAAATTGATGATTGAGCGATGCGGCATGCTGTCAAGGCAAGTGAGCCAGCGCGTTCATATTATAGATTTTGGAATGATATATGTGGTGCACACAGAACGAGCCGCTTCACACTGCCATATGATTGATTTTGCTCTGTCCGCTTCCTTCCTGGGCAAGCAGTTGTATTCTCGTCATACGGATTATTTCCTGCTGCTCACATGCTCATGACGTGTTCAGCTAACTTGTGCCAAGCTTTAAAAATCTACAACTGGTTCTATAAGCTTCTGTGAGTTGGGCTGTCTGATAAGGTCTGATAAGATTATTTTTTTTTATATAATGCAGGGTTGTTAAATAACAAAGATAAGCAGATGACTTATCGCTAAATATTCGAACGCTTTTGCTGTAAAAGTTGCGTGCTGTTAGAGAAACTTAAGCTGTTTTTCTTTTTTTTTTTTGCGGAATAGACTTATTGTACGTTTGATGTAAATATCGCGGGAACTGTTTGTTCTGTCGCGTCGGAATCCATCATAAGCGCCACGACATAGAAACATAGTTAAAAAAAGACATAATCAATAAATCGGCTGCCTTTCATAGTGATGTTTCTATGACAAGCGCAGACACTTGGTATTGCTAGTTAAACTGCAGCATTGGCATGCAAGAATGCGCGTCGGCAGGATAAGCTTTGAGTGCGCTACGGTTGCAAATTGCAACATGACTCAGCAAAACGAAGTGCCTGCGCCTTTCTCGCGGATTCATGGATCCTAATTAGAGACTTTTGGTTTAGCGCTACCGCGCGAGCGTCAGTACGCATGCGCAGATTACTCCGATGGCGACAGATGGCGCCAGGTTCCTGTCAAATTTCGGCGGACGCCGCACGCGGGGACCAATCAGCGCGTGCTGTGCTGATGGTGCGCGGTAGACGGCCGCGATAAGCGGCAGCGATAAGCTAAAAGTCTCTACTTTAACGCGGCCGTCTACCGCTACCGCCCACCGTCAGCATAACACGCGCTGATTGGTTCCTGCGTGAGGAGAGAGGGGCTTTAAATTTGACAGGAACGGGGCGCCATCTGTCGTCTCGGGGTGATCTGCGGATGCGTGATGTTTTTATTATCTATTGCGACTTTGCGTTAATGCGTTTTCAGTCGGGTAGCATGAAAGTCAGGCGCATAAATTATATTGATGTGATCGAGGCAAATGCAGCAAGAGTCAGACCTTGTCGTTCTTTTAAAGCTTAGTACACTTGTTGGCAGTGAGCAGATATTATTTATTCTACCTTTCAACCCTATATTTGCCTGGAATGTAAAACTCACCGAAAATTAAATATTTAATTAAAAACTTGTCTTCGTGCAGCTGACCAAGATGGAACCCGCCGCAGATCAGACCTGTCGCAAACATCAAGTGATCTACAAGCTGCCAGAAGAAGAGGACCAAGCATCAAGCCCATCTTCCACATGGGGAACACGCGTGTTCTATAGTCAGTCATATATCCATGCTTATTAAAAAGCAAATCGCGAGCTTTTTCTGAACGCTGTTGAGAAATAAATTTTTCACCAAATGCTGCAGCTGCTTTACTTTCTTGATGGCATCAGAAAAGCTGCTGCTTTTCTTGATGCATTTGCATGCTCTACCACGTTATATATGCATGGGCCGCTGTATATTAAATGCATGGTTTTGAGCCGTCTGCCGGCCACTAACCGACGTCGGGAAGCAACCGGCCGACGTACGGCCTGTCATCAGCAAAACAGCTTGGGCAGACGAGCAGCCGACCATTCAGGAGTATGCTGGCAGGTGGCCGGCCTACGTGCGGAAGGTGGCTGGTCACGTCGGGTCAAGAGGTCGGGCTGTTTCCATTGCCGAAAATCAGCCGACGTTAGGTCACTGTCAATCCTCGACACCGGCCCTCAGTCGGGTGCCGAGGGTTGGCCGGGCCCTTCTTGGTCGGCGAGAGTTGTGGGCCGTATACCTTTTGCCAAGCACTTCTTTTTTTGCTTGGGACTATATTTAAATATACGTATAAGTATCCAATAAATGTATGCAACTAAGCAAGGTCACTGTATATAATGCGTCAAACAAGGCAAATAAATATGTTGCGCAATCACAGATAGTAAACTTTACGCACAGAAAGAAAGATGATTCGTCGAGCGTGGGTATGAAAGTAAGGTGTAACATTTTCGGACCGCTAGAACTAAACAGACAAAATCCAACAAGCTCAAAGTTTTGAAAAAGTGACAACCATCAGGAAACAACTTTAAACCAATACTAAAAAGATAAGTTATGGTGAAGTATATAAATGTTTCGTAGGACAAATGTATAACTGGAGCTTAGCACTACTTTTCCAAAATATTTATGTACTTCGCGCCCCTGGTTGTTTTTAAAGCACCGGTCATTCCAACGCGAAGACAGCAAAATTGTCAGTCAGTCATGAGTGGCATTTCGAATTGGGAAGCTGACAGTCTTTTTTTTTTATGGTAGCCAAAACAAGTAATTATCGAAATTATTTTCTACCTTATAAATAAATGACTTAATGGGCAAATAGTGTGGTTTCAGGAGTTGTGGGGCATGTTTAGAAAAAAAAACAATTTCACCGGAAAAGCGAAGCAATTACCGCGATAGCAACACATGGAGAGCCAACTCAACAAGCATGGCAGCATGCGCGCACAAACATAAACACGTCTCATTACACGACGGCGGGCGTTCGCTGTGAAGCGCACGGGTGAGCAAACTTGGACGGAGCAGCAGCTGCCACTCGCTTCAGCTCAAACGGCCATAACCTGAAAGCATTCAAAGGGCTGCTGGGCAGAATCCACTCGGCCAGATAAAACGAACGCGCACTGAAATGCGCCTCGCAGTGGTCGGGGCAACACGAGAAAAACGCATGCGCTATGGCTGGCCTTGCCAGCCCCCGAGTAACGCGAACAAGAAAATTGAGAACGGGTTTCAATGTGTCCTCTCGCGAAGAAGTCAAAGTAGAAAAAATAAAGAAGAACGCAGTTACCTTTGCTGGGCTTCAGTGTCTTGGCATGGACGCTTTGGCGCAGGTGAGAGAGAGAGAGAGAAATAACATTTATTGCACCCGTCAAAAGGTTGGTGAGGATCCGAGGCGAAGCTCTGCCCCAACCACGTCCTCCCCCTCAGCCTTCGACCTGAATCCCTTGGATCTGAGCAGGGGCCAGAGCAAGACGGATGACTTCTCGTTGCCCTTTTTCGTCCTGCTTGAGAATTAGTGCCTCCCATTACTCATCTGTTCTGTCAGGTTCTCCAAATCTAGGACGCGTCCATATCATAAGGTTCATGTCCGCTATGCCATCGCAACGTTTGCACCTGGGGCTAAAAATTTCCGGGTGCCACTTGCTGTAAAGCTCGGGGTTCGCGAATACTCCAGGCTGTAGCTTACGCCACATAACCTCCTCGCTTTTGGTGAGTTGCTTACACGCTTTTGGTAGTACTGATCTGCCTAATTTGTAATGATTTAGGATATCTTGGTAGGTGTTAAGGTAATCGTCGAACTGTAGGGGCTCCTCATCGCGCAAGGGGTACGGGGTTGCGCATAAGTCGTCACTGCCCAGACGGCCACTGACGTCCGACGGACAACCGAACTCGGCCGCAACTCGGCGGCCGATTTCGGACGTCCGCCGGAATTCCGGCTTACGTACGAAAGCGGATGGTCGAATCCGTTCGCCCAGCGGACAGCCGCCGTACGTCCGTCACTGGATTTGCTTTTACACAGCTATGATATAGTTTGTAGTCGTCGTGCTCGTCTGAACTGCGTATAAATCAGTAATACCCTCAAGTCTGCATTATATGATGCCAGAGCGAATCGATGCGATAGAAAACGTTTCCATTAAACAGTTTTTTTTTTTATTTTCCGCATGTTTCATCGTTGAATTCTTCCATCAAAAATTTTTGATTAAAAGTTAAATGACTATTAAACATTTTTCTATCATGATGCTTCGGTGAAATTTTAATCAGTGGCTGAATAGACGCAGCAAGCAGCAAGCTCAAAAAGAACGAAACCGAACCTATCCTCAAAAAAATCTGAAATGAGCCAATCCAATCCACCTTACAAGTTGAAGTTTAGTCATGGAAGATGGCTTCATGATTTCGTGTTCTGCATTTTCTGCGCAGTTACAAATACCTACGGCTGTAATGCACTGCTAGCATTGTTTTTGCTGTGGCTTGGTGCGGCTGGCACACTTTGTTCACCCGCCGATTCCAAAGTAAGTATCTCACCGTACTTTTGGTTCTGTAGTGGAACTTTTCGATGCACTGATAGTGGTGAGCTTTTGGGTAAGGAAACAGCTCTGTACAGCAGCCGAACGGTCGAGTGTTTTAGGCTAGACTGACAGGATGGCTCCGCGCCGACTAACTAAAGTGCAGCCTCAAGTCTGAGGGCCATCTTTCTCGGCATTACTGGACGCTGTGCCAGTAAGCCGCGCAACTTCTCTGAAGGAGTGCCTGCCCGAGCTTTAAAGGAGTTAATTTGTTAACCATGCGCAACGTGCTGAGTTGTAAAAACTATACGAGAAAACTTTTGCACTCGAGCCTATCGTGCGACATGCCTACACTTGGAAAAACGTCGCGAGTTTTTTTTTTTTTTTTTTTTTTTTTTTTTTATATGGACAGCCGCTGATCTTTCTCTCTCGAGCTTTACGGCAACTACAGTTTCTAGAAGGAACGGCTGCAGCTACTAAATAACTAAAGGTTTAGTACTCTCCTTCAGCTTTGACAAACCAGGACAGCACCTTGCGCATGTTGGTTATGCATGTGGGACCGAACCGCGCAGAACAACCGGACAAGGAGATAAGAGAAAAAAAAAAGTCAGCACTTGTCTTTTTCTTGACCCGTTGTTCTGCGCTGTTCTGGCACGAATTTAACATACCGCCGCCGCGATACAGTTGGGCTGTGAGCTCGGGTGCCTGCAACGCCTTCTTTTATGCAAAACAGGCATACTGAAAGGCCATGCAAGCCGCGGGCTCAAAAAAAAAAAAAAAAAAGAGCACGAGTTGAGCAAAAGTGAGATGAAAACAAAATTGTTGTTGCTTTGTCCTTACAGATATTCAAAGGCTCCTCAGAACTTCACTGCATTATTGACAGCGAGATAATGCCAAAGCTACACTAGAGCCATGCAGCACCTTATAGTGCATGATACTGAGCTTATGTCTCGCACTGAAAGCTCTTACCATGTTCTTAGATTATCATATTAAAGTAGCTTTAAACCCATGCTTGTTAATACAGTGATAGCCATAAATTGAATCTAGGGCATCATGCTCACATACAAGGCTTCTGATAACCGCTGGTCCTGTACCTGGTCATCTTACAAGCATTTGTGCAATTGATGCTTTTAATGTGTTGTAAAAGCTTTTGTGTTCTATTTCTGTATGGGAATGCTTTCCTTATTGAAGGCTAACATTTGGCTTGCTACAGCAAAACCTCTACCTAGTCATCCTAAAAACAGCACCGCAGTTAGTGCTTTTAGTGTGTTGTAAAAGTATTTGTGTTCCGATTCTGTATGGCAATGCTTTTCTCGTTGAAGACTAGCATGAGGCTTCCAAAAATTTTTCAGATGCCATTTGCTGTAGCCGATTTCGTAGGCCAACAGGAAACAGCACTTTGAACATGGAAAACTGTCATCCACGGGGGAAAAACAGCAACATCCCTTTGCATTCTCATTTCTTTGGTATGGCTAAAAGTGAATATTGTATCATTATCTATATTATTAAAATATTGAATCATGATTGTCAGTGTTGAAGTTGTTTGAGCATGATGATTTTAAACACACAGGACATCCCTTCGACATTAAGGTTTTAGCTTGTTTACATGTAGGATGTAGAGCTGGTTTCAACAAACTTTATGCAGCAAATTCTTTTTACATTGTCCACCATGTTACTTTTTGTCATTGTCCATTGAAGTAAATAACCAGTATTTTACGTTTACACAGTCGTCCACTCTTAGCTTGAATGGGAATGTGTGGCATGCAGTTTGCAAAATAGCAATGCATCCGTCACAGCCATGCATCAAGGCTAAGTGGCTTGTGCGTAGAGGGACCAGCCGCTCCAGCTTCACGTCATCTGCCTCTTTGCTCCGGTGTGCAGACGTGCATTGAGGCAAAGTGGTTTATGTGTAGAGAAACCAGGAGCTTCTTTGTCACATCTGGCTGTTTATTACGGTGTGCAGATGCGCATCGAGGCAAAATGGCTGATGTGTAGAGGGACCAGGAGCTGCTGCTTAACGTCCTTCGCCTCTTTACTACAGTGCACAGCCGTGCATTGATGCTAAGTGGCTTGTGCATGGAGGGCCCAGGAGCTGCAGCTTCAAGTCTGCCTCTTCGCTCAAGTACGCAGGTGCGTATTGAGGCAAAATGGCTTATGCATAGAGTTACCAGGAGCTGCTGTGTGGCGTAGTCTGTATATTTGCTATGGTGCGTATCGAAGTACAATGGGGGGGCTCATGTGTAAAGGTACCATGAGCTGCTGCGTCATGTCGTCTGCCTCTTTACTATGGTGCGCAGGCATGCATCAAGGCAAAGTGGCTTATGCATAGAAGGACCAGGAGCTGTTGCTGCACATCTGCTATGATGTGCAGCTGTGTATTGTGGGTGGTGGTGGAAAACATTGCCATCAGATACAAATACAGGAGGTTACTCACTAGCTGACCCTGAGGGGGCCTGTCCTGACAAAAACAAGGGGTCCCTAGTTTGGGACCCCAGTGGTGGTAGAGGGACTAGAGGCTGGTACTTCACGCTGTCTGCCTCTTCGCTACGGTGTGCAGCTGCGATGGATGCAGTGGCATCTCAAAAAGTGCATGCCACGCACTCACATGTTCAGCCTGAGTGGACGACTGTGTACCTGCTATAGCTTTGTTATTCCTAGAATAAACCTAGGCCAAGTTGGATAAATTATAGCTCACCTCATATGTGGTCAGCAAAGAAAAGCCACTCCAGAAAATCTGATGCATTTACTGTCATAGGATTCTTATTCATATGCATGCTACTGACAAGTCAGATTCTTCACCCTCAGAAATGCCAGAAAAATAACCAAGGGTGCGTCTGCAATAGTCTAGCTTGCTCTTTCTCTGCAGACTTGAGTCAGATGTGTGTTCCATTGTTGTGGGTGGGACAGGTGTGAATCTTTGATTTTAAGCTTGCAACAAGTATGTTATTGTAGTTTAAAGGCAAAACGGTACTAATAATCGCAGCCCCCCGTGGCCTTTATCCCCTTTTAATAGTGTTGCTAGACACTGAATTATTAGTTTACTCTGCACTGTTTCTGTCTAGTTAATGTGCGGAGATGTACATATATTTATATGACTTGGAGTTGTCGACTTTGCACTTAGAAACATTGTAGCGTTATCTGATGTGTTGCTTTCATTTCTTTAATGATTTCTGTAAGGGATCGGTGGGTATGCTAGGCACCATTATTAGTCTGCTCTTTTTGGGTCACCTGTTCAATGCCCAGCTGCGGCCGTCTCCCACTTGCCCTCGGACAGGAGGCGGAGAGACGCGCAGAGAGGCAGCTACAGCAGCTACAGTGCTTAACGGAAACGTAGGCAGAGAGGGAAAGAAGTCCCCTCTTCCGAGGACTTTGCTGTCGCACTCGAAGACGCGGGGACAGGCAGTTTGTTCTCGTTGCTGTGTCATGTAGGGGGCTCATTTTTATTTAAGGAGCTTTACGAACAGTATACAACTAAGGGGTCCTTAGTACGCTGACTGGACCCATCACCCGGAGGCAGCACAGCTTTGAAACGAGCACCTCTTTTGGAAGAACTGCTTATCGTTCAAAGAAAAAACACTGTCAGCTTGAAGTGTGTAAGGCCCTCTTCCTTGTTGGGGAGCCCATAAAAGTGACAATTATTCAGTGCAGGCGCGCTGAGTGGGGTCTCGTTGAGGATTCCAACCCTGGATGTCAACAGTGGTGGAAGATGGCGGCGTTAAAAAAGGGCAAGTGTGTAACAGTGACGGTATGATGCGGAGCGGGAGGATGTGAGTTGGCTCTTCTGATGTGGTCCGCAATGGTGCTGACTCGGACGCCAATAATTGCAATAATTGCCCTGTAAAAGGAGCCGCCAAGGATGCAAGCTTTGGGCAACAATGGTTGCGCACGTGAGACACCGTTTTGATGGGTTCTAATTTTTTTTTCTTTTTTTTTTTTCCTAGGGGAGAGAGTTTGGCATGTGACCTAGTGAGCCAATCATTTCGAGGTCCATTCTCTAAATTCCATTTGTTGTGAAACGAATTTGTTGTCCCTTTTGCATTGCTTGTATTAGGGAGAGGGTGAAAAACTTATGAAAGTGGAAAGACATGCCAAAATGTTTGTTAGCCAGTCATGTGTGAGTTCGTTGTCATTGGGGATGAGAAATGTGGGCGGAGTCCCGAAGTTAATGAAACGGCCCCGCGGCCTGGAGAACTCGTTCTGAGCTAGATTTTGATCTCTTTCCTCTTCGGCATAGATCATGGTCATTGTTTCACCTGTTGTAAATACATACATTCATGTATAAAATTTTCAGTTCATCTTCCTCTCCGTGTGCAAGTTGTTGTGGCCAGATGCAGTAAATTCACTATTTTCATTTCTATATAACGTGCCTTTCTGAAGATGGTGAGCTCTTTTGTCCAATCCTGTAAAAAAGCAGCAAAGCGCTCCCGAATCTTCCACAAAACTGTGTGATATCTTTAATACTAACTGCGGCTTGGTGTCACTCAAAACATGTAGTTGAGGTAGATTTCTTCCCCCCCCCCCCCTCTTTTTGTTCGTTCAAATGAGGACCAGCGGACACTAACTTTTGCTTTTGTAATGCCCTAGGCCCCGCCTTAAGGCAGTACTCTAATGTCAATACCATTTTTATAGCTATGGCTGTCCAACAGCACTAATGTCTTTTATACACTTCTTTTACTAATCTCTTACCCAAGTGGTGGCTTATACTGTGGGGGCGAAAGTCTCTGGACAGTATGTCTAGATTTTGGACTAGAATCGCGATGTAAACGAATTGTGACCTTATTTCTCTTGCACACATGAAAGAACTAACGTTCAACTTTCACATCGACAAGTATGGTCCGAGTTTCCTGGTCGATGTGAAAGTTATGTGCTTTGATTGCAGTTTGTGTAGTCCACACACTTGTCCCCGATATTACATAGGGGCAAATTAGGCGCCTTTACAGGGGCAGTTTCTTTGGCGCCCACTACCTTCCCCATAAAAAAGGTACAATGTTTCTTGTGAACGGCTGGCTGCATTTATAAATACCATTATTTTTTTTGTAATTTGTTGTGCGTAGTTGAGAAATCCATGACATACATGCACAGCTGGTTGCCAGAATTATGCAACCATATTTCAGTAACAAATAACTACTTTTAACTCTTGTAGAAGCATGAACACTGCGCAATCACTGCGGCGGGCTATGCTTCCACATTGGGCTTTAGCCACATGTCAAATGTCTATCTTTATTCTGCTGCAGCAGCTTGCATGTTATCAGATAAGTTACTTCGTCGCAGCTGCTCTAAGGAGACACTTTCTAGACGCTTGTAGCCTAGATGTTGATGTCGATATACCCCCGACACGCCCAGGGAATGTCTTCGGTAGAGGGTACATGGAAACCAGCGAAATGTGCAGTTTACAGAATAAAAAGGTAACAATTTTAAATGATGTTATTATTGATCACTTCTTTTCAGAGCAGGAACAATGACTTTAGAAATCTGCCTGTTAAACCGCTCAAAATGCAGGTTTCTGCCGCCAATGCGTACCTGTGTAATACTGCAATGCTTTGGCTGTGCTTTATGTTCATATACAGCATCCTTTATGCTTAGTTTCTCTGCATGTGCACTCCATGTCTTGGGCATTGCTGAGGGCGCATAGCAGCAAGCATAACATGCCATGTTTGGTCAGAGTGGCATGTTCAAAGAGACGACATAAAAACATTAAAATACTGAATGCCAGGTTCTGGTCAAACTACGTTTGTATCTTGTTATTCTGCATGGGTTTTGCTGCAGTTATATGACCTTTCTATATAGTATGTGACAGTTCTGAATGGAGATGCATGCGTACAGTGCCATCTGGAAAAAGCAATTGAGAGAAACTAGCAGTTGCCCTTGGAGATGTGTAATCAAAGTTCAGCACAGATAACTTGAATTTCATTTTCCCTTCTATTGCAGGAGGAGCCCAGCCTGCTCTTTCATCTTAGGCCTGAAAGACCAGCAACAGCTGATCGAGCAAATGCACAGGATAGTAACTGCTCCTGGAATCCCGGCCTGCGGAGGCCGCCCACAGAGAACTCGCTCATCTCCTCGCTAATTCCGAAATATTAGGTTTCAATAAATACCTTTTCCTCCACCACCTCCCCAAGGGAAGAGCTGTCACGGCCTAGGATAATTAAAATTATTCAAGTAGATTCTTAATACTCCAGTTGGCCTGCATTTTACCATGCCATTCCTTAACCTCGATATTTTTTTAGTGTAGACTATTTATGCATGCAGTTTTTGCAATAAAGCCAAAAAAAATGCTTTTTTTACAACCTCACATGCTGGTATGCCTATGCACTTAGCATGTTTTCAGGAATGGTGCATTTGTGTAAAGCTCAGCTAGCATATGTGCCTCTTTGATAGAAGTTTTAATTGCACACTACTGTTCAGTGCTTTGTGTGTGAAAGTAAAGCAGACAACAGGAAACTTGAACCTGTTGCATATTCTATTGTCTGCTTTACTCTCACGGCAAAGGCATTGAGCACTAGTATGTGACTGAAATTTCCATGGCACATGCTTGCTGAGCTTTACACGAATGTTATTGGCAAGTTTTTACACCAATAGCGGGCCCTGCAAGCATGTTCCGGGAAACGTCCGAATGTCCGCCTCCGGCTGCCCGTCGGACGTCCGTGGGACGCGATCCGGATCCACGAACGATAGTCCGACGGACGTCCGCTGTACGTATATCGAACATAACCGGACTTCCGACGGATGTCCGAAGGTCCGAAAACGGACGTCCGTCGGTCGACCGTCGGACGTCTATGGCCGTCTGGGTGGGATCCCGGAATGTAGCTAATCCTCGGGCCAGTACGTGCGCTCTCTCGTTCCCCCTCAACCCCTGGTGCGCCGGTGTCCAAATGAGCGCGACCTGCTCTGCCGGTGGTGGACCACTGGCCAACACTTTTGCTGCTATGGCCGAAATGCGGCCCGCGTCAAAGTTTCTAATCGCTGATTTCGAGTCTGTAACTATAATTTTGACCTGTTGTTGTGTTAGAGCTAGCGCGATGGCCACTTCTTCCGCCTCCGTTGTGGTCGAATTTCGGGTGCTGCAGCAAACTACCGAGCCCCCGTCTTCTCTAGTTGCTACTGGAACACGTCCCCTACCGTTCGCGCATTGTGCGGCATCTGTATATAAGACGTCCCTCAAAACGGGCTTGCAGCGCTGTTGCTCTATCACTCCTCCGGCTCTCATGGTAAACGGGGTGCATGTTTTTGGGGAGCGGAGGTATTTTTAATTTGTCCCTAACCTGTCTAGGTATTTTTTCTGTACGTCTGGAGCATGCTTGCGAAAATTGTGGATATTCTTTTCTGTGAATGATGGCCTCGCTGCGTTGAAGGGGGGCGTCGTTGGTTCGCCTGGGATGCCTCTCGCCGGGCCGAGGTTCCCGGGTCCTGGCTCGGAAGGCTGCTACTGCGGAGTGACGATGATCAGGGATAGGCTTCGAGGTGGAGGAGATGATGTGATCGGGGTTCGGGGGCCTATACTTGACCACAGTGGAATCATGAGGAGCCGAGAGAAAGGAGGAGTAGGAGCAGCCAGGGAGTAGAGGCGAAGAAATGCTTTATGCAACTCTTTACATGATGAAATATGTACAAGTTAAAGGACGAAAAATGAGCTTTCTGCGGAGACAATTTACGCCGTTCATATATGGTCGGTTATCCCCACTTCCCTAGGTGGGCAACAAAGTTCAATCTGAACAGTCCAATCAGCGGGGCACAAGCAAGGACTTGAGATGCTACCCACTGCAGATGGTGGTGCTTGAGCCTCCTCGCACATCTTTCGGTTGCGAGGGCTAGCTTCTCCGATGTGGATGACGATCTTGTGCATGCTGGCGGTGGAAATCCTTTACCAAGGTGAAGCAGCCGGAGAACTCGTTCGTTGGCAGAGGTCATTTCCCTGGCGTTACTTCTCAGAAGGTCATGCACCTGCCTCGAGAAGTCGGCGAGCAGGGTCAGTGCTGATCGGCGACGCGCCTCCGAACCTTTCAACAAAAGGTCAGGTTCCCTTTGTCGCCGCAGTGGGCGCCAAGGAAGATTAAGGCCTGAAAGGGCAGCTCGTCTCCGTCCCGAAAGGGGAGGCTTGGATGCAGGAGACAAAGGGTTACTCCGCCACCGTCGGCGCCGCTTCGATGCCTTTGGTCGCGGTCGCTTACCGGCGTGCGCTAGGTCCGTTTCTGTTTCCAGTTGCTGAAGAATCTGCGCGAAGCTCGGCTGGAACCGAAACGGAGCTGTGTGGACAGAACCCTTTTTTGCCTGCGCAGCGGCGTAGCGGAAAAAAACTAGATGCAATAAAAAAACCAAATCACCTCTGGGCCAGCGTTCGACGCCTTCTCTTCTGCGCGCGGGAACAAGCGCGAAAATGAAAAAACAACCACAAACAAAAAGCGCAACCACGGGGAAGGCATAGTGTACGGAGAGAGGGCGAGGGAGTGCCATAAAGAGCTGCTACAGCATGGTGAGGATCCGCAGAAGGCACGAGAAAAAAAAAAGCACCAAAAGAAACATGCTGCAGTCAAGAGGGGCTGAGTGCAGTAGGAGAGAGAGACAGGCATTTTGAGCAAGTGGGGAGTCTAAGACGAGGAAAATACTGCCTTTGATTTTGGAACACTGAATGGGAATGAAAAGCGGGCTTCGACGCTGTGCTGTTTCGTCCACCCCCACCCCCTCCGTGGCCGCCGCGAGTGACGCGACGAGTCCGCTCGCATCTCCAAGCGCCCTTGAAACTTTGTGCTCGGAAGTGGCTTCTTGCTTTATGTGACTCCAGCTGCATGGGCGTTGCTATGAAATGTAGCTCACGTTCTTAATGTTCATGCCGAAATGTCTTTTCGAACCGAAAAATGATATTGTAGACAAAATGCAGAATGTTTTCCTGCGTCGATGGTTGTTTGGGGGGGGGGGGGGGGAGGGCTGAAGCCCCATAAACCCCCACACCCCCTCTTCGGCTAAGCTCCAGCCCACGCGTCGTATAGCTTTAGCCCAGCCTTATATCGCCTACACTAGCTTGCATGAAGCGTACTCAGCGTAGATTTAAAACCTAGCCCAGCTTTTTCCATCCCCGTCTCCCCGCACTTCTTCAACACAGGGTAGTCAACGGGAACACCCATCGGGAACACCAGTCTCGCACTTGGCGCTCTTAGCTCGCCTACAACGCTTTGATTTTGCTTCCGCCGTTGCGCTCGCTTCACCCGCATGGGCCATAGCTGCCAGCGAAACCACGCTGCGGAAGTCACCACCTCTGTAAAGGATGAATGCGGCTCAACAGTGGCAAAGCGAGAAAACGAACGTAAAGAAAATAGAATCAAAACTATCGCAAATCGGATGAGCGCGCCTATGATGGCGACATGCAGACTGCCTGAGCGGGAACTTTTCCCGCGCGCTCCGCTGTTCGCATTTCTTTTCATCGCGATATTACTTTGTATTCCTTATTCTGTGCTCCCGTTACCTCACCGATACTGCACTAGCATATAGTCACCATTAAGATACCGCACTATGTGAGAGACCAAGGACATATATATGAAGCCAGTTTTAACCATGGGGTACGAACGAATACGCGGTGCTAAAGAGTTGCTTGTCTGCTCGTGATGCGACGGTCACGGATGATGCTGTACCCATCTCGCCTTCTCGTATCAAAGAAGGCACCCAACTTGGCAGCTCCTGCCATCTCGACCTCGTCACGTGGTTTCTTGACAACCCGATGGCCAGTCAACTAGCACCACAGGCATGCTCGTCATTTGCCGCTCACAAATTCAACGCTGACGCAGGATTTTCTGGAGAACGTGGTCTTTAACACTGTGTGGCGTTTAAATATTTGTGGCACCAGTACGTCCCAAAGTTGCATATACATTCTCACAGTGTTGAGAATCATCCGAAGCCATGGAGTTACTACCAAAAGACATACTGCACAGTTTGATCGTGACGCGGAGTAGAGTTTCACAATATACGCAATGAGACTTGACTGTGCTGTTTGACGCTACCTTACAAAACACTGCTAGCGGTAGAAATCCAAACTGATACAGACTGTATCACTAATCGTAAGCTTCACCGGTGGCTTTTTCAGAGGCTCCGAAGAGCTTGGCTTAACAGCACCGCAGTCTGCCTTCCCGACGAGTACAAAGGTTTCATCACAATACGGTAGAACCCGGTTAGAGCGAATTTTGATACAGAGATTAGCACTCTACGTTGTGTGGCCGCGCCTGCAGCAATGTTTCCTGCGAAGATTCCCCATACGCCTGTAAATAACAACTGGCATCGTTGCTTGCGAAGTATACATTTTTCCGTGGCGAATCATATTAGAAGATTATGTCTTTTACTACTTCTACTGTATGAGCTGAGAAGTGATCGGTTCTGGCCTTGCCCGGTGGTGATCGCTAGCAATAGTTCCAAGACCAGCTTCGTTCTCGTTTCGCACACAAGCCGCTTGATGGCGCGACACTTGACAGCCGAGTGGCAAGCAAATATTTGGACAGTGGTAGGGGCACCAGCCAGGAATTATCAGTTAAGAACAGGGATGCATACCAAATCAGCACTGGAGATGTACAGAACTTTCAAGCAGGAAATAGCCTAAGAAAACACTTACGGTAATTCTAGGGGCAGCTCATTGTTGTTCGAGGCTAGGACGGGAGTACTGCGGACTAGACGTACCGAGTCAAGCACCAAGGGATAGACACGCTGTGCGGTGTGTGTGAAGAGGATGAGAAAACGGCTGAACCCTTAATAATTTCTTCTAAAGGGCTCCACCCTAAAGTTCAATGCAATAGGGCAGATTTAGCCAAAGCGTTGGGGTTTAAGGATAGTGGAGGAAAAATAGAAAAGCCAAACGAAGGTTAGCTGATTGGTGGCCGAAATCAAGGCAAGAATAAGTCCAAATTATATTACTTTTCACAGCTAGGCGGCCTGTAACGCCGCCGCCTGATTCAAAGGGTTCAGCATCCATCCATCCATCCATCCATCCATCCATCCATCCATCCATCCATCCATCCATCCATCCATCCATCCATCCATCCATCCATCCATCCATCCATCCATCCATCCATTCTAAAGTGCTCTAGAGCACTTTATCCATTCTTCCATACCGGCCCACCTATCCGTCCATCCGTCCGTCCATTAATACAAAGACTCTAGAGGGAAAGCTGCCCGTTCAGCCAATGCATTCGAGGGGTGACCGCGTGATTGCCGCCATTATCCCACTGTTCATTGGTTGCCAGATCAATTTTACTTGCTAAATCTGGCACATGAAGATGGTTTGAAGCTGGCAACTTAGATCGTGGGAAGATGGCGGCGTGCAGCTAAACGACGGCGGGCGGCTACTGTTAGCCACCATACTACTGTTCAGTAGGTGCTGTAAACAACGGCAGAATCGTCGCGTGTGGAGCATTTCTTGTGATATGTTGCGTCGCGTACCTACTGTAACATCACATAGGTGTCCTGATTCTTCTGAGTTGTTATCGCAAGGCCGGCTATCGCTGCGATTGTTTCGCGCTTCGCATGCATTTCGTCCGTCGAGCGCACATGCATCTCCTCTGTGCCCGATCACCTGAAAATATGTCAGAAATTTGCTTTGGCGCAAGACGACGACCACAGTATATTAAAAAAAAAAAACAGTGACGAATTCCACAGCAACGGCCCTTGGTCTATCCGGGATGGCTAGTGCTGCATACAGTAAGCTACGTCTGCTACGTCTGCTCGCAAACATGGTTTCTAATTGTTCTACATCATTCCTTTATGGCCAAGAAGGTGCCTGAAAGATTATATAATATGCTTGAAACTTGAAAACAATGTATAGAAATTTCCTACAGTTGTGTTATCGGCAGCGGTTTTTAAAACTTTTGTTCAAACCTTTGTTCATTTTTGACGCAGTGAGCAGAAACTGTGCTGGCCACAATGATAAATTTGATGATGGCGGCGAACCAGTGAGAAGCGGGAGCGGCTAAAATATAGTGCCTAGAATATATTGGCTAGTGTGCCGACCGAGGCCTCTCGGGTGGCACCACGAGCAATGAATGCCGGCGGCCGCCGCCAGGAGCGCTGCAAACTGGGTGGGTACCAGCCGCGCTGTCTGCTGCCTACCGCACTCTCACATCTTCGGCAAGAGGGCTGCTTGCACCGCATTTCAGCTCTCACTAAGTCGCAACAGACCTCAGCTATAACTGAAGCCGCTAACAACAAGTTCAAGGGTGTGTGTTTTGTCTTGGACTGGAAGCGGCGCACATATTTAACGCTGCTTGCTTGCGAAGGATTCTGCGAAGTTTCAGCATCTTAGTCTCGGACATCCCGTGCCTACAAAGGGAAACCCAGAATTTCTATTCTAACAACAATTAAAGCATAGGCATTTATTGATATAAATATATATTTATAATCTCTGGAAGAAAGTGAAATGCTTCATTTTTATTGACATATGGTTCTTTCTGCGCACTGTACACTTGCTGACAAGTAAACACGTACGCGCAGTTTTATTTATATATTGTATATGCGACCAACACAGGAAACAAAGTCACGCAACACTCCTCTTATGTATATGTAATAACAAACACAGGCACATGTGGCAGAATTGCATGAACAGCAGAGCACAAACGAGGAACCTTTACTTACAGCGGCTAAGGTACATCGCGGCCTGTGATTGCACACAAGGTTTTGCCGAAGTCACCATCTTTAAAATAAAGAAGCTGACGAAGTTTTTTTTTTTTTTTCTCAGATTCACAATATGGCGCACGAGACGTGGCCGGTTATTCGCGATGAAGCTGGTTGGTAATGCCGCGCTTAAGGTGAAACATGCGCCTAATATATAACTGCATCCATATGACATATGTGTAGCGCAAAAGGACAATCGAGGGACACAGAAAAGGTACACAACACAGGCGCTGTCTGAACGCCTGCGCTATCTGATGCTACTTACGTAGCATCAGATAGCGCAGTAATACGTACGCTCCTTGTTCTAGCGGTAGCCCCGTTTGCCAAAAAAGCAAGTCTTCTCTGTGCACCACCGCATTCTCTTTGGCATTTTTCTCTGCAGTCTAGTGAGAGGCACTGCGGAAACAACAATCGGGAACCGCGTTTCACCACTGGCGACACAGTAAAAAAAGAAGGGATACAGGCGAGCACAGAACGCGTGCACAAAACGCGAAAAAAAAACAAACGATGCAATCGTCGCCGAGCAGGTAGAAGTGCGGAACGACTCGCATGAGCAAACACCTACACCGTAAATAAACTGCTGCACCTTCGTGAAAGCAAAAGACGCGCAGAAGCAGGTTTAACACGCAAGCACAACACCAACAGATTGCCGTATTCTGAAGCGAGAAAACTGCGTCGTCTGCTCAGGTGGTACCCTCCCGACAAGCAGCGCCCTCTGCCGCTAACGATTGGCTTTCATTGCAAATAGCGCCATCCTCACCCATAGGGAAGCGCGGGCGCTCGTCACACTAGCCAGTATATTCTAGGCACTGTAGCTAAAACTCGCCATGAATAATGCCAGTGTTGCCTGGATTTTTGCTGGACAGCCGCCCTGAATCCCTAGCAATCCCTAGGTCGGATTGTCCCTAGTTGGGGGCACGGCGTGCCGGCGGGCCACCGCTCATCGCCCGCCAACCGCCCTGCCTGAGGTTGCCGCCGGTGCCGCGGCGGCGGTTTGGTGCCGTGGCTTTTGTTGTAGTAAACGAGGCACGGACGGGTGCGATCGAACTGACTGGTGTGCGCGCCATGAACAACCCTGGCACATCTGCTGCGGCTTCGGTACAGAAAGGTTAGTGCCCGGTCTGTGAAAAGATTTGTTTAGTTGTAGACAAAGCATGCCAATGAAGGTGCCGCCATGTTCAAATTTTAGCTGCCCCATTTGCGTACAATGTTCGTGATTATATGCTGTCCACTTACCGCTCTTATTTGTCACATACTGCAGGGATTTGTGCCAAGGTATGCACTTACAGCACGCGCCAATTTAGCACGGTTGAAGGCGAGCACTGCACTGTCTTATGATGCTGCTAACTGGCGCTTGATGCTTTGTCTTCTATCAACCAGATACTCACGGCACTCGTCAGTGATTAGCTGCTTAGGGCGACGAAGCTAATTTTATGCTTTTTTCGTTCTTGGCCCAGCTTCTCCATACGCTGTTCGTTTTGATCACATCCGGGTGAAATACTTGCCTATGATATCGCTCGAGCATCACTAGCTTGAAACTAGTGATACATACTATTGAGCACCAAAAGCTCGAAACTAGCACTGAACCTTTTACAGCCAAAAGCGGCAGCTATATGGATGATATTCTGCGTACCCTTGATGAAATTTTACCTAGTTTGCGTCGGGTACGACAAAAGGATAAGCTCTGTTGAGACAACAGAAATGATAACGTAAATACCGTTTAGACAACTCCATTGTAGCACGGAGACCACGTAGCGGTGCTGCAAAGTAATGAACTCGCTACTGAACTCCCCTTATGTGTGTGTGATTTTTTTTTTTTTTTTTTCCTGTACCTTTAGTTTCTTACACTCCTTACTAGAGCCCTGCACGGGTTGGATTTTCCAGCCCCTTCCCTGGCCCACGTTTGAAGACCATCCCGGGCCCATGGTTCCAAGCCCATCGGCAATGATTACATGTCCCGGACCCGGCCTGCGCTTCCACGACGGCCCGTGCCAAAACTGCAAAGTAAGTCTGAGCAGACGCCTTAAAAATTGCTTAACTAGCACATAACAATAAATCAAGATGAGAGACAAACCTTGCAAAATATTCTTGGTAGAGAAGGGCACAGTTAAAGCACCGACAGAAGCAAAGGCTTGGTGAAGAATATTTTGATAAGACATTTGATGTAAAGCTATCTAGCACAATGTACATTTAAAAGGTATGGATTACGGGCATTTTAACTATGACTCCTTATAAGTAATTGGCTCTTGGTGCAAGTTCTTTGCTTAATCACCTACAAAAAGACTGCCCCTGGCAACTTTGCCCCAGGAACATGTGTGGGCAAGGGCAGAAAAAAAACGAAATTTACATATTCATTGAAGAAATCACTGCCACATTACCACATCTCTGTGGAGACGAAAAGCGGTAGTGTCTGTTCATTGTGCATGTATATGTTATTGGATACGTAAAGATTCCTAACGCAATAAGCTCTTATCCTACAGCATTTACTGTAGCGTAGAGACATTCTTTTGGGGGGGGGGCAAAGCAGACAGTCAGAATTTTTATGAACAGATGGCTGCCTGCCAAGCAGTCAATTGAAGGTCCTTGTCCAGGGGCTGTTATGAGGCTTCAAATGTCCAGCCGTTAGCGGTAACGCAAAGGTTAGAAGCTACCCTCTTGCTCACTGATTGCTGAGAAATCCTAAGCTGATGGTGTTGAGTACTTCAGTAGGCACGTGCTCAGGGGTGTGAAACTCCCTATACCTCCCAGCGGCCACGAATTACAGACGCTAGCGCCAAACTCCCCATTATAGGATTATAGCGGGAGGGGGCGCGTAAAAAATGGACTTGACGGGGGAGGCCGTATAGCGGACTGGTCCAAAAAAACGGTGCGCTGAAGGGGGTGTGGGTAGGTTGCTTCAAGCAGCGCGGGTCACGTGCGCCCGGGAAAACGCTCTGCCCGTGGATCGTTCTGCCACGGCGCGACCGGCTCGCGGCAGGAACAGTGTGATGGAAAGAAAAACCACAAGCATAGCGCTCTCGAGGGCGCAGGCGCTCGCGAGCAAGCGTACCCGACCGCAGCAAGAAATAGCACAGAGAACAGCAGGTATCGTTTCTCTTTTTTATTAACTGCACGTGAAACAGAAAATTATAAGATGCGACAAGGTATCCCTCAGACACACGCACTTTACATAGCTAACAGTTTACAGTAGTGTTCTGTGACATTGTAATCTTGCACGCTTGCTTTATCACTACAAAAGAACCCAGTTTGCCGCACTGCTTCTGTCAGCATGTGTACAGTTGATATGAAATTAAATAAATGATGCACATATTCATTCTACGCATTCGATACCATCAAAGCAATGTAGAAACATGAGCAAATACCTGCGTTCTAGTTACCTAGTTTGGTATTTGATGCAAGTAATCACATGTCACTGTGCTATACATAACCAAAATGCATGATTAAAAATTTACACTACCCTTCCTGGAAGAACAGTCTTCTTCGAAACGCACGTCTCTCCACAGTACATGAAGGTAACAAGTTCAACACGAAACACAACGGATATCGCCGACTGTAATGGCCAGCACAATCAGCAGACGAGATGGGTCCACGGAACTGGAGGTGCACGCAGACAAGTCTCTCGTCTCACGAAGGGGCGAAGAGCCAGCAGGAATGAGATGCACAGAGTAAAAGAACCGCGACGAAAAATCGCAACTCGCTCGCATTCAAAACAAGCGGAGTCGTAACGGCTGCAGCGGTTCACGCGAGGACGAAGCAAGCCACGCAGCGCAGTCGGCGGCTGCAGTGCGAGGGGAAAATTTAGGCGCGAGGGAGAAGTCCTCCTCCCAGCTTTTTCTTTCCTCCTTTCGCCCCCGCTTGGGAGAATTAGACGGGACGGAAGTGCCGCTGACTTTCCGCGGCCTGACGTGCTTATGCAAACGGGCTGTGTCATGCATGACAGGTCACAGCACTTCACAACACCTCCATTGTAGTACAGTTTGCTATCGAGTTTTGAGCCTTTTCTTTTTAACTTTTTTCACTTGCGTCATTGAATGCAGCTCGGCATGTTCATACTAAATTACTTGGACAAAACACAGATGGGCACTGATTAAACTCTGTTTACAAATTAGCTTTCTCTCATTCTCTGTCAACATATGTACTAGTAGTGGTTTATTCATAAACCACTGGAATGATTTTAGTGCTGGAATTCCATCATCTCCAAAAGAAGCCATACACAGCTTTACCCAGCCTGGCCTGGTTCCGCCACTGCAAGCTGCAAGCCCAGGCCTGCATGTCAAGACCGAGCCAGGTCCAGACCCATAAAAACGGCAATTTTCCAGCCCGGCCCAGGTTTTCGGGCTGCCTGAATTCATGCTCTGCTCCATATACTGTTGAAATTATTTGCCGAGAATAAGTTCTCAGCAGGCAGTACTTTGGTAATCTTTGTTAGGAAGAAATTACATGCCATAATTTTTTTGCCCTGGAAACTTGGGTGATATCTGGCTTACACGACTACCTCAAAAATATCACCCAGACGTGTCCCTTGCCTGCAGTTGCTTGCTGTACAAACAGCATTGCAATTTATTTGCTGACACTATGGCGCATGTAGTGCGAAACAAAAGGAGGTCATTATTTGCTAAAAGATGATTATGAAAGTATGAAAAATTTCAGTCACTGCTATTTTCATGGGAAAATGTCGCATGGCCTTGTATAGCCAATTAGGGCCAATTGATGAGAAATTTTTGCTCAAGATTTCTGCCAGCAGAGTAGGCACTGCTGTCATTTCTAATAGCTATTTTGTTGTTCATTCATTTGCAGCGGCACCAACATGTTCTGTTGTCTGTGTTTTGTGCACCCATATTCTGTTCGTTGCTTTAAAACATTTCTGGGTAAGTGCAGTCGAGACCGCGAGCATAGTGTTGGGCAAATTCACCAGGCGGTATGACAAAAGGAGGCAGTGTGGTGTAGAGGAATCCACTTGTGCTTGTGACAGAGACTGCAACCATGCCAGACAGGTTGCCAAGACATCGAACGAGAAGCCAGACTAGCCTATTGCTGAGCTTACCAAATGCGGAATCAAGCCAAGACTGAAGCGGCAGCTACAAATGCGGCACCGGCCGATGGCTAATGCTCTTGACTTGGTTCAAAGAGAGCTGAACCTCCACAATTTTTAATATTTCATAACAAAGGCTTTCAAGGATTTGCCTCAAGTGATTCCAGGTAGCCCTGCATGCACAAACCTTTGTCACAGATACACCTGCAAGAGACAAATAGTGGCGCGTAATTGCTCCAAGCGATGTTCTCTTTGTTTTCCTTTTTAACTTGATACCATGAAAAGCACCCTGTGTAGCAGCACCTGCTGACTTGGTCATGTCATGTGGCCTTGTGTTGTCACACAACCTGACGGACAGTCATTGCAGTGCTGCGTCACCTTCCTGCCACTTGCCAGATACATGCCCATAATTTTTCATGGATGCCAGATTTTCTGCAGTATGGGACCCATCAGAATATTTTTTTGTTGCCAGAATCCAATAGTGCAGTGTTTCATGACTTTTTTGTCGCTTGTCCGGCAGCAAGAAACATTTATTGCCCAGATATTTCGATTTGAAGTTGAAGAGGTCTTTTTTCCTTCCAAGGGATTTAGACTTGGGAAAAATACCTTATGTGGTGTACTCTAGCGTCGCTGCCCTGCAGATGGCAAACTGATGTGCCAGTAAGGTCTGTGCATGCACGCTGGGACAGCAGAAAATAGAGAAATAGAAATATTACGAGATAGTTTGGCAGACTCCTATGCTTATCATAGATATGAGACATCGGTGACACTATCAACAGCCAGCAAAAGCATACAGCACACTTGGGATGCAATTGTTTAGCGGTGAGTGAAAAATATGTGTAAAAAATGCAATTGCACTACACAAGTAATGTAATGCGAGAGGTCTCAGCTGTTCGTGTGGCGCAATGGCTAAGACATTCAGTTAAAACTCCAAAGGACTTAGGATTAAATCCCGTTCGAGGCTGGGTTTTTTTATTTATTTATTTTTTGTCGCTTTTTTTTTTTTCCTTAAGCACCCATGCCATTTTAAATCTTACTTTTTCCAGCCTTTCTTTTCTTTCCCAGCTCCACTCGGGTCTGTGCAGGTTTATTCTGCCCAGTAAGCTATAACTTAATCCTGTGTGCATTTCATACCAGATTTTTCAATAGAGAAGCGCTTACTGAGGCATGAACTTCATCAGAGGAAAACTGCTGCTCCGCACTTGTAAACCAAAGCATGTATATTAAAAATGAAACCATGTGGCCATGCCAAATGCATAGCTGTGACTTCAAAGAACCAAAACATACCAAAACGAAACTGACTGCCTGTGGCACTGCCAAGCGCAAATTTTTTTTTTTTGGCTTCCAATATTTAGCCTGTCTTTTTGCCATTTTTGAAACAAAAGTTAACAATTCAAACATGCAACAATAATACATGTTAGGCAGCCTCCGGGATCCCTTGCATGTCATTGTGCATGCATTTGCGATTTCTGTATTTCTGCAATGCCTGCATTTCTGTTCTCTTTTTTCTACCTTATAAGAGTCTTGTTTTCAGCGAAAGTGGTGTTTTTGTGATTAGGAGCCAGTATACCATCGCTGCAAGCTTACTTTTTCTTGCACCTGAAAACTTCAAACACAAATTGAGAACCTGTAATTTCTCTCTCTTTTTTTTTTGCTCACTGCGTGTTCTTTGCGAATGATGAATTTGACCACTTGCTTCACGAGGGAAGGCTCGAGGACGTTGAAGCTACTTTGATTGCCCGTCACTAGGCACAGCTATAGCAGTCTCGTAGCTCACTGGGTGCATGAGGTATTTGAGGTTACTACTCCTTATCGCCATAGCAGGCTCAGCATATGTATCTAGGCATGCGGCTTCTTGTTGATTGACCCCTTATCATTTACACTGCGCAGTTTGTTGAATAATGGAAGCGTACAAGTTGACGCAGGAAATGAAACACCATGCAGTCCTCATCGCACTGGCCGCGCGCCACAGCGACTTGGAAATTGCCAACTTTCTGAATGTAGCAAAGTCTTTCGTTAACAAGGTGCGAACAGAACTGATGTGCTGTGACGGTGACGTGGCATCTGTGGCGAAAAGGAAAAAGCACACTCAGCGGTCAGACGTCGTCAGAACACCTGATTTTCTTCAGAGGCTGCAAGTCATCGTGAGTGACAACACAGAGAAGTCAATGCGGGCCATTGCAAAGGAGCTCGATGTCGCAGAGTCAGCTGTCAGGCTTGCTGTGCACGAGGACGTGAGGTACCATTTCTGTTTCATGAGGAGGGCGCAATTCTTTTCTGGTAAAGCTCGGAAGAATAGTCTGCTCTGGTCCAAGCGCTTGCTAGGCAAGCTGAAGAGCCTGGAATGCTTTTTTTTCTTTCAGATAAAAAGAACTTCGATCAAGACCAAAAAGCTAATTGCCATAATGAAAGATGGCTTTACGGAAGCGCTAATGAGGTGCTGACAGCATTGCACACAAAAATTCTGTCTGTGATGGTGTCAGCAGCCGTCAGCAACAAGGGTGATGTCATGCTGCCGCACTGTTTTGCAGGACTCCGCGTTAATTCTGCCGAGTACGCAGAGGTGCTTGCCACCGTTGTGAAGGCCTGGACTGATACTGTTTCGAAAGGAAAACCTTGTGTCTTTCAGCAACATTCGGCTCTCGCCCACACCGCCTGCGTCACCCACGAGTGGCTGGCCAACAACTTCCAATAACCACATCACTTCCAACTTGTGGCCTCCTAGTTGTCCAGATTTGAATCCACTCGGCATCATTGAGAGAGAAGCGGACAAAAGGCCACATAATACAAAAATCTCTGAAGGTCGCCACTGCGAACTCAATGGGCAGTACCTCTAAGAACCACCTGATCCGTGCATGCAGCCATTTCCGAAGCTGAATTGAATTGGTTATTGCTGCAAGTGGCACATTCATTGAGTAATGTGAAAATAAACAGTTTGGTGAAAATATATATATATCTGCTGGAGATATTCTCTGCCTGAAGCCAACATTGCATCCTCAAATGCCTCGCGCACCCGGTATATTGCAAGATATGTGGCTCGAAAGTTCTGGCGCAAATCAGAATGCAGTACTTATTCTGTATCTAATTTTGAGCAAATTATGTGTGTGAAAAAAAAAGAAAACGAATTCATCTCAAATTTTGACCACCGAGGTCTTCTTTATACGTCTGCAGAGCTTGCAAAGCTCGTAAACACGCTGGAAAATTCGATTTTTTAAAATTATTTCATTTCAATAATTGAGATTAAGACAAGCAGCATTCATAATTTTGCTATGTTTTTGAAAAGCCCAGAGGTTCCCGAGCCTGGACATTCTGCCCATGACAAAAAAATTACTCTTCGCATAGAGAAGTTCTACGTCCAGATGAGGTTCTGTTTTTATGTGACGTCACTAAACTAAGAGCAGAGCTCTAAACCAGAGCAGATAATGCACCTGAAGGTGAGGAGATGGAAAAAATTATGTTCTAAAGACAGCCAAAGATAGTATGAAAATCTAATAAACTACATTTGGTGACACTCGCCGCATATCCGGCAGCAAAAAAATCAAATAATTGCTGAGATATTGCAATAAGAAGTTGACGTTTTTTCTTGTTCCCGCCGGTGGAATTCAAACTGTGGCCTCCAACTACGTAGTTGGAGTTGAGTGACGCACGCTATGACGTAAGCGGAGACTCCGTGATAGCTAGCGAGCCGGCGCGGCCCGCGGCGTCGCATCCCTTAAGGGCCAACTTGGCAACAGCGTACTCGCAATGACGGCCTCAGCCGAAATAAATAAAACGATGAAGAGAGTAATTTACCAAGCGATGGGCTCATAAAGGAAGAAAAAACAAACATAGAGCGCTTGTAATGCACAATACTTTACATGTTTCTCAAGCTTTTGCGCTCCTTCTTGCACTGTGTATAAACAAACCGAGCCCTCGGTCATCGCAACGCTTCCTGACATGTTTACATACAAATAAGATTTAGTTACCAGCAAAATAGTGTCCTCGCTGCTGCGCTTGTCAGTTTTGAAGCTTCGTCGCACTTTTTTCCTTCAAGGTTTGTGCTACAGCTCCGTGTTCAGCGAAAATTACGTCCACAATAGCAGAACATGACCGAAGTGCCGGCGCCACTACATTTGCCAGCGCTGTGAAATTCCA
This sequence comes from Amblyomma maculatum, assembly GCF_055883805.1. Classification (NCBI taxonomy): domain Eukaryota; kingdom Metazoa; phylum Arthropoda; class Arachnida; order Ixodida; family Ixodidae; genus Amblyomma; species Amblyomma maculatum. Next base: position 2,913,580 of record NW_028146749.1, on the reverse strand, counting down.
CATGTTAAAATGGATCCAGTGCACAATATAGTGCGCATAGGCATCCAGAACATTAGTTGCAAGACGTGAGAGCAGGCAGCATGCGCCGATGATCAAGAAGTTGTAATTTTTAGACCGGCAGCAGAAACACTTTATTGTAAATGGGGCCATGACATAAAAACTAGAAATATTTCGAAGGTTCTTGTGGCGCGGCGTAGCCGAGCGGTTAGCGCCGAATGTTACGGAGCAAGCAGTGCCGAGTTCGAGTCTTACCGCTTCTGCCGGTTTTTTTTTTTTTTTAACCTTTTGTAATGTATTTCTGGTGCTTCGTTATTTTTAGTTTTTACATTTTACCCGAGGCCCTTTTTTTCGCCGGGCGACGAGCGCAATATATCGACGCTCTCCTTGGTATGAGCAGCAAGTATGCCCCTTTTGTTTATGACGCCTGCAAATAGCACGTTGAAGGTCTTGTTGACGCAGTATATGTTGGTCAGATGTGCCATGATTTAGTGAACAATTGAATGATAATGCGTTTTTCCTTCGGTACTTAGCATATGTATGCTTTTCGTGGCGTACGTAGCTGCAGTCAAGCGGTCAGGTCGCAGTCGAAGCGGCAACGGCGGCGATTTGTTGGCGCAGAAGTGTGAACGAAGGAGTGTGTCGGCGGTAGCGGATTTCGCTCGCCCGTGCCTCCGAATGCTCAAATGGGAACCATCAAGGCGCATCTGCTGCTCCAAGCTCGTAATTGAGGCGCTGCAGGTTCAAACAAACTATCCGAGTGCGCACGAAATGCCTGAGCCGAAACATAACCAAAACTGAAGTGGGCGCCTGTGGCGCCTCCAAGTATATTTTTGTATTTGCCTTGCAACGTTTACGATGTCTTTTCGCCGTCGCTTACGTATGATAAAAGCGTGTTATCATGTTTGAGAAAAAACGTACTACCGCATTCAAACATGCAACGTAATTCGCATTTGTCAGCCTCCGGGATCCCTAGCGCGTCACGTGATTTGTTGTTGCGAGCCTCGGCCGTTTGGCTGTGGTGGCGATACCTGTATTTCTGTTATTCTTCTTTACTACCTTATAACAGCTCTGTTTTCAGTAAGAGTGGTCTTTTTGTAATCAGGAACTGGCATTCTATCGATGCAAACCCACTTCCTTTCTCTCTTTAGTGTCCCTTCAATGACTCTGCCCGCATCTTGTGTATTTTCAAATTTGGCAGCTTAATTCATTCACGTGCTCGTAGTTCAGTGTATTTCAGTGACATTTTCATATAATTCTGTAGTGTTTCTTATGTTGGTACCATATGCTTGAACTATATTCACTTAAAGGGCATGACAGCTAAAATTTGAGCATAAACTGATTATTGCATTTGACTCCGTTCACGTTAATTATAAATCCTCGCAATTTGAGATTTCAGTGCAGTAGATAGTTTAAAATGAATTTTTATTATTAATAGCGAAAGCAGCTTTATGGTTTGGCAACCTTGGGCGCTGACGTCACACAATATCATCCCCATGTTTTCTGCTATTCATAGTGACTGCGGCACTCTTGCATGCATGCCGTGGATTGTGGTCACTGAGAGCCTTTTTCTTTCTTCAGCAAAAATATTTCATTCGCATATTATTTTTACTTTGGCAAGCCTTCACTATAGTGTGCAACCTTAGCGATCCTTGGACTTGTTTTGGGCTTCGTCTAGAGATTGTCGAGAAAGCCAAAATAGATGTGCTCATGCTGTATTATTTAAGCATACAATCTGAAGCACATTATTTTTACGTTTTGAGAGTTAGTTTGTTAGCAACAAGCGCTCCCATATATAAAAAGGCACATGTCCAACGTTTCCTTCCTGGTCTTAAATCGGCAACCAATCAGCAACACAGTTGATATGAATCGAAGTTCGGTTTACATCCGGCTTCTGTTTTGGTGAGCAGTCAAGGTCGACAAGTCTCGTTCTGAACGAGGCCAATTTGGGAAAGCGACCCACGGGTTGCCTTTGCAAGTGTGAACATCGGTCAATCTGAGCGGTTCCTTAATCGCACACCCTTTGCAATCCTTAATCGTGAATGGGCCTTTAAACTGCACGCTGGTGACATGTTGTTTACAGTCAGTCCGCAGTAAAACATCTTCAGAACACAGCGGGCCTGTTTGTAAGCAGCACATTTTCTGCTGCCAAGAAGGGTAGAAAGGCCTTTATGACTTATTGGAGATTTAATTCACCACATGCTGTGAAGTTTCTTCAAAAAGTTGATATTTCTGCTATAAAACATTAACATTTCTGCTCCATAGCTGTTTCAGAACGTCTGTCCTGCTTTGTGCTCCATTTAGCTGCTCCAAAAAGCATATTTGCTTGCTCCAAGAGCTGCTCTAAACACCTATTTTGGCCACGCACACATGGTACTGCTTTTCACGAGCCCCTGTCCAAAAGTGCTGGAAGAAGACAATAATGATGCTATTTTGGGGCCTACTTCAGCACTCAGACTTCGACTACCTTGAAGGAAAGTCATCCTTGCCACTTAAGAGTGTTCAAACGTGGACTAGCCTCCCTTGCGCTTTATAATGGCGTTCGCACCCTGACCGCCCACTTACTTGTCCCTGTGGGCCTTCTCGATGAAATCCTACAGGCCCCTCATGATGAGCCCACAGCTGGGTGTCTTAACTTTATTTTACTCTCAGTCGCATTCAGGTTAAATAATATTGGCCTCGTCTATCTGCTAATGTCACGCACTATGTCAGGAGTTGCTGCGACTGCTAACGACACCGAACACTGCTAACAAGACTGTAGGATATACAACCAAACCAATCACTTGCGAGGCCATTCCAACAGATCGGCATGGACTTACTAGGTCATTTCCCGACATTGAAATCTAGCAACAAGTGGATAATAGTAGCAACTGACTACCTGACTCGCACTGCCGAAGCAAAGGGCCAAAGGCTTCTCCAGACTAATTATCGTTGTAGAAAGCGAGAAGCACATCATAATATCCGTCGTGTAAAAAACCCACTTCTCGTTGTCCGTGGCATTGTCCTCCTTGCATGCATTAGCAGTCAGTCGGCCTGAAAGTTAAGCCGATGTAACTAGTTTCTCGCTTTAATGTCAGCACAGTAGCCCGCCGCGCTGTTGCTGCCGCCTAGAAGCGGAGAAGCAGGTCAACTCCATTCCACCTTGTGTATGGCAGGGAGCCCGAAAATTCCGAGAGCACTGTGGAATCTACACTGCAGAAGTGCGAAAGGCTGAGCGTTGCTGGTGCACACGGTGCATCACGTTTGCTCTCATTATCATTATCAACTAAATGCACCGTTATCATTGCTAATGCCGTCATTGTCATTATCACTACTTGCAGCGTCATTGTCAGCGCTACTATCGTCGCATGTGAGACAACCTCTGTAGTGATGTCGGCACCTCGGCAATGGGAGATTCTCCTCCACCGGGCGGGCCCCGATGCGCCCACTTGAAGCCCATATACAACAGCAGTGTTTCTCCGGAGACAGAGCACCGGGACGGTAGGAATGCATCGCTCGCCGGTTTCGCATGTGTCTGCAAAGAGCGGAACTTCTCGGAAGAAACCGCCAGACTAAACATTGCTAACGGCGGGCAATGCCCCCGCGGGGAGAGGCGATGATCTCGGCTGCCTGCCGCGTGAAAGTAAAGCGTACGCGAGTGACACTGCTCGTAAAACAGAGAGAGGGAGCGCTGCACGTCGGGGGGCTACGCTCTGGCAGGGAGGCAACTCGAGTTAGAACGGAGCCGCGTCTGTGAGCAGTCGCGTGGTTTGAAGCTCCCGCGGTCGCCCGAGGGCTCCGCGTATTTTACGGGCAGTCGTGCGCGCCTGGCCCGATTTTTAACGGCTTGCGAGCCGTGAGTGTACCGTGCGCGGTACTACTAGTACGTTGTGGCGTACTGCGTAACAGTTAGTCTTTTGTGTGTGTGTTGTATTATGTCCAAGGCAACCAAATACACGCCTGTTGTGCTATCTTGAACGGCACCGTCTGCTGAGTACCTTCTTGGAAGCCGCTCTCATCCACGAGCGGACACCCAAGCACAGAAGAGAACATTACTACCGCCAAGCTTGCCTTGCAGCGCCGGCTGAGCACTTTGCCATAGATGGTCCAGCGAGGCATACAAGTACATCGTACTCAAGTGCTCCAACACCAGATGGATGCTTTGAACGCGAAGGTTGGCAGAGAAATACGGAATTCCACAAGCCGGCCTGTTGGAGATATTCCAGCTTGCGTGGAGAGAGCAGATCCATAACCAGGTTTGAGAAGCAGGAATGAAGAGATGGCACAGCGAAGCACGGGCAATGTCATCCCTGTCGGTGGACTCCAGCACAAAACACACGATCGATAATGAGAACATCTATGACAACACACGAGACAGCGGACGGCAGCGGGTTACTCTGCGAGGCACGGAGTGGTTTTCTGCGCACAAGTGCTCCAAGTGCGACGCAGCCGATAAAACCATACAGCATGTTGTGATCGAGTGCCCGAAACTGTGGCCCTCCCCCCCTACAACTGCGACATCAGCACTGATGGAGACTCCTTCGACAGCACTTGGTCTGCAGTCGATGTCACCACCCAAAGAGCACACCCTGGGTAGGGCAGTAGAGGTGACAAAGCACCGCCTTGACTGGTGGCATAAACAAGAAGATTGTTGAAGGACTGACCCCTTCTTTTCCTTCTTTTCTTTTTTCTGGACTTTTGACCAATGCACAGCAGTTGGTATAGTTTTTGTTCTTTCTCTACTCCTTTATTTATTGGCCTAATGAAGAACTCTGTGATCCCTCACTACAAAGGAGAGTGGCCGCATCAGCATCATGCAGACAAGGAGAATTATGATGTGTGTTTTAACTCATCCTCACGATAGACAAGGGCCCGCCGGGGTGGCGCAGTGGTTACGGCGCTCGACTACTGTTCCCAAGAATGCGGGATCGTAACCGGGCTTCGGCGGCCGCTTTTCGATGGAGACGAAAGCAAGGCGCCTGTGTTCTATGCGATGTCAGTGCACGTTAAAGACCCCCGGTGGTCGAAATTTCCGGAGTCCTCCACTATGGCACCTATCATAGCCTGAGTCGGTTTGGGATGTTAAACCCCGCAAACCAAACCAAACCAAATCACTGTAGACAAGATTTATGTGCAGTTCACGATCCCGGGCGTGGCACAGTTGGTTAAAGCTTAGGCTGGCTCTGCGAGGGATGCAGGTTCGATTCCCGGTGGATGCAGGATTTTTATCTTTCCGATGATATTAGTTTCGGTTTCAGGTGATGTCATTTGATTGAAAGCTATATTGTGACCGAACGAACGCAGACAGTATGAGCCATTAAAGTGCAGCTGCATCACTTTTTGAGAATTCTGCGACATTAAAGAATTTGACTCTCCATAAGCTGTCGCTAATGCTTGCAAAGTGTTTGTGTGCTATCTTTAAAACTGATGAAGTAATCAACAATTACAATTCGAGCTTCTCCTCACAGCACTGAAGGACTGCGTAGAAGCTTGATGATATCACGGACGGTAATATTTTTTCTTTTCGTTACCTTCGCCCACATCGTGCGGTGCCTTTTTTAATGCCATCAAACAATGTTTCTGGGCCTTCAATTTTGGTAGCCTTGTTTTTACTTCTTCCAACCAAGCCATTCAATGCGGGAAACATACCGGTGCCGTCAATGATGTCATCATGTGCACCCCACGCGTCGCTGTGTGGTGAGGAGAAGCTTGATAGCTGAAGCGGTTTAAATTGCTATTTGCGCCATTGTTTGAAATGCTAGCACGAAGATATCTTGCATGCTTAACCTGGAACCTGTAATCATTTGATTGCTTGAAACTCATCAAAATCTACAACTACAAAATCTAGCAGCTTCCCTTTAAAGGCTTTCGCCTTAATACAGCGCTCGATGTCATGCTGATGCCACATGTAACGGAAAAGGACAGCCTCAGTGTCACTGCCTACCTTCAGCGTGCAGAAGCAGCCTGACGACTTGCCCAGCTGCGCATAAAAAGCCAGCAAGGCACCAATGCCTAACGTAACCTACAATGACAATGAAAATTACAAGCTACGATAGGTTTGGATGCTGAATCACCATCGTGGATTTAATGAAAACCATAAATTTTATGCTGCTGTTTCCGCAAGTCAAGTTCACTCATCTAGATGAAATGGGCTATGGAATTGTCCCCAGATGCTGCTGACAGCACCCCAGGGGTGATACATGTCCAGAAATTGTATGTTGTGTGCCTAAAGCCCTATTATAACTGATGGGCACTGTGTTTATATTTTGCTTATTTTTGCCTACCTTTCTATTCAATGTAGAGCATTGGGCCGATGCTTCTTTGAGGGGGAAGTCATACCGCAAAGCTTTGTTTTTTGTTTTTCACGCTTTATGCCACCTGGACGCAGCTTTTACTCTTTTTTGTTGTACAATGATGATGCACAGAGATTTACCTCGAATAATTGCCACAACACAACACTGCTTCTACATTGTTCTTGATCATTGTACTTGGCAGGTTTACCTCTGTTTCCTTGTTGCCTTTAAACTCAGCACTGGGCATTCTGTTGTTCGATGACCGGTGCCTTTGTCGTGATTGGCACCTTGCTGCAACGAAATAAACTCTGAAAGTGAATCCAGTGTGCAGATAATGCTGTCAAGTACTGAGTTCTTTTTGGCTGATAGTAAATGATGGAATAAGAACACATGGTTGCAAAGAGCATATGTAGGCTCTTGGAGAAGTTACCTGTGCTCCTTCTGCCATTAGCTTGTTAATCGGTGTGATGAACCACTAGTTTAAGAAACACTATCACCAACCAAATTATTTATTAAAACCCAACGTTTCGCGACCAACTCGGTCCCTTCCTCAGGGGCGACTAAAGTTTGAGGCCTGCAGTAGTAGGCAGCGGCCTATGCATAGCCGATCTGAAGAATGGCTATACACGCGCCTTTATTCCAATGTGCTTCCCGCCGTCGAGCTAGCAGGACAAGAGGGTCGGTCAGCACGGAAACGACGAAGCGCCCTCGCATTGTGCTCCCATACGTGGCGGGCACCAGTGAGGCGCTTGCACGCATCCTGCGCAAACACGTCTGTGTGTCGCACAAACCTACCTCAACAGTCTGCCGTTTTCTGCCGCAACCAAAAGACCATATTCCCAGAGAAAAATAACCAGGCGTTACTTATAAAATCTCGTGCTCTGCCTCGTATATCGGCGAAACAAAAAATCTCTGTCAGCGCATATTGCAGCACAAAAACGACGCCCAGCAATTGAACTCGAAAAGCAACCCCCCTCGCCGAGCACTGCGAATGCGCCGACCACAAAATCGCCTTTGACGAGGTGAACATACTTGATGTGGAGACCAATCCTTTCAAAAGACGTCACGTCTTTTTTCGGTTCATCCGGCTGACAGCTGCAGCAGTGAACAAGAATCCGGGGACGCTACCCTGGCTCTGCTACACAATTGGACATCGCCACGTGTGCCTGCTACTGCGGGCCTCGAACTTTAGTCGCCCCTGAGGAAGGGACTGAGTTGGACCCGAAACGTCGGGTTCTAATAAAAAATTTGGTTGGTGATGGTGTTTCTTAAACTTTTGTTTCAAGTACCCAACCAGGCGGAGTTACACCAAAGATGTTCTCGTTCAAGTCAATGAACCAATAGGAAAAGCTTTAGGCCTTTCCAGTGACAGGCATCGTAAAGAACCAATGAGTGCGTAGGACAAGTCTATTTGCCATGTTTGAGCCCTGTCAGAGCCTCTATGAAGGCACACAAAGGACCACTTGATAAGAAGTTATCTAGCTCATTTTGGATATGTTGACATTCATCCAGCAGTAGTTATGGCTGATGGCTGAAATCTGCTTCCAAAAATTGATGTCAACATGCGCAGTTTACTAGTGCAATCCGCTGGTGTTGGCAATACCTGGAGTTCTGTTTCTTGCTGTCTTTTTTTGAGACTCACTTTTGACAACTTGGAAAATCTTTCTTTTTGCAGAGTTCAAAGCCTGGAAGGACCATATGGAAATCTGTGAAGTGGCTCATTTTGTTAGTGGCAGGAATGGCTCATCTGCATACCATGCAGGGTTTTGCAAATGCACATCTGTTTGTTAGCAGACTTTGAAAAATATGAGGGCTAAGGAACCTGTTCCACATCATGTTCAAAATAGGCTGTGCTTATATGCCTAAGCTGCTTCTGACATTGCCATGGTGCTTTTGATTTTGTATACAAATGCTATCTGAATAAAAGGTGCCTACGTATTTTGTATGTTTAATGACATTGTTAATGATGGTCCCCAAGATACACAGCATTTAATTGATGCTAATCATATGAAGTTAGCTGCACGTTAACCCTGTAACTACCAAGTCAGTCAGTTCAGGCGTTCAGTCGTGTCCGACTCTTCGTGACCCTATGGACCATGTCACGCCACGCTTTCCGGTCTCTCACTATCTTCTTAACATCACATAGCTTCATCTGCAATGCCTCGAGAATGCCATCTAACCATCGCGTTCGCTGCCTACCCCTTCTCCGGCGACCCTCAACCTTTCCCAACATCAAATCTTTCTCCAGCGACTCCTCTCTTCTCATCAGATGACCAAAGTAGCTGAGCTTTAACTTTAGAATTTGACCCTCCAATGAGCAGTCAGGGTTTATGGTCGACAATATCGACTGATTTGATCTTCTGGCAGTCCAAGGAACTCTTAAGAGTCTTCGCCAGCACCACAATTCAAACGCGTCAATTCTTCGGCGGTCAGCCTTTTTCACAGTCCAACTCTCGCATCCATACATCACAACTGGAAAGACCATAGCACGGGTTAACTCCCAAAAAACATACTAACATCGCCAGGTTTAGTTGTAATGTTTTTCATACCATTCTAATTCTAAAAAGTTTCCTTCATTAGTAAAGCATGCTGTCACTTCGCCATCTTTTCTTTTTTTTCTTCTTTTACCACTTTATGCACATCGCAAACGGGGTCAGAGTAACTGTCAGGTACAAATTCTAGATTGTCAGCGAAGCTGCTGCCTGAACTACTTTACGAAAGAGTTCTTTTTTGTTGAGGCATCACCGCCACCGGCACTCTTTGTGTGTGGCACTATCATGAAATGACTTTTGTCATGCCAAAAATGTGTGCTAAAGACTGAAATACGCATTTTTTTTTCATGGATAACTATGGCTCTGTAGAGTTGAAAATGCAATCAATGTATTTACCAAATCTATTCCTTTTTCACTGGCAGTGCAAGCAATGTAAGAGCAGGTTGGACAAGTGCCACTTGTCACTGGCAATACTGCCACAATTGCCTATGACAAATGAAGCTCTGAGATAAAGGACTAAGCCAGCATATGGTTTTGTGGATGCGGAAAGTTATGTGTAGTTAGTCAAGTTTGTACACAGTCGTCTGAAAGATTCTCAACATTTTTACAATGATTATTGCAGACCTGCAATGAGACACTAGAATATTCACTTTTACATAGAAAAGTGATGCTGCTTCAATAGAGGCAATATGCGAAAATGCCCGTATGATATGCAGCAGTATTAGTAGTGCACAATAAAGGTTCCCAAGAGGCTAAAATTGTGGCCCTCCTACAGCCCGGAAATAAAACCCCATATACTTTGCTGATATGCACAGAAATACTGCCTGTTGATAACTAGACATACGCTGCACCTACCTCCACCATCTGTGCTTGCCTTGGATTGCAATGCCTTATGTAACGTGCACAAAGGGATTGTACTTTATTTTGCAATTAATTTCGCATGTACATTTTGGTGAACTGTCTGCAGCCACAGGGCCTGCTTTTGAGCTGCATAGATTGTTTTCTCCTCATGGAAGTTTACAGTTGACAAGTGTTCTGTTTGGTTTATGGGGTTTAATGTCTATTGGCTATAAGGGATGCTGTAGTGGACAGCTCCAGAAAATTCTGACCACCTGGGGCTTTTATGTGCACTGACATCGCAAAGTACAAAGCCGCCTTGCATTTCGCCTCCATCAGCTGCCATCGCAGCTGAGAGTAAACCTGTATCTTTGGGATCAGCAATCAAGCTCTCTTATCACTGAGCCACCGCAGCAGGGTACAAGTGAACATGGCTGAAAACAGATCCACGGCATGGAAAGTTTTCCCAGCTGGTGTACCTGTAGGCTTAAGTTCAGGTGTAGAAACATCTTCTACAAGATTTTGCCTTGCAAACAAGCAACATTTGTGCACAACCTGCGCTGTGTGCAAGGAGGCTGCAGTGACAAAGCCGGCACCTGTTTCCAAAGCTAAGGTTAAGCTTGCCAACAAAGCTGCACATGCAAAAAATGAAATGATGCATTTTGAAAACCCCAATGCTCAGCTTCATTCAAAGATGTGTACAAAGCCAAAATTCCTTTCGCCAAACATGAAATCCATGTTTCCTGCATAGCTGTTGTGCATAAGATGCCCATCTGAAAACCGATAATCAAGTTTCGCACCTTGCTTAACTGTGAAGAATCCATTTTTATTGCATGCTTCAAGCTTACTCAAGCTTCTTGAGGATAACAGCGCGGGACACAGGACGGGAGCACAAGATTAGAGGACGACACAACGAGCGCTGACTTTCAACAACGTTTATTTTGGAACACCCTCAGCTTCTTATACCCTAACGCCACAGACGCGTACAGATGACTTGCACATATTAGCAAAGTTAAAAAACAAAACAAAAACATAATATTAGATAAATAAATACACGTTCCACATAACCTTTTCTTGCACACAGCGTGGTGCACTCTCTGAACACTCATGGAGACGATTGCACATTCAGCAGTTCGATTTCTTTTTGTGTTAACAGCAGGGACGGTTTGCTTACACATCGTTACTCAAGCTGTTGGGCTGTTCCTAATTCGTTAGCATTGTGCAAATTATTGCAGTGCAAGTTTGCCAGCTGGCTAATGTGCATCATTTAAAATGATGCACTCTAGCCCGCAACCAAGCTTGAACAAAACTAGCCAGGGTTCTTCAATAAATTTGCATTTCGGAAACACCCTGGAGCCTGAAAGTTGCAAGGAATGGCGATTGCTAAATGGCTTTTTTCAGCTGCACAGTGCCTTCAATAAGCTCAAGCTTATGACACTATTTGGCAGTAAAGTCTTCTACTGGCCTGATTGGTGCACTATCCACAAAAAAGCATTGGCACTCGTGCTGAGCAGGTCTAGAATACGAGATGTTAAATGGTTCACAGGGCAAAGCACAAGCTGCTTTATTCTAGCTGTAAGAAATTACCAACATTACAAAATAGTGAGAGGGTACGTACACAGGACAGGAAAGGAAATGGCCGACTAAATATTCTCAGCCTGTGGAGTCATCTGCCTGACTGTTGGGTCAAACGCTATGCAACCACTAGATAATTCCATTCTTAAAAGCTTGGGCTCGCCTCATGACAAAGGCATTAATATTTCTCTATTTTGCTGCATTAAATAGCCGTATTGCTGACACAAACTGCAAGTCTGCGAAGTGTTCACTAGATAAAACTGCTTTCAAGCAATGTAAACCGTGAACGCCACACTACTTCTACCGTTCCATTAGCACAAGCAGCAAGCATCGGTGCCGGAGAGCTTCTAGCAAAGAACACTCAGAAGCAAACATTCAGAAGCCGCAAAAAAAAGTGCCTCGGTAGTAGTTAAACCGCTTGCGTTTTTCATTCCATAAGGTAAATGAAAATGCGGTGCCGTTTCGAATGTTATCAACAAAGCGAGGGGTGAAGACAAGAGCAGTAGCCAAAGGAGAAATCTTCCCTACCGTGGTGGCATTCTATGCCATCAAGAGCAGTTCCCTCGAATACCGTGCGATGGGCCCTACGTAGCCGCCGTGCTCATCAATGTGCTGGGCGAGGAAAAAAGGTTAATAAAGTATATTAAAAGCGACGGAATTCGGGCAAAAACAGCGGTAAGCAGATCAGAATAGAGTTTGGACAGCCAGAGAAAAGCCTACATTTTTTGTCCTGATTCAACCTCCTTAATCCCGGCGTCACCCATTCCTTGGCACTTAGGTGCACACTTCTGAACCTAAGCACAAAGATATAATTTTCATAAAGCACAAACAACCGGCGCAACAAAACGCAACATAACAATCGCGCCGTCGCGAGGACGTGCGGCGGCCCTTTGACGTCTTATGTCCTTACCTGCAAGAAAAAGCAGCACCTTGGATGCGGGACGTGTTATTTATTAGCGAGGACCGTGAAACTTTGTTATGGGTAAACATTCAGGACAAGAAATCTTCAAAAAAGACTGTCACTTATGCGTCTCAGCGCAGAACATGGAGGCAGCCATCTTGAATGTTTTTTTTTCTTTTTTTTTTGGTGTACATACACAACAGATGGCGCGAGACGCTACAAAAACGATAATGATGATAATGGCCGCGAATTTTGAAAATTTAATTTGGGCAGAAGGGTGGCGTTTTTCGCTTAAATTAGGCGCAAATCGACGAGTTTATAGGCAGACGCCAGGCATGAAAGGGAGATTCAATTTGTCTACGAAAAAAAATTTACGCCATACATAGCATAAAAACAAATCCCACTAATAGTCCTTTTCGACTTCAATTACACTCGGAGACAACTTATGGCAGTGTGGCCAAGGCTAGGCAGAAAAGGTAAGATAGGCTACTGTTCCCTAGCCAACTCACCCCTAGTGACCTTACACTTTCTCTTCAATTTATCCCTTTCACCCGTTCCCTCGTCTTCCACAAGGCAAGAGGACCATGGCTGTCCTCTTTCCTTTTCTGTCTGGCCTTGGCCACAGTGAGAAAAAAAAAAGGGTATCCCTTAGTATATACATAAAATATACTGACAATGAAACATGAACTGATCGCACAGCGCCTAGCTTGTCCGTGCGACCCTCCATAGCAGTTTGCAGATCCTGTATGGCCCGAGAACTTGTGTTCCGTCCAAAAAGCAAGGTAAGGCACAAGCTTTCTAAACTGGTTTATTTTATTTCATACATACTGCTAGCCTCCTTTTGGAGGCTGTTGCAGGTTTGGGGCATAATATAGAAACAGCAAATAACAGGAATACTGACAATCCACAGTTGTCTAATTTTTATATAATTCTGTATGGCAGTGTGGAACAAGAAATGGAAAAGAAGGATATGATACAATATAATCACACTGAAGACACATGTTTCACTATATTTGTACAGAGGTCAGGCTACACATATATAGGGTACTCAAGGAACAATTGCCAGCCGTGAACTGAACCCATCTAGTGATGAGCAATTAACCACTTCATCGGCTAAACCATTCCATTCGCGGACCGCCAGGGGAAAGAAGGAGAACGTATCACAGTGTGCTCGATACTCGACTAAATGCTTGGAATGACGCATTCTTTCGTTTCTATGTGGTGACAGTTTAATAAATTTGGAAGCTGTATGCAATCAAGAACATCCACACCGTGCGTGCTGCATAGCAAACAGCCTTCGGATACTTGCCGTTGAATCAAGCTATAATTGGAGTCTCTATAAAAGTCTTGACCATGAACTGCAGTACTTTATGTTGCTTTTCACCTCATCTTGGTTTGCAACTTCAGGTTTAGGTTCATTGCACAGGCAAGTTCTGAGTGTACCTGAGTGTAACTATAGGCAGGGGTGTTGGAAGAGGAGGAAAGGCAGGGAGGTTAACCGAAGAAGAAACCGGTTTGCTACTCTGCACTGGGGGAAGGGGGTAAGTGGATACAAAAGTGATGGGTAAAAGAAAGTTACAGAAATATGAAGTCAGTACTGTCACATCACAGCCATATCACGTCGCATCGCAGCAAAATCACAGTCTACCGATCAGGCCCGTGGTTTTCATGAAGCAGAGCAGTGCCTGGGAGGTCTTCAACGCAGCCAATGGCATATAATCTTGGCATATAATCGCCGCAGCCAATGGCATATAATCTTGATTTCTGTCAGAGGGTGTCCATATAGACACTCTAGTGCAGGGCAGAGACATTGTATGTGGTCCACTCGCAAAGAATGTGGCCTATAGTCTCGTCAGACCCACAGGTTGCACATGCAGGGCTATTAGCCATACCTATCACAAACGAATTAGAATTTGTGAACGCTACACCAACCCACAGGCAGCACAGCAAAGTTGCTTCACGGGGTAGGCCGTGTAGAATCCGAAGCTTCAGGTCAGGAGCAGGGGTGCCGAGAAGCCTGTTCTGCTTATGATATAATGACAGCACCACATTTAAGCTGCAGTGAATATGTTTTGTTACGAATGTTGCAATAAGTGGGTACCGCACGGTTGCTGATTTATCTATACATAGGAGAGTGTCCCCCTTATATGATACAGGGAAAGAAATAACCACATAGCGATCAAAAGGATGGAGGAAGGAGAGACTGATGACAGCATGCTTTCTTGCCACTGAAAAACTGTGGAATAAAAGAAATCAGGCTAGTGCCAAGAGACGGTTGGTTGGTAACTGGTTTATGGGGTTTAATGCCCCAAGCATCTCGAGTCGCATGACATCAAGAGAAGTGGTTATGGAAAAACCAAGCCCATATAACAGTGCTCTGCACATATAACAGTAGGACAAAAAAAAAAAAAAAAAAGACATAACAGAACTTGCCCAGACATAACAGATAAACAAATAAACAGACAAGTGTAGCAGTATAACACCAAAGCATTGTGCCTTACAACATATTTACAAATTGCCTTTTCAAGGTCATGGAATCAAGCATGTTGCATGCAAGGGCAAAAGTGGCTGTAAGCGTGGGAAGAAGGTGACACAAGCCGCTGACAAGGTGAAAGCTTTGAAACAGTTCACAGGAATAGGGAACGTAAGGCACAATGAGCAGGTACAGGTCTGGACAGTATCAAGGAAGTGACAGTGGCTGCGCACGATTGCGTCGCATGAATGTGAAATGTGTAGCCTCTCAAATGACGTCAATGTATCCATATGCATTTGCATTTTAGCGTGCAGTTGCTGTTTGTTTGCTTTTCTTTTTTTAGCGAAGTGGGGGCTTGACTATGGCAGGCCTGAACTGTTTGAGATCAAGTTAAATATTTATCTAAAGCTTTCCTGAGGCCTAAAACTCCATTCGTGTTGTATCTGCGGAAATACGATTTCCCATCATCATTCTGTTGTTCTGTATACTGATGTCCATTTAAAGCAAGAATAACATCAGGAGAATGTGGCTGCTAATATTTAATTTCGCAACAAATGCTTAAGCTAGGGCAGCGCAAAATGCTGAAGCCAGTCTAGTGCTCAATAATACTGGGTGAGGTTAGAGCATTGAAGGATACTGGTTCATATCTACGGCACTCACACGCCATGCACGACTATCCTACGAGGGTGTGGAGGAGCAAGCAGTCGGAGGTTGCAAGCCCAAGCCACGGATGACAACAAGGACAAGTGAGTGGATGTCTATACCATGAGGTATTGCTAATTTAGGCATCTAGATCATCATCATCATCCTCAGCCTGACTATACCCACTGCAGGGCGAAGGCCTCTCCCATATTCCTCCAATTATCGCGGTCCTGTGCGAGCTGCATCCACTTGACCCCTGCAATCTCGTCCGCCCCCTGCTACGCTTTCCTCCGCTTGGAATCCAGTTTGTTGCCCAAAGCGACCATCACTTATCCTTTCCTCGCGCTACATGTCCTACCCATGCCCATTTCTTCTTCTTGATTTCCATTAGAATGTCAGTGACGAGTTATTTCTCTGACCCACTCTGCACGCTTCCTATCTCTTAACATTACCCCTACCATTTTCCTTTCCATAGCCCTCTGCATTGTCCTCAACTTTAGTAGAACCCTCTTTGTTAGCTTCCACGTTTCAGTCCCATAGGTAAGTACAGGTAAGATGCAACTGTTGTATGCTTTCCTCTTGAGCGATACCGATAAACTACTAGTCATAATCTGGGAGTACTTGCCAAATGTGCTCAATCCCAGTCTTATTCTCCTTGTTATTTCCCTTTCATGGTCCGGATCTGCTGTTACTACCTGTCCTAAATAGATATATTCGCCTACTACTTCAGTGCTTCGCTACCTAACGTAAACTGTTTTTCCTTCCCTAGGCTATTAAACATTACCTTAGTCTTCTGCATATTGATTTTCAAGCCTACTTTTTTACTTTTCCTGTCTAGGTCATCATTCTTTGCAATTCATCCCCTGAGTTACTTAGCAAGGCAATGTCATCAGCAAATCGCAGATTACTGAGGTATTCTCCATCTACTCTTATCCCTAACTGCTCGCATTCTAGATGTCTTCTTTCTTAGATTCTAGCATCTAGATGTCACTGCATAAATTGTTCATTGTTTTTTGTGCACCTATTTCTGCTTACAGCTTTTTCTTTGCTTGTATTGTAAGTTATTTGTGTTTATTTGATGAATCCCCCTCCCTATGTAATGCCCGCAAAGGCCCTTAGGGTATTTGAAATAAATAAATAAATAAAAAAAATATATGGGTGTGTAGTGCTAACAGTAAGTGCTGGAGTAGCTCGGTGCAGTAAGCAGCCAACAAGTGTGGCAGTTACGAGACGTAGTGTTGGGTTGAGCGCTGGGGTATTATAGCGTATAAGTGTGTATTGCAACCCAGATTCAATTTCAGTTTGGTGGAATGACTATGCAGGTAATTCATTGGGTATAGGGTGTGGCATGTCCAGACGATACCAACGACAATGGCAACAATGTGGCCTCACAGATTGACACTCATATGTTTTAATTGTTGCTATAAATGTTTTTCAGTCACTTAACAAATTGCTATCCATAGCAGAAACGATACTCATGCACTGAAAAATAAAATGAAAATACTGAATATAATGCACATATATATACCTTGGTACATGTACTGTACATGTAGGGAGCCAAGGATGCGAAAGTTGTCCAGAATGAACGAGCGGCTGCGTCTCCAAGACTGCTGAAAGTAAAAACAAAAAATGGCATAGACACATGTAAACACTGAAATGAAGTGAGTGCTCTACAAAGCAGCGTTGCATATGAGATATCAGCCCAAGTTTATAGTCTACTAACACGTATACAGTAACAAGGCAGCTGCAAGTGACCTGAAGGAAGTTAAGCAAGCTACCTTCCTGGCCGCATTTTGGCAGCTCGCTGCATTCGTTACTCTGGGCCTCAAGCGAACTACTGTATATTGTGTCATAGTGTATATATATACTTTTTATTTTTACCTACCCTGTCCTTTCTCCCTATCATTCACCTCTCTGATTTCCTCTACCCCTTCCTCGCTATCCCTTTAATTCCACCGCCCCTGTTCAGGTGCTTCAGATATCAGATACCGGGGCTGGCAAACATCTTTTCTTTCCTTTTGTATATGTAATAAAATAACCACTAAAACAACAAATGCTGCTAATGCTAATCATCTTAAATTAGAATCAGATAAGCAGCAAGCTGACACAGTATAGTGCCTACGTTGTCGTGTAGCATTGTCGCAAGTTCCTGACAGAAAAATAAAATGTATTTGCGCAAAGCTTTGTTGGAAACAATTTCATTCCTTCCAAAGTCATTTTTGCTATACTGCTTATATATCGATACATGTTCTGATAAAACACGCGAGTTTTGCACCGTCTCCAGATTGCTTTCCAAAGCTAGAAGGTGGCATCCATGCCACAGAGATATAAGTAATTGACAAATTGCACGCTAATTTCGATCTGTCATATCTGCAAGCTCAAAAACAATTAAGTACCGGGTTGCTGTTTACCTTAATTCACTGCTGAATGACACCTCTCGCATTGATTTCGCGGACAAAAATGGACACGACACCCACCTACCGCTGCACTCAGCGCACTATGTCAAAAAACAACAGCAATGACAATGGCTTACGTGAGAAGCGACGGCCGATGTCAGATCGTTGACGCAGACATCGCAAATTTGCTCGGTACCCATGAATCGAACGTCCGACTTTTGCAGTTGAACGGTTTAATGCACTGCCTGCAATGGTTTAATGAGGGTGCGTTGCACTACCTCCGCTGTAGCAAAACCACGCCAATAAACTGAGAGACTTTACAAACACTATAGTGTTCAATTCTAGAACACTATACAAACACTGCCCGAATGCGCCGACGACGGCCGAAAAAAAAAGAAAAGCCCGCCAGCCCGCCACGAATCTGGGGACAAATTCAGACTCAACTAGGCACATAATAGTCAACATTTAGGTACTTTGTAAAAACATGGCGTTCAATGCGTTTGGGGAAATCTAGGGACAAACTTTTAGCCGAAAAAACCCTATTCATGGCGGGTTTTAGTCTCGCCCGTGAGAAGCTCGTTTCCCTGCCCAGCTTTCCCTCTAGAGTCTTTGTATTAACTCTATGATCCGAGTTGAGTGCCTTTGGTGCCCCCGTACCGGGGAAACGCGGAACTATCGGAGCACCACAGTCGAGTTAAAATTATCTGCATCTTGATGTGGTTTGCGAGATTTGTTTAAAATATGATACGTGTATCCGACTTGGCGTAAAAAAAAGTCATGGTGGATAATAAACTTCAGCTAATTGTATTGGCATCAGCCCTGTTGTGTGTGTGTGTGTGTGTGTGTGTGTGTGTGTGTGTGTGTGTGTGTGTGTGTGTGTGTGTGTGTGTGTGTGTGTGTGTGTGTGTGTGTGTGTGTGTGTGTGTGTGTGTGTGTGTGTGTGTGTGTGTGTGTGTTTTACTTTGAAGCTACTTAATTTTCCTAACTATCATGCCCCAACAGTCTAGCGAAAACCAAATATTATTGCAAATTTTATTTTATTTCGTTTCTAAGCGGCCATGTTCTAACCGGTAAATGTGTTTCTGCATGTTAATGTTTTTAGACAAAGGGCTGTGGAAGGCGGAGGTGAACAAAATCAATCACAGGAGCCTTCGCCCATTCGAAACTGCTGCACATTTTATTGTACCAATACTAGGTAGTGAGACGAAATCTTAAAATGCTATCAGGAAGCACAAGTTTACACAAAAATATCTGCGGTTGTGAACACGTTGGTGTTCAGTTCACATCGAAAAAAAAAAGGAATTTTGGCAGGACAAGGCAGGTGAAGTGCGGAAAGCAAGCCGGCAAATCCGAGTCGCACACCCGCGCAACATTTGTGTGCAAAGCGCTGAAACGCGCAAGCGTAAATAGCAGCGCTGATCGAGTGTCAGCGAACATGCATGCGACATAAAAAAAGGCAGGTGTTGCGGAATTGAACGAGAAGAGAGGATTACATAAGGTTGGGAGTCGCGAAGGGCACGAAAAAAAAAAAATCCCGAGATCAAATGGAGGCTTCAGGGATTTGCTGTTAGAGTATTTATTTATTTAGTTATGCACACTGCAGTCCGTTAAAACGGTAAGCTCAGTCCAGCATGTTTATACACATAGCGCATATAATAGAGTACAGACGTTGTAAAATGAAAAAAAGATGAAGTATTCCAGAGCGAACACTACACAATTGATTTAAAGCATCATGTACGTGACATCGATAGCTGTTAGAAATGTGCTGAAGTGCTCAATGCACTTTTTCTTCTTTTTCCAGTGGCGGACTTTTCCTGCGGCCGCCATGCCAAGTCTCACGGGACGGGTTACCGAGGCCATACCGAGGCTCCCTGGCATATTTCCTGCTGAGATTCGTTCACAATAGTGGGGTGGGCTTTCTTTTCAAGACGTAGTTGAGTGCATGACTGGTCTCGTCTAGTCTGTGCAGAGACGCGTGAGTCATCTGTGTACACACCACTGCACACCTCCCCACCCACCCCAACCAACGCTCTAACCCATGACAACAGGACGCTGAAGAACCTGGCTGTGACTTCACTATTTAGGCGAGGTGGTAGGCGGCGACAATAAAATGCGTGCATTCTCAAAAGCCTCGAAGGTGCTGGGTACTGCGCGAAATTATTGTGCAGCAATTCGTCGCACCGATGAAGCGAGGGACGTCGTTTCTTGGAAAAGCACGTGTAGCGAACTCCTCCCCCTTTTCGTCCGCAAAACCGGTAAAAATGGCGGCCGAGGAGGCTTCGCGCATGCTCAGTAGTCTTACTGGAATAGGTCCACTGTCCGGGGAAAGACCTGTTTTTGATGATTCTTGATTGGTGGGTGAATACAGAAGATAAGGGATTTAAATGTTACATGGTAAACTCAATTAACGATGCAATACAAGAACTTCAGTGAATCCACGTGACAGCACAGCCTACGGATGGGTTAGATTCAATGTGGACACGGCACAAGAAGGTGAAAAATAGCGATCGTACCGACGATATATGATCCTGAATACATTTTTTTAATGCTCTCGATTATGTCAGTTTCAGTGTTTATTAAGGGTTCGTAGCGGAGACGCGTATTCACTTGCCAGACTAATTAATGCATGTGCACATTAATAGCGTAGTTCCTTTTGGGGCACTAGGCAATGCTCTCAAATACCCAAGCTTTTTTAGTGCTTTATAGTGTAAAGCAAATTACATGCTTTGTCTATTACGTGTTATTGTTAAATATAACGACGAGGTACTTATACTCGAAAGTCCTGAGCAATGGTAGATCGTAGAAAGCATAATAAAACAGCGAAGAGGGCGTGCTGGTAGTAAAATACATCACTACAGTTTGAGTTAACTTTTTCTTTTGCCAGGTATTACACCAGCGTGAGAACTAGTAAATGTTGCTTTTAGTTGGAGGTGATCTTCGGGTATATTAAAGCACAGTCGTCTGCATCGTCTGCATATAGGCGTATTTGTGACGTGACACGGCCAGGTAAGCCATTAATGTTCAAGGAATCATAAAGGCCAAGCTCCGAACCTTGAGGAACGCCAGGTAATAAATCGACAGAACGGCTGTATTGGGTGATTTACAATAAACGGTAACCAAGAGAAGATTTAAAAAAAAAATGGTGTGTGAAGAGGAAGAAGTGCACAAGGAACATGCCAGTCAGTGGCATCGTGATCGCTGCGTGTGCTGGATCTGACTGTGTTCCCTGCCGCTGTGTTCGCCGCTGATCTGCTCAGTCCTGCTGATCAAGTCCTGTTGGTCTACTGAATAAACCCCCCATTCTTACATTTGTTAGCTGCCGGTCAATATCTATCCTCTCGCCCTGGAACTCCGCAGCCGTACATTACCACCTCCTGCGATGCCTGAGGACGTCAACCACCAAGCCGTACAAGTTGGCTCGGCCATCATCTGTCCTGGCTCCCTCCGCCAGCGAGACCCCGCCATCTTCAGCGGCACTGACGACCACGATGTCGAGGACTGGCTCATATCCTATGAACGAGTGAGCGTTCACAACAAATGGGACGCGGAAACAAAGTTAAGCAACGTCATTTTCTATCTCACCGACATAGCAAACCTATGGTTTCGAAACCATGAAGTGGACATTCCATCATGGTCCGCGTTTAAAGCTAGTTTCTCTGAAGTTTTCGGCCTACCAGCTGTGAGGAAACTCCGCGCTGAACAGCGCTTGCGTACGCGGTCTCAGCAAGTTGGCGAAAATTTCACGAGCTATATCGAGGACGTCGTTGACTTGTGCAAGCGCGTTAACCCACACATGTCAGAGGCCGAGAAGATCAAGCACATTCTGCAAGGCATCGATGACGATGCCTTTCAGATGCTGTCGGCTCGAGATATCCGCACCGTCGCGGAAGTGGTTACATTGTGTCAAAGTTATGATGAACTGCGGAAACAAAGGGCCATAACTCGTGCGAACACCATGCACTCGGAGTCCCTTGCTGGCCTGACAGATGCAGGCGAACATTCTACTCTCCTGCCACAAATTAAGAGCTTCATTCGGGAAGAAGTTGCTCGACAGCTCTCCCTTATATCCTGCCATCAAGAACCTTCCTCGCACCTAGCTCCCAGTTTGCGCCACATTATTCAAGAACAGGTAGCTGAATCTCTTCCTCCAGCCCCTCAACCCATGCCTGTTACAGCGCCGTTAACATATGCGGCTGTTGCGGCCCGACCGCCACCTACATATGCTCCACCGCCACCTGCCTACGTTCAGCCGCCTCCTGCGCCTGCGCGAGAACCTGCGCAGTTTATGTGACCGGCTCCAAGACCACGTAATCCCTGGCGCACGACGGATAACCGGCCAATTTGTTACACTTGCGGGCTTGCTGGACACATTTCTCGTTATTGCCGCAACCGTCTCCCGGTGTCGGCACCACCTACTCATGGTTCTGCATACTGGTCTCCGACGCCTCAGTATTCCTCGCCTACTGAGCCTCCAGCCCGCCCTCATTTCTCCACAGACCGCTCAGTCATGTCCGACCGCCGTTCACCGTCGCCGCGACGCCGCTCTATCTCTCCGATGCGACGTCGACAGAACGCTTCACATGAGGAAAACTAGAGGCCGCAGTTCCTGAGGCGAGAACTGCGACCCAGTCGAACTTCCCAAGTCCTCATCTGTCGCCGACAAACCTAATTGAAGTTTTCGTCGAGGGTGTTGCTGTCATGGCTCTAATTGACACTGGTGCTGCGATTTCGGTAATGGACGCAAAACTATGTCGCACTTTAAAGAAAGTGAAGACGCCAATTGCGGGACTTTCGTTGCGAACGGCCAGCGCTCAGCATATCAAGCCTTTAGCAGCGTGCACCGCTCGAGTAGTTATCCAGAATGCCCTTTATACGATTGAGTTCGTCGTGCTGCCAAGTTGCTCGCACGCTGTAATTTTAGGCTGGGATTTCCTGTCGCGCCATGCTGCTATTATTGATTGTGCTCGAGCTGAAGTGGGGTTCTCGACTATGCCCAATGCCTTACCATGACGCTGATCAATCAAATTCCAGTGCTAAAGTCCTCGTCGCCGAAGATATCGACCTTCCTCCCTCCTCTTCAGTGCTTGTTCGTGTCGCTTGTGCATCTATTAGCGATGACACCGTTCTCTTCACACCAGCCCATACTTTCCTGCGCCGCAAGTGTCTTCCAATGCCCTACGCAGTGCTCGCTATTTCCGCTGGCCTTTCCAAGTTATGGGTCTCTAACCCATTTAACTCCCCTACTGCTTTGCGCCATGGCGAATTCCTCGGAGGTATCCAGCCAATCGCATCCCTTCTGATCTCTGAGGAACCTGACGACGCGCCGCACTGTGCCGTGACTGCGCTCAGCCCCCCTTCACCTGCGCCCGCTCCGCCCTCTACAGACTTGTTCCTCCGTTCCATCGATGCCGATCTTCCCCCAGAGCAGCGCACTCAACTTTTGAACCTACTACATGACTTTCGCTCCTCCTTCGACTCTCATCAAAGTTCTTTAGGTCAAACTTCTACAGTCCCTCATCGCATCGACACCGGCACCCACGCACCACTACGACAGCGCCCCTATCGTGTGTCTGCAACCGAACGCCAGGCTATTGAAGAGCAAGTCAACCTAATGATCCAGAATGGCGTGATTCAGCCCTCAAGCAGCCCTTGGGTCTCACCTGTTGTCCTTGTAAAAAAGAAAGATGGTTCTATCCGCTTCTGTGTCGATTATCGCCACCTTAATAAGATTACGCGAAAGGACGTCTATCCTCTCCCACGCATCGACGACGCTCTCGATTGTTTGCAAGGCGCCGAACTCTTTTCTTCCCTAGATTTACGTTCCGGGTACTGGCAAGTCCCCTTGGAAGCGGCTGATCGCCCCAAAACCGCCTTTGTAACTCCCGACGGCTTGTACGAATTCACAGTTACGCCGTTTGGCCTTTGTAATGCTCCGGCAACATTTGAGCGGATGATGGACACCATTTTGCGTGGCCTAAAGTGGAAGACATGCCTCTGCTACCTCGATGACATTGTCGTCTTTTCTCGTGACTTTGACACACACCTCTACCGTCTGAAGCACGTTTTGACCTGCCTATCTGATGTCGGACTGCAGCTGAATTTGAAAAAATGTCGTTTTGCCGCCCGCCAGCTCACCATTCTCGGCCACGTTGTTTCCAAAGAAGGTGTATCTCCAGACCCTGCCAAACTTCGTGCCGTAACAGCCTTTCCCAAACCGACTTCCATCAAAGATCTACGTAGCTTCCTCGGGCTGTGCTCTTACTTTCGCCGCTTTATTAGGAATTTTGCTTCCATTGCTGCTCCCTTGACAGAACTTCTGTCCGGCAGTTCCGACCTTTCGTCGTGGTCACCAGCGTGCGACGATGCCTTCAATGCTTTACGACACATCCTCACGGCACCGCCTGTCCTACGTCACTTCGACCCCACAGCGCCTACTGAGGTCCACACAGACGCCAGTGGTATTGGTCTCGGCGCTGTGCTCGCTCAGCGCAAAGCAGGTCATACTGAATACGTGGTCGCCTATGCTAGCCGTACACTCACGAAGGCTGAATCCAATTACTCTGTCACTGAAAAAGAATGCTTAGCGATTATTTGGGCTCTTACTAAATTCCGCCCTTACCTCTATGGTCGCCCTTTTGACGTAGTGACGGACCACCATGCGCTTTGCTGGCTTTTCTCACTGAAAGACCCGTCCGGCAGACTGGCAAGATGGGCTCTTCGCCTTCAGGAATATGATGTCCGCGTTGTTTACCGCTCTGGCCGCAAACATCACGACGCCGATGCCCTTCCCCGCTGCCCCCTTACAGCTGAGGTCGCGAGCCTTTCCCCTTCCGACGATTCCCCGCCATCGCTTCACATCGATGACATGCCGTCAGCGCAGCGGCAAGATCCTTGGATAAACTCTATCCTCGATTTTATCTCCAATCCTACAGCTGCTTCTCCATCGCGTGCTCTCCCCCGCCATGCTTCCCACTTCGCCATTCGTGATAACCTCCTCTACCGCCGCAACTACTGCGCGGATGGCCGCAAGTGGTTGCTAGTTATCCCCCGGCAGCTACGTTCGCAAATGTGTGACTATTTCCACGCTGACCCACAATCCGGTCACGCGGGCGTCTTCAAGACATACACTCGTCTCCGGTTGCGTTACTACTGGCGGGGTATGTACACCTTTGTACTCAAGTACGTTCGCTCATGCCTCACCTGTCAACGTCGCAAGCCATCTCCTCAACGTTCTGCTGGAGAGTTGCTGCCGTTACCCAGCCCACCACGTCCTTTCGACCGCGTCGGCATTGATTTGTACGGGCCGCTTCCCTACACTGCGGCCGGCAACCACTGGGCTATCGTAGCCGTTGATCATCTGACGAGGTATGCAGAAACCGCCGCACTTCCATCTACCACAGCGTCAGAAGTAGCTTCCTTCATTTTGCAGCGATTTGTTCTTCGCCATGGCGCACCTCGAGAGCTGCTCAGCGACCGAGGACGCGTTTTCTTGAGTGACGCTGTGAAAGCCTCGCTCACCAAGTGCAACATTATTCATAGAACCACCTCCGCCTATCATCCCCAGACTAATGGCCTCACTGAGCGTTTCAATCGTACCCTTGGCGACATGCTCTCTATGTACGTCTCCTCCAGCCACTCAAATTGGGACCTCGTCCTTCCGTATGTGACGTACGCATACAATACCGCAACGCAGTCTACTACTGGCTTCTCTCCTTTTTTTCTCCTCTACGGCCGTCACCCCTCTGCTACAATCGACACCATACTCCCGTATCAGCCAGACATATCAGAGTATACACCTGCGTCTCAAGCAGCCAGCATGCGGAAGACTGTCGACAAATCGCCCGCGCATTCACGGCTAACACCCAGTACCGCCATAAATCCAACCATGACAGCCAACACTCGACACCGCACTTCTCGTCTGGCGCTCTTGTGTGGCTATGGATACCTTCCAGCGCCCCTGGACTATCTTCAAAATTTCAGGCTAAATACCATGGCCCATACCGTGTTCTGGAGCGCACCTCTCCGGTTAATTACGTGGTGGAACCTGTTACGCCGTCCCACGATCTACGCCGGCGCGGACGCGAGATTGTTCACGTCCAGCGCCTCAAACCCTATTACGACCCTGCCGTCTTGCTCACGCCGTAAGTCGCCAGGATGTCTCCTCTTCGTCCCGCGGGTAATTGTGAAGAGGAAGAAGTGCACAAGGAACATGCCAGTCAGTGGCATCGTGATCGCTGCGCGTGCTAGATCTGACTGTGTTCGCTGCCGCTGTGTTCGCCGCTGATCTGCTTAGTCCTGCTGATCAAGTCCTGTTGCTCTACTGAATAAACCCCCCATTCTTGCAGGTGTTTTAAAACAGCGCATGTAGCCCGAATGTCTTAATTGCTGCAAGCTCTCTTACAGATGAAACCATGTTTGCCTGCATACATTCCCCTTGTGTGGTAACCACTCAGCACTCTCCAACATCTCGCGAGGCTGCAATGGTAAATTATCACGCCTAAAAACTCCACACTCATCATTCGAGCAGTGCGAGGCCAGCCCAGTCTTGCAATGATCCGAAAGATCAACACAGGCTCATAAATTTGTCACGGCGGCAGTGGCAGCCTCCAGAATTCATAAATGAGGATACCGGACACTGACTCTTCAAGTCCTGTATTTTGCTCAATGAAAATTGTCAATCAATTAATGCTGGAGCAGATGCGTACGCTCGCCTGTTCGGGGAGCCTTTCACGTTACCGTGAGAAAGCTTCCATGTGGCGAAACACATACAAATTATTATTGTTATTATTATTTTCACCTCAAATGCCCATGTGAAGGGGTTTCACATGAGGGATGGGCCTTAGGCGACGCAGATGAGTTTTTCAATGAAGTGCTTGAAGTGGACGTGGTTGCAGTGGCTAACAGCAGCAGCAAGAAGGTCATTCCAGTCCTTTGATGTCCGTATAGGTTTTAGTGACCGTTCAAACAGAGAAGGAATAAAAATTTCCCAACTTCTCTTTATTGCATGAAAATGGCACCGATAAACTGTGTCCAGGTTATTTCATAGATGCCGGCGCTAAGCTCTTAAGACGAAGAAAAAAAAAAAGAACACTCCAATGTGTAATCTGTTATTGTATACCGTCATGTGAAAAATTTGCAGCGATTTGAAGTTGGCCCGATTGAAATTCCGGCTGGGGAATCCGCCCATGGAAGTTGCCGGTGGCGTGGACTGCGCTAGGCCGCAAAGCCGCACCACGAAGTGATGTAACGATGGGCTGGAGCTAGGGGCACTCGGTAACTCGCATGGGTATAAAGAAGCAAAAGTAGGGGCAACTGGCGCCGTCAGTGCCTAGAGTTGACTGGCGCCTTGTTTCCCTTTTTAGCGCCGCGCTCTACCTAAGCGAGTCACGCGGTGTCCCTAGGTGTGGTGTGTGTTTCAGCAGCACACGTCGCTTTTACTAAACCATCGCGTGCCGCATTTAAGTCGAAATAAACGCATGCGTATGCTTTTTCCCGCACTCTTAGTTTCCTGCACAAATACAAGGTTTCTCTACGTAGGAACAATGGGCGTCTAAATTGCCAAGCTTGTTGTTCCCCACGGGGAATCCTCGGATGATTCCCTGAGCACGCCATTTTGTATAATTTGCAACCTCTTTGGCGGTTGTGTTTTTCGCCCGGCTCTTTGCAAATGGGCGTCTCTCATAGCCAGAGTCGGTTTGGGACGTTAAATCCCATAAATCATCTTTGCAAATGGTTTGTCACGCCTGTATGCTGTGTCGCCCGTCAGCTTCGCGTGATCTGGTGATTATCATGACGAGAAGCCAGCGTTCCCTTCGACACAAGCACACAGGAAGCATCGCCTTCATGTCAAAAGTGGCCCGTCACCACGTGCAGTGTGAAGACGCAGTGCAGTATGGCGGTGGCAGTGTTGTTGTATGTGATAGTGACCCCAAGAACCTTGTTGACGACAGCAGGAGACAGGGCACACGTGCACATGACTGCAAGCTTCGGGACTTCGTGCCGCACAGCCCTCGCGTTTGTGGAAATAACGGCCCGTCTCGTGCGGTAAGTTTTGTTTACCGTCATTCACTTCAGAGATGAAATGTGTCTGAAAAGAACAACGTCAAGAATTTTTTTTTTTCTCGTTCCGTTTCTGTCAGGAAGATTATTGTCCGCGTATTTTGCTCGCAAAGAGGCTGCCGTACGGTGCCTAAATATATATATATATATATATATATATATATATATATATATATATATATATATATATATATATATATATATATATATATATATATATATATATATATATATAGAGAGAGAGAGAGAGAGAGAGAGAGAGAGAGAGAAAAACTAATGAGCTTCGGTGATTATTATTTCTATACAAACCACGTTAATAATGCACAATAAGATTGCAATGCATACGCAGCGCTTCTGCATGTGCTATTGTAAGCGCAACCTGATTGAATTACTACTTAATAATGCCTGAACGTAGGGATATACTGTCAGTGAAAAATACATATATTCTTTTCGCACGGCCTTTCCGGGTAATGGTACTGTCCTGTAAATACGTACAGTGTACGTACTGCCTCAAACGTTCGCAGATGAGTGAAATAGGTGCTAGTGAAACTTTTTGTTAACCTCTTATGCAGAACCGGTCACGGAGTGTTGTCACGATAGTGCGAGGAAAAAGCATGGCTTGGAATTTTTTTCTTCTTACATGGAGTAAACAGTGCGCAAACGGAGGCGAAGCAAACGCTCGTGGTGCACGTAATTAGCGACGGGGCTAAAGGGATATTGGGTGATATTAAACGCACAAAAGATGACTGAGTAAAATACGTTTGGAAGAGTCAGCAGTAGAATGAACAGCAAAAGCGTCATGTTTGGCTGATGCTGAAGTTTCCCGAGCCCTAGCTGTGACCCGTGTGTGGCTAAGTGCGTGTGGCGTATCTCGGTGTGCAACGGCGGAGAACTTGATCCGGTTTCGTTGTAGCGAAATATTATCGAGTGTGTAGCCCCAGTGGACAATGGAGTACATGCCATAGGCCACTGGCCTACTTTTTGAAGTCCGGCACGGCCAGCGGTCCGACTGTATACAGTACGACCCAGGTTCGGCTCCAGAGGCCTGATTTCGGCGGAGAGCTCGTACCAAATTGTGAGCTTATAGGGTGGACAGATAGACCGCAGGAGACTGTGGTTTTCGTGCAGGGAGGCGAACACTACGACCCAACACTACGCCCGAACTTCACTAATAGATGGAAGAGAGCAAAATCAACGACATGGAGGGATTGCATCAGAACGACTATGCACGTCAACTATAGGCGATGCGCAAAACGCCGACAACGCCGCCTGTCGCCAAAGCCACAAAGCGTAGGCGGGCTCGGTCGGGCGCTGTTCATGTCAGCCTCTATGCGCGCGCGTCGCGTTTTCATCTTTGGTCGTGGTTTAACTGATATAACGCCGCTGTCAATCTTTAGCAACGTCCGGGAAGAGTTGCTGCGTAGTTGATTTTTCAAACAGACATAAAACCTTGCCAGGAACACGTTTGTATAAGTTTCCAGTGATGCTTCACGAGAACGACGGTGGCCGTGAATCGTGGTTTTTCGACGCAGAAAGCAAGCAATCGCACCGAATGACATTTGTTCAGGTTAATGCCATTTTTTTTTTCGACGCGCTGCTACACGACCAAAGCTAATGCCATTTCCAAAGTATGGTAACTGCGATTGACATGCAAATGTTGGTGCGCCTTCAATATGTTGCGAAGATCACTGCGCTGTAAACGAAAGCAGCCTTTAAATTGACATTCCTGTCTTGCATGCCTTGCAACCAACCTTTTGATTAGGACTATCAATTACGAAGTCAGCGGCAATGTCGGCGGCGCTTGTTTACGAAAGGGCACGGAAGGTGCACACGTCTGCGCTCGACTGCGAAACGCGTACGAGTTTCAACAACGCGTACACTTTGCGCACTAAAGCAAGTGTCAAGATCAACACGTAAAATAGGCAGTATCTAGTATACTCTCCGAAGGCGCTTCTATAGAACCTTCGAGTATCGCCCTATGGCGCAGCATACTACAGCCCCGTTGACTCCCGTACGTTTTCACCAGATCGTTCGCTCGGCGTATTAAGGCCCGTCGAAAAATGCCCTAGCTTGGCCTCATCAAGAAAGCATATGGCAAATTCGTGACGCTTGCCACATTGGATACCGCGAGCTTACCGCAACGACGCTTCCCGCGAAAGCAGCCGACGACGGCGCTCTGGCCGCGTGCTAGGCCCTAGTTGTCGCTATGCCTAAATGCCTAAACGGTTTCACATCAAAGCCGTAGCTGGAAGCGCTTTGGAAATAGTAATTTTTTTATTCCTTCATCAAATTAGGCGCTTATTATCCATAATCAACAGAGCATGCGTTTCTGAAGGTGGCGAAAGAAATTTGCCGTGTCGGCAACTCGGCGCCGACAGACCGCGGCAGCAGGAGCGACCTGTTCCGCCCGCGCTGGATGCGGTGGCTACGGATTGGCTGGCAGCAATGGGTGCCAGTTTTTTCTCTTTTTTTTTTACGATGGCATTTGGCATATTTCACAAACATGACAAGCTGCACAATTATAGGAGCACAGTAGCATTTATTGCAGGTGGCATGTTTGTAGTTTATTTTGGGTGTATCTTCTCATCGAGTCTCTGGCGTCGAGATAACACATTTCCTCGTTGATCGCATTCGGATGAGTACCTCAAACTCATTCGATACCTAAGGTCGTTTTCATCGAATGTCATTATATTTTCTCGGGTAGCAGCAAACAAATATCATTTTGAACGAACGTCATTCGATGGAAAAGGTATTAAATTTACCGTGTGGCAGGGCTGAGTGATAACTATTGATAACTATGTTTTTAGTGTTTTCTGCTTGTCATTGCACTTTCCATGAACACTTCTTGTTTAAATTTGGTTGACTCCACTACCGGGAATATACAATACGCATTAGATTTGTTAAATGCTTAGCCAGACAATATTTGGCGTGCATTGACATCGCACAGCACACAGTTGCATTTTGCGTTTCGCCTCCACTTAAACGCGGGTGGCGCGGTCGACTTCGGTCCCGATAACTCGATCTTCCTCAGTAGCCTGAGCTGCTGCGGCAGGTTATTGAACAGACAATTTCCAATATGCGTTTTGAAACTTGTCATGCAATTACTTTGAAGACCAGAGCCAGTGTTCTTGTTGGCTGGCAAGATTACGAAAACATAACATGTCGCTGTACTTGATATTCAATCTAAATGTTCTAGAGCTTGTTATAAAGCGCGCTGTAATTCTGCAGTTGGGCGCGAGGGTGATACAAATGAAATCAACATGATATTACAATAATAAAATAGGATATAAAGTTTAAATCTAATATGCTCTTGGCTAACCTGTGATGCGGCTTTTCAGATATGCTGATATCTCATTCCCCCATGAAATTATCTACCCGATCTGCCTTTTTGACGACGGAATACGTGAAATCCATGCCGTACAGGCAGTGGTAAAGCGCAAGCATGGAAAATCTGAACTCTTGCTACAGGAGCCCAATATGCGCTATTTATCTGATGCTCAGAATTTGCAAGCTCGCTGGCTTTTCCTGCGGTCGCACCGCTACGAAACCGCTCGCAGTTTCGAAGACGCCACCTACTTTTCTGTAGCAATTTATTGCATGTAAACGAAGCAAGCGTGTATCATGAAGCAAAGAAAGAGCATTGGTTCATAGGTCAAGGAATGAACGAATTAGGGTGGCGTTGTAATGGAAGCGGGGCACCCAAAATGAACTGCACTTCGTATATATGCGCAACCTTGTTTACGCCAGTCTGCAGGAGACACTTGACGCATATGGAGGCGATGCAGTTTCAGACGGCCGTGATATCAAACACATGTCCGCTATTATAAAAGGCGGTCCCCTTGCGCACACTGTCACCGCGGAAGTGCCCGCGAGACGCGCACAAACGGCAGATCGCACGCGCGCGCCACGGCCAGGCTTGCCGCATGAGGCCCGCCTCGGGTTCCGACGGCCGCCGCTAGGCGGCTTTCAGTGGCGCCCCTATAGGCGCTGCGCATGGCGTATAGTACGTACCATGAATTCCACTTCCCAGACGAAGACAAGTCCACTTGTCGAAACGCTGGCTCATCTGCGACCTGAGGCGTACCCTATTTACCCTTGTTCGGTTCTTCTTTTTTATACCGTGCAAACCATCTTCTTCCTTTCGTTCTACCTGACTTCTAAAAAAAGTGATGCTTCAACTTTAGGGGCCTATAAATAAAAACAGACTTAAAGCCCAAAAATTAATAGCAAATTAACATGTCACGAATGCAGTGAAAAAAAATATCATTCATATCATTGTAATGCTACATGAACACCGCTCAAATATTTCACGAAGCGATTTTTATTGATTTGGCGGGTTTTAAAGTCTGACAACCTACTAAAATATTGTGGAGCGCCAGACCCTCATTTTTCGCCCAAAACTTCAAAATGCATGGTTCCAATGGGATCACCACCTATCCCCAACGGTCTCTCCAAGAATGACCGATAAATGCGGGCTTGATTCGCTGCACGTGCTGATTTATAGGTCGCTCCAGGGACGGTCACATTTAAATTTACCACGTATTTCATGCTTTTTGTGGGAGAAAAAACAATGCAATTCAGCATGCTTTTCGTATGTAAAATTTTGTCTTGAACGGAGGGAGGGGACAATCGCGGCCGGGCCCCTTTATTTCATTCCTTGGGAGGTGCGCGATCCTTTGCAACGTTACCGAACACCACGTATGTACGTCATGTTTGCAAGGAGTCATTTTGAAATTTATGTATGCAAAAAATACAGACGGCGGTTTAACTCTTTATCATAGAATATCGTGCAGCAGCAGGCCGTTCTGACAAGATTGTTTGCTTTGCCTCAAATGTTAAACGTTATTTTCCAGTTTTAATCTGGCGACCATGCTTCCAGACCGATCTGTAAGAATCGCACTTTGTACTGTAGTTTTTCAAGCACCGTTACTGCGCATGCGCGAAGCTTCCTCGGCCACCATTTTCTCCGGGATGCCATGCGAAAATGAGGGGAGCAGTTCGCGGCACATGCTGTTCCACGAAACGACGTTCATAGCTTCGTTGACGAGACTAGCTGCTGCACAATAATTTCGTGCAGTGCTAGCATCTTCTAGGCCTTCGGACTGCACGCAATGCATTTTCCCCGCCTGCTCTAGCTCGCCTCAAGCGAGAAGACAGGGCCAGGTTCGCCACCGTCCTGTTGTAATGAGTTAACAGGGCGTGTGTGTGTGTGTGTGTGTGTGTGTGTGTGTGTGTGTGTGTGTGTGTGTGTGTGTGTGTGTGTGTGTGTGTGTGTGTGTGTGTGTGTGTGTGTGTGTGTGTGTGTGTGTGTGTGTGTGTGTGTGTGTGTGTGTCAAAGGGGGGGGGGGCGGAGTGTTTAACAGTGTGTCCACAGATGACTCACGCGTCTGTCCAGGCTGGGCGAGACCAGCCCTGCACGCAACTAGTGCTCCGAAAATATGCCCATTCCACTATGGTTGGTAACCCGTCCCGGCAAACGTACTTCGCCTGGCTCACTTTAGCCTGGCAGCCGCAAGAGAGGTGCGCGACTAGAAAAGGGTAAATTTCGTGGTCAGTGAAAAAGTTTGACGTGGCCCTCCACAAGAACATAATTTTGAAATACAGATAGGTCTCTGCAGCTGTTCTATTGCCCTTCTTATTGGCTTCCTGCTGACTTTTTTAGAGCGCAGCTCTTTGGCGTCCGTTCCTGGGTTTCGCGGCGGCGTCGGCCTCGTAACCAGTTCCGCTCGCATTTCAGCCCCCAGTTTGAGCCGGCGCTTCGGCAACCGGACCCTCGCAGGAAGAGGGGGGGGGGGCACACTCAGCGGCGATCGAGGGGGGCAGAAGCGCGCGCAGCAACCGAAGAGCACGAGGAAAGGGAGGGGGCGCCGGAGGCAGCGCTAGCAGCGACCGCGCTAGCAACACCGTCGCCGTCATGCAGAAAGAGGAGGAGGGGCTCCGCCTCTCTTCATGTGTGGCGGCGAGGGTGCTCTGCTGTTGCCGAAACGCCGCGGCTCGTTATCAGCGGATCACGGTGTGTGCATCCAACTCTCACTCGCTTCATTCGCTAGCGACGTCAGCGGCATCAGTCAGTCGCTGCTATCTGTTCGTCGCGCAACGTTCCCATGGGCCACCGCGTTGCTTCCCGCAACCTTACGATAACTCACTTGCACTTCTCCGACCACAAAGCTTCTTTCATGACAGCCAAAAACTGTTAGTGGAGCGTTTCTTGACGGAATACGGGCGAAAAAAAAAAAAACTGTCTATAATTGTACATTCGTGTCTTGCTCGAAATCTTTGCCTCAATTTATCACAAAGATGAAACAGGTTATGAGCTGCGCTCAAATTTCGCATTAGGATGTAACGTAATCGTGGGCAATTTTTATGTGCATATCGCTTCATGCATCCACATGTTTCTTTCTCTTAGCCAAGACATCGACTTCCGTTGTTTCCTACAGCCGCTGCCCACTGTTAGTCAGACAACCTCGGTTACCCTCCATGGTAAGCCGAAAAGCAGAGCAGTGACAGAAATCAGTCAAGAGCGCCAAGCAGTGCTACATCCCCTATAGGTCTCAGCGCCGTAGCTTTGGAGCAGAAGCCTTCTAGCTTCGCTGCTGAACCGGTTTCGCACATGTCGAGCATTCCTCTAGGGTGGCTAGAATTCCTCCACCGCCTTTTCTCCCTCAGTACGCGTCGCAGCCTTTTCTCTCCTTTCTGCACTCGTTCAAGCTCTCTGTACTCTGTGTGACGGATCTGTGTTCCTTCTCCTGTTACCCATCCCTCGGAAAGGTCAGAGGTGAAAATCAGCTTCAGACATCAGGTTTTTGCGAAAGCACTAAAAACGCAGGCATGACATCATCAATGCGGTTATTTGCCCGTGTAGTCGCGTTCAAGTCTCGTAATAGTACATTGAAGATTTTTTTTTATTCAAGCAAAGTCAAGAGCGATTCGTCAAACTTGAAGCTTTTTTTCCCGAGAATTGCTAAGGTCTGGTGAAAGAAAAACAAACAAACAAAAAAAAAGCTTTATTCATGTGTGTGGGGGGGGGGGGGGGGGGGGGGGGGAGTAAGAAAAAAATTCTGCGCGGTGAAAGTAAACAGCTCCAGGCGAAAAAAGGTCGGTTCCAGCTGGATTATGGAACCGAAAATTAAGTCCAGCTGGAATGTGCCGGTTTGTGGAAAATTTACACTTCCAGCCAGGCGCTGGAATGACTGCAGCTGCAATCGCATTCCCTTCCAGCTGGGAACAGGAAACCTACTTTTCCAGCTACGCCTAAAGGAAAGCCTGTGCTGAGTGTCGATGCTCTCTTTTTTCAAGCTGAGTGGCAAAAGTTTGCACCTTCCGCCAGCTAGTAAATTAAATTGTAAGACCGACAACAAATAGCGCATTTCTTTTTTCTCGTCTGCAAATGTAAAGCTTGCATTTACGTGTCCAGCACCTTTGGTCAATTAATTGATGCTGCGCAGGAGGGTGGACACTGCCTGCATCGAACCCTGCATGAGCATGCATGCTCATGCGTTTGTGCTATACATATACATAAGTGCACTTTATAGCACAACTCGAACATACAATTAAGGCAGGCCCACACGATCTCAGGGGCCGGATTTTTTGAAGTTGCCAATATATATTTGCATACTTGTTTTATCATCATCATCAGCCTGACTATACCCACTGCAGCGCGGAGGCCTCTCCCATATTTCTCCACTTAACCCGGTTCTGTGCTAGCTGCATCCACTTGACTCATGCGAACTTCTTAATCTCATCGGCCCACCTAACTTCCTGCCCCCCCCCCCCGCTACGCTTTCCTTCCCTTGGAATCCAGTTTGTTACCCAGCGACCATCGGTTATCCTCTCTTCGCACTACATGTCCTGCCCATGTCCATTTCTTCTTAATTATAGAATGTCGGTAACTTGAGTTATTTCTCTGACCCACTCTGCACGCTTCCTATCTCTTAATGTTTCGTTCCATATAGCCCTCTGGGTTGTCCTCAACTTAAGTAGAACTCTCTTGGTTAGCCTCCACTTGTTTTATAAGAGACCGTATATAGAAAGCCAATCAAACTGTAAGAACGGAAGAGGTAATGGAGTCCTGCCTGCGCTCGACTACTGTTCCCGAGGACGCGGGATCGAATTCCGGCCTCGGCGGCCGTTTTTCGATGGAGGCGAAAAGCAAGGCGCTCGTGTGCTGTGCGACGTCAGCGCACATTAACGAAACCCAGGTGGTCGAAATTTCCGGAGTCATCTACGGCGTCTCTCATATGGCCTGAATCGCTTTGGAACGTTAAACCTCACAAACAAAACCAAAAGATAATGGGCAAAGCGCGGGCCTATAATATACATATCAGTTGTATCAGTCACAATACAAAAACGGATGAAACATTCGAAGCATGCCAGCTTTTCATCACGACCCATTTTTCCAGCTCCAAAAAACTGCATGGCACAAATACGCACACCATATCAAATTTTACTCTCAACTGACTGAGGTGACCGCATATCGATCGATATGATAGAACCCCGTGCTGTCATATTTTTCGTACTAAAGGAAGCGTACCAGCCAGTAAACGCGCAGTATATGTACCGAATGCAGAGAACGTAAAAGAAAAAAAGACAAAAAAAAAAAAAAAACTTCCATTAGTAATTGTGCACCGCGGGTTTTTTTTTTTTTTCTTTCTTTCTTTTTCCCTACAAGCTACTGTTCAGTATGGGCAGAACATCCTAAACGCACTGCCATGCCTGAGCGCAGGCACCGCGTCGATCGCGTTCAGCGGGCGGGAGATCTCCGTTATTTTCGTGGCGGGTGCCTAAACCTAGGAAAAAGCTATCGTGTGTCTGTGGAATGTGTATACACAACCTGCGTCGTTTAATTAAGCTGCAGAGGTCAAGGAAAAAAAATGCCGAGAACGAAACCACAGAGGTCGTGCTCCGTTTGGCACGGTATAGTTTCGTTTCTCTTTGCGATTTTGATTGTTCGCGCTCGCGTTAATTGCAGTGGTTATCGATCTGCCCCGTGAGAAGGAGCAAAATTCACGTCGTTCTGAGCGTGCGAGACTTCAGTGCGAAACAGACAGAGCATTTCACACCATCCAAGCGCCGATGGAGAGTATATCGATCGAAATGACGGCATGCTGTCAAACGGCCGCATTAGCGAAGTGCGACCAGGAACACTGCCACAATTAATTGCGAGGTAGCAGTTTAAACCACCTGGTTCCTGAACCAGCTGGCACTGCACAGTACACGGGGCTCTGCGCTTCGTTTCCGCAGAAACGCGGCCTGCGACTTTAGGATGATCAGTTGAGCACCCTAATCACTGAGCCACCATGTCAGAGGGAAATGTAACATTCGGAAATGTAGCTATGCCGGGGGCGGATCTATGGGCCACTCTTTGTAAGAGTGATCGCGGGGACGGTATATCTCGTATAAATTTCTTGGGATTTTTTCTTAGTAAAAAAAAATATGGTGTTCAGCCTGGTTTTTCAGTTTAAAATTTTCACTAAGAAACAAATGGGAAATATCTTCACTTTCATAGCCCATCCTTCTTATACATTTCCTGCCCATAATTAACATGCTGTACATGTACTGTATACCCATTCTAAAAGCCTGCGAGAATATACAGCAGAAGCTCTTTCTTCCTCTCTTTCGTTCCCTTTCTTTTGCTACTAGTAGTGCTTAGTGAAAATGCAACCGCCTGCATCCCAAGCACATCACTGTACCTTTCATCCTTATCTGCCCTCTGCGTCCCTATATCCACCTTATCCCTGACTAGGAGTTTTTCTAGGAACTTAAATTAGGATTGCTTGTCTAACATTTTGTGTTGTGGTGGTGGGCAGGCATTTAAGAGAAGCATTAGTAGAGGTAGGGTGACCATGCACCACCTGTTAGCTAAATGCGGGACATGCTGACATGGGGGGGGGAATGAGGATGATGACATATGTAGCAGGATCGGAAATGTGTTCCACATCAGGAACTTGGCATCCTGGAGAGCATTCACGCTCTCGCAGGTCTCTAAAATTGCCCACTTCAACTACCCATCCAATATACCAACAAGCTACATCCCCTTGGTAAAGGCTCCCTTCCCTTCCCACCCATGCGCAATGCCGCTTTCTTCCAGTTATTTGTCCTGTGCATTGCATACATGCCTAGACCATTTTCTCCTCCTGTCTAATGAGGCAGTAAAATTTACAGAAGACATATATTCCACCACCGCTGCAATGTATAGTGCTGTACACATTTGTTTTAAGGTATGAAAATACCATTTTGGTTTCACCACTGTGCATTTACTTTGACTACTGAGCTGCCTTTCTTGACAAATTGCTTCACTGAGCAACAAGACCAAAAGATAAATTTCTTAGAACCATAAAGCTTGCGCCACTTCTGCATCAAGCTGCAACAACACCTTGAAAGTCATTGTGGAGACAAAGTGAATAAAAGGAAGCACGCATCTATATACAGTGTTCTGCAAAATTCTGGGAACCGGCTTAGAGAATTTTCCCACCTCGACCAGTGGGAAATTTTTCCTAGATGGTTCCGATAAAGTTGAAGAACACTATAGTGCTCTAGAGCCATAGCAAAGACACAAAAGTGAATGATAAGTTTATTGGTTAAACTATTGTAACAGCTCGTTTACAAAATGGTACCACAGGTGGCAGGGTAAACAATCAGCATGACCTTCTCAGCATCCATGAAAATGTTAAAAGGATAAGATATAGTAAATTGGATCATGCTGATGTGGTGTACATACCCGAGCCTGCTGTTGCAACATTTATTAACCCTGCTGATCCAAGGATACAATTGAATGCTTTGCTTAAATTGCTCACTCAGTACAACAGCACACACTCTGTACAGGTCAGTGCAGATTGATTCATTCACTAAAACTACACCCAACATCAAAGTTACGGTGTTTCATGTTGTAATATGCACTGCATACAGCACAAACAACCCTGAAATAACAAATAAACCACATGTAGTTTGGATTGCAGCAGTAACATGATAAGACTGTCTCGGCTTAGTCTCATCACGTTATTGTGTGTTTGTGGTTTTGGCATAACTGCCACCATTAGCCACTAGGAGCAGACAACTCCCTGTGACGGTGGATTTTCACGGTGTAGGAGACCTGAGGCCAATGAGTGCCAAGCACAAGATAAGTGCATAACTCGAGTCAGTAAAATGTGCTGGGTGTGAAGCTTTTAGAAGGTGATTAATATCAATAGCTCTAAAAGATTAATTTGCAGTGTATAACAGAGAGAGAGAGAGAGAAAACTTTATTTCGAAAAGAAAAAGAAAAGAGAAAGGAAAAAGAAAAAAAAAAAGAGAAAAAAAAAGGGGGGGGGGGCAGTGAGTGGAGTCTTCATTTCAAGACCCCAGTGGCCTCGGCTGCCGCTCTTGCCTGAGTTACCAGCCTACGCTGGGTCTATAACAAGATCTGCAAAAATTACTAAGCTGACATGAGGTTAAGATGCCTCAGTGGCAGCCCTTGCCTGGGCAAATATGGCGAGGCCTGTGATGTGTGGGCTTGAAAAAAACAAAAAACAAATCATCTTTTCAGGATTGGGAAAGAGGCTCAGGTTTAGGCTGGTAAAATTTTCATGTAAAAAACCTACATCCTGAAAACAACTTTCTCTTTTTAAAGAAAACATTTGATGGGCACCACTGAGAAAGAAGGATCTGTGTATGGGTATCTGATTTATGTACCACTCTGGAAAGAGAAACCTTCTTTCTTATTCTAGCCTTCTACAGATGAATAAAACATGGATGACAGCCAGTCATGGCGTTTACAGCAATGTGGTGGCAGCGCATTAGTACTTAGAAGATATAAATGTGTTGTGTGTGTGCATGTAATATCATCAGCCTGTACAAAGCTACTCCTTTAAACCGGTCTTAGTTTTTGCAATTTTTGGTTTTATTGCATGTAGCTTGTTTTTGGCTGGTACGTACCATTTCTTGTTTTTGAATTCTGCGAATTGCGTCCCCAACGGGCGGTTTGAGGTCTTAGTGTGGTACTTTTTCTCAATGTTCGTAGTACTACGGAGAGTGGCAGACACAAGCAGTCTGTTGACTGCCTCATTTCTAGGCATGTTATGGCAATGTAGCTCCCAGCACACTGTAGTTTCAAACTTGGATTTGCAAGCATGACATGAGGTTTTTGAAAAGAAATTGGTCCATCTGTTCTGATGGCATTTCACAGAGAATAAAGGCAGTTGCCACACTTAAATGACCCACATTTTTTTTTTCTATGATGTGTCTTGCAGCCAATAGGACGCCACAACATTAGGCAGAAAATCTGCGTTTGCTTTTTTATTTGGAGAATCAGGGCCCACGTGCTGCACACAAGACCAGAAAACTTGGAGGATCTGTGTAAAACTCCCAGCACCCGTACTCTGCCTGCAAGGACATGAAGTCATATCATACGGCAATTGATAGCTCATATTTTCCTACCTCGAGGAATATGCCACAATTACCAGCCTGCATTTCCAAGCAGTTGCACTTTATGTGGAGGCCAGGCCATTTAAGACTGGAAACCAGAGTGCACAGCTATGGTCTTCATTTGTTTTGTGCTTTACCTGATATCTCTGTAAAGTATTTCTGTGCACCTTTTATGTTATGCAGTGTCACCAATGATTGAAATTAATGTGCACTTAGTTCAGTGGTTCATGAAGAGGGCAATGCAGAGAGTGTCACAATGTCTAGTCAGCAGCATGTTCTTTAAACTTCCTAGGATTATTTATGCCTTGATTGTTTTTTGTTTTAGAGAAATGGGAACTGACCACTTCCATAGAGATTAATAATAGCCACTTCAATGGTAACAAAAAGAGGCCGACAGCCAACAAAAAGGTCTATTGCTGCGTACGTATAGTGGGATATGTTGTTGTATGGTTTCTCTTGCTTGTTCAATAGGTTTTCTATTATTACAGCTTGTGAGTCGGTTCTTGGACATCTCCACAATAGATAATGTGCATTAAAACTTGCAACTAACAAGGATGGCTCTGGGAGCTGGTCAATTAGCTTTTACCCTTCGCTGCACAGCCTATAATCCAGTGGAGTGGAGGTTCAACACATTGTTATAACAAAAATAAAGGCTCGTACTACCACCACCCCTGTAGATTGCTATATATAAAGAAAGTTCAACATGAAATGGATTTCTGGTTTACAATGGTACATCACCTGATTTGTGAGCTCTTCTCTGCTTTATCCTTGCGGAATACATTATTAGTCACAAAATTTGTGGGAGTCATTTTGTGTTTCTTGTAGGCAAAATGTTGGTGCATTATAAATATTTAATAAATAAAAATTGTTCTTCAACACCTTCAGTGGTTCCAACGGATGATACTCTCAGTAGGCAAGATAAGTGGGAAAGAGGGAGCAAGCGGCTATAATTTAGACATTGTCTTTTATGCAACAGTTGGACTGGAGGCTGCTTTTTGAGCTTGTGGCAATTGAGAAGGTAACACCTGCTTTATGGCTATCTCTAGTCTTCACTGATTTCGAGAAGTTCATAGTCACCTCCAGCACCTGCGGTGGAGACTCGGAGGCCAATAGGGATTTGTCACAAGGGGCCAGACAGGCCCACGGGTTGTCTCTTTGGAACCGGAGGCCTACGAGTTAACCTATGGGATGCTGAAGATTGGTGCAGCCACTGGCCATTGATGGGGAGCCAAGGCTCTGGTGAGAATCATAACTGGTGCAGCTAGCTTTTGGAACAACTCCCACTGAGCTTGATCTCGGCCAAGGGTCCGTGATAGTGCCGAGTGCTATTATTCTGGAGACTCAAAGTGCCCTTGCTAGCAAAAGATAACTTCTTAAATATTTAGGCAGCATCAGATAGCAAACTGACTGGCAGTGCCACGCAAACGAATTTATTCAGCAATATATAAATTTTTTTTTTTTTTTTTTTTTTTTTTTTTTTTGTGAGCAAATGAATGGTACAGTATCACTTAATCAGCACTGAACATATCAAGATTGGATGAATGGACCTTCTCTTGGTTCAATTGAGATCTCTCTTATTTTAACAAAAACATTTGCCTCCTAGATACGTATCCACTGTTTCCCGGCTAAAGCCTTCTGGGCAGCAAGTCATTGCCGGACAGCTCAGACGATGCCTTTTCCTGCTCAGGCACCTGGATTGTGCGTTACAAGACGATCCTAGCAGTAAAACTTGACTCATAACCAGAGCCCTTCAGTACTCCCATTGAAGGTCTCTGTCATAACTAAAATACAGAAAAGCAACATTCACTAGTCTGCACCTCAATTCAGCAAGTCAGAGGAACTAGATTTTCATTTGGGAATGGCACACCGCTGAAACTCGGGACCTACCAAGCAATAAAAAAGCGGCGTAAATAAAACCAAACGACATGGGCACTGTCAAGTATATTGTTTTCAGAAGCAAACTACCGTCGGACCATTATGAAGATATTCGCACATTGAGTTTGCCCTATTGTCAGTTAAGCGTGGTCTCTCCATTTTGAAGCTAATTCCGCGTGCACATACACACCGTCACCAGCAGGAGAGTCGCGCACGGTAGACGCAGAAAAATGATCAGCGTTCCAACGGCGATGGTGCCCGAAGGCTACGTTCGTGCAGTTGCTAACAGTCCGCACTGCAACGGAAGCAGCAGACCCGAGCTGCGGGTCGAGCACAGGATGTCTGATTTCAGCGAGGCCCCGATCGAGCTAGGAACTGCCGCGACAAAGGCCCAGCGATGCTGCAGAGGCGCTAGCACAAGCCAAAATGCGATGCAGTGACGGTGGACACGCCTAGAAAGAGAAGATGCAACACGACCGCTCGACTACAGATCGCTAGGCCTACGGTCTCATCAGCACTAGGCAGCACGGACCACAGACAAAGTGTTCTAGAAGGCTTCTACTCTAGAAAGTATAAGAAAATTCAGCAATCCACCATTAAACCAACGACGTCATTCGTTGTTTAACCAAAGGAAAAAAACAGCGCTAAATA
Organism: Amblyomma maculatum; assembly: GCF_055883805.1. Taxonomy (NCBI): domain Eukaryota; kingdom Metazoa; phylum Arthropoda; class Arachnida; order Ixodida; family Ixodidae; genus Amblyomma; species Amblyomma maculatum. Next base: position 2,871,011 of record NW_028146749.1, on the reverse strand, counting down.
TTAGACAGAACACACAGAAAGACTAGAAAGACGAACGGGACAGGCCAGACCAACTAGCCCAGCAAGAGGTACTGTTGACGTCATTCGTTCTGAACATGGTCTGAGCGTCACTTCTGGTTTATGACGTCATATTTGATTATGACGTTTCTTTCGTGCGTTGAATTAGCCACTCTTGTCTCTGAACGTTATTTTTATAAAATAATGAAATTGTTTGTGGAGTTACGAGGTGGTCAAATATCCTGAAAATATTTTGATAATAAGGATTTTGATTTTGTTATGTTGCCAGGTTTTTTGTAAAATTACAATGTGGCCAACATTTTAAAAATAAAAATATTTTGTGACCACGTTTTCCATTATTTCAAGGCTCTTATATTCAATACAATTAAAATTAAACTTATTTTCGTGAAAAATCAAAGCAGGGATTTGCACGCTAAAACCCAAAGTTTTTGTGTTGCCAGATGTTTAAAAAGTATTTATGAACAATGTTGTCCGATTTTCATGATTTGCATGAAATAGTCAATGCATTGAGTGGTGATTTAAAACGCACACTACAGTATTAAAAAATCACTACAAAAAGGTTAATAAAACCCGTATGTGTTTTGGTGGATCATGGCTTAACAATGTGCGTTGTCTGCTTTGCTAGGCACGCCTTAGCCTAGTTAGGTAGGAGCTTTCGCATGTTAACGAAAAATGTCAGTGAAAAAGCATATCCGTGTGGAAGACCCAGGTGCCTAGACAATTTCTGTTCGTCTGCGTACTTTGCCGATTCACGGGCGATCAACTGCACTTCGGAGGAAGCAGCTCAGGAACACTTTACGCGTTTTTTTTTCTTTCTCTCTCTCTCTCTCTTTTTCACGGAGTTCGCCTTTGGGCGAACCTTGACGTCCCAGTAGAGAAAAAAAAAAAAAAAAAATCGGGAAGAAAAACGGCGTTAACTTTCCAGTACGCTGCGAAAGGGTAACAGCGGAAACAGGTTTAAGCTAGGCCGAGGCTAGAGCCACGCCCGTGGCACTAGCAGGCTGCTGCTGCCACGCATAAAATACGTCACTCTACGTCATCATAAACTAAGCAAAGAAAAAAATGTGCATGACAGCAAGTAAAACCTTTATAATTCTTATTTAAAACTTAAATTGTTGGTAAAGAAATGATTACTGTCCAGTTTTTTAATAATTTTTACTTATGTAGTGATCGGTAGCGTCGGCGTTTGGCGGTTTGGCGCGTTGGTCGCGCTGGCGAGCGCCAGGAGTGCCAGGAGTGGAGGAGCGTGTGGGTGGGCTCTGCTTTAGGTCTGCTTAAAGGCCCGTTCATGCCCATCTACTACATCTACCTTGGTCAGCATTGCGCGCAGAATGACGGAGTTTGGACGCGCTTGATTGTGACATGCAGCTGCAGAGGAAGTTTTTTTTCTAGCTTCGTTCTGGGCTTCGGGTTCGGCTGTGCATTGTGCACTTCACTCGACGCAAGGAAATTCGTCTCCCCGTGGGCTGCTTATCTCGTTGTCTTCGTATTCCGCCTTCAAATACGAAAGAACTGCAGTTGCTGCAGTGTTCTATTCCATAGCTCTCAGGCGGTACGTTAAGGCACTGCAGTTATCTCCGAAATCGTTCTGCGGCCAGCTAGGCTACTCGTCCGCAATCAATTCAGTGCTAGAATTTCGTGAAAAACAATTTGATAGAATCGCCTGTCAAAAAGGAACTGCAGTCAGGAACAGCTGGTGAATATTTGAGGTTGCTTTTGGTACTTACATAAAACTACATGTATGAGCGCGAATTGGGTTTGCATTGTGGCTCAGCAGTGTGGCTGATCAAGCTATGTTGGTAGGTCAGCAAAAACGGGACATAATGCAGACTCCTGTTTTTGGAAGGTGCACTTGTACTCTGCAGTATATGCCTTGTATCTGAAATAACTCAGCCCTTCTTGCGGAGCCTCTCCGCCCATATTTCAATAAAGTTGCCATCTTTTAGATATTTGTCAAGTCAGTGCAGTGCAGTCTTTTGGCTTGTTCTTGTGTGAAAAAAAAAAAAATGATTTCCATGGAAATCAGTTTCTAAACACGCTTTTGGAACAGACTCGAAGCTCCAATTTGATTAAATTGAACATTCCAGTTGGGCAGTTCAGCTAAGGCTTCCAATCTTAATGCTTATTCTGCCGGCACTGACCTGAAATGGCAGCTCCAAGCAGGCGACAGGCAAGCATGCATATGACACATAAACCATACGAACCTACATATATACCGGAAGAGTTGACACAATCTTTTCTTTTTGGGACCTCGCACATTGGACCCTACTTAGTAGCAGATCTTCAGGGATCAAAGTTACTTCGTTTAATCAACTGCTGTGGTCGTAGAAATTATGCAAACTACACAGCAGTTTAAGTTGCAACATTTGTTTATTGAATGTTCAACAGGGCCTTCTAATTGGATGTTCCAATGTGATTGCCAATCAGAAGTAGAAAAACCATTTGAGCTACATGATTACATTCACAAGTCCAGCTGGCATGTCTTATTTAATCTACTTCATTCCTAATAGACATAATGGTATCTTTTTTTTTTTTGTCTGGGTTAAATTGGCACCATACTTGGCAAAATTACTGTTCAAAAGCAGTTTAATTACATTACCAATTACTTGCAAGCAGTGTTAAAAATGTAATGAAATTACTAATTACTGCTCCCAAAAAGTAGTAACATTACAATTACCTCTGCAGAGCAAATTCCTTCTCATTTACTGTCTGGATTTCATCCGTATAGAAACTAAGTAAAGCTTGTGAACAAAACTTTTCCCCAGACACTAGAGCACATTCTTTCATCTTACCGCCAAATTCTATCCAGTGAAACTATTCCCTCTCCTTTTCCTACATAACAGGCTATTAAAAATATGACAATGGCAACAAAACAACAAAAACAGAATCATGGTCAAACACTCGCCACATTCATTGCACTCAAAGAAGTAATAAGAGGCAAACTCGGTGCCTTGCTCTCGCGGCGAGCTGCTTCCACCGTTCTAAGCCACTGAATGATATGATTTATAGATTCCATGTTCGCGGGACCATGGCAGCTTGCGCTGGGTAATTTTCACACCATGAACATTTCCGCCTGTCTCTTCCCCCCCCCCCCCAACTCCTTTTTCGCCCATGATGACAAGTGTAACAAAGCGCCACTGTGCCTATAGCTGATGCAACAGTGAGTGTTACTGCGCACTTTCAACTAGTTTTGACCTTCAACCATTTTGCACCGCTGTCGCTTCGATGGACCCTCGACGCCTTACATGTACCTGCTTAGAGAATGGTTGTGACCCTTGGACACACAGTTCTACTCAATTCTGTATTTTTTTGTTCATCCATCACTGTGGGACAGGCTTGCCGCATATGTCATTACTGCTTTCTTAGCATCGTACCGGGAGTGCATGATATAATGTATAGAAACAGCAGTTATTCACTTTAGCAAAAGTAATTTTGAAATGAATGAATTACTTTCAGTGCTTAAAGTCTGGCTCTGTCAGAGAGGGTACTCTAGAAATTCGAGCATATTATATACGATCATATTATATACGAAGGAGGTTTTCGTGATCATTTTATGACATGCACCCGAAAAAATTAATCCCTGTGCTCTGCAAGCATGATCGACAAACAATATGTGACATAAAGCAGCTTATAGTGAAACAACAAAGCGTTAGCACTTGTAACATATGTAATATTGTTTCCTGAAACCACTATCTTGTAGCACAGTTCACATCGAGAACTGAATTTCTGACTGTCTGGTTGCGAAGAAAACTTTATAAGAGTAAATAAGTTTAAATAGAAATTTTGCAAATAAATGTATTTGAGTAAACTTTATAGGAGCAGCGAGAGTGCTATGTTCTTTAAAACACTTTACACAGGAAGCACAATCTTAATCGCACTTTAAATGTAAAATCAACTAGGTAGGAAAAATATATTCTATAATTTTTACACTTCAAGTGAACCCATTGACAATTAGCAAGAAATATTGTAAGAACTACCAGCTTGGTCTGTTTGACTGGTGACGAGTACAACATCTGAATAATATTGTGTAAGCATATTGACAATTTGCTCAGCCAGCACCTAAAACACAGTGTGCACTGAACCAGCAAAATCGAAGAGATGGTATGTGTGTAGAATAACTTAACTAGTTCCAGCCTCTGTGTAGAGGGACTGACCTTTGTTTTCTTCATTGCAGATTTTAGAAATTCTGATTCTTACTAAAACAAAGCAATAATTCCTAAAACAACTTGCTGCAAAATTTTCTAACAATCATAAGCATTCTCTGATTGCCACTGAGAAGAATAAAAGGTTGCACCTGCTTCATATTCGTGCAGTGCTGGACACCCAATATATTCAAGTCTCAGACCTCTCGTAAAAACTGGTGAGGGTTCTTGGACGCCGCGACACCCCCCTGACTTTAAGCTCTGCTTTTGATAATCTTTTGATGTGTCTAAAATAATAATGTGGACTATTGTGAGTTGCACATTTATTGTAATGCTAGTGTAGTGCATCTGACAAGTATATTCCCACTGAAATCAGCACTAGCAGGTAATCTATATGTCTCAAAAGGCAAGCATGATACCTTGCTTGTGACCACTGATAAGATAGAAACTTGGAGGATGACAAAAAGACTTGAAATTGAATGTTGGAAAATTACCAGTGCACACAGGACAGGGACAAGGAAGAGAACACCACAAGCAAAGGTAGGAAGAGAGCCTAGTGGATTAGTGAACAAGCGGGAAGTCAAAGGCAAGGTATTCAGCAGTTAGTTGTAAAGGAATGAATTCTAGGAAAATATATATTACCAAGGGGACCCAGATAGCCAGGTGGGCTTAGGAAGTAGACAGCCTGTAGGGATAAAGCATAGTTTACATTGGAGAGGGTTAGTTGGAGAGAAACTAGAGGCCTTTATCCTGTATATGTGGTTATGCTAATGATATGTAACTTGAAACTTGCATGCCCTGGAGAGGCATGCTGTGTTGTACATTTTCATTGCCTAAAAGAAACTCTGAGATATTTAGTGTTTTAAAACATCTGCATTGTAGTCATATTAATACACGCTGTTTCACAGGCAGCTGAATTTGACATACATTTAAGATGGCGGACATATCAAGCACATTGATTTGAGCGTACTAAAATTGCTCTTAGTAATAGGTTTGAGTCGGTTTATGAGCTTTAACATCCCAGAGGGACTCGGGCTATGCCACATGCTGTAGTGGAGGGCTTTGTAAATTTTTACCACCTGTGCACTGACATCGCAGAGCACATGGGCACCTTGCTTTTCTTGCTGCCAAAAAGCAGTTTCCACAGCCATGATTCGATCCCATATTCTTGGATAGAGCAGTCGAGCGCCCAGTCACTGAGCTGTTGAGGTGCTATTTAAATACTTATACTTACCATGTGGATTGAACTATATATAGACATACGCACATCAAATGAAAAAAAGCAAAGTCATATATGGGAGGCAAGATGGAATTGCAGTTTCACTTCACTGTGCCATGCATGTTCTAGAGCGTACAGTTTTACTGATTCTGACAGAATGTATATGATAATATCGATAGTACTAATTGGTAACTTGCATTTAGAAACACTGAGCTTTGTTCACCACTTGATGCAGCATATAATTATGTCCAGTGCAGGAGGGTTCTTGCATCAAGCTTTCTGTGTCAGGTAGTGGCTGCTTGGCACAGCCAGGCAGCTACAGGTCAACTGCCAGAATGTGTTGATGTGAAGCAATTTGAGAACAAATTATTTGTTCCATATGACAAGAAATGAAGCTCACTAATTTAGCAGATTGAACAGTTTTGTTTTGCATGAGAGGATGACAGCACACAAAAATGGATAGGGGCACATATGGCAACAAACAACGATATGCTTGGTGAGCACTCATTTGTTTGGTCATTCCTTCAAGGAAAGGAATGATGAATTGTGTCTTCGTCATTTCTGAGCCGTTCATTCCTGTCTTCCAAGGTTTCAGTAATCTTTAAGGGAGGAGATAAGAATGAAATATATAACTGCCGACCAATTTTCATTCGACCGTTTTTTTTTTTTTTTCAAAAGCTCTAGAGAAAGTTATAGTTAAAAAAACTGAGAACTCTTCGATAAACACTCTTTACTATTAATGACAATCAGTTCGGCTTTTGCAAACGATGGTCCACTGAATCTGCTCAGCTGCTGCAAAATGAAATTATTTTACAGGGTTTTGAATGTAAGAACACAACGCTAGGCATGTTTGTAGACTTTGGTAAAATGCATGAACTCCTCAGTCATAACATATTACTTCATAAACTTAAAAGGTATGGCATCCGCGGCTCTCTTCTTAATCTGTTTCTCTCATATAGTCGGCGTAAACAGGCTGTCTGTACTGATGGTAACCTGTCTGGTTTAAAAACTATACAATGTGGAGCTTCCCAGGGTAGCCCTCTGGGTCCGTTTCTTTTTAGTGCTTATATTAATGATATGGTTATATAAACTTGCTTTCAATGTTCTGTAAGCTGATGATACAAGCTTTTTCTTACTGACTCATCCACAGGTAACCTATTAAAAAGAGGGAACATTGTTCTTCAGTCATTAAACAGATGGTTAATATCAAATGAACTTGTTAATTGTCGATAGTAAGAAATTTAAAACAGTTTTCTTTTGACCTTTAAACTTTAAAGGAACTTTATCAGCACTCATTTTACTTACCTTAAAACTTAATAATACAATAGAAATTATCGACAGCTTTAAATCATTTGCTGTTATTTTTGATGCACATATGAAAGGAACAGAACAGATTACATATATTGCAAAGAGAGTGTCACAGTCTGTTGGCATCCTTTGCAGGTGTCACTGAGAATTTTCTCCAAATCTAAAGTTGATAATCTACAACACAATATTTCAATCTTATCTTAACTATTGCCATTTGGTCTGGACCATCACATAAAGCACTAACATTAATAAGGTACTAATGCTTCAAAAGAAAGTAATTAGATTAATAGCCGGGGACAGTTATACAGCTCATAACAGCAGATTTGTCTTCTTAAATATAAGATTATTTGCATTAATGTCCTCTCTAAATACCAGCTAGTATATTATCTGAGGTTCTCTTCTCCCACAGCAGCTGCTTTTCTTGTGTCCCTCGCTAAATTAAAACCAAAAGAGAAATATATCTTCACCCGATGCACTGATAAATTGGTTCTGCCATCCTTAAGAATAAATTATGCAAGACACTGCAGGCACTAAAGTAGTTCTCATTGCCTCATTTAATTGATAAATAAATATACTTCCAGGGTAAATGATTTCTTTTCCCCATCTCTGAGGGCACTGAAGTTGCATTTTGTCGTGAGTATGGTTGATGTACACCAACATTATTATTCCATTATATATATATATATATATATATATATATATATATATATATATATATATATATATATATATATATATACATATTGCTGTGTAATTCGTTAGCTTTGTTTGCAAGTTCCCTTGTATGCCATTTTATTGTTTATGTTGCTTTTGCACTGGGTCACTCACTTTCAAGCTACAGAGTGGTGGTTTTTTCGTCTGCGGTCGCTGAGTCACAACCATTCTCCGAGCAGAATTTAAGGTACGTGTGGCGTCGAGGGTCCGTCGAAGGGACAGATGGTGCAAGGTGGTTGAAATTCAAAACTAGTTGAAAGTGCTCAGCAGCACTCACTGTTGTGTCAGCTATAGGCACAGTGGTGCCTTACACTTGCCGTCACGGGCGAAAATTGGGAGGGGGAGGAGAGACAGGTGGAAATGTTTATGGCGTGAACATTACCAACTGCAAGCTGCTATGGTCAAGTGTAAAATATATAATGTTCATTCATTCATTCATTCATTCATTCATTCATTCATTCATTCATTCATTCATTCATTCATTCATTCATTCATTCATTCATTCATTCATTCATTCATTCATTTTATGGATAAGGAGACATGAAGCAGTAATCTACTGCTTTTGAGTACTGCAATTCCTTTATTTATATTTGCAGTCTTCTGAAAGTGAAGCTTCCAGTACAGCACTTGGAAAATATTATTTAAAATATAAGACTGTTGGGACTGTGGTTGCTTCAAGTACCAGTGAAGAGAAACAAGCCATATATATCTCCTGTTTGCTAACTTCACCTTGAAAATAAACTGACATCTGAAAATATTATTTAAAATATAAGACTGTTGGGACTGTGGTTGCTTCAAGTACCAGTGAAGAGAAACAAGCCATATATATCTCCTGTTTGCTAACTTCACCTTGAAAATAAACTGACATCTGATGTACAGACCAATTATGGCTAGCCAATTGAACTGAATTGAGCATAGAACTTGCTACAGCAAACAGCTCATGGTTACATTTAATGAAAACTCACGTCCCAGTTCGTCTTCTGCAGACAACTGTAATTTTTTCACTTTTACAGTAAATACATATTTGACAAAAATTTGAAGTGCGTCTGGCCGCGCCGACGTACTTCCCATGAATTAAAATATACCTATAGAAACGCAAAAGCAAAAAACAAAGTTTTTTAAACTCTTTACCACTAGGCTCAGCAGCTCTGATAAGCAGATATAGTAAAGAAATTTGCTGGTCCGAGTGACTTTACTATAAAGGGGTTCTAGTACTAGTACTTATTCAACCTGAATTAATGCTTTCAGGGCCTGCATTATACGAGCTCAGTCAAAAAAGACCAATTGGATATTTTCAACTGTAACCATTTAATTTTCCAACTGGAACCAATGGTGTTTTTTGACACTTAACCCATTGCAGCCAATAGGTGAGACCAATTGCACTCAGTGGGTCCAATGGGATGTGCCAATGGTACATATATACAATGGGTCACACTCATTGCATACAATGGGTCCAACGGAACATACCGAATGGGACAAAAGGTAGACTGACTTACAATTTGCATGGAAACATGCTTGATGGATATCAAGGAGTACAGGCAAGCATACGTCTCGCATAAGAAATGCAGTACTGTACAGTTTCACAGATGCATTATATAACACAAGATTCCATACACCCAGCAAACATACTTCTTAATTCCTACTCTCATGCTGGGGTCAGTCTTGCCATTCGAGTGTAGCTATTTCATTTAATTTTGTAGGCGCAGCGATAGTAAGAGGAAGAATTGTGTTTTAGAGGTTAAGCTACTGATAGTCATATATATCCAAACCAACTCGTCCAGTTTTCTGTCTTCCAGAAGTTAACTGCTGATTGTTGTTATTTTGAATATTGTGTTTGTTTTCTTTGTGAAATATGGAAATGTTCCCATGGATACACCCAGTGCAGTTGGCCAGACCAATTGTACTCAGATGGTAATTGTCTCACTGTGTGCAATGGGCTTGATAAAGTGGGCTAACCAGTTGGTAAAGATTCATTTAACCGAGTAATCATTTGGAACATATATGATCTGATTAATACTATAGTTATGCACAGATGGCACTCTATAACTTTGCACAAGTAGTTGCAGGATCCAAGTGACCTATCAAATTGGAGCCTACTGGAATGAGATTTTCAAATGGAATCAAGTGTTCCAAGTAGACTTTCCAGTGGGTTCCTATGAATTCCAACTGGAACCCATTGAGCCCAATTGGGCTGCCTACTTGAAAGGAAAATTCCAATTGGAAAAAAATTGAGTGCATCAGTACGATTGACAGTCCAGGGGGTTCCAATGTTTTTTTTTTTTATTTTTACTGGGGCCACTTTAACTCCCTCTTTACCATCGCACAGATGAATCGTAAGTGTATCATACTTTCTTGTGGTACGCTAGCTTCGACGCTGACATTTGTTAGCACTACATGTTTACAGAATTTTCAACCTCTATAGTTGCTTATTTCATCTGGAAGTTTTCTAAATGACATGAAATAAGGAAAAGTTTTGGTCATATATAAAAGACGAAAGAATATTTTCCAAGGGCCTTGAAAAGGTTATTCTAAGCCACCTCGACATAGTCAAGCACAATATTTTATCAAAATCTTGACATGGCTTTCGAAAGGGCAGGTCGATCCGCCCTTCTATGGTTACAACATTAAGGCTGACTTATTCACTTTTGGCATTTTTGTTTTATTTATTATGCCATGTGACTCTTAATAAATTAGATTAGTGTCCATGCTCTTTTGCAATCATATCTAACCGGCTGAACTCGGTACATTCACATCAATGGCTATCATTCTAATTTGCTATGCCAGGTGAAAACCTTAACTGGTCTAACTGGTTTAAGGAACAAATTTCCAGTTAATCGCAGTTGAATTACAGTTGGGGATCCATTGTTATCCAACTGGGATGAACTAGAAATTTGTTCCTTAAGCCAGTTAGAGGGATTTGCACCTATGTTCCACAAGTCAGCATTCTTGGGCTGTTCTTAAATCTAATTTATACATAAATGATCTCATGCATCAACTTAAGTTTGTTTTTTAGCTCAACTAATAAACTTGACATGTTTGAAATGGCTAACGGCTAGTGCACTGTAAAAACTACTTGAACTACCAAATAAACAGCCTAAAAATTGATGAAACTAAAATCGAAGGAATTTTATTTGCTCCTAAAAACAAACATGTTTCCCTAAGCCTCAATTTAAAATTAAGAAGTCATGAAATAAACGTTGTGATACAGCATAAAATCCTAGGTGTATATTCTCAAGTCAGCTGACATGGGATAGTTATATTGAGCAGGTTTCCAAAAAACTCCTGTTGTAGGTATGCCCTCTTTCAGACCCAGAATCAAGTTTACCATCTCATATTCTGTTCCCACCTTAACTATTGCATGCTGGTATGGAAGGCAACTACTAAAAAAAAAGACATCAGTGCACTTCTGCCTCTAGAAAAAAAAAAAAAAAAAAGCCGTTTGTTTCATAAACAATTACTGTCAAGCTTCAACAGAGCTAACCATTCAGCATCAAATTGTCTATCTATATTATTTCTTTATAATTTATTATTACCATCTTTTTATCATTTGCACTTTGATGATGAAAAATGTCAGCAATTTAATAACCCAATCAGGGGCAACATTGTTTTAATATTTTGTACCTGTGAAAAAGGGATGATAATTGACATTGCCAAACTAATTACCTCCTTCAGTCTTTTAACTTGTACAGTGCTAGTTCTACTAAATAAACTGTATTTTTCCAATATCAACCTTGTGAGTGACAAAGTTTTGTGTTTAATACTTCTAGAGGGGCCTGTGTTTTCTATTTTACTGTGCATTGCGTGGTACCTTGTTCACTGAACCTATAAATGTGAATTTTGTGTGCATTTTGCTATGTTATTTTAGGAATAGTAATGTTGCATATTGTCGGTACTTTGGTTCATCTTTCATTAAATGCATGCACTCAGAAAAGGCTGAATTTCTTCATTAGAAACTTCTTGTTTGAACTTTTGATAATTCTGTCACTGCAGCCTCCCTTACCTCGTCCTAAACTGTCTCTGCAGTTTTTTGTCCGAGAGTTCATAAATGAAATGTTCAGCATAAATTAGATGAATTGAATTAAAATAATTTGAATTACAGCTGGGCTTTTGAACGGGAAATCACTTCTTTCCAGCTGGAAACCATATATATTCCTGCCAGAATGACAGTTTTCAGGCTGGGTTATTGAACTACCTATCCATCTGAAAAGTATTTTTGTTTCCAGATGGAAAATTTACATCTCCAGTCAAACAGCTAAACAATTTTTAGCTAGAGTGACTCCAACAAGTCATATAGTGACATATATATGATCCTGCACAACACTAAACAACATATATAACTCGGTGCACTCGCGTCGATATCATGCATGGAGCCAAGCATATAATAACCAGGCCATAATTAAGAGGTGCTATATAGTACTTGGTTTTATATGCTAGTGTACTGACTGTGTTTGTGTGATATTATGTAGATATGTTAACGTAATGCTTAATGTCAGACCAGGTGATTCATATGAGTGGGTGAAAATAAGTAGCCAGAGCCCTCTGCTTTATTGTTTATGTAAATAGAAAAAAAAAGGGTGCCCCACGGGGTAGTGATGAATGGGTAGTAAGCAAACCTTTCTAACAAAATACTATATCTGTGCATGCGCTCTGTTGCAGGCAGAATTTAAGAGATTTAGTTGCAAAGTACTGTTAGTTAAAGATGTCTTCGCGGTAAGAGACAGGGAGAAAATTCTGCAACCCACTGCTTCAAGTATATTTTTATTATGTTGTTTTACAGTTATTATTGAAAAAGTGCATAACGATGTAGAGAAGACTATATCAAAGGGATTTTGCTTTGTAATGTTAAATAATGTTTATAATACAACATAATGATATTCTTTGATAATTTATAACAACATAATAATTATAACATTGAAAAGATCAGATAATTACTTATGTAATACAAACAATAATACAACTTACACAATAGTTTTATTATTCTAATGTTGCTACCAGCTGAAGAATTATTTGGCAATTGCTGATTTGCTTCTTGTTCATTGTTTATTGGCATAGATGAAGCATGTATCTATGAGCGGAAACAGGTCTTGTCATCACCTTTGCATGCGGTTCACTCTGCGGGCAAGCAATTTACATTAACATGACCAATATATGTGCAGCAATCCCGTCCTTTGAGCTAAATTGTAGAATATATTTGTAGCAAAAGTTATAAATTTTCAACATGGATCTTTTTATTACATTAACCAGTTCCTATCACTGCTTTGCCGGCTTCCGCCCACGATGCAGCATCACAGCCAGTGAAGAGGATATCGGGTACTTTTTTGTAAAAAAATATCATAATGGGTGGGCTTTACAGCAACATAAGTTGACATGCAGAGAAGCCCCCTGTTTGTATACTGAAGACGTCCTTGCATTCCATCATTCTACAGTGTTCCTTTTTCTTTTCTCTTTCAAAAACAGCGTACCTGGAAAATCATTGAGAAGGGGCAGTAAGTAAATATTTTCCAGCGCTGAAAAATTCGGCAGATATAATATGTGCCGCGTGATAGTTCAACCCGCATGCATTAAATAAAGATTTTAGTTTTTTATTATTATTTTGCATGATCACCACAGCTCGTTTCGTAATATATTCAACCAGCTGTTACGCCCAAATGCGAGCACCCTGTTCTTTCTGTGGTACATATGTCTCACTTATAATATATGTGGCACATATGATAACAGGCCGCGCGCACTACCGCGACCCTAGTGTGATTCGCATTTCATATAACCTAGAATTGCTTACACGGAAGCTCTACTGATAATATATAGCTACGCTTCGGCGTCGTTAGGTCGGATGTCCTGTTCACTGCAATTCTCTGCACTCGAAGTTGTATACTATCATGGTGTTCTCGTGTCTCCCAGGCCGCGTCGTCTGCCATCTCAGCTGCAGCCATGGATGGTATAACAGAATTGACAGGCGAAAACTAAAACACATCATCTATGCGGACCTTTATAGAGCCTGAAATTTAATTTTTAAGTGCAATATTTCATTTGCGGTTGCTTTCTTTTTCTTTTTTTGTCAACAAATGGTACAGTGCGGCACTGCTGCAAGCTACTTTCACTGCGGGACGTATTACAAATGGCGGCGCACTGTAGGATATTCTAGGCACTATATAGAGGAATAGAGGCTAGTCAAATGTGCTAGCCTCTATAGTGTCATGTCTCTTTCCAGGGACCATTACCACATTGAGAACACTTCCCGCATTGACTGTTTTGGTAAGGCTCTCTTAGCATTACTGAAAGTTATATAAAAAGAATTCACAGTGGATTTATTGCATCAGTCATTTATCGTAAAATTTGCGCGTAGATACTTCAATCATTTGTGCTCCCGGTTTCTTCACGTCGTTGGGATACAAGCGGGACAGTGTGTGTACTTGCGAGGGGGCGAGACTAAAACCCGCCATGAATAGGGTTTTTTCGGCTGAAATTTTGTCCCTAGATTTCCCCAAGCGCATTGAACGCCATGTTTTTACAAAGTACCTAAATGCTGACTATTATGTGCCTAGTTGAGTCTGAATTTGTCCCTAGATTCGTGGCGGGCTGGCGGGCTTTTCGGCTCTTTCCTCGTTGTCGCCGACGGCGTCCAGAGCTTTTGGATTGACGAGCTCTGGACGACGCCGTCGTCGGCGCATTCGGGCAGTGTTTGTAAAGTCTCCCAGTTTATTGGCGTGGTTTTGCTGCAGCGGAGGTAGTGCAACGCACCCTTAACATTAAACCATTCAACAGCAAAAGTCGGACGTTCGATTCATGGGTGCCGAGCAAATTTGCGATGTCTGCGTCAACGATCTGACATCGGCCGTCGCTTCTCACGTAAGCCATTGTCATTTTTTGACATAGTGCGCTGAGTGCAGCGGTAGGTGGGTGTCGTGTCCATTTTTGTCCGCGAAATCAATGCGAGAGGTGTCATTTAGCAGTGCATTAAGCTAAACAGCAACCTGGTACTTAATTGTTTTTGAAATAGCGTGCAATTTGTCAATTACTTATATCTCTGTGGCATGGATGCCACCTTCTAGCTTTGGAAAGCAATCTGAAGACGGTGCAAAACTCGTGTGTTTTATCAGAACATGTATCGATATATAAACAGTATAGCAAAAATGACTTTGGAAGGAATTAAATTGTTTCCAACAAAGCTTTGCGCAAATACATTTTTTTTTTTTTCTATCAGGAGCTTGCGACAGCGCAACACGACAACGTAGGCACTATACTGTGTCAGCTTGCTGCTTATCTGCTTATCTGATTCTAATTTAAGATGATTAGCATTACCAGCATTTGTTGTTTTAGTGGTTATTTTATTACATATACAAAAGGAAAGAAAAGATGTTTGCCAGCCCCGGTATCTGATATCTGAAGCACCTGAACAGGGGCGGTGGAATTGAAGGGATAGTGAGGAAGGGGTAGAGGAAATCAAAGAGGTGAACGAGAGGGAGAAAGGGCAGGGTAGGTAAAAATAAAAAATATATATGTATACACTATGACACAATATACAGTAGTTCGCTTGAGGCCCAGAGTAACGAATGCAGCGAGCTGCCAAAATGCGGCCAGGAAGGTAGCTTGCTTAACTTCCTTCAGGTCACTTGCAGCTGCCTTGTTACTGTATACGTGTTAGTAAACTATAAACTTTGGCTGATATCTCATATGCAATGCTGCTTGGTAAAGCACTCACTTCATTTCAGTGTTTACATGTGTATATGCCATTTTTTGTTTTTACTGTCAGCAGTCTTGGAGACGCAGCCGCTCGTTTATTCTGGACAACTTTCGCATCCTTGGCTCCCTACATGTACAGTACATGTACCAAGGTATATATATGTGCATTATATTCAGTATTTTCATTTTATTTTTCAGTGCATGAGTATTGTTTCTGCTATGGATAGCAATTTGTTAAGTGACTGAAAAACATTTATAGCTACAATTAAAACATATGAGTGTCAATCTGTGAGGCCACATTGTTGCCATTGTCGTTGGTATTGTCTGGACATGCCACACCCTATACCCAATGAATTACCTGTATAGTCATTCCACCAAACTGAAATTGAATCTGGGTTGCAATACACACTTATACGCTACAATACCCCAGCACTCAACCCAACACTACGTCTCGTCTCGTAACTGCCACACTTGTTGGCTGCTTACTGCACCGAGCTACTCCAGCACTTACTGTTAGCACTACACACCCATATATTGTTTTTTATTTATTTATTTATTTCAAATACCCTAAGGGCCTTTGCGGGCATTACATAGCGGGGGGGGGGGATTCATCAAATAAACACAAATAATTTACATTACAAGCAAAGAAAAAGCTGTAAGCAGAAATAGGTGCACAAAAAACCACGAACAATTTATGTAGCGACATCTAGATGCTAGAATCTAAGAAAGAAGACATCTAGAATGAGAGCAGTTAGGGATAAGAGTAGATGGAGAATACCTCAGTAATCTGCGATTTGCTGATGACATTGCCTTGCTAAGTAACTCAGGGGATGAATTGCAAATAATGACCTAGACAGGAAAAGTAAAAAAGTAGGCTTGAAAATCAATATGCAAAAGACTAGGGTAATGTTTAATAGCCTAGGGAAGGAAAAACAGTTTACGTTAAGTAGCGAAGCACTGGAAGTAGTAAGCGAATATATATCTATTTAGGACAGGTAGTAACAGCAGATCCGGACCATGAAAGGGAAATAACAAGGAGAATAAGACTGGGATGGAGCACATTTGGCAAGTACTCCCAGATTATGACTAGCAGTTTATCGGTATCGCTCAAGAGGAAAGCATACAACAGTTGCATCTTACCTGTACTTACCTATGGGACTGAAACGTGGAAGCTAACAAAGAGGGTTCTACTAAAGTTGAGGACAACGCAGAGGGCTATGGAAAGAAAAATGGTAGAGATAACGTTAAGAGATAGGAAGCGTGCAGAGTGGGTCAGAGAAGTAACTCAAGTCACTGACATTCTAATGGAAATCAAGAAGAAGAAATGGGCATGGGCAAGACATGTAGCGCGAGGAAAGGATAAGTGATGGTCGCTTAGGGCAACAAACTGGATTCCAAGGGGAGGAAAGCGTAGCAGGGGGCGGCAGAAAATTAGGTGGGTGGATGAGACTAAGAAGTTTGCAGGGGTCAAGTGGATGCAGCTCGCACAGGACCGGGTTAATTGGAGGAATATGGGAGAGGCCTTCGCCCTGCAGTGGGTATAGTCAGGCTGAGGATGATGATGATGATCTAGATGCTTAAATTAGCATTACCTCATGGTATAGACATCCGCTCACTGGTCCTTGTTGTCATCCATGGCTTGGGCTTGCAACCTCCGACTGCTTGCTCCTTCACACCCTCGTAGGATAGTCGTGCATGGCGTGTGAGTGCCGTACATATAAACCAGTATCCTTCAGTGCTCTAACCTCACCCAGTATTATTGAGCACTAGACTGGCTTCAGCATTTTGCGCTGCCCTAGCTTAAGCATCTGTTGCGAAATTAAATATTAGCAGCCACATTCTCCTGATGTTATTCTTGCTTTAAATGGACATCAGTATACAGAACAACAGAATGATGATGGGAAATCGTATTTCCACAGATACAACACAAATGGAGTTTTAGGCCTCAGGAAAGCTTTAAATAAATATTTAACTTGATCTCAAACAATTCAGGCCTGCCATAGTCAAGCCCCCACTTCGCTAAAAAAAGAAAAGCAAACAAACAGCAACTGCACGCTAAAATGCAAATGCATATGGATACATTGACGTCATTTGAGAGGCTACACATTTCACATTCATGCGACGCAATCGTGCGCAGCTACTGTCACTTCCTTGATACTGTCCAGACCTGTACCTGCTCATTGTGCCTTACGTTCCCTATTCCTGTGAACTGTTTCAAAGCTTTCTCCTTGTCAGCGGCTTGTGTCACCTTCTTCCCACGCTTACAGCCACTTTTGCCCTTGCATGCAACATGCTTGATTCCATGACCTTGAAAAGGCTATAACAAGTTTCTGCATGCACATGGAAGCAAATTTGTAAATATGTTGTAAGGCACAATGCTTTGGTGTTATACTGCTACACTTGTCTGTTTATTTGTTTATCTGTTATGTCTAGGCAAGTTCTGTTATGTCTTTTTTTTTTTTTTTGTCCTACTGTTATATGTGCTTGGTTTTTCCATAACCACTTCTCTTGATGTCATACGACTCGAGATGCTTGGGGCATTAAACCCCATAAACCAGTTACCAACCAACCGTCTCTTGGCACTAGCCTGATTTCTTTTATTCCAGTTTTTCAGTGGCAAGAAAGCATGCTGTCATCAATCTTTCCTTCCTCCATCCTTTTGATCGCTATGTGGTTATTTCTTTCCCTGTATCATATAAGGGGGACGCTCTCCCATGTATAGATAAATCAGCAACCGTGCGGTACCCGCTTATTGCAACATTCTTAACAAACCATATTCACTGCAGCTTAAATGTGGTGCTGTCATTATATCATAAGCAGAACAGGCCTCTCGGCACCCCTGCTCCTGACCTGAAGCTCCGGATTCTACACGGCCTACCCCGACGTGAAGCAACTTTGCTGTGCTGCCTGTGGGTTTGTGTAGCATTCACAAATTCTCATTCGTTTGTGATAGTGATAATGATAAGTGGGAGGCTTAGCGTGCAACAGACAAGGACAGGAGAGGCACACAGGACGAGCGCTAACTTACAACTGGAAATTGGAAGGGAAAAAGTACGAACTCGAGGAAACAATTCATTCATCCATAGACTAGGAACCGATAAGTGTGTAAGTGAAACGTCGGTTGTTCTGTTGAAAAAGGAAGCATCGTTTTTAAATGCTGTGTAAGTTTTTGTATGCTTCCGGTATTTCGTCTCTATTCTGTTTTATCTGCCTTTGGGTGGCCCTAGATTATCTTGAATTATCTTCCCAGTCATGCAAATTCAGGGCTTTATAGAGCATGCGCACATATTGTTTCCTCGAGTTCGTACTTTTTCCCTTCCAATTTTCAGTTGTAAGTTAGCGCTCGTCCTGTGTGCCTCTCCTGTCCTTGTCTGTTCCGCGCTAAGCCTCCCACTTATCATGTATTACCAACTAGCCCAGAACTCTACTTTGCTCTCGTTTGTGATAGGTATGGCTAATAGCCCTGCATGTGCAACTTGTGGGTCTGACGAGACTATAGGCCACATTCTTTGCGAGTGGACCACATACAATGCGGAAAGACAGTTTCTCTGCCCTGCACTAGAGTGTCTATATGGACACCCGCTGACAGAAATCAAGAATATATGCCATTGGCTACGGCGATCGTCTGCGGTGAAGACCTCCCAGGCACTGCTCTGCTTCATGAAAACCACGGGCCTGATCGGTAGACTGTGATTTTGCTGTGATGCGACGTGATATGGCTGTGATGTGACAGTGCTGACTTCATATTTCTGTAACTTTCTTTTACACATCACTTTTATATCCACTTACCCCCTTCCCCCAGTGCAGAGTAGCAAACCGGTTTCTTCTTCGGTTAACCTCCCTGCCTTTCCTCCTCTTCCAACACCCCTGCCTATAGTTACACTCAGAACTTGCCTGTGCAATGAACCTAAACCTGAAGTTGCAAACCAAGATGAGGTGAAAAGCAACATAAAGTACTGCAGTTCATGTTCAAGACTTTTATAGAGACTCCAATTATAGTTTGATTCAACGGCAAGTATCTGAAGGCTTTTTGCTATGCAGCACGCACAGTGTGGATGTTCTTGATTGCATACAGCTCCCAAATTTATTAAACTGTCAGCACATAGAAACGAAAGAATGCGTCATTTCAAGCATTTAGTCGAGTATCGAGCACACTGGTGATATGTTCATGTTCTCCTTCTTTCCCCTGGCGGTCCGTGAATGGAATGGCTTAGCCGATGAAGTGGTTAATTGCTCATCACTAGATGGGTTCAGTTCACGGCTGGCAATTGTTCCTTGAGTACCCTATATATGTGTAGCCTGACCTCTACAAATATAGTGAAACATGTCTTCAGCGTGATTGTATTGTATCATATCCTTCTTTTCCATTTCTTGTTCCACACTGCCATATAGAATTATATATAAATTAGACAAGTGTGGATTGCCAGTATTCCTGTCATTTGCTGTTTCTATATTATGCCCCAAACCTGCAACAGCCTCCAAAAAGAGGCTAGCAGTATGTATGAAATAAAATAAACCAGTTTAGAAAGCTTGTGCCTTTCCTTGCTTTTTGGACGGAATACAAGTTCTCGGGCCATACAGGATCTGCAACTGCTATGGAGGGTCGCACGGACAAGCTAGGCGCTGCCCGATCAGTTTCATTGTCAGCATATTTTATGTATATACTGAGGGATACCCCCCCCCCCCCCCCCCCCCCCCCAATTTTTTTTTTCTCACTGTGGCTAAGGCCAGACAGGAAAGGAAAGAGGACAGGCCACTAAGGGATAAATTTAAGAGAATGTGTAAGGTCACTAGGGGTGAGTTGGCTCATTTTCCAAGGCTAGGGAACAGTGGCCTATCTTACCTTTTCTGCCTAGCCTTGGCCACACTGCCATAAGTTGTCTCCGAGTGTAATTGAAGTCGAAAATGACTATTAGTGGGATTTGTTTTTATGCTATGTATGGCGTAAATTTTTTTTCGTAGCCAAACTGAATCTCCCTTTCATGCCTGGCGTCTGCCTATAAACTCGTCGACTTTGCGCCTGATTTAAACGAAAAACGCCACCCTTCTGCGCAAATTAAAATTTCAAAATTCGCGGCCATTATCATCATTATCGTTTTTGTAGCGTCTCGCGCCATCTGTTGTGTATGTACACCAAAAAGAGAAAAAAAAAATAAAACATTCAAGATGGCTGCCTCCATGTTTTGCGCTGAGATGCATAAGTGACCGTCTTTTTTTGAAGATTTCTCGTCCTGAATGTTTACCCATAGCAAAGTTTCACGGTCCTCGCTAATAAATAACACGTCCCGCATCCAAGGTGCTGCTTTTTCTTGCAGGTAAGGACATAAGACGTCAAAGGGCCGCCGCACGTCCTCGCGACGGCGCGATTGTTCCCGCTATACGATGTGTTGCGTTTTGTTGCGCCGGTTGTTTTGTGCTTTATGAAAGTTACATCTTTGTGCTTAGGTTCAGAAGTGTGCACCTAAGTGCCAAAGAATGGGTGACGCCGGGACTAAGGAGGTTGAATCAGGACAAAGAATGTAGGGTTTTCTCTGGCTGTCCAAACTCTTACCGCTGTTTTTGCCCGAATTCCATCGCTTTTAATATAATTTATTAACCTTTTTTCCTCGCCCAGCACATTGATGAGCACTGTGGCTACGTAGGGCCCATCGCGCGGTATTCGAGGGAACTGCTCTTGATGGCATAGAATGCCACCACGGTAGGCAAGATTTCTCCTTTGGCTACTACTCTTGTCTGCACCCCTCGCTCTGTTGATGACATTCGAAACGGCACCGCATTTTCATTTACCTTATGGAATGAAAAACGCAAGCGGTTTAACTACTACCTAGGCACTTTTTTGTGCGACTTTTATGCTTCTGAGTGTTCTTTGCTAGAAGCTCTCCGGCACCGATGCTTGCTGCTTGTGCTAGTGGAACGGTAGTAGTGGCGTTCACGGTTTACATTGCTTGAAAGCAGTTTGTCTAGTGAACACTTCGCAGACTTGCAGCTTGTGTCAGCAATACGGCTATTTAATGCAGCAAAATAGAAAAATATTAATGCCATTGTCATGAGGCGAGCCCAAGCTTTTAAGAATGGAATTATCTAGTGGTTGCATAGCGTTTGACCCAACAGACAGATGACTCCACAGGCTGAGAATATTTAGTCAGCCATTTCCTTTCCTGTCCTGTGTACGTACCCTCTCTCTATTTTGTAATGTTGGTAATTTCCTACACCTAGAATAAAGCAGCTTGTGCTCTGCCCTGTGAACCATTTAACATGTGCTGTTTCTAGACCTGCTCAGCACGAGTGCCAATGCTTTTTTGTGGGTAGTGCACCAATCAGGCCAGTAGAAGACTTTACTGCCAAATAGTGTCATAAGCTTGAGCTTATTGAAGGCACTGTGCAGCTGAAAAAAGCCATTTACAAATCGCCATTCCTTGCAACTTTCAGGCTCCAGGGTGTTTCCGAAATGCAAATTTATTGAAGAACCCTGGCTAGTTTTGTTCAAGCTTGGTTGCGGGTTAAAATGATGCACATTAGCCTGCTGGCAAGCTTGCACTGCAATAATTTGCACAATGCTAACGAATTAGGAACAGCCCAACAGCTTGAGTAAGCTTGAAGCAACAGCTTGAGTAAGCTTGAGGCTTTGTCACTGCAGCCTCCTTGCACACAGCGCAGGTTGTGCACAAATGTTGCTTGTTTGCCAGGCAAAATCTTCTAGAAAATGTTTCTGCACCTGAAAAATGTTTCTGCACCTGCCTACAGGTACACCAGCTGGGAAAACTTTTCATGCCGTAGATCTGTTTTCAGCCATGTTCACTTGTACCCTGCTGTGGTGGCTCAGTGATAAGAGAGCTTGATTGCCGATCCCAAGGATACAGGTTTACTCTCAGCTGCGGTGGCAGCTGATGGAGGCAAAATGCAAGGCGGCTTTGTACTTTGCGATGTCAGTGCACATAAAACACCCAGGTGGTCAGAATTTTCTGGAGCTGTCCGCTACAGCATCCCTCATAGCCTATAGACATTAAACCCCATAAACCGAACAGAACACTTGTCAACTGTAAACTTCCATAAGGAGAAAATCTATGCAGCTCAAAAGCAGGCCCTGTGGCTGCAGACAGTTCACCAAAATGTATATGCGAAATTAATTGCAAAATAATGTACAATCCCTTTGTGCACGTTACATAAGGCATTGCAATCCAAGGCAAGCACAGATGGTGGAGGTAGGTGCAGCGTATGTCTAGTTATCAAAAGGCAGTATTTCTGTGCATATCAGCAAAGTATATGGGGTTTTATTTCCAGGCTGTAGGAGGGCCACAATTTTAGCCTCTTGGGAACCTTTATTGTGCACTACTAATACTGCTGCATATCATACGGGCATTTTCGCATATTGCCTCTATTGAAGCAGCATCACTTTTCTATGTAAAAGTGAACATTCTAGTGTCTCATTGCAGGTCTGCAATAATCATTGTAAAAATGTTGAGAATCTTTCAGACGACTGTGTACAAACTTGACTAACTACACATAACTTTCCGCATCAACAAAACCATATGCTGGCTTAGTCCTTTATCTCAGAGCTTCATTTGTCATTGGCAATTGTGCCAGTATTGCCAGTGACAAGTGGCACTTGTCCAACCTGCTCTTACATTGCTTGCACTGCCAATGAAAAAGGAATAGATTTGGTAAATACATTGATTGCATTTTCAACTCTACAGAGCAATAGTTATCCATGGAAAAAAAATGCGCATTTCAGTCTTTAGCACACATTTTTGGCATGACAAAAGTCATTTTATGATAGTGCCACACACAAAGAGTGCCGGTGGCGGTGATGCCTCAACAAAAAAGAGCTCTTTCGTAAAGTAGTTCAGACAGCAGCTTCGCTGACAATCTAGAATTTGTACCTGACAGTTACTCTGACCACGTTTGCGATGTGCGTACACTGGTAAAAAAAAACAAAACAAAGATGGCGAAGTGACAGCATGCTTTACTAATGAAGGAAACTTTTTAGAATTAGAATGGTATGAAAAACATTACAACTAAACCTGCCGATGTTAGTATGTTTTTCGGGAGTTAATTTGGCGGTTACCGGGTTAACGTGCAGCTAACTCCATATAATTAGCATCAATTAAATGCTGTGTATCTTGGGGACCATCATTAACAATGTGATGCATGTGAGCCATCACATGCTTGAGTTCATTAAACATACAAGATACGTAGGCACCTTTTATTCAGATAGCATTTGTATACAAAATCAAAAGCACCATGGCAATGTCAGAAGCAGCTTAGGCATATAAGCACAGCCTATTTTGAACATGATGTGGAACAGGTTCCTTAGCCCTCTTATTTTTCAAAGTCGGCTAACAAACAGATGTGCATTTGCAAAAACCTGCATGGTATGCAGATGAGCCATTCCTGCCACTAACAAAATGAGCCACTTCACAGATTTCCATATGGTCCTTCCAGTCTTTGAACTCTGCAAAAAGAAAGATTTTCCAAGTTGTCAAAAGTGAGTCTCAAAAAAAAGACAGCAAGAAACAGAACTCTTGTAGACTGGAAAATACAAAATAAAAAAAAAAAGTACAGGTATTGCCAACACCAACGGATTGCACAAGTAAACTGCGTATGTTGACATCAATTTTTGGAAGCAGATTTCAGAGGCTAGGCTACACTGCCATGCAGTCAGCCATAACTACTGCTGGATGAATGTCAACATATCCAAAATGAGTTATCAAGTTGTCCTTTGTGTGCCTTCATAGAGGCTCTGACTAGGCTCAAACATGGCAAATAGACTTGTCCTCCGCACTCATTGGTTCTTTACGATGCCTGTCACTGGAAAGGCCTAAAGCTTTTCCTATTGGTTCATTGACTTGAACGAGAACATCTTCGGTGTAACTCCGCCTGGTTGGGTACTTGAAACAAAAGTTTAAGAAACACCATCACCAACCAAATTTTTTATTAGAACCCGACGTTTCGGGTCCAACTCGATCCCTTCCTCAGGGGCGACTAAAGTTTGAGGCCCGCAGTAGCAGGCACACGTGGCGAAGTCCACGTGTAGCAGAGCCAGGGTAGCGTCCCCAGATTCCTGTTCACTGCTGCAGCTGTCGGCCGGATGAACCGAAAAAAGACATGACGTCTTTTGAAAGGGTTGGTCTCCACCACATCAAGTATGTTCACCTCGCCAAAGGCGATTTTGTGGTCGGCGCATTCGCAGTGCTCGGCGAGGGGGGTTGCTTTTCGAGTTCAATTGCCGGGCGTCATTTTTGTGCTGCAATATGCGCAGACAGATTTTTTGTTTCGCCGATATAAGAGGCAGAGCACTCTGAGCACGAGATTTTATAAATAACGCCTGGTTATTTTTCTCTAGGAATACGGTCTTTTGGTAGCGGCAGAAAACGGCAGACTGTTGAAGTAGGTTTGTGCGACACACAGACGTGTTTGCGCAGGATGCGTGCAAGCGCCTCACTGGTGCCCGCCACGTATGGGAGCACAATGCGAGGGCGCTTCGTCGTTTCCGTGTTGACCGACCCTCTTGTCCTGCAAGCTCGACGGCGGAAAGCACATTGGAATAAAGGCGCGTGTATAGCCATTCTTCTTCAGATCGGCTAAGCATAGGCCGCTGCCTGCTACTGCGAGCCTCGAACTTGTCGCCCCTGAGGAAGGGACCGAGTTGGTCGCGAAATGTTGGGTTCTAATAAATAATTTGGTTGGTGATAGTGTTTCTTAAACTAGTGGTTCATCACACCGATTAACAAGCTAATGGCAGAAGGAGCACAGGTAACGTCTTCAAGAGCCTACATATGCTCTTTGCAACCATGTGTTCTTATTCCATCATTTACTATCAGCCAAAAAGAACTCAGTACTCTGTTTGACAGCATTATCTGCACATTGGATTCACTTTCAGAGTTTATTTCGTTGCAACAAGGTGCCAATCACGACAAAGGCACTGGTCATCGAACAACAGAATGCCCAGTGCTCAGTTTAAAGGCAACAAGGAAACATGTTAACCTGCCAAGTACAATGATCAAGAACAATGTAGAAGCAGTGTTGTGTTGTGGCGAGGTAAATCTCATCATTGTACAACAAAATGAGTAAAAGCTGCGTCCAGGTGGCGTAAAGCGTGAAAAAGCGGTATGACTTCCCCCTCAAAGAAGCATCGGCCCAATGCTCTACATTGAATAGAAAGGTAGGCAAAAATAAACATTAAGCAAAATATAAATAGTGTCCATCAGTTATAATAGGGCTTTAGGCACACAACATACAATTTCTGGACATGTATCACCCCTGGGGTACTGTCAGTAACATCTGGGGACAATTCCATAGCCCATTTCATCTAGATGAGTGAACTTGATTTGCGGAAACAGCAGCGTAAAATTTATAGTTTTCATTAAATCCACGATGGTGATTCAGCATCCAAACCTAGAGTCGGTCTGCTGGCTCGTAATTTTCATTGTCATTGTAGGTTACGTTAGGCATTGGTGCCTTGCTGGCTTTTTATGCGCAACTG
The DNA here is from genome assembly GCF_055883805.1 of Amblyomma maculatum. Taxonomy (NCBI): domain Eukaryota; kingdom Metazoa; phylum Arthropoda; class Arachnida; order Ixodida; family Ixodidae; genus Amblyomma; species Amblyomma maculatum. Next base: position 2,845,447 of record NW_028146749.1, on the reverse strand, counting down.
GGCGAGTCGGGCTGCTTCTGCACGCTGAAGGTAGGCAGTGACACTGAGGCTGTCCTTTTCCGTTACATGTGGCATCAGCATGACATCGAGTGCTGTATTAAGGCGAAAGCCTTTAAAGGGAAACTGCACCAGTTGTAGATTTTGATGAGTTTCAAGGAATCAAATGATTACAGCTTTCAGGTTAAGCATGCAAGATATCTTCGCGCTAGCATTTCAAACAATGGCGCAAATAGCGATTTAAACCGCTTCAGCTATCGAGCTTCTCCTCACCACACAGCGACGCTTGGGGGGCACATAATGACATCATTGACGGCACCAGTATGTTTCCCGCATAGAATGGCTTGGTTGGAAGAAGTAAAAACAAGGCTACCAAAATTGAAGGCCCAGGAATATTGTTTGATGGCATCAAAAAAGGCACCGCATGATGTGGGCGAAGGTAACGTAAAGAAAAAATATTACCGTCCGTGATGTCATCATCGAGCTTCTACGCAGTCCTTCAGTGCTGTGAGGAGAAGCTCGAATTGTAATCGTTGATTACTTCATCAGTTTTAAAGATAGCACACAAACACTTTGCAAGCATTACCGACAGCTTATGGAGAGTCAAATTCTTGAATGTCGCAGAATTCTCGAAAAGTGATGCAGCTGCGCTTTAATGGCTCATACTGTCGGCGTTCGTTCGGTCACAATATAGCTTTCGATCAAATTACATCACCTGAAACCGAAACTAATGTCATCGGAAAGGTAAAAATCCTGCATCCACCGGGAATCGAACCTGCATCCCTCGCATCGCCAGCCTAAGCTTTAACCAACTGTGCCACACCCGGGATCGTGAACTGCACATATATCTTGTCTACAGTGATTTGGTTTGGTTTGCGGGGTTTAACATCCCAAACCGACTCAGGCTATGATAGATGCCGTAGTGCAGGACTCCGGAAATTTCGACCACCTGGGGTTCTTTAACGTGCACTGACATCACATAGAACACAGGCGGCCTTGCTTTCGTCTCCATTGAAAAGCGGCCGCCGAAGCCCGGTTACGATCCCGCATTCTTGGGAACAGTAGTCGAGCGCCGTAACCACTGCGCCACCCCGGCGGGCCCTTGTCTATCATGAGGATGAGTTAAAACACACATCATAATTCTCCTTGTCTGCGTGATGCTAATGCGGCCACTCCCCTTTGTAGCGAGGGATCACAGAGTTCTTCATTAGGCCAATAAATAAAGGAGTAGAAAAAGAACAAAAACTATACCAACTGCTGTGCATTGGTCAAAAGTCCAGAAAAAAGAAATGAGGAAGGAAAAGGGGGAGTCCTTCAACAATCTTTTCGTTTACGCCACCAGTCAAGGCGGTGCTTTGTCACCTCTACTGCCCTACCCAGGGTGTGCTCTTTGGGTGGTGACATCGACTGCAGACCAAGTGCTGTCGAAAGAGTCTCCATCAGTGCTGATGTCGCAGTTGTAGGGGGGGAGGGCCACAGTTTCGGGCACTCGATCACAACATGCCGTATGGTTTTATCGGCTGCGTCGCACTCGGAGCACTTGTGCACAGAAAACCACTCCGTGCCTCGCAGAGTAACCCGCTGCCGTCCGCTGTCTCGTGTGTTGTCATAGATGTTCTCATTAGCGATCGTGTGTTTTGTGCTGGAGTCCACCGCCAGGGATGACTTTGCCCGTGCTTCGCTGTGCCATCTCTTCATTTCTGCTTCTTAAACCTGGTTATGGATCTGCTCTCTCCACGCAAGCTGGAATATCTCCAACAGGCCGGCTTGTGGAATTCCGTACTCCTATGCCAACCTTCGCGTTCAAAGCATCCATCTGGTGTTGGAGCACTTGAGTACGATGTACTTGTATACCTCGCTGGACCATCTATGGCGAAGTGCTCAGCTGGCGCTGCAAGGCAAGCTTGCGGTTGTCTCACATGCGACGATAGTAGCGCTGACAATGATGCTGCAATTAGTGATAATGACAATGACAGCATTAGCAATGATAACGGTGCATTTAGTTAATGATAATGAGAGCAAACGGATGCACCGTGTGCACCAGCAACGCTCAGCCTTTCGCACTTCTGCAGTGTAGATTCCACAGTGCTTTTGGAATTTTCGGGCTCCCTGCCATACACAAGGTGGAATGGAGTTGACCTGCTTCTCCGCTTCTAGCCGGCAGCAACAGCGCGGCAGGCTACTGTGCTGACATTAAAGCGAGAAACTAGTTACATCGGCTTAACTTTCAGGCCGACTGACTGTTAATGCATGCAAGGAGGACAATGCCACGGACAACGAGAAGTGGGTTTTTTACACGACAGATATGATGTGCTTCTCGCTTTCTACAACGATAATTAGTCTGAAGAAGCCTTTGGCCCTTTGCTTCGGCGTTGCGAGTCAGGTAGTCAGTTGCTACTATTATCCACTTGTTGCTAGATGTCAATGTCGGGAAATGACCTAGTAAGTCCATGCCGATCTGTTGGAATGGCCTCGCAAGTGATTGGTTTGGCTGTATATCCTGCAGTCTTGTTAGCAGTGTTCGGTGGCGTTAGCAGTCACAGCAACTCCTGACATAGTGCGTGACATTAGCAGATAGACGAGGCCAATATGGGCCAATATTATTTAACCTGAATGCGACTCAGAGTAAAATAAAGTTTAGACGCCCAGCTGTGGGCTCATCATGAGGGGCCTGTAGGATTTCATCGAGAAGGCCCACAGGGACAAGTAAGTAGGCGGTCAGGGTGCGAACGCCATTATAAAGCGCAAGGGAGGCTAGTCCACGTTTGAACACTCTTAAGTGGCAAGGATGACTTTCCTTCAAGGTAGTCGAAGTCTGAGTGCTGAATTTGCGTGAAGTAGGCCCCAAAATAGCATCGTTATTGTCTTCTTCCAGCACTTTTGGACAGGGGCTCGTGAAAAGCAGTACCATGTGTGCGTGGCCAAAATAGGTGTTTAGAGCAGCTCTTGGAGCAAGCAAATATGCTTTTTGGAGCAGCTAAATGGAGCAGAAAGCAGGACAGACGTGCTGAAACAGCTATGGAGCGGAAATGTTGATGTTTTATAGCAGAAATATCGGCTTTTTGAAGAAACTTCAGAGCATGTGGTCAATTAAATCTCCAATAAGTCATAAAGGCCTTTCTACCCTTCTTGGCAGCAGAAATTGTGCTGCTTACAAACAGGCCCGCTGTGTTCTGAAGATGTTTTACTGCACACTGACTGTAACCAACATGTGACCAGCGTGCAGTTTAAAGGCCCATTCACGATTGAGGATTGCAAAGGGTGTGCGATTAAGGAACCGCTCAGACTGACCGATGTTCACACTTGCAAAGGCAAACGGTGGGTCGCTTTCCCAAATTGGCCTCATTCAGAACGAGACTTGTCGACCTTGACTGCTCACCAAAACAGAAGCCGAATGTAAACCGAACTTCGATTCATATCAACTGTGTTGCTGATTGGTTACCGATTTAAGACCAGGAAGGAAACGTTGGACATGTGCCTTTTTATATATGGGAGTGCTTGTTGCTAAACAAGCTAACTCTCAAAACGTAAGAATAATGTGCTTCAGATTGTATGCTTAAATAATACAGCATGAGCACATCTATTTTGGCCTTCTCGACAATCTCTAGACGAAGCCCAAAACAAGTCCAAGGATCGCTAAGGTTGCACACTATAGTGAAGGCTTGCCAAAGTAAAAATAATATGCGAATGAAATATTTTTGCTGAAGAAAGAAAAAGGCTCTTAGTGACCACAATCCACGGCATGCATGCAAGAGTGCCGCAGTCACCATGAATAGCAGAAAGCATGGGGATGATATCGTGTAACGTCAGCGCCCAAGGTTGCCAAACCATAAAGCTGCTTTCGCTATTAATAATAAAAAATCATTATAAACTATCTACTGCACTGAAATCTCAAATTTCGAGGATTTATAATTTATGTGAATGGAGTGAAATGCAATAATCAGTTTATGCTCAGATTTTAGCTGTCATGACCCCTTTAAGTGAATATAAATAGTTCAAGCATATGGTACCAACATAAGAAACACTACAGAATTATATGAAAATGTCACTGAACTACGAGCACGTGAATGATTAAGCTGCTAAATTTGAAAATAATACACAAGACGCGGGCAGGGTCATTAAACAGAGCCCTAGAATATAATTTTTTCCATCTCGTCACCTTCAGGTGCATTATCTGCTCTGGTTTAGAGCTCTGCTCTTAGTTTAGCGACTTCATATAAAAACAGAACCTCATCTGGACGTAGAACTTCTCTATGCGAAGAGTAATTTTTCTGTCATGGGCAGAATATCCAGGCTCGGGAACATCTGGGCTTTTCAAAAACATCGCAAAATTATGAATGTTGCTTGTCTTAATCTCAATTATTGAAATGAAATAAATAATTTAAAGAAATCGAATTTTCCAGCGTGTTTACGAGCTTTGCAAGCTCTGCAGACGTATAAAGAAGACCTCGGTGGTCAAAATTTGAGATGAATTCTTTTTTTTTTTGTTTTTTTGCACACATAATTTGCTCAAAATTAGATACAGAATAAGTACTACATTTTGATTTGTGCCTGAACTTTCGAGCCACATATCTTGCAATATACCGGGTGCACGAGGCATTTAAGGATGCAATGTTGGCTTCAGGCAGAGAATATCTCCAGCAAATATATATATATTTTCACCAAACTTTAGGAGATATTTCTCTTACTGTTTATTTTCACATTACTCAATGAATGCGCCACTTGCAGCAATAACCAATTCAATTCGGCTTCGGAAATGGCTGCATGCACGGATCAGGTGGTTCTTAGAGGTACTGCCCATTGAGTTCGCAGTGGCGACCTTAAGAGTTTTTTGTATTATGTGGTCTTTTGTCGGCTTCTCTCTCAACGACGCCAGTGATTTCAAATCTGGACAACTAGGAGGCCACAAGTTGGGAGTGATGTGGTTATTGGAAGTTGTTGGCCAGCCACTCGTGGGTGACGCAGGCGGTGTGGGCGAGAGCCGAATGTTGCTGAAAGACACAAGATTTTCCTTTCGAAACAGTATCAGTCCAGGGCTTCACAACGGTGGCAAGCACCTCTGCGTACTCGGCAGCATTAACGCGGAGTCCTTCTGCAAAACAGTGTGGCAGCATGACATCACCCTTGTTGCCGACGGCTGCTGACACCATCACAAACAGAAATTTTGTCTGCAATGCTGTCGGCACCTCATTAGCGCTTCCGTAAAGCCATCTTTCATTATGGCAATTAGCTTTTTGGTCTTGATCGAAGTTCTTTTCATCTGAAAGAAAAAAAAAGCATTCCAGGCTCTTCAGCTTGCCTAGCAAGCGCTTGGACCAGAGCAGACTATTCTCCCGACCTTTACCAGAAAAGAATTGCGGCCTCCTCATGACACAGAAATGGTACCTCACGTCCTCGTGCACAGCAAGCCTGGCAGCTGACTCTACGACATCGAGCTCCTTTGCAATGTCCCACATTGACTTCTCTGGGTTGTCACTCACGATGACTTGCAGCCTCTGAAGAAAATCAGGTGTTCTGACGACGTCTGACCGCTGACTGTGCTTTTTCCTTTTCGCCACAGATGCCACGTCACCGTCACAGCACATCAGTTCTGTCCGCACTTTGTTAACGAAAGGCTTCGCAACATTCAGAAAGTTGGCAATTTCCAAGTCGCTGTGGCGCACGGCCAGTGCGATGAGGACTGCATGGCGTTTCATTTCCTGTGTCAACTTGTGCTTCCATTATGCAACAAACTGTGCAGTATAAATGATAAGGGGTCAACCAACAAGAAGCCGCATGCCTAGATACATATGCTGAGCCTGCTGGTGTCTATGGCGATAAGGAGTAGTAACCTCAAATACCTCATGCACCCAGTGAGCTACGAGACTGCTATAACTGTGCCTAGTGACGGGCAATCGAAGTAGCTTCAACGTCCTCGAGCCTTCCCTCGTGAAGCAAGTGGTCAAATTCATCATTCGCAAAGAACACGCAGTGAGCAAAAAAAAAAAAAGAGAAATTACACGCTCTCAATTTGTGTTGGAAGTTTTCAGGTGCAATCAAATCCATTCGCTACAACCCATCATGCTTCGAAAATCTTAATGAAAAGCATAGGTAAAAAATTGTTCAGAGTGCAATACGAAAGACCTGCAGTAGACCTGCAAGTAGTGCTAAAGGAACACTCAAAGAAAAAGTAGGCTTGCAGCGATGGTATACTGGCTCCTAATCACAAAAACACCACTTTCACTGAAAACAAAACTCTTATAAGGTAGAAAAAAGAGAACAGAAATGCAGGCATTGCAGAAATACAGAAATCGCAAATGCATGCACAATGACATGCAAGGGATCCCGGAGGCTGCCTAACATGTATTATGGTTGCATGTTTGAATTGTTAATTTTTGTTTCAAAAATGGCAAAAAGACAGGCTAAATATTGGAAGCCAAAAATAAATTTGCGCTTGGCAGTGCCACAGGCAGTCAGTTTCGTTGTGGTATGTTTTGGTTCTTCGAAGTCACAGCTATGCATTTGGCATCACCACATGGTTTCATTTTTGATATACATGCTTTGGTTTACAAGTGCGGAGCAGCAGAGTTTTCCTCTGATGAAGTTCATGCCCCAGTAAGCGCTTCTCTATTGAAAAATCTGGTATGAAATGCACACAGGATTAAGTTACAACTTACTGGGCAGAATAAACCTGCACAGACCCGAGTGGAGCTGGGAAAGAAAAGAAAGGCTGGAAAAAGTAAGATTTAAATTGCATGGGTGCTTAAGAAAAAAAAAAAAAGCGACAAAAAAAAAGAAGAAAAAAAAAACGGCCTCGAACAGGATTTAATTCTAAGTCCTTTGGAGTTTTAACTGAATGTCTTAGCCATTGCACCACACGAACAGCTGAGACCTCTCGCATTACATTACTTGTGTAGTGCAACTGCATTTTTTTACACACATTTTTCACTCACCGCTAAACAATTGCATCCCAAGTGTGCTGAATGCTTTTGCTGGCTGTTAATAGTGTCACCGATGTCTCATATCTATGATAAGCATAGGAGTTTGCCAAACTATCTCGTAATATTTCTATTTCTCTATTTTCTACTCTCCCAGTGTGCATGCACAGACCTTACTGGCACATCAGTTTGCCATCTGCAGGGCAGCGACTCTAGAGTGCACCACATAAGGTGTAGACACCCAAGGAAGCATTGAGCGAAAGGGAGCTCAGTTGGTTCATATTAAGAAATACAATAGTGAAGGAAACTAAATAAATTGAGCAAAACAGGCCCTGTGTACCCCTTTTTTCTTTTAACTTTCTGCCACAATGCATTGTTCACCCCTTGCTGCTATTCAAAAAAGACGGATCTGTAGCAGTCTTTACTCGTCACTCGTGATGGTAGCTCGGCAATGTCTGTGGCCGCATCCATAGCTTCGCTAGCTACAAACTTTGCCGCCACGCCGGCACTCGTACATTCTATCCTGTTAGTCAAGTGACCTCAACTCTAAAAAGCACCGCATGCTCTGTGGGTGCAAAGGTCAAGATTCACTGCGAGAACTTTGCAGTCAAGCTCAAGATCTATGCCTGGTGCAAACAAATAGACGGCTTTGGCGAACTGTAGCTTTAATTTCAGCTGCTGCTAGATTGCACTGCTCGCTATGCATCAAGAATCACGGAGTCTATGTCTACACCATCGTTTGCATCATTTTCCCAAGTCTAAATCCCTTGGAAGGAAAACAGACCTCTTCAACTTCAAATCGAAATATCTCGGCAATAAATGTGTCTTGCTGCCGGACAAGTGACAAAAAAGTCACGAAACACTGCACTACTGGAATCTGGCAACAAAAAATATTGTGATGGGTCCCATACTGCAGAAAATCTGGCATCCATGAAAAATTATGGGCATGTATCTGGCAAGTGGCAGGAAGGTGACGCAGCACTGCAATGACTGTCCGTCAGATTGTGTGACAACACAAGGCTACATGACATGACCAAGTCAGCAGGTGCTGCCACACAGGGTGCTTTTTATGGTATCAAGTTAAAAAGGAAAACAAAGAGAACATCGCTTGGAGCAATTACGCACCACTATTTGTTTCTTGCAGGTGTAAAACGTGACAAAGGTGAATGCAGGGCTACCTGGAATCACTTGAGGCAAATCTTTGAAGCCTTTGTTATGAAATATTAAATATTGCAGAGGTTCAGCTCTCTTTGAACCAAGTCAAAAGCATTAGCCATCGGCCGGTGCCGCATTTGTAGCTGCCGCTTCAGTCTTGGCTTGATTCCGCATTTGGTAAGCTTCTCGGCAATAGGCTAGTCTGGCTTCTCGTTCGATGTCTTGGCAACCTGTCTGGCATGGTTGCAGTCTCTGTCTTTGGCGCAAGTGGATTCCTCTACACCACACTGCCTCCTTTTGTCATGCCGCCTGGTGAATTCACCCAACACTATGCTCGCGGTCTCGACTGCACTTACCCAGAAATGTTTTAAAGCAACGAACAGAATATGGGCGCACAAAACACAGACAACAGAACATGTTGGTGCCGCTGCAAATGAATGAACAACGAAATAGCTATTAGAAATGACAGCAGTGCCTACTCTGCTGGCAGAAATCTTGAGCAAAAATTTCTCGTCAATTGGCCCTAATTGGCTATACAAGGCCATGCGACATTTTCCCATGAAAATAGCAGTGACTGAAATTTTTCATACTTTCACAATCGTCTTCTAGCAAATAATGACCTCCTTTTGTTTCGTACTACATGCGCCATAGTGTCAGCAAATAAATTGCAATGCTGTTTGTACAGCAAGCGACTGCAGGCAAGGGACACGTCTGGGTGATATTTTTGAGGTAGTCGTGTAAGCAAGTTTCCAGGGCAAAAAAATTATGGCATGTAATTTCTTCCTAACAGAGATTACCAAAGTACTGCCTGCTGAGAACTTATTCTCGGCAAATAATTTCAACAGTGTATGGAGCAGAGCATGAATTCGGGCAGCCCGAAAACCTGGGCCGGGCTGGAAAATTGCCGTTTTTATGGGTCTGGACCTGGCTCGGGCTTGACATGCAGGCCTGGGCTTGCAGCTTGCAGTGGCGGAACGAGGCCAGGCTGGGTAAAGCTGTGTATGGCTTCTTTTGGAGATGGAATTCCAGCACTAAAATCATTCCGGTGGTTTATGAATAAACCACTACTAGTACATATGTTGACAGAGAATGAGAGAAAGCTCATTTGTAAACAGAGTTTAATCAGTGCCACTCGGTGTTTTGTCCAAGTAATTTAGTACGAACATGCCGGGCTGCATTCAATGACACAAGTGAAAAAAGTTAAAAAGGAAAGGCTCAAAACTCGATAGCGAACTGTACTACAATGGAGGTGTTATGAAGTGCTGTAACCTGTCATGCATGACACAGCCCGTTTGCATAAGCACGTGCCTACTGAAGTACTCAACACCATCAGCTTAGGATTTCTCAGAAATCAGTGAGCAAGAGGGTAGCTTCTAACCTTTGTGTTACCGCTAACGGCTGGACATTTGAAGCCTTATAACAGCCCCTGGACAAGGACCTTCAATTGACTGCTCGGCAGGCAGCCATCTGTTCATAAAAATTCTGACTCCCCCCCCCCCCCCCCCAAAGAATGTCTCTACGCTACAATAAATGCTGTAGGATAAGAGCTTATTGCTTTAGGAATCTTTACATATCCAATAACATATACATGCAAAATGAACAGACGCTACCGCTTTTCGTCTCCACAGAGATGTGACAATGTGGCTGTGATTTCTTCAATGAATATGTAAATTTTGGTTTTTTCTGCCCTTGCCCACTAATGTTCCTGGGGCAAAGTTGCCAGGGGCAGTCTTTTTGTAGGTGATTAAGCAAAGAACTTGCACCAAGAGCCAATTGCTTATAAGGAGTCATAGTTAAAATGCCCATAATCCACACCTTTTAAATGTACATTGTGCTAGATAGCTTTACATAAAATGTCTTGTCAAAATATTCTTCACCATGCCTTTGCTTCTGTCGGTGCTTTAACTGTGCCCTTCTCAACCAAGAATATTTTGCAAGGTTTGTCTCTCATCTTGATTTATTGTTATGTGCTAGTTAAGCAATACATTTTTAAGGCGCCTGTTCAGACTTACTTTGCAGGTTTGGCACAGGCCCTGTCGTGGAAGCGCAGGCCGGGTCCGGGCCATTAATCATTGCCGATGGGCTTGGAACCATGGATCCGGGATGGTCTTCAAACGTGGGCCAGGGAAGGGGCTGGAAAATCCAACCCGTGCAGGGCTCTAGTAAGGAGTGTAAGAAACTAAAGGTACAGGAAAAAAAAAATCACACACACATAAGGGGAGTTCAGTAGCGAGTTCATTACTTCGAAGCACCTCTACGTGGTCTCCGTGCTACAATGGAGTTGTCTAAACGGTATTTACGTTATCATTTCTGTTGTCTCAACAGAGCTTATCCTTTTGTCGTACCCGACGCAAACTAGGCAAAATTTCATCAAGGGTACGCAGAATATCATCCATATAGCTGCCGCTTTTAGCTGTGAAAGGTTCAGTGCTAGTTTAGAGCTTTTGGTGCTCAATATGTATCACTAGTTTCAAGCTAGTGATGCTCGAGCGATATCATAGGCAAGTACTTCACCCGGATGTGATCAAAACGAACAGCGTATGGAGAATCGGGGCCAAGAACGTAAAAAGCATAAAATGAGCTTCGTCGCCCTAAGCAGCTAATCACTGACGAGTGCCGTGAGTATCTGGTTGATAGAAGACAAAGCATCAAGCGCCAGTTAGCAGCATCATAAGACAGTGCAGTGCTCGCCTTCAACAGTGCTAAATTGGCGCGTGCTGCAAGTGCATACCTTGGCACAAATCCCTGCAGTATGTGACAAATAAGAACGGTAAGCGGACAGCATATAACCACGAACATTGCACGCAAAACTGGCAGCTAAAATTTGAACATGGCGGCACCTTCATTGGCATGCTTTGTCCACAACTAAAATATTTTCACAGACCGGGCACTAACCTTTCTGTACCGAAGCCGCAGCAGATGTGCCAGGGTTGTTCATGGCGCGCACACCAGTCAGTTCGATCGCACCCGTCCGTGCAACAGGCACAGTCTCGTTTACTACAACAAAAGCCACGACACCAAACCGCCGCCGCGGCACCGGCGGCATCCCCAACCAAGCAGGGTGGGTGGCGGGCGATGAGCGGTGGCCCGCCGGCACGCCGTGCCCTCAACTAGGGACAATCCGACCTAGGGATTGCTAGGGATTCGGGGCGGCTGTCCAGCAAAAATCCAGGCAACACTGGCATTATTCATGGCGAGTTTTAGCCGCTCCCCTTGCGAGGTTTGTGTACAGTGCGAGTTGCTTACAGCCCCTTCGGTCACGTCTTCTCCAAGTTTGCAGTGCTGTACTTAAAGTAGTACGTAGTACATGTTAACTTGGTGCGGTAGCTACCCGTATAGCTACTCGCTGTTGCAGTATCTTTTTTTTTTTTTTTTATGTTGCTTTCCCGAGAACTGGCCTTCATATGTAAGTGCATCGTTGTTGCTTTCAGCTGTCTTAGGCACAGCCTGCCTGTATGCTAGCACACCGTTTGTTGTGTATGCTTCGCCCCTCTGTACTTGTGCACTGCAGAGAAGCACCAGGGCAGATGATCATCACTGTATTTTAGTTCATGTCATGGGCTGCCGGGACTTCATGTACTGCCTTGTTGTACATGCTTACATTTTAGTTAACTGTTAATTCGTAAAATATAAACAAAGGTTAACTTTTCTCACATAGCTGTAAATATTTCGTCATACTGTCTAGGATGCCAAATGAGTTGTTGAAATGTCAGGATGATGCTAGAAATATATTGATCCTTGTTTACCATTTTGTGCTGTGCTACTACCACAAATTCTGAACAGAACCAGTCAATTCATTTTCTATTGCTGTCCAAAAGAACTTCAGTATACTTTCTTCATCAGTTTAAAAGCACTTCTGCTTGTGTTGCCTCATATATGTTCTGTTTTCACCCAGAACACCTCCACCTTCCCCAGTACTTCAAGAAATAAAAGTAGTCACTGAGCCGAGCTTAATTGTCCTTTGCTACTTTCACTAGAAAAACATGACCCTGCTCGTCCATGCCATGGGAACGGTTAATGCAGACTTTGCAGAGCATGCTTTTCTTGTCTGCAATATTTGGGCATTTTCAAAACATATTCATCATTGCTCGTAGCAGGCATGCCCATGTGGACTAAAATACTGACTCTTCTAGAAATGAGCCCCACCTTGGCTTATATGTGTCATGACATCAACTGTAGTTGATGTTGGGACTTGAGTCACAGGTGCTGACTCTGTAACTACAAAAGGCCTCAATTCAACCGGGAAGAGCATTCTTACACATCTCTTGACTGTGGACCAGTGCACTTGTGCTATTTCGAAAACATGAAAAAATACAGATCAAAACAGGATTGGTGTGCTGGGTGTTTAAATGTACAGCAGTGGACAGTAGGTGCAGCAATTTCACAAGAGTCCATGTGCCTGGTACGTTGTCACAAGAATGCACACAAAGAGACATATATATTACTTTGGTTGTTTTTATTCTAAAAGTCTTGTGAGCTTGAAAAAGTCCTTTATGCCGACAAAAGTATGTTCTCTGTGCGAGTTCAAAGTGTTGTGGTGGTGCCTGCTGGCCACAAGGTCAAAAGACATGCACAGAGAGAGAGAGACCCTTTAATGAAGAACAGAGATTTTAGCCGTTTAAATTTCTCTGACATGCTACTCTGTGTAGGAAGGGGAATTCGGGAGGTAACGATGGAAAAAGAATCCTGGGGAGATTGAAAGAAACGAAGAGGGAGATAAAATGCAGCCATTAAGTGCGTTCTAAGGTGCATCGTGGAGTCATGGTATAAAATGAAATGATGAAATGCATAGTCCGATAAATGTACTTATAGAGTTCACAGCGTGAAAAATGCCACAGTGTGACATTCAAGGTGAACTTAGTTTGTCTAAAAGTCCAATGTCTTTCAAATACGTAAATAAAAAGTTTGTTGCGAGTCTCTATTGCCTAGGGCAGGCTGAGAGACCTAAAACAATGCCCATTGTTAAAGGCACTGGGGAGAGCTTTTCTATGCTATGTTCGTAGTATGCATGCTCGTCAGCATATGCAGGACACTCAAAAGACATGCACATGTTTATTCAAAGCTTTAGGCACTAAAAAAAAATTATTACTGCTTAGAAGTGTGCTTCCTGTCATAGCAGTATGTGTACACATGCATGTCCTTTTAAGAACCAGCTGGCAGTAAATTTACTACCAGTAGATTATTATACCTACAGCTGTATGCGCTCACATTTTCTGTGATTCAGTTAACTTTCTTTTCAGCCGTATAATGTGCTACTCCTGTGTGGGTAAAGAAAGATCACTTGGGGTTTACTTCTTTAGTTAATGGGTTTAACGTCTCAAAGCATAGTAGAATGGTCCAGAAATTTCAACCACCTGGGTTTTATAACGTGTACTGACATCGCACAACCCAAGGGCGCCTTGGTTTACCCATCACAAAAGGGGTCGCCGTGGCATGGAACTTAGGGTCTACCTCAGTCTTTTTGTGAGCCCAAGTATTCAATGTAAGTGTAGTTAATGCAAAAATGATCATACTTAGATCTGTACTGTAACGAAGAAATGCTGCTCTTTTGCTGTTATATACACCTGAAAAAAATTTTTAATGTGGGAAATTTAATAAAGCAAGCAAGAACACTAGTTTGGCGTAGTTTATTTTGATATACGTGATATAAGGTGTATGTAGATGACGTATCTTCTTGCCTGCTGTTCCTTGTATCGCTTAGCGCAAGTTTCTCGGCATTTGACAATTGCCACAAAGGACCAGGCCTGCTATTTTAAAGCAGATTGAAGATCAGGACAGTTTACATGGTTAAACCACATGAGAACATATGTCGCTGCTGATGTCACACGCACATTTAATGCAAGCAAGCACAAAGGCAGGATAGTTAAGCGGGCGAGTTGGTGATACATCATTAAAAAAAACAGCGCAAACAAACGGGGACGACAGGAAGAAACAACAGGAACAACAGGAACAGCGCCTGTTCCTGTTGTTTCTTCCTGTCGTCCCCGTTTGTTTGCGCTGTTTTTTTTAATGATACAAAGGCAGGTAAATTTAAGACAGATGGTGTCACAGAAACAGCCGAAAAGTGGCCAGCCATGCCACCTGCCAGAGGCATGCTGTGAGGTGGGCCGTAATGTGTGCTGCTCAAGCTGCCGGGAGTGACATAGATATAAAGCCCAACTTTAACCAAGCCATATGAATGTGCTTGTGTGACCTAGGGTAGCATGTCTAGCCTGGGACTCAAAAGGCGATTCTGATCTCACCCTCCCATCTCAATGGCGAAGCTAAAGTTAGCAGCACTTGCCGATTCCACCGTGACGTGCGGTCTTGTGACGTCACAGGAGTCACCTGTTCATGTCACCTGCCAACTGCAAGAGGCATCCTCAAATAGTTGAAGACAAAGGCCACGGCATCAGACATACCTCACATCTTTATTTACCCCATGCTTTTGCAGTAAATTTGAATTCGGCATAATTTTTTTGCTTTATCTTGGTTATTGAAAAGTCCTACCTTTGTTAAGAAACGAAGGTGCCATTTAAAAGCGCTTTATGAAGCAGTATGTATATAATAGGTCACAATCTTTTGACTCTTTTATGAGGCACAAATAGCCCAAAGCTCAAGATGTATGTAAGGTGAGGATGGTCTTGTCTGCTTCCCTGAGAAACTTTGGCAGCTTCACAAGTTCCCCATTGTGCAGCTTAACTGCACACCCCAAGGCATGGGGTCCTTTGACCAACCATGCAGGTAACCTGCATGCAACAAGTGTGCTACGAAAGCTTTAGTAAAAGTTCACGAGGAATCTGTGCTTGGCTTACTGACTACTGCTGTCAAACCTTATAGGCCACAATGTCATGCAAAAGGTGCTGTCACAGATACCAAAGCCAAGGGAGTAAGTAGACGGGGCATTGCGACAAAAGCAAGCATTTCTGAAGAGTAACAAAATCATAGGAAGTGCCAGGCAACTCTACTCTTTGTTCTTGCAGAGAATCAGGGTCTGCCATTATGGTACTCTCGGTGGAGTGGCACAAAGAAAAAAAATGGGGGAGAGTACTGCTCTTCATAAACACAATTAAAAAAAAAAAAAAAAACAATTGTAACAATGAGAGCTTCACATGCTTACCAGGAAGGAGGCATTATATGAAAGTGTTCTTTCTGTCAGGGCCCGAAAAGGGCTATCGGATAGCTTTGTAGATGGTGCCCGCCTGCCACCGTCTCTCGCCTTCCTTCGCCATAGTCATTGCATACAGTGCATTAGGAGTGCACAGTAACTGTTCAAGCTTTGCAACCTGTCGCCAAAGTTGCAAGATCACTTGACTGGGTGGCAGCAGTGCCCTCAGCACTGCATGAGCTAAGATGGCCTTAGAGCTTGGGTTTAAAGTTGCGGCTCCATACGCAGAATTCTATATGGGGTTTTATGACGCATAAGCAACTGTGGCTATCACAAATGTCTTGGCTTTTGATTCATTATTGTCAAGTGAAGTAAACTTAGGGTGTTACAGCAGAGACATGGATGAAAAAAACTATGGTGTGTGCAAAGAAGAAAGTCAAGGCTTATATACCTATTTTTTTACTTTTACCCCGCCACAGTGGCTCGGTGGTTAAGATGCTCAACCACTGAACCAGGGTACAGTGGTTTGAGCCGTGGCAGCCGTGTTTGAATTGATGCAGAAAGCATAGCACCCGTGTACTGTGCACAGTCAGTACCTGTTAAAGAAGTTAAAGGTGATCGAAATGATCCAGAGCCCTCCCCTACAGTGTCTTCATAGCCCAAGTTGGTCTGGAATGTATACAGCTGTTGTGCTTTTCATCCGGTTTGATCATGAATTCAACCCATAAAGCTATTGATTAAAAAATATAATTCCACTGGCTGCAAGGATGTTTTAATATTTAGACATAGTAGGTCAAAAAATATGACTGAATAAACATGTTCACTAAATGCTAAGTAATTTAACTGCATGTGTATGCAACATTCCCCATTTAGGCTCTTGGAACGTCCGATCACTGTTAAAAAGGGAGCTGATCAGTGTAGCGCCTTAACAAAGGAGCGCTATTTAATTATTTTCATGGAAACCTGAAGTAAAAGCAGATAACCTTATTGGTCGAAAGTATAGTCCTAGAAATAGCGTCGCAGGTCAGTTCCAGCCCAAAATGGGGAGACTCGACTATTCCTCCAGTAGGTGCGCTGAATAGAGCGCCTCTGCAACTCCAGCCAAGGAACATGGTTCCCTCACCACCTTGGATACACAATGCAGTGCCTGCCTATAACGATCGTTTGTGTGTAGAAGTTGAGTGGTCTGGCTTACATTAGCTGTGTACTTGTTCTGGTCTCATAGGAGAATGGCAAAGAAAGCGATTTACGCCAAAGGCTCGCTCTCGACAATGGCGTAAGCTAACCGGTCAAGTGAATTGGTAAATGAGAACATAGATGTCATTTGCCCCGTGCAAACATCTTCAGCTATTTCTGTCTGCTCGTACAAAATCGTGACTGCGACATGATGAAAAATATTGGTCAACGTAATTCACTGTCCTAGTCACCATGCAGCCACCACACGACACTATTTGAAGGTTAGCAAAAGTAAGGAGCATCCCTTTATCTTGCGCGCGACAATATGCACAAAAGGCCAGAAGGGCTATGTAATATATGCAAAAGACTAGCTCATTCCTACGAAATGCCTATACCTGAATTGAGCAACACTTTACATAACTAACTACTGTTCTGAAGCTCCCGGGTTCGAACCAAAGAAACATAATGCAACTTGTAGCGTAGACAAGACAGCAATGCAGCAATTGACTACTCTCCAGCCATTCTATATTTCACTTCCTAGTTTTCTTGCATACACATGTGCAACAACACCGTCTTCATCACATTTCCACCGCACTTAAAAAAAAACAAAAAAACCTTGCTCTTTTAAACCTTGCGGGAAGCTTCTTTTCACATTTACTTCTGCGGGGAGAAGGAAGGGGAGTAGTAGTTGCTGCTGTTGAGGCACACTTTGGTTGAGGGGGGTTTGTCAGTTCTGTGTCGGGCAAAGCCAGGAATGAGGAAGTTCCCGGGCTAACACCTGCGTTATTGGGGTTATGCGAGGTTGGACTCTGGTCTGCGTTTCTGGTAGTGGACTGGTCGACACTCGGGTGCAGTCAGTGGGCAACAAAATGTTAGCGGGGAGAGCCATCAGAGCTGAGGGCGGAGGTTGGCGCTGAACAACTGCTTTTCTAACAGCTCATAATTTGGACGAGTGCCACACTCGCCCATCATCCAGCAGGTGTGAGACTGGTCCAATTCGCTCAACAACTCTTCGAGGCTCTAAAACCGAGCAGCCAGCTTGCCTCACACAATCGGCTTGCAAACTCGCACATAGTCGCCAATCTGAAAGTCATAGTGCTTGGTTCCACTTCGCTGGTCTGCATAAAGCTTATATTTGGCTTGCTTCTGCTCTAGCCACTGGCAATAGAGCTTCAGCGCTCTTGTACGATCAGTCGAGAAGCACTGATCCGGGCAGGCACACAACGTTAAGTCTTATGCGAGGCATCTGGCCATGAACTAGGATGGCTAGTGCGATTCCTGTCGTGGAATGTGGCGCACAGTGGTAGACACAGTTATAATAGCGGTACGTAGGTCACGTCGCTCGCAAAGAGCCATCTGAGCATATGCCCTGAAAACCCTATTAAACTGTCCTACAAGTCCATTGGCTTAAGGGTCATAAACTGAGGAGTAGCAGTTACGTATACCCCGAGGATGAAAATTGTGGTCCGTGATCCGACACTATTTATTCAGGGTAATCCTCGTGAACAAATGTACCTAGAAGCAATTCTTGAACTGTGGCAGTTGTGAAAGAAGCCTCCGGCCATTTACTGTAATAGTCAATGAGTGTTATTGCAAAGCGACAGTTACTAGGAGCTTGGTCGAAACGGCCCACGATGTCAATAGCAGGCTTATCCCAAAGCTTGCCTGGCAAAGCAACAGGTTGCAGAGGAACAGTAGAGACCTGAATAATAGCAGCACTGCTGGAAGAATCATCTTCGACTTTCTGCACTTCACTAGAACCATCAGACGACTTGCAGACAGATGCCAAATAGCCCACTTCGCCGCACCGACGACACTTTCGTTTGCGAGCTTGCCATGTGGAGTCGTTCGCCAAGTGGGCAGGAGAACCGCAGCGATAGCACGAACACTCCGGAAGTGCAGATGAAGATTTACATAGGTGGCAACTGCATTTGATGCAAGGGACCTGAAGGACCCGTTCTGATGTGCACTCGCATCCCACGCGCTCTACTGGAGCGACCTCTTCTGACAGCTCCTTTGCTTCACAGGAAGCTTACTGGCACTGTCTAGCGCGACAGTCAAGAAGGAGATGGCGGTTACTGAAATAGTGACTAATGGTCTTCACCAGCTGGTCCCTGATGATGTCCGTGAAGCTCCCAAAACCGCAGTCGCCGACAAGGCTGCGAAGGGCAGCGATGTACTCATATGCTATCTCTCCGGCAGTTTGTACTCGGCAGTGAAAACGGTGGCGTGCGGCGATCACATTTACAGAAGATTTGTAATGCGTCGCCAGTATAAAGATAGCATCGTCACCGGAGTGTGAGGCAGCAGCGGTAGGCGCTGAAGTGGACGACAGCGACAATGTGTAGAAAATTCGCTGGCAGGATAGCCCTCTCCGGTTAGCAGAAGTGTGGAGGTATCTAGTGGAGGCACCAGACGCCAGCATGTAGTTGTGGAACGCCAGCCACCATTACTCCCACGGAAGGGCGGAGGCGGCTGAAGACCTGAAAAGCTCATGATAGACGGCCAGCAGTCCACGCCGAGGTCCTGGTTTAAGCTAACATCCTCGTCGCCAAAATATGTAGTATCTTACACGAGACAGGAACGCAGCAATTGACTGTTCTTCTCGCTGCGCGCGTGCAACACTTCGCCTTTAACGCACAACTCACAACACAAAATAGCTCATGCGTACCAATAGCAATAATTAACACCGCCGCAACAAAATTAACACCTTTAAAGCTATGACGAGCAAATATCACACAGATGAAACGCTACTCGGCTATCTGAACACTTGCAGAGCGCCATTTTAAACGGAAGCGCGCATCCACTGACGTCATCGTGCGCGGGGCACGTGAGTGTGACGTATTTCCGTGCGTGGCAGCAGGAGAAACGTGTGTGGAGTCGGCTACTGCCACGGGCGTGTCTCCAGCCTCGGCCTTTAAGCTACGGGGGGCATTTTGTAATTGAAAATAAAAAAAAAAAAAACTAACAAATCAGTTCCCGTTTAGCACGCTTCTTAGCTCGTGCAGAACCCGTCTCCCCCCCTCCCTCCCTCCTCCTCTTTTTTTTTTTCCGCAAACAACCTCGTGACAATAGCCGCATCCATGCGCGCGCGCATAAAGTAATTAAGGTCCTCCGCGGTTTTCTTACATGGGCATTTTCTGATTTAAAAAAAATCGAAAGAATCCGCACGCTCAACGTCTCACCACGGCCTGTGTCCTTGCTTACCCAGTGATCTTTTATGATCGCTCATAATTCAAGAGTGTAAATTGCTAGGCTAGCTGGTTTATGCTTACAAAGATGTAACCAGTGAAGAAAGAATAAAATGTAGGCTCATCATTTGCGCTCTCTCAATCGGGGCCAAGTTCCAGACTATTGCAGATCGAAGATCATATCAACCTCTGCTCATGGTCTGCTGCCAGTTACCCAATGCTGCCCTGGGTAGATATAGACCCAGTCTGATATTATATATGTTGCTGTCATTTGTTCGACTTTGATGTACAAGACAAGAACCACTTGTCACCTCAGCTAAAGCATTCCTGCCTATGAATGGCTTGTTGCGTAGTCACCTAGCTCCACCGATGTGAGTGCTGGACAACCAAATTCAATTCCTCATTTCGAGGAGTTTGACCTGCCTTCACCACAATTGCAAAGTAGTAGCTGTGGCTAGAAACAAATCTGTACTCACGATCAGTGCCTTAGCTCTGATCAGCTAGGTACTGCGGAGGTGGAAGCATTTATCAAAACTCATTTTATTCGCAGGAAAATGGTGCCACCTGATTCAGCAACCGTTTTTTTGAGGGGGGTCATCACTGCAACATGGATCCTGCTTGTTTGTTTGTTTTTTTCATGAGCACAGTTTTGTTTGGAACGGGGGAAGAGCAGCACACGCAGTAAATCATGTGAGCTGGAATCATGGAGTTCATATGTTGACCTTGAAATAAAAGTTTCATTTGCCCTCATGCACCCTTCTTTTTATTTATTTTTTTCTAGTCATTGTTGTTGTCATGGTTGGTGCTTCTCTCGGTGCCCGTCATGTACTCAGCCACTGTCGAACAGCAGCGTATTAATCAAAACTTAGAGTATACCACCCGACCGTGCACAATAGGCTTCAACTTTTTGCAGTACTTGGAATGATGGTGCAGCATGGTTGCTGCTGGTAGCATGTTGATTTTTTCTTGGTAGTTTTTGTGGTTTTGTGCACACAAAGTTATTTCAAGGTGGTGAGTTAGAAATCACAAACAAGTGTTCTGTGTTTGTCTCAGCCATGGTAAAGGAAAAGGCTTTACGTTCGTGGAAATTTTGCAATTAGGGTCATGCGCAGTGTGCTTATTGGACAGGGACCTCTCAAGAGGGGCCATGGGGCAATGTGAGACCACTTGGCAAGTTGAGTTACTCAGGAACAGATGCCTCTAGTAAAATACTATTAAACACACAGCGTGTTTTGCAATTATATCAATATTGTAGAATGCTTCTCTCAGCTGAACTGGAGAACTTTACGTTTGAGCTCAAATTTTGTACAGAAGCGGCATTTGCTTGGCAGTATTGTTTCATACCACATTTGTTTGGGGCAATTGCTTGATTCAGTCTGAATTTGAATATTCGATCACATTGTTTGCGGGGATGGCAAAGCGAAAAAAGTATCACCCGGCCTCCCTCCCTTTGTGAAATTTCTATAGCAGAGACAAACAAAATAAGATGGCCTCACCAGTGCCATCACTGAGACAGTGGATTGCTCCGCAGTGATCGAGTCAGGCAAGTACCCCAAACAAATGTTCTAGAGGACAGTATTGTCAACCAAATGCCATTTTTGTGTGAAATTTGATCTCAAACAATGCACCAGTTTAACAAGGAGGTGTATTCTACGGGGTGCATATAATTGTGGAACACGCTGTACTTCAAAACATTTATCCAGACTTTATTGGATATTGACTGTTAATGAAATGAAATCCTCCAGGTTGGATTAGGTCCTGGATGAACGAATAGCTAATTACCGTTCACCTAGCTAGCTGACTTCAGCCCTATAAGGCTAGAATGAGAAGGTATACAGCCGTAACAGGTATACTTTGTAGCCCCATCGCTGCATGCAGCCAAATGGATACCAGTCAGTTATTCTCATGAATGCTTTAATAAAGCAGTTTGTGCTTCACTTTTTTTCTAATGGCTTGGATTTTTTTAGACAAGTCGGCATCATCCGGCGAACGCCTCCTTCACAAAATCCGGATACTTCTGTGCAAAGCACCGGTGCACTGGGAGCGAGCCATGCCAAGGAGAGAGAAGCAACGTGTTAGAACATGAACTGAGCATCCAGACAGCTCGGCGCCGTGGCCCTGGCGGTGGACCCCTTCTCGCTCAGCAGCATATTTGAAGCAAGAGCGCAGCAAGCTCTCCCATTCCTGCGAAAGTGCTGCGAAATTCAACTGGCAACTGTGCATTGTACCCCCCTTTCTTCCTTGAATATGCATGAGAACAGGATATGTCAAGCGTAAGCTAGAAGACATTTACAGAAAAAAATGATACAAGAATGGATGAATAAGTACACAATGTGTACTTGCAGGTAACTTTAGAATATTGTTAACCCAATCAATCCAGCTAGTAACAGGCACATGACTTTTGCAGATTAATTTTCCCGCAGAGCAATGAAAGCATACTTTGCCAAATGCAGAAAGAGTGCTAAAACTGTGCTACCAAATCAAATTAATTATTCCAATGGCCTGTCACAGTGTGCTGAATACCATTTTAGCCAAATTATGAAGTAACAACGTAAAATAAGGCAAAATGACAGTCTCAGAAAGGGAATTTGTCACAAGCACAACTTGTAAATAGTCTTTTTTTTTTACCTGGCAACAGCTGATCTTAGTTCATTACATCGTTGAATAAACAATTATAACAATTTATTGCATGCAGGATCAAGGGACTGTGCAAATTCATGCAATACAAGCCGCTTTTTTCTGCAAGTGACATTGCTTTCGCCACCACAGTTAAAGATTCTGCTAGCTTATTATGCTTCTAGGCCAAATACCGAAAAGGCTTGGCTTACTTGGTTAATTTACACTGCAACTAGGGGAGGGCACTGAGAACTGACTGTGGTCACTAATGTTTTTCTTTTATTTCTATTCGGAATATAGAGCACAAAGTTGCCAAATTGCGTAGGATGATGCCACACTAGTATGAACATGAAAACCGTTCACCAGGCCAGTTCCATGGCTACATCAGTAGCACGGAACTTGAGCTGCAAATGATAAGTTTTTGCACAGTTGACTTTTTACACAATTCCCTTTGGATAAAAAGCCCACGTATGCTAAGGCGCAGCCTATGCCTGCAGTCTTGCTGACTCAAAGGAAAGGCCGAACCCATTATCAATAACTATGACTGTCTCGCACCAGCAAATTCCTGTACAGACATATTTAGCGGCGTTTGTTGATACAATCACAGTGCTGTGCAGTGAACTCCTTGAGAGTGAGCAGTGAAGGTCATCATGGAAGCACAGACAAATACCAAGTAACAGCAACTTGTCCCAACAAACTGCAAAACCAATGAGGGATGAGCTACCTAAGACTGACCTATGGGCAGTGTAACCATGGCATTTGCAAAGTCATATCATCAAGGGCGACCTACCTAGTTTCCACCAAAAAAACAGGTTCCACTAGTCCACATTTGTCCATCTAGGCAAAACTCATTCCCGCTGCTGTCAGCACGCGCAGAACAGCCTCTAGGACATGTCGCGATGAAATAAAACACAAAATATTTTTGACGCTGTGTTTACCACACCACTGAAAGTCTACTTCTTTTTCCTCATGTTCTACCTTTTCTTGCATACCGGTGAGAGGGTGCAGCTTTGCAGTATTTTTTAGCGTTGACTTCAATGAACCGCCAAAAAATATGCTACTTGCATTGCCCAAAAGTATGAATCCTCATAAGGTGCAGAGTTTCTAGCAGATGACCTAGAAAACAGTAATTTTAATGTAACTAATTCCAATTTATTTCAACAATCTCCGGTACTATCCCATCTTGGTAGAAAACCAAATTTGTGGAATTCTGCGCGACAGCAGTTTTCTGCTGTCCACCACACCACACCACGAACAGCCCACCAATGCACAGTGGTCGGTGCAGCCAAACAGGATCAAGTGTGGGAGCCAACATGCTTGCCAGAGAGAGCAGTGTTTACTCCTTGAAAGCAGCTGGCTGCTGAGGCACCCTACCTGTTGTTTCATTTATGCAGCTTCGAGTCATATTTATGTACCAACCATCTCTTAACAGCACTCTTTCACTATAACTTACAGCTGCCTTCCACCATCACATTTAGTTTGTAGTTTTACTATTGTTCACCGTTGTTGCCAATTAAGCACCACACCTCAGTGACATCTTTTTAGTAGCCTGACAAATGTGTTTAGATTTGTAAATGACATTGTTTTCGTTGACTATGGCACGAAATGTTTTTCTGCTTAAGCAAGATAGGTATGTTTTTATGTTTCCCAAGTGCCTCAAACAGGTAGTACTGACACGCGAAGTACCGTAAAATAATTTAGTGAGGTTTCTAGACAACGCTACATTTTTTAAGGGGACTCGTAAACTGAGCCCTTCAGCCCAGGGGCAACAGAGGCAATCCTTGCTGCCTTTCCACTCTGTGCACTGCGAGCAGGCTAGAGAGGAATTGTGAAATTGTACTTTATTATCAGCTCTCTCAATGATGCAGTGCCTCTCTAAAGCAGGATACCAGCCTTCACTCTCAGTGTCAGTTGTTGAACACCTGGTAAAAAGGGTGGAAAGACCAGCCAGTAAACTGAGAAAAGTGGTCAGAGAAAAAAAGAGAGAGAGAAAGTAGCAGTTATCGTGCATCTTCAGGGGCTCTTTCACAGCCTCAAGAAAGTTGGCAGCAGCAGGGGTAGAGTGAAGATCCTTTTTCTGCACCTGATAAGCTTTCCAGAATCTGCAGGAGAGTAGACACTGAGACGGCAGCCATCGCATGCTCAAAGTGACAGTGCTTCATAGCATTGCACACAAGGGGTCATTTATTCCATAACGCTGGCCTCAAGTAAATAGTATCTCACCAAGGCAGGGAGGTACCTTAATAATGGGCAGCATATTTTTGAACGCATTTGGGAATGGTGCAACTCAAGCCTTGAAGTTAAAAACACCACAGTGTATACAAAAGGACAACACGACTGGACGGGGGAATGAATGAACCTGTCAGAAATGAAAAAAATTAGGGGACACTTGAGTATCCTTAACGGTGTTGCTTTAAGAGGTTACAGTGATGTATACTTCCCTAGTGTTCCTTGTAGAGTTTAGAGTTTTGTAGTAGGTATTACTGTTGCCGCTTGTCTTCACCAGCAACCACACCTTTTCCTGAGGGTCCCCATATTTTTCACCGATGTATGAATTGCATTATAAAATGTGCATATGTCCCGCCCCATTTTACTGCACAAAAGGGCACGGGGTATATGCATACTTTTATAAGCAACGCATACATCTTGCAAAAATATCTTTGCAGGCTAGCTGGTGCATGAGTGCCGCACCTTTAGTGCTGAAACGTGAGGCACAATGTAAATAAAGTAGATGAAATGAGATATCAACTCAGATTTTATTTAAAGGTCACTGTTTATACCACACAGCAACTGTTCTACTTCTCCAGCACTACAGCTTCTGCCGAGGTTCCGTGTTTCTCATCAAACAGCAGTGAATGAAACTTGCGAAGCAGCTTTCTTGGCCTTGCACTTTTCTGCACTATGGTCTCCCCTATTAGTTTGTGTGAATTCTGAGTGCAGACTTGTTGGTTCTTCATCCTGAATGTGGCAGCGCAAACGGATGCTGTAGAAGGGATGGACAACACATATGCACACTTCAGCACTGAATGATGGATCGAATCTGTAATTGACCTAGGTAATATTTGCGATATCTTAAGTTGACATGCGGCCACTTGGATAACTTTTGGGGCACTGCCTTTTGAGCAGTGGCTGTCCCAAGACTATATTTTTGTTCGAGAGGGGGAGGAGTTTCTACCAAAAAGAATAACAATTTCTTTGTTTACTTTTCATTTACATACCGCTTTTTGTGTGCTTTTGTTGTTGAGTAATAGCTAGCAAACAACACAGGTGTTTTATCATAAGTCATGCTTTGATTATTAACGGTTTGGTTACGTTAGCAGTATTCATGTATAATCATTTTCTATTTATCTTAAAATATTTTACTTTAATGAGAGTGCCAGTCGTGAAGTGCAAAAGTAAGTACAAGTAAAACACCGATGACATAGGTATCGTTTCTTCTTGCTTTTAATAATGCAACACTGTTGCTCATTTTTCAAAGGAAAATAAGTCCTCCATTGTTTTCTTTTATCAAAGTAGTTAATGACACGAGATGTGTCAACACGAACATCCTTGTAGGCGTTGAGTGAATGGATGATTATTAGCCAATATGTAGTGCAATAAACACTACTGACCCTTTCGTTGTTTTTTACTAATTTCTTTCTTTGTGTTTGTGTGTGTGCTGTGGACCAGTACTTTGTGATTAGTTTTTTAACATTGTTTCCTTCAAGACAATACTGTTTTGAGCCGCCGAGTGTACATATAAGTTAGCACTGTGCGTCTATCTTGGCCCTCTTGGGTCACCTACACACAGGGGACAACTGGGAAAAGGTCTTCCCTATGGTCCATCGTGCTCTGTGGCCATCCAGAAAATATGACATAACACTAGGCAGGTAATTGACAAAGTTGAATAGGCCACGTCAGACCACCGTATTACAGCCAACATCCAATGTTGACCTCAGGATGGCTAAAATAGGCTTTGGAGCAGCTCCTGGAGCAGTAAAATGTGTGTTTTGGAGCAGTAATAGAGCAGGAAATGTATGCTCTGTAGCAGCTACGAAGCACAAATATAAACAGTTAGTAGCAGTGATAACAGCATTTTGCAGCAACATGAGAACATGCCTGTGGTCAAATCTTCATCAAAACTGTGACAGCATGCACTACTGTCTTTGCAATCCAACCCAGTAAAAGTGGTGCCTGCTTACGAATGGCCCTCTCACGTTTTGAGGATAATTCACTGCACTGACTGTAAACAGCGCATGTCCAGCGTGCAACTTAAGCGCATGAGGAGCAGCGCATGGATACAAGCAATGGGAATATGCGAAGGAGTGAGAACACGTGATGCCATGCGCAAAAAAAAAAAAAAGACTACCATAAATTACCGAACAAGCGCACCACACCCTCTCGCAAGTCAATATTACTGCCAAAATGTAGGGGGGATGAGGGGGGCTATCCCAAGCCTGCACCGAACTTCAAAATGATGACGACACAATTTTCCCGTCAGCAATAACGAGAACTGAAGAGCAGTGAACATGGATTCAAATTTCACTTATCTCCTAATCAGTAGGGCTTAGCGGTGTCTGCCAAGTATTCTTGCTACGGCGCCACCAACGCATTCTTAAGGTGCATCCTCTGCCTGAGAATATGCACCCAAGCACCATGTCGCTTGCCGCAGGGCACGTGCAGAAGCTCTTCACAAACACTATGGCTTCCAGCCAGAGACCATTTGCGTAGACGCTGCCTCATACCCCTCCCACCCTGCGTTTGCCCTCAGCGCTGTCTCCAACTCTTTGCAACTGGTCGCGGCCGGTACAACTTTTGCCTCCACTTCCCTGGAGGCGGAGGAGGCGGCGATTGCCTTGCCATATCTACTACTCAAGCCACCACCATCTTTAGCAACTCTAAATCCGCCGTACGGAACTTCGCCTGCAGTCGGATCTCTGGCCCGGCCTTCCGGTTCCTCGCCTCCCTCCCCCCACCCGAACACCCTATTCAATTAATATGGGTCACCCAGGCAACGAAGCCTTTTGCTCGAGGATACGTCAGCTGAGCAGGGAATGCCACCGCCTGGGGAGATGCTCGCGAGCGCATCGTATCCTATCACGAAATCTCTCCATTACCATGATCAACGAACCCTCTACCTCCCCCTCATAAATCTCTGACTAAGCTACCGTAAGTTCCCATCCCTTGCTTTCTTAGCTTTGATCCACCCAGGACTGTTCTCGCCACAGTGCAGCCTGTGTGAGGCACCTATAGCTGATTTTGAACACATTAAGATCAAATGCTCGGAATTCCACCCTCCCGCCACTTGGCAACTCTCTGACCTCAAGCGATGGGAGGCTGCGGTGTCCAGCTCTGACCCGGCCATTCAAAAGCGGCTGATGGACTGGGCTTTGGGATTTGCTGGGAAGCACCACCTTCCGTTCACAGCCAAGAGCCGACCCGTCATTAGGATGTAATCACTTAAGGCTCCCAACATTGCTTAATGTTTTTCACCACCACCACCGTTTTCTCTCGGCACAATGTAGCTATGTTAGCGGTCGTCTCATACTTTGTCGATATTAGTAATAGGTGATGTCCAAGTTTTGGCGGACTTTGCGTCACGGCTAGGATTTATCACGTGAATTTTGACTTCCGTGTCGTTCTTGTGGTTCGGTGTCTGCTGGCATTGCTTGCAGGTGTGCAGTTTCGGCCTTTATTCTCTTGATATTTGCACTCAATGTGCTGGGAATATGGTGTTGTGCTCGGCTTCCAACTACGGCAACTCAACTAAAACGCGATGCAAGATGTTCCGAGTGCCGTCAAATGTTGTGAACAGCAAAAACAGTTGGTCGTTGCGATCCACTGGCTGACCATGGACAGCGAGCTGCACATGGAACACGAGGCTTTATTTCGAGTATTTTGTCAATGGCAAGTGTTGGATAGCGCTCTGAAAGTGAGAAAATTTTGTGAAGTAGATTGTTTGCTCTCATTCAAAAGCACTAAGTTCTCTCTCGAGCAACTTTGGCTATACGCTACAGCTGTTTTCGCGTACGACTCCAAAAGGTTCGCAAATTGTGTTGTTTGGCCTCCTTCAGTACAGCATGATATGATATTATAAGTACTGATCAATTTTATCCCCTACCATTTCTGCTAAATGAAAGTTTCTAGAACCACAGCGAGTGCTTGCCAATCAGCTGTCGATGGTTGGTCTCGTTGCCCGACTAGGCCAGCGTACGTTTCACCGTTAGCAGTTGTAAGACATACATTGTGGTGTAAGCAATTATTTGCTGATTTCACTCCATATAACAAAACCTATGCTTTCACCAGTGAAGCAATCAGCGTGAGCACGCAGAAATTGCGGAGAAATACAAGCAAGATTGATAAAGTTTCCCGCTTGTGCTGTGGTGTTTATTCTTGTCTTGTGTAGAAACAGAGACAGTTAAAGACTGTTGCAAGGATAAAAATTAATGGCAATTTTCTATACTCTGGGTCAGAGTCATGAAATCTTCATTTAAGGACAGCACTAACATATTGTCCAGCTATTTTTCCTCTTTCATAAAATAGAAAAGCTGACAGCTGAGATGCGTGGCATAAAACCAAATTTTGCTGTTCAGCAAAGCAGTTTTATAATGGCCTAGGTGCTGCATGCCTAGGTGCTGCATGCGAAAATTAAATGAATGCATCTACATAAGCTACTTGTGATGCATATGCAAGATACCTGCATACGTGAAGTTTATGTGTTAAATTTTCATTTGCTGTGTGGCCTTCAGATGGAAAACAGGGTGCTAGGGGTCATTGGCTATCTCAAGAAGTGCAAAATTCTGCAAGGTAGGCAGGGGCTGGTCTAGCTAGTAGCTTTTATGCCTAAGGATAAGAAGTATGAATTTCGCTGAGGCAAGATATCTGTGCTCTGTACTACGCATTTTCTTAGAGCTTGCTGTTACTTGCCCACAGGTCTATTGAAACTCATTTCTACTAGGCATTTTGTCACAATTTACTATACCTAACTCCCAGCCTTGCTTGGAGGTCATTAATCACATGCCGTAAAAAATTTGCTGCAAAAGTTCTGCTGGATTACAGTATGAGAACGGTTTCCCATTTCAAAGAACCTTTACTTTTTCATGGATGTATAACAAAGACTAGTCACTTTTACCTTTGCCTATTTTCTTGTGCCTGACTGTTTCTCTTGGTGCCAGTAGCAAAGCTGTGCTAAGCGTTGATACGTCTTTCAGTTGATGTTTTTATTATGAAGAACCACAAGACAAGTTGACTTTATGCCTGGCTTTTCGTATTTGACTCCTTTACTGAACACATTGCATATAGTGCTGAAGTTATACATTCCAGCATTTCAGTATGTATGCATTAACAGTTTATATGCGCCTACTGGAAACATCTGAATGTACAATGAAACCTCGTTATAACGAACAGTTAAAAAATCGGAAAATAGTTCGCTGTATCCATAATTCGTAATATAAAATTTTGTAGAAAATACATGCAAGAGCAGCAAAATTCAATCAGAGAAGGCACAGCGACTCGGAGGGTGCTTACTTGGGTCACATTCATTTATTTACATGCAAAGAACTTCGTTATCGCGGCCTGCTTTTTTGTGTTGATGGCATTCCGTATCAGGCCTTGTTCCACAGTTTGCAAACACCAACAAGGGCAAACCCACTGCCCTCAATAGCACTGCAGTGGCGGTGCAGTATATCTACTGTAGCAAGCGCTTCTTGTGAAGTCGGAATGTTCTCATCGTCTGCAGGGTTAACCTGAGCTTCGTCTGCGGGATGTTCAGAAACTTTCGCAGCGATTTCGGCGTACGTCAGTACAGCCGTGGTCGCTGCGATGTCATCGCCGCCTACAAAGTCTTCTACAGACATTGTTGGAGGCATGTCACCAACAAAACGCGAAAAATCGTTTCAGGCCTCGTTGAGCTCGCGGTGCTCTGTTTCTGCTTCGTGGGGATTGTTCCCATTGTCACTTGATGCACGGGCCTCTGCTGGACCAAAACCGGAGTGCCGAAAGCAGTTGGCAATAGTTCCGCCTTTCACGCTGTCCCATGCCGCTTTAATGCTCCCAGCAAGTCAATCTTCACTTAAAGTCCCTGATTTTATCTCGAGCTTATTCTTTAACATCAGTGCTGCACTTTTTTTCACGTTCACTGCCATCACTGCACTACGCACACCCGTGCACCACACTCGACACGACAGTCGACACAGCCTCCACCGAATGCTATGACAGCCACGCCGTGACGCCGCTGCTAACACTAAAACTCAAAAGACGCAAAAAGGCAAAAGCAACATTCGATTGCGCCGATGCCGCCGCTGCTAAAGTGGCGCTGTCAGCGATTGTGATGCGAACTATTTTTTTGGCTGTCCACTCTCAATGCCGACGTGGCATCTGTGGCACTGTCAGCGCCTGCGAGGTAGTCCTGAACGTTTGCTGCGCTGCACAACACACATGTAGTGCAACGAAGCCTGCCTCCTGCTATTAAAGTGAGGTAGTGCTTGGCGTCGCAAAGTTCGTTGTATCCGTTTTAAGCCGAACCGCGTTCGCTATGGGAAGTTAAAAATACACGTGATTGACAAAAATATTTCGGAAGAGTTCGAAATATTCAATAATTTGTTATATGCGTGTTCGTTATATCGAGGTTTAGCTGTATACACAATCTAGTTTTTCTGTCCAACCAGACCCCAAGCACAAAGTACACAACAGCAGAATAGTTACAGGCTCTTCCCAGCTTTGATTAGAAGAAATAATGGTTTCGCATTCTGAGGTTTCTGGAGGTTTCAAGAGATGCCATTAAAACAAAGTTTTTGTTTTAGTACTTTCATGTTGTGCCTCCTTATTTCGGATGCTTTAAACCTATGGATTAGCTTTGATAGCTCAGTTCTATCCTGTCTGTTAGGTTGTAGGCTTTCATACTTTGGTATTTCTATAATTATTCGTCTGCTTCGATGATTTAACGGCATCCTCTCTAACTCTCCTACTGCCTACTTCCACCATGCACGCAATAATTATAGCTCTTATTGCTCTGAAATTAACATTCGTTGCTTATACTGTAAAGTTGTCTTACTCTGTTAAAGCTTAATTATGATGCCTGCCACACACTCATTAACGCTGTACAACTCATCTGTGTTACCTGCTGTATGCTTACTGACAGAGCCCTACCCTAGCTCCCATTTCTCTACATCTATTGTGCTATTGAGGTATGTATGCATTCTCCATGTAGTAGTTTGTTATTGAGGCTTGCCTTGACAATACAATACATACCTCCCCTTTAGTATAGTATGGCCTCCTAGACTCACTAAGAGTTATGATATCCCATCTCATGCACTCTAGTTCCTTGAACAGCTCTGTAAAACTAGCCTCACTAGCTAGGATTGCAGCGTGAAACGTTGCCAGGGTCAGTTTCCGATAGTGGCTTGTCCAGAGTCACAAAATCATAGCCCCCTCTGCTGCATCACAGCTCTGACCGCCGCTGTGGTCAGTTGCTTCGCAGCCGCTGGGGACTGAGGGCCAGTGGTTTGTTGGAGTATTCATTGAAGGTTGCGGTAAATTGCTACACGAGGGTGGCCAAATCCTGTTCTGGTAAAGCAGTGCACATCTAAAGGTGTTCACCGGCAACAGGTCACCCCCCCAAACCTGTTTATGCAATTCTATCGACACACCAATTTTCTTTTTTAATCCGGTGAACTTCACGGCAGCAGTATTTGAACCAGGGTCCTCTTGCACGCGAGGTGGGTGTTCTAACTCTACACCAGAGCTGCCTCCTAACCCATTGGCACCATTTTCAAAAACCACCAGGGTTATCCTGACGGTACCTCTAAAATTGTGTGTGCATTGATTTACGTATCTTCAATGAGGTTTTCCACATGAGTCCACTAATCCTGGCACTGAAAAGCCCTGGAAGTACTGTGATTTTCATATTCTAGCCGACTCCTTATCAGAGCTGATCTATGTGATCTAGCGGGGCAAAATGTCGCAGGTGCAATCAGGCCAACTTTTTTTTTTCTTCTCCACCTCTGAGAAACGCTCCTAAATACATTAAACCCTGTATAATCTGTGAACATAAATAGTATGCACGATTTTCAACTTTTTAGACATGTATAATGTTGAAGCTGAGAATGTCACAGAATCCCATCTGGACGAGCAGGGGGGGGGAGTACACTTGTATGAAAAAAAAAAAAAAGTAAATAAATAAAAGCAGTCGTCGACCAGTGAAAAAACAGATTTCTGTTGATGTTTTGGCGCATGGGGGCCGAAACATCAACAGAAATCTGTGTTTCCACTTGTCGCTGACAGTATGTATCAGTTGAAGTCACATAAACTTGGTCCTTAATGAACTTGGTCCTTAATAGAGGGAACAAACCGGAGAGAACAAATGGCTCAGTCCATACCAACAGCACTTCCAGTCTCCTTGAGGCACAGTCCAAAGTGGTGGAAACTCAGTAAGTTTGATAGCTGGTGTTGCACTCGTCGCAGAGCAGCAACATTCTCTCATCCTGAGGCTGGTCCCAGACTGTGCAATCCAGGTGGTGCCATACGCACAGCTGAAACGAGAAAACGGTAATTGCAAATCACCTCGAAATAGTGCACTACTATGCGTTTAACTGTCCTGCTGACACCTTCTATCGGACAGGGCCTGAAAAAAAGTAGTGGTGTGCAAACAGGAGAAGAGCGACGCATTTTGTTTAGTGCACGAGATTTTTGCCTGCAAATAGGAGCAGTGTCATCAAGAAAGTATGCTCTTGTACTACAAATATCCGTATTATTGAGTCTGGCCCTGTTGTCTCTGTAATAGGCTTGTGGGGTTTAACGTCCCAAAGCAATTGAGGCAATGAGAGACGCTGTTTCTGTAATAAAAACAACGCTGAACTTTTGTTCCATGAAGTGGATTTCACTGTAGAAGGGCATTGCGCCCAGCTGCACAAACATCTAGTAACAGTTAGGAGAAAAAAATGTGCGTTCACCTTTGCATTGCATTGCAATGGTCGGGCACAAATGAAGTTGGAGCGAATATTCCAAGTCTTAAGCCCTTACAAAGCACAATAGTGCATCTAGATCTCTTCAGAACTGCACTGTAAACGGCGCAGAAATTTGCCACTAAACTTTGGTTTTCCAATTGACCGATAAGTCAATACAGTAAAACCTCGTTAAAATGTACCCGCTTTAGGAGTAGTTTCGTCTTAAAAGTAGTAAAGTCAAGTCCTTGACCTGGCGCCCATTGAACATAATCATTTTGCATCTGTATAAACCATACCAGCTTATTTTTATTTATTTTATTTATTAATACTTCAAAGGCCCACAAGAGGCATTACATGAGGGGTGGGCTTACATCAAGTTATTATATTTTCAATGAATGATTTGAAGCGCACATTGTCGAGATGAGTCACAGCTTCGGCAGGCAAACAGTTCAAATCTTTTGCTGTTAGAACAAAAATTGACTTGAGATGAGATGACGCAGATGCATGAGGGGGTTGGACGGCTTGTTGATGATTGATCCGGGCTGAGTGGTGATGCGCAAGGGTGGTAACCGCATTGCGCAGGGGCGAGTGATAGAATTTGTGGAAAAGACAGAGACTGGTGGTTTTATGGCGGGATTCTAGGTTTGCAAGGTTAGCTTTGTCTTTTAGTGATGAAACACTTGTGTGATATGAATAGTCTAAAAAGGCAAATCTTACCGCTCTGTTTTGGGCGGATTCGAGTGTTTTTGTAAGGTTAGATTGGTGTGGGTCCCAGATCGAGCAAGCATATTCTAGTTTGGGGCGGACTAAGGTTAAATAAGCAGACAGTTTTACGTGAGGTAGTGTTCGCCTAAGATAACCTAGAACACGGTTAGCTTCGTTAGTGATGTTATTTATATGAGATGTCCAGGTAAGATCTTGAGTAAATGAAATGCCCAGGTATTTATATGTAGTTGCATGGAATATTTGGTCCCTACATAAAGTAAAGTTTTCGGTGTGATATGATGCACGACGATGAAATGAGACTAGAGTGGTTTTGTTTATGTTTAGCTTCATTAACCAATTAGTGCACCATGTTTCAACAAGTTTCAAATCACACTGAAGTTTATACGAGTCCATGCTGTTTGTGATTTTTCTGTAAATGATGCAGTCGTCGGCGAACAAACGAATCGTAGAAGACAGGTTATTAGGAAGATCATTAATGTTAATTAAAAATAGTAAGGGTCCTAAAACATTACCTTGCGGTACTCCAGAAGTGACTGGGGACAAGGAAGATGTGCGGTTATTGACCCATACAAACTGTTGGAGATTAGTCAAAAACTTTTGCAGCCATTCAAACACTAGTGGGTTTAAGTTTAGTCGTGAGAGCTTATGGAGTAGTCTTCGGTGGGCAACTTTGTCAAAAGCCTTTTCAAAATCTAAAAACAGCACATCCACTGGTGTGTTAGTGTCCAAGCTAGAGCTGATGTCGTTAGTGAATAATGCTAGTTGGGTAGAGCAGGATAGGTTCTTTAAAAACCTGTGCTGACTGGGATGGAAGAAGTTAACGGACATGGACTGCAGGAATTTCATTATGTGTGAGTGAATTACATGCTCTATTAGCATGGAGGGAACACTGGTTAAAGAAATAGGGCGGTAATTTTTAGGGGACGATGGTGAGCTTTTTTTATGCACTGGAATAATTTTTCCCACTTTCCAGTCATGAGGTATAGTATTGTGTTCAAGTGATTGCTGGAAAATGTGGGAAAGAATGATGGCGACAGTATCTTTAGTATTGCGAAGTACTTTAGCGTTGATGTTATCAACTCCGGCTGATGATGGCAGTTTCAGAGATTCGATTAGCAATTTTATTCCGTTAAGCTCGAATTTTATGTCTGGCATAGGTGGGTAATCAAAATGTGGATAGTGAGGCATGCAATCATCGGGTTCATTAGTAAAGTTGGCAGAAAAGACATGATTGAATGATTCGCTCACAAGATTTTGTGATATGGGTGAAACTAGGTCGTCACACAGTGATAATGAGTTGAGTGGCTTAGGACTTATCGCTTTCCAGAACTGTCTAGGGTTACTGTGAAGCATTGATGGTAAAGCGGTTGAGTAAAAAGATTTTTTAGCGTTAGCGGCATGATAAATAAATTTTTTTTCCGCATAATGGTACTGTTGCCATGCACAGGAACTGTTGGTGCGTTTTGCATAACGGAAGAGCCTTTTCTTTTTATTCAGCAGTCTTTTTAATGTTTGGTTAAACCATGGGGATAACGATCGCAAGATGACTGTTTTTGTAGGAATGTGCAGGTGGATAAGTTCCTCCATTTTGTGTTTGAACAATGACCAGTTCGTTTCAACAGTGCGATGCGAGAAATTAGCAAGGAAAGAATGACTGAATTCCTTTAGTTTGCTATTTATGGTATCGAAGTCGCCTTTATCATAGAGCGTTATGTTTTCGTTGCCTTTATCATAGAGAGTTACGTTTTCGTTACTTTTTGAGCATGCGGTGTCAGGGTATAATAAGTGCCGTGAATTAGAGTGGTTGCTGAGGCCTGATAGATGCGTGAGGGGTGAAATATCAGGATGTGAGGTAAGCACGAGGTCGAGGATGTTAGACGAGTGGTTATTTTGTCTGGTAGGAATGGTAACGAGTTGCGATAAACCAAATGTGAGACACGTGTTAAGGAAATCGCTCTCGACATTCTGCTTAATTAATGTCATCCCGAGATAGTTCCATGTTATTGAAGGAAAGTTAGAGTCACCGAGCATGAGTAAGGGTGTGTTTGGGTGTGATTCGGTTATGGAATGGAGCGTGTTGTGGAATTCCGTTACAAATGAAGTGTCCGCATCTGGGGGGCGGTAGCCACAGCCGATTATCAGGGGTGGGTTAGTGGCTTTGGAATGAACGAATATTAGCTCCAAACTTGAGCTAATATTTATTGGGCAGCAGAGCAGGCTTTCATGAGTGGCGATCAAAATGCCGCTGCCTCACCTGTCTGCACGATCATGTCGAAAAATGTGATAGTTGGGGAAAGTAGCAAATAGTTCGGCATTAGCTACTGAAGGATTCAACTACGTTTCAGTTAGGAAAACTATTTTAATATCTGTTGTGTAGATGAGGCTCTGTAAGAGATCCAGTTTTGTTAAAATGCTACGGATATTAGTGTAAAGGAAAGCGATGGATTTAATTTGAGACTTAGGCCTTGGTGTAGCGTCTAGCTATGGTGAATGTGGGATAGGGGTGTCATGTTCAGAGTCATCCCACGACTCACGAGCGCTATCTTTAATGTTGAAAAAAATAAGGTAGGACCAGTCTAGCCAGACTGGTCCTCAAAACTATCCAATCTGGCTGTTAGGACGGTG
The DNA here is from genome assembly GCF_055883805.1 of Amblyomma maculatum. Taxonomy (NCBI): domain Eukaryota; kingdom Metazoa; phylum Arthropoda; class Arachnida; order Ixodida; family Ixodidae; genus Amblyomma; species Amblyomma maculatum. Next base: position 2,809,035 of record NW_028146749.1, on the reverse strand, counting down.
ATTTGTTTCAGATGGTCGTTAACAAGCGTCCTCAGAGTACCAACTTCGGCTTTGATAGCGACTAAAGAGGCGCAGTTTTCTTTAATTTTAGCCATACGTTTGTTTATTTCAGTAAAGTTTGTCATAGTGAGCAGATTTTGTGTTTATAGCTTTCATCTCGCCAAAAGGGTGGTTTGACCGGTTCTGATTTCTTCTAAGGCAGTCAGTATTTCTGACGACGCTTTGGTGGACAAGGAGCGGGTGTTAGGTCCAGGGTTTTCTTCATGCAACCAGACACTGTTAGAAGACAGAAAAATATGGGTACAGTCATAGGCAATAGCTAAACAACAGCGTGGGCTCGGCAGCGCTAACAAGCCGCAGTAACCAGTCTTAGGAGCAAATAAGGAAAAATTGTTTGTTACCTGCACAAGAAGCACGGAAGGCATATGAGCAGGTGTCATTCTGTGCACGCTGCCGAGCCCATTGAAGGATGCGCCGAGTGTGTTCGTACTTATGCATGCTGATGGTGGTGGCAATCCAGTTGATGAAGGTAGTAGGGAGAACAGAGTCGACGTGAACCAGTTGTGCTGGGGGCGCTGGAAGCAGGTCATGGGGTGTTTTGACAGCTGCCTGTCTTTTCCACGGGCAGCAGGCAGGCATTGAAGTCGGGCTATCTGCAGTAGGCGATAGCGGCAGGTAGGAATTGGAGGCTTGGCGGGTCTCGCTGACATGCGCAATTAGCGCCAGTTAGGTGACCTGTACAAGAAGCACGGGAGGCATATGAGCAGGTGTCATTCTGTGCGCGCTGCCGAGCCCACTCACATATCAGATGTATCGGTTAGCACATACCATTTTCAAATTTTGTCGTTCAATTCATGGCGGTAGAACTGCGTACTGCCTCGCAAAAGACTGTCCGACCAGAGATGTGACAAACCACCATAAATGCGACCGATGCGATGGCAAGCTACATGGCCAATGACAAATGCAGCTGCAATGATGATGATAATACAACTATCACCATCTTTGGAGTTTCCTCTGCAGCAGCGACAACTACCCTTAGCCAACACGGCCGCCTGGATTGGCACACTTGGCAGGCGCGCCAATCCAGGCCGTGAACTAGCTCTGGCCCCCGAGCGGGCGCCGCCAGAGCTGATCACAGAGTCACATTCACTTTCCTCCCCCTCAGCGGGCTCTATTTTAGACCAGTCCGGGAGACCACCCCTTGCACCTCAGTAATGGCTATTTCCACTGATTGACTGGAGCTGGGTACCCGAACCAGAATAGAGCGACCTCAACCGCTATAGAGCAAATCACTCTTGGTCAACCAGCGAAACGGACAGAGCGTGCGACGAAGTAATCATGTCCCAGTTCCGCAGGTTGAAGTCGCATCCCGGCGGCGAAATTCTTGCGGTTGATAAATAGGCAGGAGTGCAGCCCTCTGCAGCTTTCTTTCGCATAATTTTAACGCTGCAGACATTTCTCAATACATGCACTTTGGCATGATAGCGCAAAAAAACGATGATGCCTAGTGTTCTCTTCCGATATCTCTGAAACCGCTAACAACAGCCAAAAAATTCAGGAAGTGACGACATCACCGGCTAGAACCTCCAGTGAGATCTGACTCTGGTCCGCGGATCAAGCTAGAGCGCCCCGAGTTACTCCAGACGAACAGCAGAATATGCGCAACCTATCCCGGTTGACCAGTGGCATTCAAAATTGTCATCCCAGGGCAAGAAAGCGTGCGCCGGAACGATTAGTGTAAATTGCCATAAGCCGGAAATTGGTTCATTTTCTTTAGCACATGCGACGAGGTGGCCTTAAGCGAAGTGCATCGCGAGTTCTCCGTCCGCATCATGCTGAATGTTGGACAAAAGCATCAGGTGCTCAGCATAAATCACAAATTAGAGATTGTCCTTGCCATCGAGAGGGTGGCAGAGAAATCTGTGCTGGCGCGCTAGAGAGACTTGCCGCTGACTACTGTGTCTGGCATTTGGAATGCCAAGGAAAGGCTGCTCTTCAGTGCTGCCGCGAGAGCGAAGAGATGTTGTATAGAAGGCTAAACATTTCCACATGTGGAGGAGGCGCTGATGCGATGGATGAAAACAGCTCGGCCAAAAAACCTGCCAGTCAGTGGACCTCTCCTCATTGAGAAAGCCCTGGTTTTCGCCTTGCAGCTCAACCATGCCGACTTTGTGTGTACCAGTGGTTGGCTATCCAGATTCAAAGTGAGGCACGGCATTAGCACGAAGACCGTAGCTGGACAAGGTGCCGAGGCTGACATTGAAGGTGCAGAAGTTTGGAGGAATGATTAGCTGGGAGTCTTTTGAAAGACTACATGCCTGATGATATATTTACCCTGGATGAGTCCGCACTTCTTTCCAAGCTACTGCCGAATAGAATGCTTGCGTTCAAGGGAGAGCTGTGCACCGGCGGCAAGCATGCGAAGGATCACATTTCAGTTTCTTTCACATGTAACATGTCTAGAAGTGAGAAACTGCCGCTTCTTGTCAGTGGCAAGTCAGCCAAGCCAAGGTGCTTCAAAGGCGCCCCACTCTCATCGATAGAGTCCTTCATAGGAACAACACAAAGGCATAGATGACTTGAAAGCTCTTTCAAGAGTGTCTGCAGCTCTTTGACTGCCGTATTGAGGCGAAACAAACAAGTGTTGTCATTATTCTTGGCAACACATCGGCGCACGTTGCAATGGATGGCCTCAAGGCTCTGAAGTTGGCCTTTCGTCACCAAACACGACACCGATTGCCGAGCCCTTGGACCAAGGCATCACTAGAGCTGTTAAGCAGCTCTACAGGAAGTGCGCAGAATGCTGCTAGCACTGGATTGACAACAAGGTGTACCCCATTGACCTGTTGGGTGCGATTCACTGCCTGGAACACGCATGGCGGCAGGTCACATCTGCGACCGTGCATAGCTGTTTCAAGCGTGCAGGTTCCATGAAGTGTGCGCTAGTTATGCAGACGACACAAGCATCATCACCGGTGCCCTGGACCAAGCTCTTGAGAATCCTGCTAACTGAAGTCCTTGCGAGGGAAGGTGCTTCAAAAGGCATTATCTTCTCTGATTCCAGGGACGTCGACAGGAAAGTGGAAACTTCACCAGAGATGTCCAAACGAAGCAATCATTGCCTCAGTTGTGGCCAAGGTGTCTCCAACTAACAATGATAATGACGACACTGAAAGTGTGGAAGCTCCGAGCCCAACTGGGGCAGAAGCAGTGCGTGCTGCAAGCGTCATGCAGCTGTTCACCAAAAAAAAACGGGTTTGGCCGAGAAGCTGGCTCACGGCTTGAATGAGTTTGAGGCTAGCTGCTGTCGCTGCTATAGCACCGCGGCATCAGACGTTTCAGTGCAAGATAAAGGATGCATTTTTTTTTTCTTTCAACCTACTGCCGATTTCCGCTTATGTTTTTTTGGCAGGTAAGTGTGTGATTTTACGCTACTCCTGTTAAGCCATAATACCGTGTAGTACATACTTTTTCCTAGTTCCGGCCAACTACGGTTTAACGAGGTTTTACTGTACAGGCACTTGCTAAGCACTTTGAGTGGCTGCAGCCTCCACAAAATATTTTCCATTGAAAGACATTCACTACAAAAAATTTCCGTTTTGTACATACAAGACATATTTAAAATATTTTAAACAAAGCAGCACCAATACTTTTATCTCCTCTCCTGCAATTTGAACATAAGAAGCACTGTACCCTTTTAGTAGCCTCTCCGAGCCATTGTCGAATAGGAAGATACTGTTTCTGCACAGACATTTTAGCATACTGCTTTTCACTTACATCTCTGTCAATGCGACCTTGCTTGCTACACTTGCATTGTTTTGTCTTTGAAATAGACTTTAATGTTAAGATGAAACACAGTCTTGAAACTCTTCATGGTGCTTTCAGATGCTGTGCTTCACTTTTTTTTATGACTAAATGGCCTTGAATGCTCTCTATGAAAGAAGCAGCACTAGATGTGTTCAGATTTAGAGCTACTTCGAGCTTTCAACCACAAAGTCCTCTTGTTCATTAGCAATGCAAATCCATGCATTTGCATGCTGTAACGGTATAGGAAGCAAAATGCACAGCCCTGCCTGCAGGAGGATCAGAGCTTCTGTGCCAGTTCTGATATGCTGTTCAACATGGCAACTAACTTAAAGGTGGACATCCCGCTAGCTGAGGTACAGTGCTGTGCGAAAGTAGAGAGACCATGCAAAATCCGATACGATTGCTGGTTTTGTGTATAAAAACGTGCACCTGAAAAAAGTACTCAGGCAAGCATCTGCCCACATCTGCATAGGGGTCACCCTATGCAGATCTTGAAAACAACCACTGCATCGTCGGGAGATGGTCACACAGTTTTGCCAAATCGCCACACCTCTCCATTTTTGCATAGCGCTGTACATATGACGAGGTTGCCAGGTAGACGCCACAGGGAAGTGCTGCTGACAGCTGCGGTACCTTCTACATTTGAGAGTGTATATGAAGCAAGTTTAGTGAACCAAAGGTTTGAAAAAATTTCACATTATTAGTTACTCACTTCTCGCTGTCACCAGTTAACTATGCGGATCCTCATGTCTTCTTGGTCCATTACTCTTTCATTTTCGGCTCGTCAGCAAACTTGGAGCTTTTCCTGACCAGTGCACTGAAGATTTGTGCAGCCAGTTGCATGTTGATGATTTGTTGCTGGCGTTGAATATGGGCATTCCGAAACTTGTTCGCTATCTGAAAACTTTCTGCTTCTTGCCGTTCTTGATACTTCTCAATGAATTCCCTTAAGACTAACTGAAAAATAAAAGACAAGCAAAATACATTGCATTACAAATACATGTTACAAACGAATTACACTTTATCAAACCGGAATGTCTTCAAATTATACAGATTTGACCAGATTTTTCTTTCAGAAGCCGCAAAAGATATGCCAGTTTGGCCTGTGCTGGTGGTTTGCATAGCATAGATTATTTGCATGGGTGTGCAATAAAAGATGTTTATATAAGTGCAGTTATGTAGTCAGTTTTTTTGGGGTTTAGAGCACAGCATTATAATAGCAAAATTAAAGGCCTTCAATGCTGAAAGTGCAATTTATAGAATTTGCAAATTGGCAACATGAGTTGAAAAATTAAATTTCAGAAACATGCCTTCAGTCAAAAATGCACTGCGCATCGCAAAACAAATTTGAGGGTTTCAACGCTGCTGAACTGAATGTGGAGCGAAAGCTTTGGCTGCAGGCGATCGAGCGTTGCATCGAACACAACCGGCGTTCCGTTGAGCACATCAAACTTCACCGGAGTTCGTTTAGGCAGAGTACCAGGGCTCGAACCCGGCCGCTGGTGGCTGTATTTCGATGGAGGCAAAACGGAGAGGCGTCCGTGTGCTGTGCGATGTCTGTGGACATTAAAGATCCCCGGGTGGTCGAAATTACTCCGTAGCCCTCCACTAAGGCAGGGTGGCTAGAAGGAGAGGTGTGATGAATGCGGCTCGCTTTCCATAGAGAGAGGTGGCCCTCTGAGCGTGACAGCCGCTGGGGCCAAATGGAGTGCCGAGTCTGGGGTGCCGTCAGCATTCAGGAGGACACTTGAACCCGTCCATAGAACGCCATGCGACAGGAGTGGTGGTGTACCGTCCAAACACATTTGCCGGAGAAAGTGTGACAGATACTGCGCCTTTCTTTTCCTGTAAACCAATTATAATTATATGTAGCACTGCAACGAATGCTGATAAGAGGCAAACGATGAGAAGCAAATGATACGAGAGGAAGGGTGGCCTCGGCGCGCCGGGTGTGCACCGTGTGACGTCACCCACTCCTGGCGCATGCACAGCGGCGGTGGCACTTCTGAGCAACGTTTTTCCTCTGAGTCAGCCGTGGAGCGGAGGAGTCGACAACAGCGTCTCCAACGTGGCTCTCCAGCTGTGCTCCGTGTGACGTCACTCGCTCCTCACGCATGCGCAGCTGGGGCTCTCCGGGGCTCCGCAAAATCGCTCAAACCTAGCTAGTGTTGCTTTAGCAATAAAATGACATCCTGTTAGTGGCATTGTCATAAAAATCACATATATGCATTCTACATCATTAAAGATGTAAACTGAGCCTGTATTTCATTGATTTAGCACCATTTTATCAATGCACAGGTTGGGAAAGCCAACTTCAATAGCCTTCAAAAGTATTTTCAGCGTTCAATATTTTTCGAACCACGACGCCTCTCCTGAAATTTTATGGAATGGATTCACCTTCACTGTTAATTCAATTTTAAAACGAAATCGTTCCCTAAAACCAAAAATTTAATGTTTAATGAATTTTAGTTGATGAACAGTCCTTTTATTGCACAGTACAGTGCAAATGGTGACTGCCCTAAACTAGAGTAGACCTACACAGACCACACTGGCATATCTTTCACGGCTTTTGAAAGAAAAATCTGTGCTGAAAACTGACTTGAAACACTCAGTTTATTCATTCCCGTCTCTCCCAGGAGATTTCTGAGCAGTAATTAAATTTCAGGCAATGAGCAGCATTGAATATCAAGAATATGGTCATTCATTGATTGCACGAAAGGGAGAAAGCCATACAAAAAGCTCACATGTGGTTTTGTGAATGCGCCATCTAATTAGCTTGTCCATGGATACCTTTGCAGCACAGATACAAAATCAATATACAGCAATTGCTATGTCAGCTGCTTTTTACTGGATTCACTGTTAAGGAGTACATGCCCTTAAGGCATTTACATCATCAGCCATCAGCACAAGTGCATCAATCACCAGATAGCAATGACTTGTATTCAGTGGAATATCGGACTGTTGCAGCAGTTGGCATAGCCGATTTTTTTCTTAGTCTTGGATTCAGTTTTGACATTTTCCTGATGGCCATGCCATCTAGCGATAATCAGGTAACAAAGCTGCTGTCTTCCATTTTTTTTTTTTTTTGTCTCAAAAGATTTTTTTTCAGTTGTTAAGGGCCGCTTATAAAGCAACGTTCTTTGATAGAAACAGATGGAAAACTGTGTTGGTGCGCAGCGCTGTGGAGTGGGCCCAAGCAATTGTCTATATTACGTCAGCCAGTCTCAAAATGACCGTAGCGCCCCAACATCCCTGTTGCGGTGGATGGTGAAAATGGAAATTATAAACGCTACTAACCCTCTTTTTTTGAAAACGCAATGGAAATAAACTGCGTTTGCATTTTTAAACACACTTTTGTACGCATATGAAAGCCACCACGTCTACTGACGCACAAGCAAGAAGGTTGCAGACGCGGCTCAAGAGTGTCGTCTGCTGCCTGCCTGCTTGAGATGCATCTGCAAATGCGGTGGCTTTTCATGCGTACAAATGAGTGTTTAAAACGCAAGCACAGTTTTATTTTCTGTTGCGTTGCTGAAAGAAGAGGGTTAGCAGCACTTAAAATTTCCGCCTTACCCATCCACTGTAGCAGCGTTGGAGGGGCGATGCGTTTTTCGGATTCGCTGACGTCATAGTATAGGCGATTGTTCCGGCCCACTCTGCACCGCGCAGTTTTGCCATTGTCTCTTATCTAAGAACATTTTTATAAAGGCAGCTCACACATCAACCATATTGAGCCAACTGTAAATGGCCAGCTGGGGCATGGAAAACATGGTGGCTAATGAGTTGTGGAGCACGTTTGGCAACCAAAAATGCAATGCTTTGGTGAACCCCATGTTCTCTCCTGTCTTTGTCATGGCGCTTTGGGTTTGTTTAGCTCTAGCTTTCTGCAAGCTGTCGTGGCAGCTCTCCAAATGCCTTCAGTATTGCCTGTCCATTCAGACCAATCAAATGAAGTGTCATTTCATTAAGGAAACTTTTATGGTCAGTTCCTTCCTTTGTTTCCTTTAACTCTTTCGGGACCGCGCCATAGGCCATCGTGTAAAAATGCACGATCAAATCGCGCGCGCTCTCAAGCTCAAATATCCGCTCATTGGAACACGTGTCGCCATCTAGTGAGTAGTCTAGTATCTAAACTTTCGGTTTTGGTGTAGTTTGCCTTTTTCACGGCAGGCGGCGACGCGGGAGAGATTTTAATCTTTGGCGCGGCGGCGGCGCAGATTGAGAACTATGGCGTCAACCTCGCGTCAGGCCGCAAGAAAGCACACACAAAAAAAATGTTGTACATAAGCCTCCCACTTTTTTTTTGTCTTGAAGTTAGAAAAGAGGCATTGTATCACATTTTGTATATTCTGAAATATTTTTATTACTCTTTTTTATTTCCGTATTCAAGAATTTCCTTCTTTTTTATGTTTTTTTAAGAAAAGTTATATTTTGAGATTTTTTTGTGATATCATGTATATTTTTAGGCATCTAATTTTTTTCTCGTGAAAGTGCGTTCATTTAGCTGCATAACAATATATGTTACAACAAGCTAGCAGAAAATGTCATTGAATAAAAAAATATTTTCCAAGCTGTATCACAATTGCCTTCTTTTCGGGCGGTCCCGAAAGAGTTAACTGTCTTGTGGCCAAATAAAGCTTCCTCCACTTAAAGCAAATGGCTTTTAATGATTCTCTACAGATCATAGTGCACTTTTGATTGCGACTTACTCCTTTTGTTTTGCCTGAGCTTCTCAGAAACAGCGTTGTCTGTGGAGAATACAATGCTGTGTCAGCACCCAACATCCCTAATAATCTGATGTGCATGTTGTGTGTCGCACCTTCATAGCTGTTTTGAACAAGCTGATTGCACCCTGCTATGCATACTTGGCCTTTCAACAAGGACAGGTGTAGACACCACCTTAGACAACAAATGTGTCAGAGGAAGTAGTGTTCTTTTTATCTGTTGCATACCACTTGCAACTATTACCAGGCCGCCAGAATGAAGCTCGGACAGCAAAATATTTTTTCTCCGCTTTCAATTGTACTGTACGCCCCGTGCACCGCCTTTAGCGGCTGCGGGAAGCACACGTAGGGCACAGTCCCCGGCTGTCCCGTTACTGCAGCAAGAGTGGCAGAAATTCGCACATGTTATCTGCCATTTGTGCGGGTGTGTGGCAATTATTTTCACTGCGAAAGCATCCGAAAACGAATTGCTTTAAGGAGGACTTCGGTCCAAAGCCGCAGTCGGACCTGATCTGTGTTCATGCGAGATGGTTGCCGCAGACAAGCGTGCCACAATTAAAGACCGGCTACGCCGCAAAGCTTATCATGAGCACTGTCCCTTTTTTGGCGCTTTAAAATCAATACCCGAGTTCAGAGAAAAACCTGCGAGCTCCAGTTTGTTTTCTTAGAGTGCAACATGGTGCTGTTCTGTAAGTCCAATCAAGTGGCCGTCGTCAGGTGAGTGGAGCAGGCGCTTTGGTGGTGCACTTGTGTACAGGCAAGCGTGCTGGACTGATTGTAAATAATTTACATCATCTTTATTGAATTCGACATGACTGTAACGCATCGTGGAAATAAGCGAGAGTGCACCGTTTCTAGTCCAAACCAGGACTATTTTAAGAAGGGCTAGTTTTTGTTGGGACTGCCTCCCTGCATGCTGTCCCCTCTCGAGCTCCGTTACTGTAGTCGAGAGCTCCGCTTCACTGGACCGCCAAAACGGCAGATGAAAATCGCAGACGACATCACAATTGTGGCGTTATCTATTACTGCTTTTGAGTGTAAGGTTAAGAAGCAAGTGCGGCAACCCCGGCTGCTCAGAGGTAACTTCTTTGGCGGTCCTAGGAATATTTTTTTTCGCACATATGCACACTTCAGCACTGAATGGTGTATAGAACCTCTAATTGACCTAGGCAATATTTGTGATCTCATAAGTAGCCATGTAGCCTCCTGGATAACCTTTGGGCAATGGCGGTCCCAAGAATATTTTATTCTTCGAGGAGGGGACGAGTTTAAAATAACAAATTTTTTTGTATACTTTTCATTTGTACACCAATCTTTGTGTGCTTTTGTTGTTGAGCAATAAATGGCAAACACCACAAATGTTGTATCATAACTCATGCTTTGATTATTAACGGTTCGGTTACATTAGCAGTATTCATATACAATCGTTTTCTATTTATCTTACAATGTTTTAACTTGAATGAGAGCCTGCCAGTCGTGAAATGCAAAGCACAGATAACATTGGCATATTTTCTTATTGCTTGTAATAATAATAATATTAATAATATTAATAATAATAATAATAATAATAATAATAATAATAATAATAATAATACTTTATTTTTTCTTTAATACAAGGAAAGGAAAGGAGCAGCCGCTAAAAAGCTGCTTAGAAGAGCAGCTTGACGGGGCGCGCCTGCCCCTGTATATGAGTATATGAGTACAAAGAAGTCACGCTTATACAATGAGTAAATAATGAACGGAGAAATATTTAAATTACAAAAAAGCACAAGGTAAATCAAGAAAAATATGTGAAAATAATACAGAGACACGCTGCAAGTTAGAACACTTAATTTAAAAATATCTATTCATAGAAACATTTCGCGGATTAATTTAATGGGAGGAAGAGAGAAATCTTGACCACTATTAGGAAAGTATTGATTTAATATGGTAGGAGGCATCTGCCTGCCATAGATCGTCCGGCACGCTGCAACGTGCCAATGCTCCGGATGACGGGTGTCGTATGTGTTTATGTTGTCTTGAAGCACTGCTATGAGTGTTAGTGTGTTGTCCTTTTTAGTGATTCCTTGTTTATATAATCACAAAAGCCTGTAGTCATACAAAGATGTTACTTCAACCATTTTTAGCTGCTTAAATATTGGTCCTGTATATTCGAGGTAAGAAGCTTTAGTAATATTTCTTATTCCACGTTTTTGAAGGACTAGTAACTTTGTAATGGTTTCTGCTGTTGTTGTCGCCCATACTAGCAAGGCGTTGTTCAGAATGGACGAAAAGAGTGAATTATAAAGCATAATGTTAATGGTTAAGTGGAAATACTGGGAAATGTCGGCGTAGAGAACCTACTGTGCGTGATAGTTTGTGGAATAAATATTCTATGTGAACATGTGCTCTGAGAAGTACATGCCTAACGTTTTTACAGAGTGAGCAATTTCTATTTTAGTGCCACAAGAGAAGGCAGCTCGAATGCTCTATTTTTGGGATGGAAGAGAACGGCTTTTGTTTTATTGACATTGAGTTTTAGACTGTTTTGACATGCCCAGTGTTCAATGTTTTCCAAGGTTATGCTAGCCTGACTGGATAGCTCTATGCCTGAGTGATCAGAGAAAAACAGACTTGTATCCTCAGCGTAAATAATGTGTTTTGCAGATGAATCTATGGAAACAAGACTATTTATGTAGAGAATAAAAAGAACTGCCTTGTGGAACTCCCGAGATGGCTGGCTTGACTGTAGAGGAGAAACCATTTATTTCAACATATTGTCTCCTATTCGCTATGTAGGAAGATATTACAAAGTAGGCTGTGCCACGCCATACCTGTCTAGTTTATCGATTAAAGTTTTGTGGTTGATGCTGTCGAAAGCTTTCGTGAAATCTAAAAATATGCGAAGACGAGTTTCTTTTCTTCAAAATTATTTAATATATATACTCTCTTTGAGCGAAAAGGGCAAGCTCAGTAGATCTGTTTTTCCGAATCCCGAATTGAGAGGGGTTTAAAATATTATGATTAATAAACGACGTAAGACGAGCAAGAATTAACTTTTCAAATCCTTTTGAGAAGGTAGGCAGGATAGATAATGGGCGATAGTTGGAAAGGTCGTTTATATCGGCTTTTTTGTATAATACTGTGACCCTCCCATACAACACTGTTGCTCATTTCTCAAAAGAAAATGAGTCCTCCATTTTTTTCTTTTTTCGATGTGGTTAATGACACGAGATGTGTCAACACGAACATCCTTGTAGGCGTTGAGTGAATGGATGATGATTAGCCAATATGTAGTGCAATAAACACTACCACCTCGCCCTTTCATTGTTTTTCGCTAATTTATTTTTTCTTTGTGTTTGTGTATGTGCTGTGGAACAGTACTTTGTAATTAACCTTTTCACATTGTTTCCTTCAAGACAATACTGTTTTGAGCTGCCAAGTGTATATATATATGTTGGCACTGTGCGTCTATCTTGGCCCTCCTGGGTCACCTACACACAGGGGACGACTTGGAAAAGGTCTTCCCTATGGTCCATCGTGGTCTGTGGCCATCCAGAAAATATGACATAACACTAGGCAGGTAATTGACAAAGTTGAATAGGCCACATCAGACCACCGTATTACGGCCAGCACCAAATGTTGACCTCAGGATGGCTAAAACAGGCTTTGGAGCAGTAATAGAGCAGGAAATGTATGCTCTGTAGCAGCTACGAAGCACAAATAGAAACAGTTAGTAGCAGTGATAACAGCATTTTGCAGCAATGCCTGTGGCCAAATCTTCATCAAAACTGTGACGGCATGCACTACTGTCTTTGCAATCCAACCCAGTAAAAATGGTGTCTGCTTATGAGTGGCCCTCTCATGTTTTGAGGATATAGTTCACTGCACTGACTATGAACAGCGCATGTCCAGTGTGCAACTTAAACGTCCTAGGAGCAGTGCATGGATGCAAGCGATGGGAATATGCGATGAAGTGAGAACATGTGATGCCATGCACAAAAAAAAAAAAAAGATCACTGTAACCTATCGAACAAGTGCACTCCCCCCCTTCCCGGCCAAAATAAAGAAGGGGGGGGGGGGGGGGGGCGCTATTCCGAGCCTGCACCGAACTTCAAAATGATGATGACACAATTTTCCCGCCAAGAATAACGAGAACTGAAGCACAGTGAACATGGATTCAAATTTCACTATCTCTAATCGATAGGGCTTAGACGTGTCTGCCAAGTGTTCGGGCTACGCTGCCACCAATGTTAGCACATGCATCACACTTTTGCCTAAGCCTGGTTTCCTCTTCACTGATTTCAGGCTATTGCCGTTTTTTAGAGCATGTGTGATTTTTTTCATGCTGTACCTCCTTATTTCGGATGCTTTAAACCTATCGATTAGCTTTGAAAGCTCAGTTCTATCCTGTCCATGTACTCAATAATTATAGCTATGAAATTATCATTTGTAGCTTATACTCTAAAGCTGTCTAACTCATTTCAAGCTTAAAGGGGCGATGTTCAGGGTCGGTCGATGTATTGCCGTTTCTTACTTACGTAAATAATATACAGGCCTGTGATTCAACCCGCAAAGTTCTAGTGCCTAGCAAGCGGCACATATTACAAAAAAACGCGATAGAAATTGGAATCGAGAAGCTCCTCCCACCGAGAACAACCGCCATTTTGAAATGCTCGTGTGATGTCACAGAGGATACGTGCCGGAGCGTCATCTGCAATGAAGGCTGCAATATAAAAAAACACGTCTCTCTCTTTCTCTTGCTTTCTTTTTTTTTTCTTCTCTCTTTTTTTATGTTTGAAACAGTGGCTGTGCCTCATGCAGAAGTGCTTGATGAAGATGTTACCGCAGGAAAGCGATATAGAGCAAAGCATTTTTTTTTTTCCGTATAAGGCACGGTCACAGTCATTGAGCTACACGGTTAGGTTCCTCAGCTACTTATCCACACACTGATCTGTCGCATTACACCGCAAACGCCGCCAGCGCGATCAACCCTATCACTGTCACGTGAGGTTTTCGGCACCGTGACGCCTTCGGAACTGATCAGCGGACAGTCGCCCGACCTGTTTTGGTCGGATCGGAGGCCGAGCGAGAACTTGACACCCGATAAGTTAACGGCTTGAACAGCTGCGCTTGTCTGAAGCTTAACCGTGTAAGAAAAATAAGAAGAAGCAGCTGCACTTTATATGTTCTCCCTTCTCATCAGCAATGACCTTGGCCAGAAATGTTAGTCCGTGATTGCGGCCCGTTCCACGACTAGTAGGCCTAGCACAAGTATGCGGGGTTTGGGTCTAGAGTTTCGGCGATTACGGAGCGCACGCATTCACAAGCTTTAGCAGTTCAATGTGGCCATCGAGTGTAGTTCTGGCAGTAGTGATTCCAAATTGACGACTGCTTGCATCACAAAGCGCATGCACATTGAGCGGGAAGCGTCTATGTGACCCTGTCTGGTAAGCGCAGCCGGTAGCTGTCGGCACCGCTTGTGGGTAAACAAACACACAGGGAGCGCAGCCGTAATCTGCGAATTGGCGCATTCCTGCGGGAGTTTAGGGCTCACATACTAAATACTAAATGGTGTATGTTTACTGCGTTTACGTTGAAGCACTCGCAAGGCGTCATTTGGGCTCGAGAGCCGGTCGCAGTCGCGCGTGTGGCTGCGGGAAAGGCAGAGACGGCTGCAGATGGGAGGCTCTTGTTCGGTGCGGACATAGAAGCGCACTCTAATCGCGATGGATTTTACGATGACGGGACTCAAGCAGGGGCGGTGGCACATGCTTTTGTGCGCTGGCTGTGGCCAAACTAAACATAATTTTGCAACAAAAAACAAAGAATGCTTTACTAGCTGAGAATAATTAAGTTTGACTAACACGTGCATATAACAGTAAGTCAAGAAGTACCGCTTCATTCAAAAGTATTGTCTGCTTCTCTATTGTCGCAAGGTATGCTCTCGCACTAACGTATGCTTGTTTGGGATTTCCTCTTAGTTTTGGACTGAAAGAGCGACGGGCAATAACTTAGAAATCAGTAACACAACGCTAACCCTTCCCCTCTTTCGCCGCACACATTGCGGAAGGAAACGTTGGACATGTGCCTTTTTATATGTGGGAGCGTTTTGTTGCTATACAAGCTAACTCTCATAACTAAAGAATAACATGCTTCTGATTGTATGCCTAAATAATACAGCATAAGGCCATCGATTTCAGCCTCCTCGACATTCTCTAGACAAAATCACTAAGGTCGCATATTATAGTGAAGGCTTCTCAAAGAAAAGGAATGAGCGAATAAAATTTTTTTTTTTTAAGAAAATAAAAGTATCTCAGTGGCCACCGTCTACAGCGTGCAGCAGACGACATGGGGACGAGATCTCGTTGCGACGTTAGTGGCTACCGGTTGTCAGACCAGAAAGCTGCTTTCGATATTAATAATACAAATTCATTTTAAAGCTATCTACTGAACCGAATGAGTTCAAATTTCAAGGATCTATAATTTTACGTGTGTGGAGTGAAACGCAATAATCAGTTTATGTTCAAATATTAGCTGTCATGACTCCATTAATGACAATGCCTGCCATCCTCTCATTAATGCTATACAACTCATCTGTGTTACTTGCTGTATGCTTACTGACAGAGCCCTACCATAGCTCCTATTTCACCACATGTATTATGTTATTGAGGTATCTATGCATTCTCCATGTGTAGTATTTTGTTATTGAGGTTTGCCTTGACGACACAATACATACCTCCCCTTTAGTACAGTACGGCCTCTACTAAGCCTTATGATATTGCCGCAGTGTTATTACTGGCACCTCCCATGTGGCGAGCTCGGGAGACTGGCACGCGCTCGTCAGTTAGTTAGCCAGCCGTGCCTTCTTTTGCTAGTGCTTTTGCGTAGGAGTAGTAAACCTGCCTACCCAGTTCTGCTGGCATCTGTGACAATATCCCATTTCATGCCCGCTAGTTCCTTGAACAGCTCTGTAAAACTAGCCTCACTAGCTAGGATTATAGCGTAAAAAGTTGCCAGGGTCAGTTTCCGATAGTGGCTTCTCCAGAGCCACAGAATCATAGCCCCCTCCGCTGCATCACAGCTCTCACCGCCACCGTGGTCAGTTGCTTCGCAGCTGCTGGGGACTGAGGGCCAGTGGTTTGTTGGAGTATTCATTGAAGGTTGTGGCAAATTGCTACACGAGGGTGGCCAAATCCTGTTCTGGTGTAGCAGTGCATTTCTAAAAGTGTTTACCGGCTTCAGGTCACACCCCAAACTTGTTTATGATATTCGATCAACACACTGATGGATGGAGAACACCGGTGGAGAATTGAGTGGCACCAGTATTTGAACCAGGGTCCTTTTTTGCCCGTGAGGTGGGTGTTCTAACTGTACACCACAGCTGCCTCCTGACCCATTGGCACCATTCTTCAAAAATGACCAGGGTTATCCTGACGGTACCTCTAAATTTGTGTGTGTATTGATTTACTTATATTCAATGAGGTTTTCCACATGAGCCCACAAATTCTGGCACTGAGAAGCCCTGGAAGTACTGTAAGCACCATTTTCACATTCTAGCCGACTCCTTATCTGATCTATGTGATCTAGCGGGGCAAATGTCGCAGGTGCAATCAGCCCAGATTTTTTTTCCCTTAAATAAATAATTTTCTTAATAAAAAAATTAAACCATGTGTAATCTGTGAACACAAATAGTATTCACTAGGCGAAAGTTCAACTTTTTAGACATGTATAATGTTGAAGTTGAGAATGTCTTGGAATCCCATTTGTTCAAGCAGAAGGTGGGGTACATTTGTATGGAATAAATAAATAAAAGCAGTCGTTGACCAGAAATAAAACAGATTTCTGTTGATGTTTCGGCCCCCATGCGCCAAAACATCAACAGAAATTTGTTTTTCAACTTGTCGCCGACAGTATATTTAACAATTGAAGTCACATAAACTTGGTCCTTAATGAACCTGACAAGAAGCCCAACAAGAGGGAATAAAACGGGGAGAACAAATGGCTCAGTCCATACCACCAGCACTTCCAGTTTTCTTGAGGCACAGTCCTAAATGGCGGAAACTCGGTAAGTTTGGTAGCTTATGTGGCACTCGTCGCAGAGCAGCAACATTCTCTCATCCTGTGGCTGGTCCCAGACCATGCAATCCAGGTGGTGCCATATGTACAGCTGTAACAAGAAAACAGTTATTGCAAAACACCTTGAAATAGTGCACTACTACAAGTTTAACTGTCCCGATTTTCTAATTACCCCCTGCAATTTGCTCCAAAAATTTAGAACCCCTCTGCCTAAAACATGAACCCGGAACAGGATGGAAACCACAGAAGAGTCAGGGCGCAAGCCTAACACAGATATTATGGAGAAGACCCCTATGTAGCATATGCAGATGCAGCCACTTATGCAAACGCCCATCGGAAGGTACTAGCATTTACAATCATGCAAAACTTCTCTCTGCTTGCTCAATACTCACTGATTCTACAACAGAGGGGGAGGAGGCAGCCATTGCACTAGCCATGACATCTACGGCTGCCACAAAAATCATCTCGGATTCAAAATCGGCCATCCTTAAATTTGCCAATGGTTTACTGTCCCCCAACACCCATCGTCTTTCGCTTTTTTGGCAACCCCGACTTCTTTACGCCGGTTCAGCATGGCTTTAGAATGGATTTTTCCTGTACCACCCAGTTACTTGAGTTCAGTAATGATCTGTTTTCCTCTTTTGACCACGGATATCAAATTGATTGTATATTTCTGGATTTTAAAAAAGCCTTTGATTCTGTACCTCATGTGCTATTATTACATAAGTTACATTGTCTTGGTCTGCATTACAATATCATCGACTGGCTTCATATCTCCAGGACCGCATGCAGCGTGTTGTAATTAATGGTTGTAACTCCGATTCCGTAAACGTCTCCTCAGGTGTGCCCCAGGGGTCTGTCCTTGGACCCCTTCTTTTTTTCATTTTTATTAATGATATTGTTCTTGACCTCACCTGCCAAGTTCGGCTATATGCTGACGACTGTGTGCTTTACCATGTTGTGGAAAGTTCTTCTGACGCATTAAAACTTCAGCGAGACTTAAATTTTATCCAGAACTGGTGCTCAAAATGGCAAATGTCTTTGAACATTTCAAAATGCAAACTTGTCTCGTTCACTCGTAAGCGTTCCCCTCTACAGACCTGTTACTCATTAAATAATGTTCCCCTGCAAAAAGTTTCTGAATATATGTATCTCGGCGTATATTTCACATCTAACCTTACGTGGACGAGACAAGCTGAGCATATTAAATCGAAAGCCTGCAGAATGTTTAGTTTTTTAAAGCGTAATTTCAACAAAGCGCAGTCAAATGTCAAGCAGCTCCTGTGTTTCACTTACATAAGGCCAATTCTTGAATATGCATGCCCTGTATGGGATCCCCAGTTTACTTATCTGACATGCTCGAACGCGTCCAAAATAATGCTGCCAGATTTGTGTCTAACAATTACAACTTTTCATCTAGTATCACGTCTATTAAACATCATCTTGGTTGGGAATCTTTAGCTCACCGCAGAAAACATTTCAGATTGCAGATCATGTATCGCATTTATTTTGAAAAGCTCAGCATTGATAAAAACCGGTACCTGCTTCAGCCTCACTTTTTATCTAGCCGACTTGATCATCAGTGGAAGATTCGAGAAATAAAATGTCGGACAAATGTATATATAACATCCTTCTTTCCACTGACGATCAGTGAGTGGAACCGACTGCCAGCTAGCATCACTGAGTGCAGCACGGAAAATTTATTTCGGGCTTTTTTATCAAATGTGTGACGTAGCGCTCAGTTCTCTTGCTTGTGTTTCCTTCATCACTTTGTTTTTGAGTGTTTTCATCACTTTGTTCGTCGCGCAGTTGCCCCCTTTAGATGTATGTTTCTCTTTCTGCATTATCACTTGTGTCGTTTTATTTTCTCCATTTTTATGTATTTTTATTGTATTACTGGCGTTTCTACAAATGTTATTTGTCATCTCCCCCCCCCCTGCAATGATGCCTTTGGGCGCTGCAGGAATCTGTAATAAATAAATAAATAAAATCTGTCACCCTTATTTGGACATCCGCACATGCGGGCCTTCCCGGTAATGAGGAGTCTCACTTCCTGGCCCGAGGTCTCACTTTCCAGGCTGGCGAGGAACGGCCTTCCTCAGATGCTGGGGAGTGCCTGCTGTCCTTTCGTGACATCCTGAAGGGGGGAAGTGGGGATCAGATCGCAAAAGTCGCAAAGAAAGTTGATTTTAGAAAACTTAAGTTTTCAGCATCTACAACACTCATTCTGTGTTGTACTAAAATATTTCACTGAAAAACAAATTTAAGTGTTGCAAATAAATATACAGATAGTGTAAGGTATATAGGCAATGTATTCTAGTTCAGAACATTCAGGCTTGTTTTCTCAAAAATTTGTTTTGAGCATTTCACCTTGCTCGTGAAAAGTAGTATAGCTCCACAAGGATGCACGGATTTTAATGACGTTTGTTTTTTAATTGCTGACACATGCCCTGTATCAAGGCAGTCTCAGATTTACCACTAGCTCTCATTTTTTTTTTATTATTCAGTAATTGGGTCATGATGCATTCTATACATTCGGAGAAGGTGCATGCTATGTCGTTTAAAAAAAGAGCAAAGAAATTAAAATGAAATAAAGAATGTCTTGATTTAGACGGTCCAAACTTCTTAGTAAATATTAAAACTATTTACAAGCCCTTAGCCCGTTTTATTGCCGTGCTAAGCTTCCCACCAGTAGGCAACATGTGTACAACATGAAAAAAATGATATTGAAGGTATCATTGTGAAACATTAAATCTGACTGTTTGATGCTATATCAAGTCTCTGCGCTAATTTTCATCACCCTATGGCGAAAAATAAGGAAGTTAGCCTTCGATCCCGTCTTTGCCCCTTAACTACTACCACGAAAATAGATCTTACACAACCCCTGGCCCGACCCACAATAACATAAGCTGCCCATTGGTGCAAGCTACAAACGTGTACAGCCCCATACCCCATCCTTCTCCATGCCCACTTTCCTGATCAATTTCCTTCTTCCTGCAAGCTCTGTGGCACACCTAGTGACATTTTAGACACAGTACTCACCTGTCCCTCATTCACACATCCTCCTCCTCCAGAGGTGGCCCTAAATTACTGGAAACACCTACTCACCAGTACCTCCGGTCAGGACCAGAGCAAGATTATTACTAG
Source organism: Amblyomma maculatum (assembly GCF_055883805.1). NCBI lineage: Eukaryota > Metazoa > Arthropoda > Arachnida > Ixodida > Ixodidae > Amblyomma > Amblyomma maculatum. The sequence continues at coordinate 2,789,299 of NW_028146749.1, read as the reverse complement.
CGCTCTCGCTAGGATAGCCTTCCAAGGGCTTTCCTTTGCTTTGTGCTTATACCGTGTAGGGGGCTGCACCCCCACCTTCTGTAATATTGGCAATAAATGTTTCTACTGCCACCACCATCTGGCTGAGCAGGGGGGGAGGGCAGGGAGTACATGCTTATAAAAAAAAAAGTAAATAAATAAAAGCAGTTGTTGACCAGTGAAAAAACAGGTTTCTGTCTATGTTTCGGCACACAGGGGTCTGTTTCGGCACACAGGGGTCGAAACATAAACAGAAATTTGTTTTTCCACTGGTCGCCGACAGTAAATGTAACATTTGAAATCACATAGACTTGGTCCTTAACCTGACAGGAAGCCCAACGAGAGAGAACAAACTGGGGAGAACAAATGGCTCAGTCCATACCAGTAGCACTTCCAGTTTCCTTGAGGCACAGTCCAAAGTGATGGAAACTCAGTAAGTTTGATAGCTGGTGTTGCACTCGTCGCAGAGCAGCAACATTCTCTCATCCTGTGGCTGGTCCCAAACCGTGCAATCCAGGTAGTGCTACTGGAACGCCAAAACAGTTATTGCAAAATACCTCGAGATAGTGCACTACTACAAGTTTAACTGTCCTGCTGACACCTTCTATCAGGCGGGGCCTGAAAAAAGTAGTGGTATGCAAACAGAAGAGCGAGGCATTTTGTTTAGTGCATGAGCTTTTTGCCTGCAAATAGGAGCAGTGTCATCAAGAAAGTACGCTCTTGTACTACAAATGTCCATATTATTGAGTATGGCCCTATTGGGGGGGGGCTCTGTAATAGGTTTGTGGGGTTTAACGTCCCAAACTGTAATAAAGAATTACAAGGGTTCAATACTGCTCAACCAAATATTGAGCGAAAGCATTAGCTGCGGGTGACCGAGCGTTCTTCTCTTTTTCTTCTTCCTCAGCCCACATATAAAGCTCTGCTTTAACCAAGCCGTATGAGCATGCCTTAGTGGCCTATAGAGGTAATCTGAATGCCAGGGTCCTAGCAGGCTGATTCTGACATAACTGTCCCGTGTGAAACGAGAGACCTAAGTTGGCAGCTCCTGCCAGCCCACAACCTAGTGTCACGTGGGGTGTGACGTCACAGCATCACGTGGGTAAGACGTGGCTACCGGCCGCGCTACGCTGAAGGCTCGAAACCTAGAGTAGTATTGCTGTCGCAATAAAAATGTGTGTTGAGCTTTGCACTGTATAGCAATGGCCGAGCACAAACAAATTTGGAGCAAATATTTCAAGTCTTAAACCCTCACTCAGCACAATAGTGCATCCAGATCTCTTCAGAGCTGCACTGTAAGCGGCGCAGAAATTTGCCACTAAACTTTGGTTTTCCAATTGACCGATAAGTCAGTACAGTAAAACCTCGTTAAAATGTACCCACTTTAGGAGTAGTTTCGTTTTAATAGTAGTAAAGTCAAGTCCTCGGCCTGGCACTCATTGATCATAATGCATTTTGCATCCGCATAAACCATACCAGCTTATGAAACATGTATCAGTTAGCGCATTCTATTTTCAATTCACTACGGTAGTACTGTGTACTGCTTCACAAAAGACTGTTCAACTAGCGATGTGACAAACTGCTGTAAATGCAACCGATGTGATGGCAAGCTACATGGCCAATGATAAATGCAGCGGCAATGATGATAAAACTATCACCAGCTTTGGAGTTTCCTCTGCTGCAGCGACAAATACCCTTGGCCAACATGGCCACCTGGATTGGCACGCTTGACAAGCGCGCAAATTCAGGCCGTAAACTAGCTGTTGCCTCTGAGCAGGGCGCCGCAGGAGCTGATCACGCAGTCACATCCACCTACCTCCCACCCAGCGGGCCCTATTTTAGACCAGTCTGAGCATCTGCACCTCACTAATGACGATTTGCACTGGTCGACTGGAACTGGGTGCCCGAACTGGAATAGTGCGACCTAAACCTCTACAGAGCGAATCACCCTGGTCAACAAGCGAAATGTGCAGAGCGTGCGGAGCAAGTAATGCTGAGCCAGTTCCGCAAGTTGATGTGTCATCCCGGCGGCGAAATTGTTGCGGTTGATAAATAAGCATGAGTGCAGCCCTCTGCTACTTTCTTTCGCATAATTTTAATACTGCAGACATTTTTCAATAGGCACATTTCGACATGTTAGCGCAAAAAGAAACAATGATGCCCAGTGTTCTCTACCGATATCTCTAAAACCGCTAAAACCAAACAAAAAATTCAGGAATGACGACATCACCGGCTAGAACCTCCAGTAAGATCTGACTCTGGTCAGCAGATCGACCTAGAGTGCCCCGAGTTGCTCCAGATGACCAGCGAAATACACACAACCTATCCCGATCAACCAGTGGAATTCAAAATTGTCATCCCAGGTCAAGCGCCCTCCAGAGCAACCAGTGTAAATCACTATAAGTCAGGCCTTGGTTCATTTTCTTTCGCACGTGTGACAAGGTGGCCTTGAGCAGAGTGCATTGCGAGTTCGCCGTCCACATCATGCCAAATGTTGGACAAAAGTACCAGGTGCTCAGCGTAAATGACAAATAGATATTGTCTGTGCCATCAAGAGGGTGGCAAAGAAGTCTGTGCTGACGCGCTAGAGAGACTTGCCGCTGACTGTGTGTGTGGCATTTGGAACGTCAGGAAAAAGCTGCTCAGCAGTGCTGCAGCGGCTGCAAAGGGATGTCATGTATTAGGCTCAATATTTGCAGATGTGGTGGAGGCGTTGGTGCAAAGGCGGAAAACAGCTCGGTCGAAAAACTTGCCAGTCAGTGGACCTCTCCTAGTTGAGAAAGCCCTGGTTTTTGCATCGCTGCTCAACCATGCTGACTTTGTGTATAGCAATGGCTGGCTAGCTATATTGAAAGCGATGGCATGGCATTAGCACGTAGACCGTAGCTAGAAAAGGTGCTGCGGCTGACATTGAAGGGGCAGAAGGTTGGAGGAATGGTCAGCTGGGAGTCTTTTGAAAGGCTACGAGCCTGATGATATATTTAATCAGGATGAGCCCGCACTATTTTTCTAAGCTGCTGCCAAACAGAATGCTTGCGTTCAAGGGAGAGCTGTGCACCAACGGCAAGCGTGCGATGGATGGCATTTCAGTTTTTTTTCGCATGTAACCTGTGTAGAAGTGAGAAACTGCCGCTTTTCGTCAGTGGCAAGTCAGCGAAGCCAAGGTGCTTCAATGGCGCCCAAGTGTCATCAGAAGTCCTTCACAGGAATAAAACAAAGGCATGGATGACTTGAAAGCTCTTTCAAGAGTATGTGGGCCTCTTTGACCGCCGTATTGAGGTGAAACAAAGAAGTGTTGTCATTATTCTTGACAACGCATTGACACACGCTGCAGCGGATGGCCTCAAGGCGCTGAAGTTTGCCACCGAACATGACAGCAATTGCCCAGCCTTTGAACTAAGGCATTATTAGAGCTGTTAAGCAGGTCTACAGAAAGAATTTGCTGCGCAGAATGCCGCTAGCAATGGAATGCGACAAGGTGTATGCCATTGATCTACTGCGAGCGATTCACTTGCTGGAACATGCATCAAGCGTGCAGGTTTCCGTGAAGTGTACGCGAGTGACGCAGACGACGCAAGCGACATCACCAGCGCCCTGGTCCGAGCTTGTGAGAGCTTGCTAACTGAAGTCCTTGAGAGGGAAGGTGCTTCAGAAGGCACTGCCTTCTCTGATTTCAGTGACGTCGACAGGGAAGTGGACACTTTGTCAGAGATGTCCGACGAAGCCATCGTCGCTCAGTTGTGGCCAACTGACAGTGAGAACGACAACACAGAAAGTGTGGAAAATCCGCGCCCAAAAGTGGCATAAGCTGCGCGCGCTGTAAGCGTCATGCCGCTGTTTGCCGATGTTGCGTTCTACCGGCCAAAGGCCGGCAGCTACGCGATGAAAACCAGACAGATTCACAGAGCGAAATGACGACGCTTTATTTCCGGCTCGGAAATTTATAGAGAAGGAAAGAAAGGAGGGGAAGAAGGAAAGAGGGACTAGCTACGCATGCGCTGTTATCTGCAGCATTGTTGTCAGCAGCAGCCGAAAAGAGGGGTCTGGCCGAGAAGCTGGCACGCAGCCTTAATGATGAAGACCTCTAGCGCTCGGAAACACAAACGAAGGCATCTCCTATCACACTGCAACCACTAGTGCAACAGATTCTAGTTTTTGTTTGCGCCATCAAGAAACAGCAATTCTTTTCTTGATAGTGATACAGAGGGCATGCTCACACATCTCAGATATTTCCTGTCTAGGCTTTTTATCTATCTTGCCTCCATGATCTCTCTTGTTACCTGTTTCCTGTTTTTGTTAATGACGACATTTTATAAAGTCCGGCTTGCACTCTACTGGGTGTTCAAGCAGATTACCTTTACCATTTTTTAGGTTCTCGTAGCAGCTGTCATTTAGAAATCTTCCGGTCTGACCTACATAAAATTTACCACAAGACAGTGGCAGGGAGTAAACAACACCTTGTTTGCACTCAAGTTTCTTCCTGTGCTTCTTCGTGCAGGCCTGAGTGAGTTTGAGGTCCTAGTAGCGCTTGGAAACGTGTGCCACGTCTGGATTGTGCAGGGTAGAAATGACAGGAAATGGCATAAGGTGGGTGTCACGCTAGATGGCCTTCATCCCCTTCAGACGCATACAGCTGCTACAAGAAAAGCCAAGCTTCTACTACATTCCCACATCCTGTTTATTTCAAATCTGAAGTTCCTAAACAAGGAAGGGTTGGTCAGGCCAGCGGCTGCACTCTGCCAGTGTATTTATATCATGGCTCTCTACAGGCCATGCGATCACCTTGCTGTCAGCTGTAACTGACCGCCTGTCGTACCCATATATGACCTGCCTACTCTACTTTTTCCCTTTAATTTTCTTAAAATACATTCATCTCACACTTGTTCTCTCATTCACGCTGTACTCCTTCTTTGTAAAACTTACCTCTCCCCCTTTTTTTTCTTAGTTGCCACACCTTGGCCTCATAGGGGACCAAATGGCAGAATGCGCTTGATGTGCACTTTTCAAGATATTTCCAACCTACTGTTGATATCACATGAGAAATGTACACCTACCTGCCGGCAACAAAAAGTCGTACTATAACGCTTTGTCTGTTCTTCAACATATCGAATATGAATATCGCGGATTTTGCCGCTCGCCAGCTCTTGTTTTGAACGCAGCAAAGGCAGCCTACGCAAGCTAGCAGCTTGACAAGCAAGCTCTGTAACCACTTGCTATCACATCAGCGAATAATATATTATAGTCATTATAGTTACCTCAACGGCGGTGAGAACGAAGGAAGAGCGAACCGACACGCAAAGGTCATCAGCAGTTCAGCACCTCCACCATTCCTTCAGACTTCCTCCATGCCTTCAGAGCACGCTTCTCGCTGAGGGGGGAGGGGTGGTGGGCGTGCGCGAGTTTTTGCAGTCCCTCTGGTGGCGCAACAAGGTTGCCAATTTAGCTACTTTGTAGCTAGATTTAGCTACTTTTGGACTCAACTAGCTACCAAGGAAGTTAGTTTAGCTACGAGTAGCTGTTTTAGCTCTTTTCTTAAAAATCTAGCTACAAATCTAGCTATTTTGGTGAAATCTAGCTTAAATCTGGCTACATTTCGGAAAATTACTATTCTGGCGTGAAAAATCTTCCCTCAGACGTTACACATCATGCTACACATGATGAAACTGACGTCAGGCACATAGCGTCATCTGATAGTTCTTAAACAAGACGCAGCGAGAAAGAAGGAAACACTTGAAAAGGGAGAGGAGGATGTAATACAAGACGCGGAGCTTCCTCCATGTCTGCTCCAGCGGGAAAAAGAAAAAAAAAATGCTCACAAAGTAAAGAGAGGCGAGGCGATGCGGCTGATGCGGCGGCGCAGCTTCTGACGGGTGTCGCCTATCGTGCAGCGCGGGGGCTCCGATGAGCATCGAAGTGGTGCTCGCGGTACACTATTGTGCATGTGTGTGCGCATTCCTATTATTTAAACTCTTAACGTTCTTTGCACGGCGACCATAAGGCGCCTGGAATCGACTGTCTGATTCGACTATCTCTGCGGATCATGCGCGATCAGCGCCGAGTGGATGGAAGAGGCCAAGATGCCAAGCGGTCCGAGTTACGCCGACGAGTTACGCCTGGACAGTCATTAAACCTTTCATAACTCTCCGTTCTTAGGTTTCTGTGTACGTGCAAAAAGTAGATAAAAGCCCATTCTTTACATGTTTACAGAGCAGTGATGCATTCGCATCTCGTCTTTTCTTAGCGCACGCAAGCCTTAACGCTTTGCGAAATCGTCTGCCTAAATTATCGGAATCAAAACTTGAGCGCATTTATCATTAGTTATTCGTTACTTAGCACTTATCATGCGTAGTCGCCTGCAAGAAACCATATCTTGATAGCTGTGTTTAATTTGTACAATAATATAGAGCTGCCTATAAATGCGTTATATATGCAAAATATAAAATAAAATTTCCTGGGAAAAAATCTAGCTACTTTTAGCTCCTTGCTAGATTTTTTAGCTACTTTAAGCTACTTTCACGCTGCCATCTAGCCACTTTTGCTCATCGACATTTGGCAACACTGCAAGCAAAGCCGCCGTCAGTTGATATATGGCGCTGTATATGGAATAAGGTATATATACATGTATGAAACGCATGGAGGAAGGAAAGAGTTTCCAGTCGACCAGTTCAGCCACCATGGGCGCTCAAAGCATCAACCGTTGCTCTAATACATTATCTAAGAATGCAACTTCTTTCTTGTGAAGATAAACCAATGGCTTCGCTACACATGTGTCTTTCGCCTTAGGGATATAGTAAGCCTCGACAATCTCTCGGCAGATTTGTTGATTACTCATACACAACTGATGACTGATGTTCCAAGCAAATCAGGTATACAGGAAAAAAAATCTCGTGGGTCGGAGAGCTACCGAGTGCAGAACTACAACTTTTGGCCAAAACTAGTTCAAAGATAAACGTTGTTCTAGCGTAAATAATGTCCTATCATTCAATATTGTGACTATAAATTTTAAAAAGGGAGATAAACAGCATGTCAGTGTGAGATTTATCCAATATAAGCGATGGCTCTTTCTCCTATCGGCTTAGTTTTGAGCAGCACAAATACCAATATTTCGCACTTAATAGGCACACTTTAAAAGGAAAAAAAATGTATTGTAAATATTTACGGTTGTGCAATTACTTAAGGAAGTTTTTAGTGGCATTTCAGGAAACAGAAACCTTTTATGGCGACGTCTGCTTTTGCGCCTTCGCTACTATGGCTCACGGTGGCTCACCGTGCTATGGCCAAAGAGGTATTAACTCTATGGCTATGGCTTTTCACCTCGAAATGATGATGATGATGATGAAAAAAACGTCACAGTAATGCCAATTTTTGCATCCGAGAAAAACCGACTGTCCCGCAACAAGTAGCACCAGTTCAGTCGTGTCCGACTCTTCGTGACCCTATGGACCATGTCACGCCACGCTTTCCGGTCTCTCACTATATCTCCCTAACATCACATAACTTCATCTGCAGCGCCTCGAGGATGCCATATCTAACCATCGCGTTCGCTGCCTACCCCCTCCGGCGACCCGCAACCTTTCCCAACATCAAATCTTTCTCCAGCGACTCCGCTCTTCTCATCAGATGACCAAAGTAGCTGAGCTTTAACTTCATAATTTGACCCTCCAGTGAGCAGTCAGGGTTATGGTCGACAATATCGACTGATTCAATCTTCTGGCAGTCAAAGGAACTCTCAAGAGTCTCCGCCAGCACCACAATTCAAACGCGTCAATTCTTCGGCGGTCAGCCTTCTTTCCATACATCACAACTGGAAAGACCATAGCACGAGTTATACGGATCTTGGTTGGCAGACTAATGTCTCTGCTCTTTACTAGGCGGTCAAGGCTAACCTCTCTTTCCCTGCAGAAGCAGGCGTCTCGATCCTAAGCACATAAGCCGGTGTACTAAGGGTCTTGAATATTTGGGGGCTGGGATTTAAAAAGTTCCTATGCAAAATCTACTACCCCATTCCAGCTGACATAACTTTCACAAAGTAGCAAAATATCATCTGCGTTATTTGATAAGTGATTCAATATCGGTACTTGCCTAGATTTTCCGAAATCGAGAAAAAACTGCTCTTGGCGGCGTGCACAATTTTCGCAGAAGAGAGTCGAAAAGCTATTTTGACATGTTGCGTCATCTGTCGGGCAGCGAGGCAAGCGCGCCAACGGCCGGGATGGAGCTTGTCTCACTGCTCGACAGATGACGTATCATGTCAAAATAGCTTTTCGACTCTCTTCTGCGAAAATTGTGCACACCGCCAAGAGCAGTTTTTTCTCGATTTCGGAAAATCTAGGCAAGTACCGATATTGAATCACTTATCAGATAACGTAGACGATATTTTGCTACTTTGTGAACGTTATTTCAGCTCGAATGGGGCAGTAGATTTTGCATAGGAATTTTTTAAATTCCAGCCCCCAAATATTCAAGACTCTGTACTTGTTATTGTATTGTAACCCTGTGGCCAGTCACAATAACTTAAGTAGCACACCGGCCCATGATTCTTAGCGCGCCCATGGTGACTGAAGTGCAGCGCCCTCAGCTTTCCCTCTAGTTAGTGCCACGGCCGGTCTCGAGGGAGAGAGCGCGCGCTCTTTCTTACCAACGCTAATAGAACTAAGATCTTAGTTCTATTAACGTTGTTTCTTACGGCCTTCTCAATCGCCGCGTGAACAATGGGAACTTTTCTTCTTGAGTTACGCTCTCCGCCGCCGCAAGGGGCGCGACCTGCTCACTGTTCGCTCCGCATCTGCTTCAGTGGCGGCGGGTGACTTTTGCCTAGTTTCACGCTGTCGCCCGCGGGTTTCGTGGTGAGTGCAGCCCCTGAATGAAAGATTACAGAAGGTAGATGCTGCAGCGGCATCCTGTCAGCGTGCTACACACGTGAATGGAGTCTTTATATTAAAAACACTGTCGCTCAGCAAACGTTCGACAAGCATATGACATGTATTGCGGCATGGTATCTACTTTTGTTCATTTTAATCTGAATGTTTTCCCAAGCCTGTACAAGAAGATGAACAAAAAAAAAAAAAAAAATGAATGAGCATGATCACATCGAAGCTTCAAGGCAAACATAACAGCAACAATGGCAAAACCATCTTTCAGCGCTAGCTGAGAAACCATCGAGGTAACACCGAAGATTAAAATAATTTTATAAAAATGTAATGTAAGTTGCACAATGCTTACATGACATAAAGTATTAGTATAACGTCAGAGTAAACGCTTTTAAGTTTTGTTATCCATTTTGCTATAAATTATAGACCAGCAAATGTTTTATGTTGTAAACATTATTTTAATTTTGCAAATAAACATTGGTTTAATGAAATGTTTACATGATTATTTCATGAGAAAACAGGAAATCAATTTCAAGCACTAATTCCTAGCAATATTTTCTTTCTTTTTCTAGTATGTTTTTGAACTAATAGTTCCGCCTGCCTTAGAGAGCAATCGCTGCCCCATTATTTTGGTAGAATGCTTTGCTCATTACACATTCGCCACTGTTACTCAAGGGACACTCCTCAATAATGGATATAAAAGCTTTTCTCTGTGCTATTTATTCAGAGGTGACTATAAGAGTTGTATGTCGCGCTGTATTGCGCGCCTAGGCACCTAGTGTCGACACCGACGAAATCATTTCAGCTCTGCCGCAATCAGTAACCGAGGAACTGAAAGAAGTGATGGTATCTCCTGTCATCCCATTACCCACTGTCACGTATTCTGGTTTAGCTTACGTCGCTGGATACATTGTGCAGTTAATCAGTGACTTCGGGTGTGACGCTTGTCCTTCTTGAAACCAGCGAAAGAAGCAGCCCAATGTACACTTATTCTGCGAGGACAAGATTCTAGCGGACTGCATTATCCAAAACCAGAGTTTGTAGCCCTCTTGGGCAAGGTTGTGTCTTTAAAAAAAAAAAAAAAAAAAAAAAAAAAAAAAAAAAAAGCTGTCGTGCACCTACCACACACAAATGTCCTGGAAGTCCTTCAAATCTTAATCCAGCCAGCACTTGAGAACTCACCTTTCCTGAGTTGCCCGGAAGGCATTGACAATAGCCATGCTATAAGGTCCGCTTCTTTAATATGTGAGAAATTTCTCAGAATCCTTCTTGTCAATTATGCTAAGAAAGTGACAGACAGGAACGAAAGGCCAGCTCCTTATGTGCACAACCATCCAGAAAGATTTTGAGACATCAATGTTCTAGCCGCATATGTACCGTTTTGATGAATGAGTGCAATGTGTTAACTTTGAAGGACATATTTTTTTATTGCTTGTTGCTCTTTTCAATTATGCATATCTGTTTATGCCCATTTCCTTGATTAAATGTTTTTTTATCACTGTATTAAACTGACTACGACTGTCTACGTGTGCGTCAGTCGCGAGACTACGTATACATCTGCTGTCTTTCAACCTACTGATTTGTTTTAAACGAAGCTAGAACAGCCCACTTCACTAGACAACTGAAATTTTAACTGTATGCGTAAATTTTTGTTCCTTACTCTGAATCTGAGATGTGCTATGAATTTTCGTTGGTGCCTCTTTGCTCTAAACGAAAACGGCAGCGGTTGACAGAATATCCACCGAACAGTTTGTCATGCACTAGCGTCAGGTCGCGCTGTACCTGCTTACAGCTTTCAAAGGCACACTGCATAAAATGGTACATATAGCTTTGTAAAAATTTAGGGGCAAAAAGTGTTGATGTAAGTGCACCCGAAACTTCATTCGACCGTGCGCGATAGCACTGACGAAGGCGCGCGCACGCGCATTATTGACTCATACACGATAAATCAGACGCTGATTACGGCTTCTTCCTATAAGCCATAAGGGGTGAAATATCAGAACCTGCCGGTTGCAACCGATGCGGGCGGAGCGAAGAGCGAGCGCGCGTTTCCCTTGCGCGTGAACGGCTGTAGCGGAGGAGCAGCAGTGGGGCGGTGGCGACCCCACCGAGGCGCGGCGGGCGGTGGAAACAGACCCCATTGGAGAGACCGTAAGAGAAGCAGAGTTAATACAAAGACTCTTTGTATTAACTCTATGAAGAGAAGAGAGAAACGCGCTCTCCCTCGAGACCGGCCGTGTTAGTGCACGGAGTAAGATAGACAGGAGCGCCGACTCAGGCGCGCTGCAATGCATTCGGCGTAGGCCCATTTTGCTACACGAACGCCGAGCCGGCGTCCGGAGCTCAGCTTCGGACTGTACTCTCTTCCTCCGCTCCCCTTTCCTCGCCGACGCGGCTTTGGTCACGCTTTCCTCCTCTCTCTATCTTCCTTGCTAGCCGGAAAACGCACAAGTGGAATCGTGGTCATCACCAACCTGTATTTTTTTTTTACGATAAAACTTCAAGATAAAGCTCTGCCAGTGTTTTCTTGTTTTGTTTTTTGTCGTCTGCGTATTCCCTTAAGCATGAGTCGACAGGGGCACGCAGACGACAAACCACGCAGCGAGATCACCAGTACGCAGACGGAACCAACGTTTGACGGAACGGCACACAGCGCGACATGTGTGTGAGGAGCGCATGCTGTGCATTGCTTCTTTTTTTATATGCGGATGGCAAGGTAGGCGATGAAGTGTTTCGTCGTTGGATGTAATTCAGGGTACGGCAAAGGAAACGAAAAAGTCCCCTTGTTTCAGCCGCCAACTGATTCAAAGCTTTTCGAGTAGTGGAAGCAGAACATAATTCTGCCACCGATGCTGCATCTACAACGTTGAGCAGAGGAAATGTAATAAACACGCAGATTATGCGCTCGCTGTGGAATGTCAGCGCATATTCAAGAGCCCTAGGTGGTCTAAATTGATCGAGAACCATCCACTTCGGCCTCTGTTCGTCTATGCGCAGGGGCCGGAGACTGAACTTAACATCGCGTACTGTTTTTCTAATCAAAATACTCACACTTTCATCCAGAGGAGAAAACACAGAGAGGTGAAACGCGCTCTGCATGAGGATCTTCGCAAATAGGAAGGAGTCAGCGGGACGCGGCAGGTGAGCTGTATGAAGCAGATGAGCGCAACGGGACTGAAAAAGATATATGCCAACGATGAGGCAGGCAACAGGTGACACCTCGGTACAGCTCGAAGATGCAGACAACACAATTTCAAGGGATATATTCCCCGCGGCGATGCAGGTGATAAGCAAGTGCAGCGACATGAAGCAGACGACAGACTCGGTGGCAGCACGGAACCGCCGGAGCGGATGCGCGGCTGCGGAACGCTGCAGCAGCGTCGATGATGATGATGATTTGTGGCTGTACCCTTTGTATCGGGTGGGTTCAGTAATGTGCCCTAGCCTGGTGAAGTAGATAAACTAAAAAGGTACGAGAAAAGCAAAAAGTAAGAGATGACAAAAGTCAGTGACAAATACTTGCGCCATCTATCGGATCCGCCACCAAGCTTTCTCCGACGTAGCAAAATTTCGCTCTTCCAAAGAGCGGAGTCGGCGCTCCTGTCTATCTTACTCCGTGAGTTAGTGTAAGAAACTCTATGGTGAAAACATTTATTATATTTACAAAGAGGTATATACACTAGGTTGGATGCCCTTGGGATGCCTAGACAGGCACTCCATTGGCGTTTGCCGCAGCCCGGGGCGCTCTGCGTTGACCTTTTGGGCTTCTAGGGTGCAGCAGCCGGACGCGTATTTGGGTTTGCTTGGGACGGTGGCTCTGCAAGAGAGAAAACGACAGAAGAGACGAAGAAAGTCGGCTGTTCCGACTGCCATCTACACCCCCAAAGGCGACGCAAGAAGCTTGAGAGAGCAGAGCCCAGCGGCCCAGCGGGGCCCAGCGGCCCAGCGATTCAAGGCGTATGCTTTTTCAATGGGCGTTCATGTCGGCCACCGCGAGGCGGCGCAAGCTTGAGAGAGCCGAGCCAGGCCGAGCGGCCCAGCTATTCAAAGAGTATGGTTTTTCAATGGGCGTCATGTTGGCCGCGGTAGCACGCTGCTCCAGCTGGCTGACTTCCGAGGTTTCGATTTCCGTGTTTTTAACTGGTGGCGTGTGTTGTTTCGTGCGCTTTTGCGCACCTAATTAAGCTTAAATTCGTTATTCCAACCGAACTTGTGTTGCCATCGACGGATGAGTGTCCAGCTGGCGGACTTGACCAGCTATTTACGTGCTTTTAACCTGTGGCGTGTGTCGTTTAGTGCGCTTCTGCGCACCTATTTAAGCGCTTTTTTTTTTATACCGGAAAGCTTTTCCAGCACCTGTGCTTGTTGCCATCGGCTGATGAATGCACCCCCCGAGGCGGCGCGATGCTTTGAGAGACCCCGCGGTCCAACGATTCGAGGCGTATGCTTTTTCAATTTATTATTATTATTTTTTTTTGTGTGTGTGTGTGGTGAGCATTATTTCTCTGAGAGATTACCGAGGTAATTGTTTTAAGTGTGTACTTAGGTACGTATACATTCCCTTTTAGCGTGCATTGTATGCATGTATTTTGAAGCTTCAAAACAGCACTGACAGTGCTTACGAAACGCAATTCTGTCTGCATACATGCTTTCAATTATTTGAATGTAAGCGTGCCTTTATAATTATTAAAAATGCAGCAGAGCGCGGCTATGCCGCGTACCTGTATTGTTTAAAACGAGTCATGCACGAACTGTTCCTTCCTTTCGATGTCATCCCAATTAAGACCACACGGGTCCCGAAATGTTTTTTTTTTTGTTATTGTTTAGTCTGCGTTCCATTTTCACGTGTCAGTATGTTATGTACATCTGTTCCCAATCAGAGGAGCTTCCGTCTAACTGTCGGCTTCAGCCTCAACGTCGGTGGCTTAATTCCACCTGTTCTGCTTTTAGAAAGAACACCTGGTTTCAATTTCCTTACCAACTTTACTGCCCAGTCCCTGCACAGTCTTCTTCTAGCCATTCTTGCAGGACGAAGAAACACCCGAATGACATGAAATTTTCATGTGGTCAAGTGGAACGAAGTTTGGACTCTATTCAAGAGGCGTTTATTTTTGAGGAGTCAGCACAACTATTATCCTTCAGTGCCAGCCATGTGTAGAGTGTTCTGACTGAAACTTCTTGTTTCCTGAACATAAGTGGAAGCGCTCATTTTTACAGCTTATTTCCAGCCTTCTTTGCATCAAGTTAAGTGGGCAACAATTCAAGATGGTACCTCTTTATCTGCTACACAGGATGGCAAAGTGAATATTTAGTCATTTATATATTTTGGTATATACAACATTATTTAATTAAATAGCAGGTATTATTTTAAGGGGTGAAACAGAAATTTAATACAGGCAGTATGTTGCAGCATATGAATCCGTTTTGAAAAACAGAAAGTACACATTTATATACTGCATTTGCACAAACCAAGAACAAATGCAGGGGATGACAATTATGGGCCTATACAGGTGAAAGAAGTGAAAGTTTGTGGACCGCACTTATGCAGACATTATAAACCTGCTCAAAATACAAAATGTGGTGCAAACACAGTGGCCTCAACATGTCCACAGACGAAAAAAAACAAACTAAAAGTGGATTAAACAATTTACAGTTCGGTCTCATAACAGGCTGGCAGTTATTTAATGGGCTTTTCAAGTAAATTGTTCAAATCGCAATAAAGATATTTTTCCACATAAGTAAATAGCAGAAATCTTTTTTTTGCATAATAAATGATAAATAAGGAGGGTAAAACATGACCCATGTAATACAATAAAACAATAAGTGCAGAAAGCATACAAAACATGCATATGCAAAGGTTTATAATTTGTAGTAACCTAACTAAACTGCATGACATGCACCTTTATCTTGGAACTTCAATCACCTAACTGTGTCCTGCATCAGATGTGCCTGCCTTGGGCCGACGAACTTCCAAACCACATTCACCTACCTGAATTTCTGCTGCCTTTTGGCATTTTTCTTTCCTTAGAGTTCACTATTGCTTATTCCCTTAATAAAACATGCCTTGCCACTCGTCTTATTTTCAGGTTCAGCAACGGCATCAGTAACTCTCGTTTGTACCCAGACCCACCCTTACTGCCTCGTCTTCCTTGGCTGTACACCATGTCCTTCACTTCTACTATGCTGACCCCAATTTAATTCCCATCTGTATTGGTATCCTCACAGTTTGTCCCATATGCAAGCACTCGTGATGCAACTATAATGTAGTTTCCTCCGAAGTGATGTACTGGTAAACTGATATTCATTACCTGGTAATACCGGCCTAATGCTTTTCATTTTATTTTTCCCCCTGACTTCATATTTTCCTCTTTTGATCCAGATCTATTGCCATTACCTGCAACAATGCTGCGCTACATGTTATAAACGGTTCTTCCTTTTCGGTTCCTCAAATTCAATTCAGATTCATTGTTCTGCTTTACCTCTTTGGGTGCTCAGCCAGCTTCTTTAGTTTGTTTATTCATTTTAGTTATACACTTCAGGAGTGATGGACACAAGCTGTGCAGTATCACTAAACTAAGAATAAAAAATGGTTGTAGAGTATTTATCTACGGAGAGAAAATAAACAAGCACAGATGTTTAAACAACTCAAACTCAGAGCAGTGGAATATAGTCAGCAGAGTAATGTGTTTTTAGTTATCGCATTTGTTTTCTAAATATATTTGGTCTCGTATGAATTTGCAAGCTGAAAGTGTTTTTTCAGTCATGTCTAAATGAAGAGCGAGTGTAAACAAGACAATATTTTACGTTGTAGTATGCTCACTTCATAAATATGGTTGTGATATACAGACCAACACGGCTGGTGAAGCAGACAACAGAAATAGATGGATTATGGTAACACTTTTGAAAATACACTCATGACAGGTATTATTAATCATGACAGTAATGACAGAGGTTCTACGTATGAATCAACTATTGCCATGATCACATATTTATTTCACAATGATCAATACAAAAAGTTCCCATGCTTATTTTGGTGTCAGTGGCTGTTGGCACTCTTAGTGTAATATGTGTATATAGATATATATGTAGCAGACATTCGTGCCACTTGCCAGCGACTTGACTACCTACAGTCGCGCCGCCTCAACAACACCTGTGATCCGAGCCAAGCTCCCGAAGCCGATCTGCGCACCATGATCCGCTCTATTATACGGGAAGAGCTCCACAATGATATTTCGTCGGTGCCTGCTTTCTCACGTCCACCTGTTCAATCTCCTGAGTTGCATGGCATTATCAAGGAGGACCTTGCTTCATTCACTCGTCCCATGGCTACAGAACCACCAGCCCCTTCCTAAGTCCCTACGTATGCTGAAGTTACTGCGGCACCTCCTCGTCTTCCTGCCCATCACTGGCCTGTGTCACCCAGCCTCGCCGCCCTGTCCTCGCGACAACCGGTGTGTGGTAATTGGCGGCCTCTCCCACCTCGTCCAGTTTGTTTCTACTGCGGCATCCGCGGCCATGTTACACGCGTCTGTCGCCGATGACTGCGAGATGAGCGTGCGAGCTACAGGTACGTTTGACGTGACGACGCGTACCAGCTTACGCCTCACCAATATTACACCAACAATGACATCCGTCGACTTCCCCTGACCTGTCTATGACAGCACGGCCATCGCTTCGCCGCTCCCCATCACCCTTTCAGCGGACTTTGTCTCCCCTTCACCCCCATCTTCAGCTTCTGCCTGCCGCACGGAAAACTAGCCTGTGCAGTTTCCGGAGGTAAAACTGCACTGTCTGCCGTCGCTCCAATTCCTCCACTGCTCCAATCGAACATGTCGACTCTATTCGTTGAAGGAAATGTACTGGAAGCTTTAATTGATACTGGTGCCGCTTTTTCCGTTATGCAGCTTGACTTGTGTTTAAAACTCCGAAAAGTGTGCACTCCTTACAACAGTCCTGCTTTACGTGCTGCAAATGGAGAGAATATTAACCCTTGTGAAGCGTGCACAGCCCGAGTCATCATTGACGGTATCTTGCACTTCATTGAGTTTGCTGTCGTATCCTCCTGTGTCCATCAACTCATCTTCGGCTGGGATTTCCTCCAAAACGCCTCAGCAGACATTAAGTGTTTCGCTCCCACTCTTGAGGTCACTGCAGGCAGCGTTGTTGCTGATAGAGAACGACCTTCCTCCCGCTTAGTTATGGTTGCCGATAACGTCCTCTATCCGGACAACGAAGATATTCTTTCTGTGACTTCTGACGCCGTCACCGATGGTGACGTCCTGAGTACACCCAGCCCTCATCTCCTGTCAAGAGGTGTTATCATCATCGTGTCCCTTCTTCGATTTTGTAGCGGTTCTCTTCTTGCTGCCTTCAACACCACATCGGAGCCCATTCTTCTGTGCCGCGGCTCTACTGTTGCATCAGTTGCTTCCGCCCAGCCTGTCGCTCTTCTTCCCATTTCCACCTCTGATCGCTCTGATTCATCCCCTGCCTCGCTCAGTGCAGCACTTCGCCACACAATCAGCACCGACCTGACAGCAGACCAGACAGACGCATTGCTCGCTATATTGAACAAGCACGCAGACCCGTTCGATGTCAATTTCGGCGCATTGGGTCAACCCGCTGCAGCAACGCATCGCATCCACACTGACGGATCAGGCATAGTTAGGCGCCAGCCATATCGTATGCCTTCAACTGAGCGCAAGGTTATTCAGGAAAATGTTCGTGACATGCTTGCACGCAACATCATATGCC